>NC_090397.1:1855500-2474000 GCF_036365525.1 Heterodontus francisci
TACCCCGGAAAAAGGGCAGTCAGTTACTCCGGAAACAGGGCTGTCAGTTACCCTGGAAACAGGGCAGTGAGCTATCCCAGAAACAGGGCAGTCAGGTTTCGCGGAGAAAGGGTGAAAAGTTAACCTGGAAACTGGGCAGTCAGTTACCCTGGAAACAGGGCGGTCAGTTACCCTGGAAACAGGGCAGTCTGTTATCCTGGAAACAGGGTGATCAGTCATCCTGGAAACTGGGCAGTCAGTTACCCTGGAAACAGGGCAGTCAGTTATCCCGGAAAAAGGGTGATCTGTTACCCTGGAAACAGGGCAATCAGTTACCCTGGAAACAGGGCAGTCAGTTACCCCGGAAGCAGGGCTGTCAGTTACCCTGGAAACAGGGCAGTCAGTAACCCTGGAAACAGGTAAGTCAGTTACCCCGGAAACAGGGTGATCAGTTACCCCGGAAACAGGGCAGTCAGTTCCCCTGGAAACATGGGAGTCTGTTACCCTGGAAACAGGGCAGTCAGTTAACCTGGAAACAGGGCAGTCAGTTATCCTGGAAACAGGACGGTCAGTTACCCCGGAAATAGGGAGGTCAGTTACCCCGGAAACAGGGAGATCAGTTACCCCGGAAACAGGGCAGTCAGTTCCCCTGGAAACAGGGCAGTCAGTTATCCTGGAAACAGGGTGGTCAGTGACCCTGGAAACAGGGCAGTCAGTTACCCCGGAAATAGGGCGGTCAGTTATCCTGGAAACAGGGCGGTCAGTTACCCCGGAAACAGGGCAGTAAGTTATACCGGAAAAAGGGTGATCAGTTACCCTGGAAACTGGGCAGTCAGTTAGCCTGGAAACAGGGCAGTCAGTTTCCCCGGAAACAGGGCAGTCAGTTACCCTGGAAACAGGGCAGTCAGTTACCCCGGAAACTGGGCTGTCAGTTACCCTGGAAACAGGGCATTCAGTTATCCCGGAAACAGGGCAGACAGTTATCCCGGAAAAAGGGTGATCAGTTACCCTGGAAACTGGGCAGTCAGTTACCCTGGAAACAGGGCAGTCAGTTTCCCCGGAAACAGGGAAGGCAGTTACCCTGGAAACAGGGCAGTCAGTTACCCTGGAAACAGGTTAGTCAGTTACCCCAGAAACAGGGTGATCAGTTACCCCGGAAACAGGGCTGTCAGTTCCCCTGGAAACAGGGCAGTCAGTTACCGTGGAAACAGGTTAGTCAGTTACCCCAGAAACAGGGTGATCAGTTACCCCGGAAACAGGGCAGTCAGTTAGCATGTAAACAGGGCAGTCGGTTACCCTGGAAACAGGTTAGTCAGTTACCCCAGAAACAGGGTGATCAGTTACCCTGCAAACAGGGCAGTGAGCTATCCCGGAAACAGGGCAGTCAGTTATCCCGGAAACAGGGTGAACAGTTACCCTGGAAACTGGGCAGTCAGTTACTCTGGAAAAAGGGCGGTCAGTTACCCTGGAAACAGGGCAGTCAGTTACCCCGGAAACAGGGCAGTCAGTTACCCTGGAAACTGGGCAGTCAGTTACCCTGGAAACAGGGCAGTCATTTATCCCGGAAACAGGGCAGTCAGTTATCCCGGAAAAAGGGTGATCAGTTACCCTGGAAACTGGGCAGTCAGTTACCCTGGAAACAGGGCAGTCAGTTACCCCGGAAGCAGGGCAGTCAGTTGCCGTGGTAAAAGGGCAATCAGTTACCCCGGAAACAGGGCAGTCAGTTACCCTGGAAACAGGGCAGTCAGTCACCCTGTAAACAGGTTAGTCAGTTATCCCTGAAACAGGGTGATCAGTTACCCCGGAAAAAGGGCAGTCAGTTCCCCTGGAAACAGGGGAGTCAGTTACCCCGGAAACAGGGCAGTCAGTTAACCTGGAAACAGGGCAGTCAGTTATCCTGGAAACAGGGCAGTCAGTTATCCTGGAAACAGGGCGGTCAGTTACCCCGGAAATAGGGAGATCAGTTACCCCGGAAACAGGGCAGTCAGTTACCCTGGAAACAGGGCAGTCAGTTATCCTGGAAACAGGGTGGTCAGTGACCCTGGAAACAGGGTGGTCAGTTACCCCGGAAATAGGGCGGTCAGTTATCCTGGAAACAGGACGGTCAGTTACCCCGGAAACAGGGCAGTCAGTTATCCCGGAAAAAGGGTGATCAGTTTCCCTGGAAACAGGGCAATCAGTTACCCTGGAAACAGGGCTGTCAGTTACCCCGGAAACTGGGCAGTCAGTTACCCTGGAAACAGGGCATTCAGTTATCCCGGAAACAGGGCAGTCAGTTATCCCGGAAAAAGGGCAATCAGTTACCCTGGAAACTGGGCAGTCAGTTACCCGGGAAACAGGGCAGTCAGTTTCCCCGGAAACAGGGAAGGCAGTTACCCTGGAAACAGGGCAGTCAGTTAGCCTGGAAACAGGTTAGTCAGTTACCCCAGAAACAGGGTGATCAGTTACCCCGGAAACAGGGCAGTCATTTCCCCTGGAAAAAGGGGAGTCTGTTGCACTGGAAACAGGGCAGTCAGTTCACCTGGAAACAGGGCAGTCAGTTATCCTGGAAACAGGGCAGTCAGTTATCCTGGAAACAGGGCAGTCAGTTACCCTGGAAACAGGGCAGTCAGTTATCCTGGAAACAGGGTGGTCAGTGACCCTGGAAACAGGGTGGTCAGTTACCCCGGACATAGGGCGGTCAGTTATCCTGGAAACAGGGCGGTCAGTTACCCCGGAAACAGGGCAGTCAGTTATCCCGGAAAAAGGGTGATCAGTTACCCTGGAAACTGGGCAGTCAGTTAGCCTGGAAACAGGGCAGTCAGTTTCCCCGGAAACAGGGCAATCAGTTACCCTGGAAACAGGGCAGTCAGTTACCCCGGAAACTGGGCAGTCAGTTACCCTGGAAACAGGGCATTCAGTTATCCCGGAAAAAGGGCAGTCAGTTATCCCGGAAAAAGGGTGATCAGTTACCCTGGAAACTGGGCAGTCAGTTACCCTGGAAACAGGGCAGTCAGTTTCCCCGGAAACAGGGAAGGCAGTTACCCTGGAAACAGGGCAGTCAGTTACCCTGGAAACAGGTTCGTCAGTTACCCCAGAAACAGGGTGATCAGTTACCCGGAAACAGGGCTGTCAGTTCCCCTGGAAACAGGGCAGTCAGTTACCCTGGAAACAGGTTAGTCAGTTACCCCAGAAACAGGGTGATCAGTTACCCCGGAAACAGGGCAGTCAGTTAGCATGGAAACAGGGCAGTCAGTTACCCTGGAAACAAGTTAGTCAGTTACCCGAGAAACAGGGTGATCAGTTACCCTGGAAACAGGGCAGTCAGTTACCCCGGAAATAGGGCGGTCAGTTATCCTGGAAACAGGGCGGTCAGTTACCCCGGAAACAGGGCATAAGTTATACCGGAAAAAGGGTGATCAGTTACCCTGGAAACTGGGCAGTCAGTTAGCCTGGAAACAGGGCAGTCAGTTTCCCCGGAAACAGGGCAGTCAGTTACCCTGGAAACAGGGCAGTCATTTATCCCGGAAACAGGGCAGTCAGTTATCCCGGAAAAAGGGTGATCAGTTACCCTGGAAACTGGGCAGTCAGTTACCCTGGAAACAGGGCAGTCAGTTACCCCGGAAGCAGGGCAGTCAGTTGCCGTGGTAAAAGGGCAGTCAGTTACCCCGGAAACAGGGCAGTCAGTTACCCTGGAAACAGGGCAGTCAGTCACCCTGTAAACAGGTTAGTCAGTTATCCCTGAAACAGGGTGATCAGTTACCCCGGAAAAAGGGCAGTCAGTTCCCCTGGAAACAGGGGAGTCAGTTACCCCGGAAACAGGGCAGTCAGTTAACCTGGAAACAGGGCAGTCAGTTATCCTGGAAACAGGGCAGTCAGTTATCCTGGAAACAGGGCGGTCAGTTACCCCGGAAATAGGGAGATCAGTTACCCCGGAAACAGGGCAGTCAGTTACCCTGGAAACAGGGCAGTCAGTTATCCTGGAAACAGGGTGGTCAGTGACCCTGGAAACAGGGTGGTCAGTTACCCCGGAAATAGGGCGGTCAGTTATCCTGGAAACAGGACGGTCAGTTACCCCGGAAACAGGGCAGTCAGTTATCCCGGAAAAAGGGTGATCAGTTTCCCTGGAAACAGGGCAATCAGTTACCCTGGAAACAGGGCTGTCAGTTACCCCGGAAACTGGGCAGTCAGTTACCCTGGAAACAGGGCATTCAGTTATCCCGGAAACAGGGCAGTCAGTTATCCCGGAAAAAGGGCAATCAGTTACCCTGGAAACTGGGCAGTCAGTTACCCGGGAAACAGGGCAGTCAGTTTCCCCGGAAACAGGGAAGGCAGTTACCCTGGAAACAGGGCAGTCAGTTAGCCTGGAAACAGGTTAGTCAGTTACCCCAGAAACAGGGTGATCAGTTACCCCGGAAACAGGGCCGTCATTTCCCCTGGAAAAAGGGGAGTCTGTTGCACTGGAAACAGGGCAGTCAGTTCACCTGGAAACAGGGCAGTCAGTTATCCTGGAAACAGGGCAGTCAGTTATCCTGGAAACAGGGCAGTCAGTTACCCTGGAAACAGGGCAGTCAGTTATCCTGGAAACAGGGTGGTCAGTGACCCTGGAAACAGGGTGGTCAGTTACCCCGGACATAGGGCGGTCAGTTATCCTGGAAACAGGGCGGTCAGTTACCCCGGAAACAGGGCAGTCAGTTATCCCGGAAAAAGGGTGATCAGTTACCCTGGAAACTGGGCAGTCAGTTAGCCTGGAAACAGGGCAGTCAGTTTCCCCGGAAACAGGGCAATCAGTTACCCTGGAAACAGGGCAGTCAGTTACCCCGGAAACTGGGCAGTCAGTTACCCTGGAAACAGGGCATTCAGTTATCCCGGAAAAAGGGCAGTCAGTTATCCCGGAAAAAGGGTGATCAGTTACCCTGGAAACTGGGCAGTCAGTTACCCTGGAAACAGGGCAGTCAGTTTCCCCGGAAACAGGGAAGGCAGTTACCCTGGAAACAGGGCAGTCAGTTACCCTGGAAACAGGTTCGTCAGTTACCCCAGAAACAGGGTGATCAGTTACCCGGAAACAGGGCTGTCAGTTCCCCTGGAAACAGGGCAGTCAGTTACCCTGGAAACAGGTTAGTCAGTTACCCCAGAAACAGGGTGATCAGTTACCCCGGAAACAGGGCAGTCAGTTAGCATGGAAACAGGGCAGTCAGTTACCCTGGAAACAAGTTAGTCAGTTACCCGAGAAACAGGGTGATCAGTTACCCTGGAAACAGGGAAGTCAGTCACCCTGGAAGCAGGTTAGTCAGTTACCCCGGAAACAGGGTGATCAGTTAGCCCGGAAACAGGGCAGTCAGTTCCCCTGGAAACAGGGGAGTCTGTTACCCTGGAAACAGGGCAGTCAGTTACCCTGGAAACAGGGCAGTCAGTTATCCTGGAAACAGGGCAGTCAGTAATCCTGGAAACAGGGCGGTCAGTTACCCCGGAAATAGGGAGGTCAGTTCCCCCGGAAACAGGGAGATCAGTTACCCCGGAAACAGGGCTGTCAGTTACCCTGAAAGCAGGGCAGTCAGTTATCCCGGAAAAAGGGTGATCAGTTACCCTGGAAACTGGGCAGTCAGTTAGCCTGGAAACAGGGCAGTCAGTTTCCCCGGAAACAGGTCAATCAGTTACCCTGGAAACAGGGCTGTCAGTTACCCCGGAAATTGGGCAGTCAGTTAACCTGGAAACAGGGTGGTCAGTTATCCTGGAAACAGGGCAGTCAGTTATCCTGGAAACAGAGCGGTCAGTTACCCCGGAAATAGGGAGGTCAGTTACCCCGGAAACAGGGAGATCAGTTACCCCGGAAACAGGGCAGTCAGTTACCCTGGAAACCGGGCAGTCAGTTATCCTGGAAACAGGGTGTTCAGTGACCCTGGAAACAGGGTGGTCAGTTACCCCGGAAATAGGGCAGTCAGTTATCCCGGAAAAAGGGTGATCAGTTACCCTGGAAACTGGGCAGTCAGTTAGCCTGGAAACAGGGCAGTCAGTTTCCCCGGAAACAGGGCAATCAGTTACCCTGGAAACAGGGCAGTCAGTTACCCCGGAAACTGGGCAGTCAGTTACCCTGGAAACAGGGCATTCAATTATCCCGGAAACAGGGCAGTCAGTTATCCCGGAAAAAGGGTGATCAGTTACCCTGGAAACTGGGCAGTCAGTTACCCTGGAAACAGGGCAGTTAGTTTCCCCGGAAACAGGGAAGGCAGTTACCCTGGAAACAGGGCAGTCAGTTACCCTGGAAACAGGTTAGTCAGTTAAACCAGAAACAGGGTGATCAGTTACCCCGGAAACAGGGCTGTCAGTTCCCCTGGAAACAGGGCAGTCAGTTACCCTGGAAACAGGTTAGTCAGTTACCCCAGAAACAGGGTGATCAGTTACCCCGGAAACAGGGCAGTCAGTTAGCATGGAAACAGGGCAGTCAGTTACCCTGGAAACAGGTTAGTCAGTTACCCGAGAAACAGGGTGATCAGTTACCCTGGAAACAGGGCAGTCAGTCACCCTGGAAACAGGTTAGTCAGTTACCCCGGAAACAGGGTGATCAGTTAGCCCGGAAACAGGGCAGTCAGTTCCCCTGGAAACAGGGGAGTCTGTTATCCTGGAAACAGGGCAGTCAGTAATCCTGGAAACAGGGCGGTCAGTTACCCCGGAAATAGGGAGGTCAGTTCCCCCGGAAACAGGGAGATCAGTTACCCCGGAAACAGGGCAGTCAGTTACACTGGAAACAGGGCAGTCAGTTATCCAGGAAAAAGGGTGATCAGTTACCCTGGAAAATGGGCAGTCAGTTACCCTGGAAACAGGGCATTCTGTTTCCCCGGAAACAGGGCAATCAGTTACCCTGGAAACAGGGCAGTCAGTTACCCCGGAAATTGGGCAGTCAGTTACCCTGGAAACAGGGCATTCAGTTGTCCCGGAAACAGGGCAGTCAGTTATCCCGGAAAAAGGGTGATCAGTTACCCTGGAAACTGGGCAGTCAGTTACCCTGGAAACAGGGCAGTCAGTTTCCCCGGAAACAGTGAAGGCAGTTACCCTGGAAACAGGGCAGTCAGTTACCCTGGAAACAGGTTAGTCAGTTACCCCAGAAACAGGGTGATCAGTTACCCCGGAAACAGGGCTGTCAGTTCCCCTGGAAACAGGGCAGTCAGTTACCCTGGATACAGGTTAGTCAGTTACCCTGGAAATAGGTTAGTCAGTTACCCCGGAAACAGGGTGATCAGTTAGCCCGGAAACAGGGCAGTCAGTTCCCCTGGAAACAGGGGAGTCTGTTACCCTGGAAACAGGGCAGTCAGTTAACCTGGAAACAGGGCTGTCAGTTATCCTGGAAACAGGGCAGTCAGTAATCCTGGAAACAGGGCGGTCAGTTACCCCGGAAACAGGGAGGTCAGTTCCCCCGGAAACAGGGAGATCAGTTACCCCGGAAACAGGGCAGTCAGTTACCCTGGAAACAAGGCAGTCAGTTATCCCGGAAAAAGGGTGATCAGTTACCCTGTAAACTGGGCAGTCAGTTAGCCTGGAAACAGGGCAGTCAGTTTCCCCGGAAACAGGGCAATCAGTTCCCCTGGAAACAGGGCAGTCAGTTACCCCGGAAATTGGGCAGTCAGTTACCCTGGAAACAGGGCATTCAGTTATCCCAGAAACAGGGCAGTCAGTTATCCCGGAAAAAGGGTGATCAGTTACCCTGGAAACTTGGCAGTCAGTTAACCTGGAAACAGGGCAGTCAGTTTCCCCGGAAACAGGGAAGGCAGTTACCCTGGAAACAGGGCAGTCAGTTACCCTGGAAAAAGGTTAGTCAGTTACCCCAGAAACAGGGTGATCAGTTACCCCGGAAACAGGGCTGTCAGTTCCCCTGGAAACAGGGCAGTCAGTTACCCTGGAAACAGGTTAGTCAGTTACCCCAGAAAAACGGTGATCAGTTACCCCGGAAACAGGGCAGTCAGTTAGCAGGGAAACAGGGCAGTCAGTTACCCTGGAAACAGGTTAGTCAGTTACCCGAGAAACAGGGTGATCAGTTACCCTGGAAACAGGGCAGTCAGTCACCCTGGAAACAGGTTAGTCAGTTACCCGAGAAACAGGGTGATCAGTTATCCCGGAAACAGGGCAGTCAGTTTCCCTGGAAACAGGAAGTCTGTTACCCTGGAAACAGGGCAGTCAGTTAACCTGGAAACAGGGCAGTCAGTTATCCTGGAAACAGGGCAGTCAGTAATCCTGGAAACAGGGTGGTCAGTTACCCCGGAAATAGGGAGGTCAGTTCCCCCGGAAACAGGGAGATCAGTTACCCCGGAAACAGGGCAGTCAGTTACGCTGGAAACAGGGCAGTCAGTTATCCCGGAAAAAGGGTGATCAGTTACCCTGGAAACTGGGCAGTCAGTTAGCCTGGAAACAGGGCAGTTAGTTTCCCCGGAAACAGGGCAATCAGTTACCCTGGAAACAGGGCAGTCAGTTACCCCGGAAATTAGGCAGTCAGTTAACCTGGAAACAGGGCAGTCAGTTATCCTGGAAACAGGGCAGTCAGTTATCCTGGAAACAGAGCGGTCAGTTACCCCGGAAATAGGGAGGTCAGTTACCCCAGAAACAGGGAGATCAGTTACCCCGGAAACAGGGCAGTCAGTTACCCTGGAAACCGGGCAGTCAATTATCCTGGAAACAGGGTGGTCAGTGACCCTGGAAACAGGGTGGTCAGTTACCCCGGAAATAGGGCAGTCAGTTATCCCGGAAAAAGGGTGATCAGTTACCCTGGAAACTGGGCAGTCAGTTAGCCTGGAAACAGGGCAGTCAGTTTCCCCGGAAACAGGTCAATCAGTTACCCTGGAAACAGGGCAGTCAGTTATCCCGGAAATTGGGCAGTCAGTTAACCTGGAAACAGGGCAGTCAGTTATCCTGGAAACAGGGCAGTCAGTTATCCTGGAAACAGAGCGGTCAGTTACCCCGGAAATAGGGAGGTCAGTTACCCCGGAAACAGGGAGATCAGTTACCCCTGAAACAGGGCATTCAGTTACCCTGGAAAACGGGCAGTCAGTTATCCTGGAAACAGGGTGTTCAGTGACCCTGGAAACAGGGTGGTCAGTTACCCCGGAAATAGGGCAGTCAGTTATCCCGGAAAAAGGGTGATCAGTTACCCTGGAAACTGGGCAGTCAGTTAGCCTGGAAACAGGGCAGTCAGTTTCCCCGGAAACAGGGCAATCAGTTACCCTGGAAACAGGGCAGTCAGTCACCCTGGAAACAGGTTAGTCAGTTACCCCGGAAGCAGGGTGATCAGTTAGCCCGGAAACAGGGCAGTCAGTTCCCCTGGAAACAGGGGAGTCTGTTATCCTGGAAACAGGGCAGTCAGTAATCCTGGAAACAGGGCGGTCAGTTACCCCGGAAATAGGGAGGTCAGTTCCCCCGGAACCAGGGAGATCAGTTACCCCGGAAACAGGGCAGTCAGTTACCCTGGAAACAGGGCAGTCAGTTATCCCGGAAAAAGGGTGATCAGTTACCCTGGAAAATGGGCAGTCAGTTACCCTGGAAACAGGGCATTCTGTTTCCCCGGAAACAGGGCAATCAGTTACCCTGGAAACAGGGCAGTCAGTTACCCCGGAAATTGGACAGTCAGTTACCCTGGAAACAGGGTGATCAGTTACCCCGGAAACAGGGCTGTCAGTTCCCCTGGAAACAGGGCAGTCAGTTCCCCTGGAAACAGGTTAGTCAGTTACCCTGGAAATAGGTTAGTCAGATACCCCGGAAACAGGGTGATCAGTTTGCCCGGAAACAGGGCAGTCAGTTCCCCTGGAAACAGGAGAGTCTGTTACCCTGGAAACAGGGCAGTCAGTTAACCTGGAAACAGGGCAGTCAGTTATCCTGGAAACAGGGCAGTCAGTAATCCTGGAAAAAGGGCGGTCAGTTACCCCGGAAACAGGGAGGTCAGTTCCCCCGGAAACAGGGAGATCAGTTACCCCGGAAAATGGGCAGTCAGTTACCCTGGAAACAAGGCAGTCAGTAATCCTGGAAAAAGGGCGGTCAGTTACCCCGGAAACAGGGAGGTCAGTTCTCCCGGAAACAGGGAGATCAGTTACCCCGGAAAATGGGCAGTCAGTTACCCTGTAAACTGGGCAGTCAGTTAGCCTGGAAACAGGGCAGTCAGTTTCCCCGGAAACAGGTCAATCAGTTCCCCTGGAAACAGGGCAGTCAGTTACCCCGGAAATTGGGCAGTCAGTTACCCTGGAAACAGGGCATTCAGTTATCCCAGAAACAGGGCAGTCATTTTCCCCGGAAACAGGGAAGGCAGTTACCCTGGAAACAGGGCAGTCAGTTACCCCGGAAACAGGAAGTCTGTTACCCTGGAAACAGGGCAGTCAGTTAACCTGGAAACAGGGCAGTCAGTTATCCTGGAAACAGGGCAATCAGTAATCCTGGAAACAGGGCGGTCAGTTACTCCGGAAATAGGGAGGTCAGTTCCCCCGGAAACAGGGAGATCAGTTACCCCGGAAACAGGGCAGTCAGTTACCCTGGAAACAGGGCAGTCAGTTATCCCGGAAAAAGGGTGATCAGTTACCCTGGAAACTCGGCAGTCAGTTTCCCCGGAAACAGGGCAATCAGTTACCCTGGAAACAGGGCAGTCAGTTTCCCCGGAAACAGGGCAATCAGTTACCCCGGAAACAGGGCAGTCAGTTACCCTGGAAACAGGGCAGTCAGTTATCCCGGAAAAAGGGTGATCAGTTACCCTGGAAACTGGGCAGTCAGTTTCCCCGGAAACAGGGCAATCAGTTACCCTGGAAACAGGGCAGTCAGTTTCCCCGGAAACAGGGCAATCAGTTACCCTGGAAACAGGGCAGTCAGTTTTCCTGGAAACAGGGCAGTCAGTTATCCTGGAAACAGAGCGGTCAGTTACCCCGGAAATAGGGAGGTCAGTTACCCCGGAAACAGGGAGATCAGTTACCCCGGAAACAGGGCAGTCAGTTACCCTGGAAACCGGGCAGTCAGTTATCCTGGAAACAGGGTGGTCAGTGACCCTGGAAACAGGGTGGTCAGTTACCCCGGAAATAGGGCAGTCAGTTATCCCGGAAAAAGGGTGATCAGTTACCCTGGAAACTGGGCAGTCAGTTAGCCTGGGAACAGGGCAGTCCGTTTCCCCGGAAACAGGGCAATCAGTTACCCTGGAAACAGGGCAGTCAGTTACCCCGGAAACTGGGCAGTCAGTTACCCTGGAAACAGGGCATTCAGTTATCCCGGAAAAAGGGCAGTCAGTTATCCCGGAAAAAGGGTGATCAGTTACCCTGGAAACTGGGCAGTCAGTTACCCTGGAAACAGGGCAGTCAGTTTCCCCGGAAACAGGGAAGGCAGTTACCCTGGAAACAGGGCAGTCAGTTACCCTGGAAACAGGTTAGTCAGTTACCCCAGAAACAGGGTGATCAGTTACCCCGGAAACAGGGCTGTCAGTTCCCCTGGAAACAGGGCAGTCAGTTACCCTGGAAACAGGTTAGTCAGTTACCCCAGAAACAGGGTGATCAGTTACCCCGGAAACAGGGCAGTCAGTTAGCATGGAAACAGGGCAGTCAGTTCCCCTGGAAACAGGTTAGTCAGTTACCCGAGAAACAGGGTGATCAGTTACCCTGGAAACAGGGCAGTCTGTCACCCTGGAAACAGGTTAGTCTGTTACCCCGGAAACAGGGTGATCAGTTACCCCGGAAACAGGGCAGTCAGTTATCCCGGAAAAAGGGTGATCAGTTACCCTGGAAACTGGGCAGTCAGTTACCCTGGAAACAGGGCAGTCAGTTATCCCGGAAAAAGGGTGATCAGTTACCCTGGAAAATGGGCAGTCAGTTACCCTGGAAACAGGGCATTCTGTTTCCCCGGAAACAGGGCAATCAGTTACCCTGGAAACAGGGCAGCCAGTTACCCCGGAAATTGGACAGACAGTTACCCTGGAAACAGGGTGATCAGTTACCCCGGAAACAGGGCTGTCAGTTCCCCTGGAAACAGGGCAGTCAGTTACCCTGGAAACAGGTTAGTCAGTTACCCTGGAAATAGGTTAGTCAGTTACCCCGGAAACAGGGTGATCAGTTTGCCCGGAAACAGGGCAGTCAGTTCCCCTGGAAACAGGGGAGTCTGTTACCCTGGAAACAGGGCAGTCAGTTAACCTGGAAACAGGGCAGTCAGTTATCCTGGAAACAGGGCAGTCAGTAATCCTGAAAAAAGGGCGGTCAGTTACCCCGGAAACAGGGAGGTCAGTTCCCCCGGAAACAGGGAGATCAGTTACCCCGGAAAATGGGCAGTCAGTTACCCTGGAAACAAGGCGGTCAGTAATCCTGGAAAAAGGGCGGTCAGTTACCCCGGAAACAGGGAGGTCAGTTCCCCCGGAAACAGGGAGATCAGTTACCCCGGAAAATGGGCAGTCAGTTACCCTGTAAACTGGGCAGTCAGTTAGCCTGGAAACAGGGCAGTCAGTTTCCCCGGAAACAGGGCAATCAGTTCCCCTGGAAACAGGGCAGTCAGTTACCCCGGAAATTGGGCAGTCAGTTACCCTGGAAACAGGGCATTCAGTTATCCCAGAAACAGGGCAGTCATTTTCCCCGGAAACAGGGAAGGCAGTTACCCTGGAAACAGGGCAGTCAGTTACCCCGGAAACAGGAAGTCTGTTACCCTGGAAACAGGGCAGTCAGTTAACCTGGAAACAGGGCAGTCAGTTATCCTGGAAACAGGGCAATCAGTAATCCTGGAAACAGGGCGGTCAGTTACTCCGGAAATAGGGAGGTCAGTTCCCCCGGAAACAGGGAGATCAGTTACCCCGGAAACAGGGCAGTCAGTTACCCTGGAAACAGGTCAGTCAGTTATCCCGGAAAAAGGGTGATCAGTTACCCTGGAAACTCGGCAGTCAGTTTCCCCGGAAACAGGGCAATCAGTTACCCTGGAAACAGGGCAGTCAGTTTCCCCGGAAACAGGGCAATCAGTTACCCCAGAAACAGGGCAGTCAGTTACCCTGGAAACAGGGCAGTCAGTTATCCCGGAAAAAGGGTGATCAGTTACCCTGGAAACTGGGCAGTCAGTTTCCCCGGAAACAGGGCAATCAGTTACCCTGGAAACAGGGCAGTCAGTTTCCCCGGAAACAGGGCAATCAGTTACCCTGGAAACAGGGCAGTCAGTTTTCCTGGAAACAGGGCAGTCAGTTATCCTGGAAACAGAGCGGTCAGTTACCCCGGAAATAGGGAGGTCAGTTACCCCGGAAACAGGGAGATCAGTTACCCCGGAAACAGGGCAGTCAGTTACCCTGGAAACCGGGCAGTCAGTTATCCTGGAAACATGGTGGTCAGTGACCCTGGAAACAGGGTGGTCAGTTACCCCGGAAATAGGGCAGTCAGTTATCCCGGAAAAAGGGTGATCAGTTACCCTGGAAACTGGGCAGTCAGTTAGCCTGGCAACAGGGCAGTCCGTTTCCCTGGAAACAGGGCAATCAGTTACCCTGGAAACAGGGCAGTCAGTTACCCCGGAAACTGGGCAGTCAGTTACCCTGGAAACAGGGCATTCAGTTATCCCGGAAAAAGGGCAGTCAGTTATCCCGGAAAAAGGGTGATCAGTTACCCTGGAAACTGGGCAGTCAGTTACCCTGGAAACAGGGCAGTCAGTTTCCCCGGAAACAGGGAAGGCAGTTACCCTGGAAACAGGGCAGTCAGTTACCCTGGAAACAGGTTAGTCAGTTACCCCAGAAACAGGGTGATCAGTTACCCCGGAAACAGGGCTGTCAGTTCCCCTGGAAACAGGGCAGTCAGTTACCCTGGAAACAGGTTAGTCAGTTACACCAGAAACAGGGTGATCAGTTACCCCGGAAACAGGGCAGTCAGTTAGCATGGAAACAGGGCAGTCAGTTACCCTGGAAACAGGTTAGTCAGTTACCCGAGAAACAGGGTGATCAGTTACCCTGGAAACAGGGCAGTCTGTCACCCTGGAAACAGGTAAGTCTGTTACCCCGGAAACAGGGTGATTAGTTAGCCCGGAAACAGGGCAGTCAGTTCCCCTGGAAACAGGGGAGTCTGTTACCCTGGAAACAGGGCAGTCAGTTAACCTGGAAACAGGGCAGTCAGTTATCCTGGAAACAGGGCAGTCAGTAATCCTGGAAACAGGGCGGTCAGTTACCCCGGAAATAGGGAGGTCAGTTCCCCCGGAAACAGGGAGATCAGTTACCCCGGAAACAGGGCAGTCAGTTACCCTGGAAACAGGGCTGTCAGTTATCCCGGAAAAAGGGTGATCAGTTACCCTGGAAAATGGGCAGTCAGTTACCCTGGAAACAGGGCATTCTGTTTCCCCGGAAACAGGGCAATCAGTTACCCTGGAAACAGGGCAGTCAGTTACCCCGGAAATTGGGCAGTCAGTTACCCTGGAAACAGGGCATTCAGTTGTCCCGGAAACAGGGCAGTCAGTTATCCCGGAAAAAGGGTGATCAGTTACCCTGGAAACTGGGCAGTCAGTTAACCTGGAAACAGGGCAGTCAGTTTCCCCGGAAACAGGGAAGGCAGTTACCCTGGAAACAGGGCAGTCAGTTACCCTGGAAACAGGTTAGTCAGTTACCCCAGAAACAGGGTGATCAGTTACCCCGGAAACAGGGCTGTCAGTTCCCCTGGAAACAGGGCAGTCAGTTACCCTGGAAACAGGTTAGTCAGTTACCCTGGAAATAGGTTAGTCAGTTACCCCGGAAACAGGGTGATCAGTTACCCCGGAAACAGGGCAGTCAGTTCCCCTGGAAACAGGGAGGTCAGTTCCCCCGGAAACAGGGAGATCAGTTACCCCGGAAACAGGGCAGTCAGTTACCCTGGAAACAAGGCAGTCAGTTATACCGGAAAAAGGGTGATCAGTTACCCTGTAAACTGGGCAGTCAGTTAGCCTGGAAACAGGGCAGTCAGTAATCCTGGAAACAGGGCGGTCAGTTACCCCGGAAACAGGGAGGTCAGTTCCCCCGGAAACAGGGAGATCAGTTACCCCGGAAACAGGGCAGTCAGTTACCCTGGAAACAAGGCAGTCAGTTATACCGGAAAAAGGGTGATCAGTTACCCTGTAAACTGGGCAGTCAGTTAGCCTGGAAACAGGGCAGTCAGTTTCCCCGGAAACAGGGCAATCAGTTACCCTGGAAACAGGGCATTCAGTTACCCCGGAAATTGGGCAGTCAGTTACCCTGGAAACAGGGCATTCAGTTATCCCAGAAACAGGGCCGTCAGTTATCCCGGAAAAAGGGTGATCAGTTACCCTGGAAACTTGGCAGTCAGTTACCCTGGAAACAGGGCAGTCAGTTTCCCCGGAAACAGGGAAGGCAGTTACCCTGGAAACAGGGCAGTCAGTTACCCTGGAAACAGGTTAGTCAGTTACCCCAGAAACAGGGTGATCAGTAACCCCGGAAACAGGGCTGTCAGTTCCCCTGGAAACAGGGCAGTCAGTTACCCTGGAAACAGGTTAGTCAGTTACCCCAGAAAAACGGTGATCAGTTACCCCGGAAACAGGGCAGTCAGTTAGCATGGAAACAGGGCAGTCAGTTACCCTGGAAACAGGTTAGTCAGTTACCCGAGAAACAGGGTGATCAGTTACCCTGGAAACAGGGCAGTCAGTCACCCTGGAAACAGGTTAGTCAGTTACCCAAGAAACAGGGTGATCAGTTACCCCGGAAACAGGGCAGTCAGTTTCCCTGGAAACAGGAAGTCTGTTACTCTGGAAACAGGGCAGTCAGTTAACCTGGAAACAGGGCAGTCAGTTATCCTGGAAACAGGGCAGTCAGTAATCCTGGAAACAGGGCGGTCAGTTACCCCGGAAATAGGGAGGTCAGTTCCCCCGGAAACAGGGAGATCAGTTACCCCGGAAACAGGGCTGTCAGTTACCCTGGAAACAGGGCTGTCAGTTATTCTGGAAACAGGGTGGTCAGTGATCCTGGAAACAGGGCTGGCAGTTACCCTGGAAACAGGGCAGTCAGTTATCCCGGAAAAAGGGTGATCAGTTACCCTGGAAACTGGGCAGTCAGTTAGCCTGGAAACAGGGCCGTCAGTTACCCCGGAAACTGGGCAGTCAGTTACACTGGAAACAGGGCATTCAGTTATCCCGGAAACAGGGCAGTCATTTATCCCGGAAAAAGGGTGATCAGTTACCCTGGAAACTGGGCAGTCAGTTACCCTGGAAACAGGTTAGTCAGTTTCCACGGAAACAGGGAAGGCAGTGACCCTGGAAACAGGGCAGTCAGTTACCCTGGAAACAGGTTAGTCAGTTACCCCAGAAACAGGGTGATCAGTTACCCCGGAAACAGGGCTGTCAGTTCCCCTGGAAACAGGGCAGTCAGTTACCCTGGAAACAGGTTAGTCAGTTACCCCAGAAACAGGGTGATCAGTTACCCCGGAAACAGGGCAGTCAGTTAGCATGGAAACAGGGCAGTCAGTTACCCTGGAAACAGGTTAGTCAGTTACCCCAGTAACAGGGTGATCAGTTACCCCGGAAATTGGGCAGTCAGTCACCATGGAAACAGGTTAGTCAGTTACCCCAGAAACAGGGTGATCAGTTACCCCGGAAACAGGGCAGTCCGTTCCCCTGGAAACAGGGCAGTCAGTTACCCTGCAAACAGGGCAGTGAGCTATCCCGGAAACAGGGCAGTCAGTTATCCCGGAAACAGGGTGAACAGTTACCCTGGAAAATGGGCAGTCAGTTACCCTAGAAAAAGGGCGGTCAGTTACCCTGGAAACAGGGCAGTCAGTTACCCCAGAAACAGGGCAGTCAGTTAACCTGGAAACAGGGCAGTCATTAATCCCGGAAACAGGGTGATCAGTTACCCTGGAAACAGGGCAGTCAGTTATCCGGGGAACAGGGCAGTCAGTTATCCCGGAAAAAGGGTGATCAGTTACTTTGGAAACTGGGCAGTCAGTTAGCCTGGAAACAGGACAGTCAGTTACCCCGGAAGTAGGGCAGTCAGTTACCGTGGAAACAGGGCAGTCAGTTACCCCGGAAACTGGGCAGTCAGTTACCCTGGAAACAGGGCAGTCAGTTACCCTGGAAACAGGGCAGTCAGTCAACCTGGAAACAGGTTAGTCAGTTACCCCGGAAACAGGGTGATCAGTTACCCCGGAAACAGGGCACTCAGTTCCCCTGGAAACAGGGGAGTCTGTTACCCTGGAAACAGGGCAGTCAGTTATCCTGGAATCAGGGCAGTCAGTTATCCTGGAAACAGGGCGGTCAGTTACCCCGCAAATAGGGAGGTCAGTTACCCCGGAAACAGGGAGATCAGTTACCCCGGAAACAGGGCAGTCAGTTACCCTGGAAACAGGGCAGTCAGTTATCCTGGAAACAGGGTGGTCAGTGACCCTGGAAACAGGGTGGTCAGTTACCCCGGAAGTAGTGCGGTCAGTTATCCTGGAAACAGGGCTGTCAGTTACCCCGGAAACAGGGCAGTCAGTTATCCCGGAAAAAGGGTGATCTGTTACCCTGGAAACTGGGCAGTCAGTTAGCCTGGAAACAGGGCAGTCAGTTTCCCCGGAAACAGGGCATTCAGTTACCCTGGAAACAGGGCAGTCAGTTACCCCGGAAACTGGGCAGTCAGTTACCCTGGAAACACGGCATTCAGTTATCCCGGAAACAGGGCAGTCAGTTCCCCTGGAAACAGGGCAGTCAGTTACCCTGGAAACAGGTTAGTCAGTTACCCCAGAAACAGGGTGATCAGTTACCCCGGAAACAGGGCAGTCAGTTAGCATGGAAACAGGGCAGTCAGTTACCCTGGAAACAGGTTAGTCAGTTACCCCAGAAACAGGGTGATCAGTTACCCCGGAAACAGGGCAGTCAGTTAGCATGGAAACAGGGCAGTCAGTTACCCTGGAAACAGGTTAGTCAGTTACCCCAGTAACAGGGTGATCAGTTACCCCGGAAATTGGGCAGTCAGTCACCATGGAAACAGGTTAGTCAGTTACCCCAGAAACAGGGTGATCAGTTACCCCGGAAACAGGGCAGTCCGTTCCCCTGGAAACAGGGCAGTCAGTTACCCTGCAAACAGGGCAGTGAGCTATCCCGGAAACAGGGCAGTCAGTTATCCCGGAAACAGGGTGAACAGTTACCCTGGAAAATGGGCAGTCAGTTACCCTAGAAAAAGGGCGGTCAGTTACCCTGGAAACAGGGCAGTCAGTTACCCCAGAAACAGGGCAGTCAGTTAACCTGGAAACAGGGCAGTCATTAATCCCGGAAACAGGGTGATCAGTTACCCTGGAAACAGGGCAGTCAGTTATCCGGGGAACAGGGCAGTCAGTTATCCCGGAAAAAGGGTGATCAGTTACTTTGGAAACTGGGCAGTCAGTTACCCTGGAAACAGGACAGTCAGTTACCCCGGAAGTAGGGCAGTCAGTTACCGTGGAAACAGGGCAGTCAGTTACCCCGGAAACTGGGCAGTCAGTTACCCTGGAAACAGGGCAGTCAGTTACCCTGGAAACAGGGCAGTCAGTCAACCTGGAAACAGGTTAGTCAGTTACCCCGGAAACAGGGTGATCAGTTACCCCGGAAACAGGGCACTCAGTTCCCCTGGACACAGGGGAGTCTGTTACCCTGGAAACAGGTTAGTCAGTTATCCTGGAATCAGGGCAGTCAGTTATCCTGGAAACAGGGCGGTCAGTTACCCCGCAAATAGGGAGGTCAGTTACCCCGGAAACAGGGAGATCAGTTACCCCGGAAACAGGGCAGTCAGTTACCCTGGAAACAGGGCAGTCAGTTATCCTGGAAACAGGGTGGTCAGTGACCCTGGAAACAGGGTGGTCAGTTACCCCGGAAGTAGTGCGGTCAGTTATCCTGGAAACAGGGCTGTCAGTTACCCCGGAAACAGGGCAGTCAGTTATCCCGGAAAAAGGGTGATCTGTTACCCTGGAAACTGGGCAGTCAGTTAGCCTGGAAACAGGGCAGTCAGTTTCCCCGGAAACAGGGCATTCAGTTACCCTGGAAACAGGGCAGTCAGTTACCCCGGAAACTGGGCAGTCAGTTACCCTGGAAACACGGCATTCAGTTATCCCGGAAACAGGGCAGTCAGTTATCCAGGAAAAAGGGTGATTAGTTACCCTGGAAACTGGGCAGTCAGTTACCCTGGAAACAGGTTAGTCAGTTACCCCAGAAACAGGGTGATCAGTTACGCCGGAAACAGGGCTGTCAGTTCCCCTGGAAACAGGGCAGTCAGTTACCCTGGAAACAGGTTAGTCAGTTACCCCAGAAACAGGGTGATCAGTTACCCCGGAAAAAGGGCAGTCAGTTAGCATGGAAACAGGGCAGTCAGTTACCCCTGAAACAGGGTGATCAGTTACCCCGGAAACTGGTCAGTCAGTTACCCTGGAAACAGGTTAGTCAGTTACCCCAGAAGCAGGGTGATCAGTTACCCCGGAAACAGGGCAGTCAGTTCCCCTGGAAACACGCCAGTCAGTTACCCTGGAAACAGGGCAGTGAGCTATCGCGGAAACAGGGCAGTCAGTTATCCCGGAAACAGGGTGAACAGTTACCCTGGAAACTGGGCAGTCAGTTACCCTGGAAAAAGGGCGGTCAGTTACCCTGGAAACAGGGCAGTCAGTTATCTTGGAAACAGGGTGGTCAGTTACCCTGGAAACAGGTTAGTCAGTTACCGCAGAAACAGGGTGATCAGTTACCCCGGAAACAGGGCTGTCAGTTCCCCTGGAAACAGGGCAGTCAGTTACCCTGGAAACAGGTTAGTGAGTTACCCCAGAAACAGGGTGATCAGTTACCCCGGAAAAAGGGCAGTCAGTTAGCATGGAAACAGGGCAGTCAGTTACCCCTGAAACAGGGTGATCAGTTACCCCGGAAACTGGTCAGTCAGTCACCCTGGAAACAGGTTAGTCAGTTACCCCAGAAGCAGGGTGATCAGTTACCCCGGAAACAGGGCAGTCAGTTCCCCTGGAAACACGCCAGTCAGTTACCCTGGAAACAGGGCAGTGAGCTATCGCGGAAACAGGGCAGTCAGTTATCCCGGAAACAGGGTGAACAGTTACCCTGGAAACTGGGCAGTCAGTTACCCTGGAAAAAGGGCGGTCAGTTACCCTGGAAACAGGGCAGTCAGTTATCTTGTAAACAGGGTGGTCAGTGAGCCTGGAAACAGGGTGGTCAATTACCCCGGAAACAGGGTGATCAGTTATCCTGGAAACAGGGCAGTCAGTTACGATGGAAACAGGGCAGTCAGTTACCCCGGGAACAGGGTGATCAGTTATCCTGGAAACAGGGCAGTCATTTAGCCTGGAAACAGGGCAGTCAGTTACCGCGGGAACAGGGCAGTCAGTTACCCTGGAAACAGGGCAGTCAGTTATCCCGGAAACAGGGTGATCAGTTACCCTGGAAACAGAGCAGTCAGTTACCCCGGAAACAGGGCAGTCAGTTACCCTGGAAACAGGGCAGTCAGTTATCCCGGAAACAGGGCAGTCAGTTATACCGGAAACAGGGTGATCAGTTACCCTGGAAACTGGGCAGTCAGTTAATCTGGAAACAGGGCAGTCAGTTACCCCGGAAACAGGGCAGTCAGTTAGCCTGGAAACTGGGCAGTCAGTTACCCCGGAAACAGGGAGATCAGTTACCCCGGAAAGAGGGCAGTCAGTTACCCTGGAAACAGGGCAGTCAGTTATCCTGGAAACAGGGTGGTCAGTGAGCCTGGAAACAGGGTGGTCAGTTATCCCGGAAACAGGGTGATCAGTTACCCTGGAAACAGGGCAGTCAGTTATCCGGGAAACAGGGCAGTCAGTTATCCCGGAAAAAGGGTGATCAGTTACTTTGTAAACAGGGCAGTCAGTTACCCTGGAAACAGGACAGTCAGTTACCCCGGAAGCACGGCAGTCAGTTACCGTGGAAACAGGGCAGTCAGTTACCCCAGAAACTGGGCAGTCAGTTACCCTGGAAACAGGGCAGTCAGTCACCCTGGAAACAGGTTAGTCAGTTACCCCGGAAACAGGGTGATCAGTTACCCCGGAAACAGGGCAGTCAGTTCCCCTGGAAACAGGGGAGTCTGTTACCCTGGAAACAGGGCAGTCAGTTATCCTGGAATCAGGGCAGTCAGTTATGCTGGAAACAGGGCGGTCAGTTACCCCAGAAATAGGGAGGTCAGTTACCCCGGAAACAGGGAGATCAGTTACCCCGGAAACAGGGCAGTCAGTTACCCTGGAAACAGGGCAGTCAGTTGTCCTGGAAACAGGGTGGTCAGTGACCCTGGAAACAGGGTGGTCAGTTACCCCGGAAGTAGGGCGGACAGTTATCCTGGAAACAGGGCTGTCAGTTACCCCGGAAACAGGGCAGTCAGTTATCCCAGAAAAAGGGTGATCAGTTACCCTGGAAACTGGGCAGTCAGTTAGCCTGGAAACAGGGCAGTCAGTTTCCCCGGAAACAGGGCAGTCAGTTACCCTGGAAACAGGGCAGTCAGTTACCCCGGAAACTGGGCAGTCAGTTACCCTGGAAACAGGGCATTCAGTTATCCCGGAAACAGGGCAGTCAGTTATCCCGGAAAAAGGGTGATCTGTTACCCCGGAAACTGGGCAGTCAGTTACCCTGGAAACAGGTTAGTCAGTTACCCCAGAAACAGGGTGATCAGTTACCCCGGAAACAGGGCTGTCAGTTCCCCTGGAAACAGGGCAGTCAGTTACCCTGGAAACAGGTTAGTCAGTTACCCCAGAAACAGGGTGATCAGTTACCCCCGAAACAGGGCAGTCAGTTACCCTGGAAACAGGTTAGTCAGTTACCCCAGAAACAGGGTGATCAGGTACCCCGGAAACTGGGCAGTCAGTCACCCTGGAAACAGGTTAGTCAGTTACCCCAGAAGCAGGGTGATCAGTTACCCCGGAAACAGGGCAGTCAGTTCCCCTGGAAACACGCCAGTCAGTTACCCTGGAAACAGGGCAGTGAGCTATCGCGGAAACAGGGCAGTCAGTTATCCCGGAAACAGGGTGAACAGTTACCCTGGAAACTGGGCAGTCAGTTACCCTGGAAAAAGGGCGGTCAGTTACCCTGGAAACAGGGCAGTCAGTTATCTTGGAAACAGGGTGGTCAGTGAGCCTGGAAACAGGGTGGTCAATTACCCCGGAAACAGGGTGATCAGTTATCCTGGAAACAGGGCGGTCATTTAGCCTGGAAACAGGGCAGTCAGTTACCGCGGGAACAGGGCAGTCAGTTACCCTGGAAACAGGGCAGTCAGTTATCCCGGAAACAGGGTGATCAGTTACCCTGGAAACAGAGCAGTCAGTTACCCCGGAAACAGGGCAGTCAGTTACCCTGGAAACAGGGCAGTCAGTTATCCCGGAAACAGGGCAGTCAGTTATACCGGAAACAGGGTGATCAGTTACCCTGGAAACTGGGCAGTCAGTTAATCTGGAAACAGGGCAGTCAGTTACCCCGTAAACAGGGCAGTCAGTTAGCCTGGAAACTGGGCAGTCAGTTACCCCGGAAACAGGGAGATCAGTTACCCCGGAAAGAGGGCAGTCAGTTACCCTGGAAACAGGGCAGTCAGTTATCCTGGAAACAGGGTTGTCAGTGAGCCTGGAAACAGGGTGGTCAGTTACCCCGGAAACAGGGTGATCAGTTATCCTGGAAACAGGGCAGCCAGTTACCCCGGAAACAGGGTGATCAGTTATCCTGGAAACAGGGCAGTCAGTTAGCCTGGAAACAGGGCAGTCAGTTACCCCGTAAACAGGGTGAACAGTTACCCTGGAAACTGGGCAGTCAGTTACCCTGGAAAAAGGGCGGTCAGTTACCCTGGAAACAGGGCAATCAGTTATCTTGGAAACAGGGTGGTCAGTGAGCCTGGAAACAGGGTGGTCAATTACCCCGGAAACAGGGTGATCAGTTATCCTGGAAACAGGGCAGTCATTTAGCCTGGAAACAGGGCAGTCAGTTACCGCGGGAACAGGGCAGTCAGTTACCCTGGAAACAGGGCAGTCAGTTATCCCGGAAACAGGGTGATCAGTAACCCTGGAAACAGAGCAGTCAGTTACCCCGGAAACAGGGCAGTCAGTTACCCTGGAAACAGGGCAGTCAGTTATCCTGGAAACAGGGCAGTCAGTTATACCGGAAACAGGGTGATCAGTTACCCTGGAAACTGGGCAGTCAGTTAATCTGGAAACAGGGCAGTCAGTTACCCCGGAAATAGGGCAGTCAGTTAGCCTGGAAACTGGGCAGTCAGTTACCCCGGAAACAGGGAGATCAGTTACCCCGGAAAGAGGGCAGTCAGTTACCCTGGAAACAGGGCAGTCAGTTATCCTGGAAACCGGGAGGTCAGTGAGCCTGGAAACAGGGTGGTCAGTTACCCCGGAAACAGGGTGATCAGTTATCCTGGAAACAGGGCAGCCAGTTACCCCGGAAACAGGGTGATCAGTTATATTGGAAACAGGGCAGTCAGTTAGCCTGGAAACAGGGCAGTCAGTTACCCCGTAAACAGGGCATTCAGTTCCCCTGGAAACAGGGCAGTCAGTTACCCCAGAAACAGGGTGATCAGTTACCCCGGAAACAGGGCAGTCAGTTACCCTGGAAACAGGTTAGTCAGTTACCCCAGTAACAGGGTGATCAGTTACCCCGGAAATTGGGCAGTCAGTCACCATGGAAACAGGTTAGTCAGTTACCCCAGAAACAGGGTGATCAGTTACCCCGGAAACAGGGCAGTCAGTTCCCCTGGAAACACGCCAGTCAGTTACCCTGCAAACAGGGCAGTGAGCTATCCCGGAAACTGGGCAGTCAGTTATCCCGGAAACAGGGTGAACAGTTACCCTGGAAACTGGGCAGTCAGTTACCTTGGAAAAAGGGCGGTCAGTTACCCTGGAAACAGGGCAGTCAGTTACCCCGGAAACAGGGCAGTCAGTTACCCTGGAAACAGGGCAGTCATTAATCCCGGAAACAGGGTGATCAGTTACCCTGGAAACAGGGCAGTCAGTTATCCGGGAAACAGGGCAGTCAGTTATCCCGGAAAAAGGGTGATCAGTTACTTTGGAAACTGGGCAGTCAGTTACCCTGGAAACAGGACAGTCAGTTACCCCGGAAGCAGGGCAGTCAGTTACCGTGGAAACAGGGCAGTCAGTTACCCCGGAAACTGGGCAGTCAGTTACCCTGGAAACAGGGCAGTCAGTCGCCATGGAAACAGGTTAGTCAGTTACCCCGGAAACAGAGTGATCAGTTACCCCGGAAACAGGGCACTCAGTTCCCCTGGAAACAGGGGAGTCTGTTACCCTGGAAACAGGGCAGTCAGTTATCCTGGAATCAGGGCAGTCAGTTATCCTGGAAACAGGGCGGTCAGTTACCCCGCAAATAGGGAGGTCAGTTACCCCGGAAACAGGGAGATCAGTTACTCCGGAAACAGGGCAGTCAGTTACCCTGGAAACAGGGCAGTCAGTTATCCTGGAAACAGGGTGGTCAGTGACCCTGGAAACAGGGTGGTCAGTTACCCCGGAAGTAAGGCGGTCAGTTATCCTGGAAACAGGGCTGTCAGTTACCCCGGAAACAGGGCAGTCAGTTATCCCGGAAAAAGGGTGATCAGTTACCCTGGAAACTGGGCAGTCAGTTAGCCTGGAAACAGGGCAGTCAGTTTCCCCGGAAGCAGGGCAGTCAGTTACCCTGGAAACAGGGCAGTCAGTTACCCCGGAAACTGGGCAGTCAGTTACCCTGGAAACAGGGCATTCAGTTATCCCGGAAACAGGGCAGTCAGTTATCCCGGAAAAAGGGTGATCAGTTACCCTGGAAACTGGGCAGTCAGTTACCCTGGAAACAGGTTAGTCAGTTACCCCAGAAACAGGGTGATCAGTTACCCCGGAAACAGGGCTGTCAGTTCCCCTGGAAACAGGGCAGTCAGTTACCCTGGAAACAGGTTAGTCAGTTACCCCAGAAACAGGGTGATCAGTTACCCCGGAAAAAGGGCAGTCAGTTAGCATGGAAACAGGGCAGTCAGTTACCCTGGAAACAGGTTAGTCAGTTACCCCAGAAACAGGGTGATCAGTTACCCCGGAAACTGGGCAGTCAGTCACCCTGGAAACAGGTTAGTCAGTTACCCCAGAAGCAGGGTGATCAGTTACCCCGGAAACAGGGCAGTCAGTTCCCCTAGAAACACGCCAGTCAGTTACCCTGGAAACAGGGCAGTGAGCTATCGCGGAAACAGGGTGAACAGTTACCCTGGAAACTGGGCAGTCAGTTACCCTGGAAAAAGGGCGGTCAGTTACCCTGGAAACAGGGCAGTCAGTTATCTTGGAAACAGGGTGGTCAGTGAGCCTGGCAACAGGGCAGTCAGTTCCCGCGGGAACAGGGCAGTCAGTTACCCTGGAAACAGGGCAGTCAGTTATCCCGGAAACAGGGTGATCAGTTACCCTGGAAACAGAGCAGTCAGTTACCCCGGAAACAGGGCAGTCAGTTACCCTGGAAACAGGGCAGTCAGTTATCCCGGAAACAGGGCAGTCAGTTATACCGGAAACAGGGTGATCAGTTACCCTGGAAACTGGGCAGTCAGTTAATCTGGAAACAGGGCAGTCAGTTACCCCGGAAACAGGGCAGTCAGTTAGCCTGGAAACTGGGCAGTCAGTTACCCCGGAAACAGGGAGATCAGTTACCCCGGAAAGAGGGCAGTCAGTTACCCTGGAAACAGGGCGGTCAGTTATCCTGGAAACAGGGTGGTCAGTGAGCCTGGAAACAGGGTGGTCAGTTATCCCGGAAACAGGGTGATCAGTTACCCTGGAAACAGGGCAGTCAGTTATCCGGGAAACAGGGCAGTCAGTTATCCCGGAAAAAGGGTGATCAGTTACTTTGGAAACAGGGCAGTCAGTTACCCTGGAAACAGGACAGTCAGTTACCCCTGAAGCAGGGCAGTCAGTTACCGTGGAAACAGGGCAGTCAGTTACCCCAGAAACTGGGCAGTCAGTTACCCTGGAAACAGGGCAGTCAGTCACCCTGGAAACAGGTTCGTCAGTTACCCCGGAAACAGGGTGATCAGCTACCCCGGACACAGGGCAGTCAGTTCCCCTGGAAACAGGGGAGTCTGTTACCCTGGAAACAGGGCAGTCAGTTATCCTGGAATCAGGGCAGTCAGTTACCCCAGAAGCAGGGTGATCAGTTACCCCGGAAACAGGGCAGTCAGTTACCCCGGAAACAGGGAGATCAGTTACCCCGGAAACAGGGCAGTCAGTTACCCTGGAAACAGGGCAGTCAGTTATCCTGGAAACAGGGTGGTCAGTGACCCTGGAAACAGGGTGGTCAGTTACCCAAGAAGTAAGGCGGTCAGTTATCCTGGAAACAGGGCTGTCAGTTACCCCGGAAACAGGGCAGTCAGTTATCCCGGAAAAAGGGTGATCAGTTACCCTGGAAACTGGGCAGTCAGTTAGCCTGGAAACAGGGCAGTCAGTTTCCCCGGAAACAGGGCAGTCAGTTACCCTGGAAACAGGGCAGACAGTTACCCCGGAAACTGGGCAGTCAGTTACCCTGGAAACAGGGCATTCAGTTATCCCGTAAACAGGGCAGTCAGTTATCCCGGAAAAAGGGTGATCAGTTACCCTGGAAACTGGGCAGTCAGTTACCCTGGAAACAGGTTAGTCAGTTTCCCCGGAAACAGGGAAGGCAGTGACCCTGGAAACAGGGCAGTCAGTTACCCTGGAAACAGGTTAGTCAGTTACCCCAGAAACAGGGTGATCAGTTACCCCGGAAACAGGGCTGTCAGTTCCCCTGGAAACAGGGCAGTCAGTTACCCTGGAAACAGGTTAGTCAGTTACCCCAGAAACAGGGTGATCAGTTACCCCGGAAACTGGGCAGTCAGTCACCCTGGAAACAGGTTAGTCAGTTACCCCGGAAGCAGGGTGATCAGTTACCCCGGAAACAGGGCAGTCAGTTCCCCTAGAAACACGCCAGTCAGTTACCCTGGAAACAGGGCAGTGAGCTATCGCGGAAACAGGGCAGTCAGTTATCCCGGAAACAGGGTGAACAGTTACCCTGGAAACTGGGCAGTCAGTTACCCTGGAAAAAGGGCGGTCAGTTACCCTGGAAACAGGGCAGTCAGTTATCTTGGAAACAGGGTGGTCAGTGAGCCTGGAAACAGGGTGGTCAATTACCCCGGAAACAGGGTGATCGGTTATCCCGGAACAGGGGAGCCAGTTACCCCGGAAACAGGGTGATCAGTTATCCTGGAAACAGGGCAGTCATTTAGCCTGGAAACAGGGCAGTCAGTTACCCTGGAAACAGGGCAGTCAGTTATCCCGTAAACAGGGTGATCAGTTACCCTGGAAACAGGGTGATCAGTTACCCTGGAAACTGGGCAGTCAGTTAATCTGGAAACAGGGCAGTCAGTTACCCCGGAAACAGGGCAGTCAGTTAGCCTGGAAACTGGGCAGCCAGTTACCCCGGAAACAGGGAGATCAGTTACCCCGGAAAGAGGGCAGTCAGTTACCATGGAAACAGGTTAGTCAGTTACCCCAGAAACAGGGTGATCAGTTACCCCGGAAACAGGGCAGTCAGTTAGCATGGAAACAGGGCAGTCAGTTACCCTGGAAACAGGTTAGTCAGTTACCCCAGTAACAGGGTGATCAGTTACCCCGGAAATTGGGCAGTCAGTCACCATGGAAACAGGTTAGTCAGTTACCCCAGAAACAGGGTGATCAGTTACCCCGGAAACAGGGCAGTCAGTTCCCCTGGAAACACGCCAGTCAGTTACCCTGCAAACAGGGCAGTGAGCTATCCCGGAAACTGGGCAGTCAGTTATCCTGGAAACAGGGTGAACAGTTACCCTGGAAACTGGGCAGTCAGTTACCTTGGAAAAAGGGCGGTCAGTTACCCTGGAAACAGGGCAGTCAGTTACCCCGGAAACAGGGCAGTCAGTTACCCTGGAAACAGGGCAGTCATTAATCCCGGAAACAGGGTGATCAGTTACCCTGGAAACAGGGCAGTCAGTTATCCGGGAAACAGGGCAGTCAGTTATCCCGGAAAAAGGGTGATCAGTTACTTTGGAATCTGGGCAGTCAGTTACCCTGGAAACAGGACAGTCAGTTACCCCGGAAGCAGGGCAGTCAGTTACCGTGGAAACAGGGCAGTCAGTTACCCCGGAAACTGGGCAGTCAGTTACCCTGGAAACAGGGCAGTCAGTCGCCCTGGAAACAGGTTAGTCAGTTACCCCGGAAACAGGGTGATCAGTTACCCCGGAAACAGGGCACTCAGTTCCCCTGGAAACAGGGGAGTCTGTTACCCTGGAAACAGGGCAGTCAGTTATCCTGGAATCAGGGCAGTCAGTTATCCTGGAAACAGGGTGATCAGTTACCCCGCAAATAGGGAGGTCAGTTACCCCGGAAACAGGGAGATCAGTTACTCCGGAAACAGGGCAGTCAGTTACCCTGGAAACAGGGCAGTCAGTTATCCTGGAAACAGGGTGGTCAGTGACCCTGGAAACAGGGTGGTCAGTTACCCCGGAAGTAAGGCGGTCAGTTATCCTGGAAACAGGGCTGTCAGTTACCCCGGAAACAGGGCAGTCATTTATCCCGGAAAAAGGGTGATCAGTTAACCTGGAAACTGGGCAGTCAGTTAGCCTGGAAACAGGGCAGTCAGTTTCCCCGGAAGCAGGGCAGTCAGTTACCCTGGAAACAGGGCAGTCAGTTACCCCGGAAACTGGGCAGTCAGTTACCCTGGAAACAGGGCATTCAGTTATCCCGGAAACAGGGCAGTCAGTTATCCCGGAAAAAGGGTGATCAGTTACCCTGGAAACTGGGCAGTCAGTTACCCTGGAAACAGGTTAGTCAGTTACCCCAGAAACAGGGTGATCAGTTACCCCGGAAACAGGGCTGTCAGTTCCCCTGGAAACAGGGCAGTCAGTTACCCTGGAAACAGGTTAGTCAGTTACCCCAGAAACAGGGTGATCAGTTACCCCGGAAAAAGGGCAGTCAGTTAGCACGGAAACAGGGCAGTCAGTTACACTGGAAACAGGTTAGTCAGTTACCCCAGAAACAGGGTGATCAGTTACCCCGGAAACTGGGCAGTCAGTCACCCTGGAAACAGGTTAGTCAGTTACCCCAGAAGCAGGGTGATCAGTTACCCCGGAAACAGGGCAGTCAGTTCCCCTAGAAACACGCCAGTCAGTTACCCTGGAAACAGGGCAGTGAGCTATCGCGGAAACAGGGCAGTCAGTTATCCCGGAAACAGGGTGAACAGTTACCCTGGAAACTGGGCAGTCAGTTACCCTGGAAAAAGGGCGGTCAGTTACCATGGAAACAGGGCAGTCAGTTATCTTGGAAACAGGGTGGTCAGTGAGCCTGGAAACAGGGTGGTCAATTACCCCGGAAACAGTGTGTTCAGTTATCCTGGAAACAGGGCAGTCATTTAGCCTGGAAACAGGGCAGTCAGTTCCCGCGGGAACAGGGCAGTCAGTTACCCTGGAAACAGGGCAGTCAGTTATCCCGGAAACAGGGTGATCAGTTACCCTGGAAACAGAGCAGTCAGTTACCCCGGAAACAGGGCAGTCAGTTACCCTGGAAACAGGGCAGTCAGTTATCCCGGAAACAGGGCAGTCAGTTATACCGGAAACAGGGTGATCAGTTACCCTGGAAACTGGGCAGTCAGTTAATCTGGAAACAGGGCAGTCAGTTACCCCGGAAACAGGGCAGTCAGTTAGCCTGGAAACTGGGCAGTCAGTTACCCCGGAAACAGGGAGATCAGTTACCCCGGAAAGAGGGCAGTCAGTTACCCTGGAAACAGGGCAGTCAGTTATCCTGGAAACAGGGTGGTCAGTGAGCCTGGAAACAGGGTGGTCAGTTATCCCGGAAACAGGTTGATCAGTTACCCTGGAAACAGGGCAGTCAGTTATCCGGGAAACAGGGCAGTCAGTTATCCCGGAAAAAGGGTGATCAGTTACTTTGGAAACAGGGCAGTCAGTTACCCCAGAAACTGGGCAGTCAGTTACCCTGGAAACAGGGCAGTCAGTCACCCTGGAAACAGGTTAGTCAGTTACCCCGGAAACAGGGTGATCAGTTTCCCCGGAAACAGGGCAGTCAGTTACCCTGGAAACAGGGGAGTCTGTTACCCTGGAAACAGGGCAGTCAGTTATCCTGGAATCAGGGCAGTCAGTTACCCCAGAAGCAGGGTGATCAGTTACCCCGGAAACAGGGCAGTCAGTTACCCCGGAAACAGGGAGATCAGTTACCCCGGAAACAGGGCAGTCAGTTACCCTGGAAACAGGGCAGTCAGTTATCCTGGAAACAGGGTGGTCAGTGACCCTGGAAACAGGGTGGTCAGTTACCCAAGAAGTAAGGCGGTCAGTTATCCTGGAAACAGGGCTGTCAGTTACCCCGGAAACAGGGCAGTCAGTAATCCCGGAAAAAGGGTGATCAGTTACCCTGGAAACTGGGCAGTCAGTTAGCCTGGAAACAGGGCAGTCAGTTTCCCCGGAAACAGGGCAGTCAGTTACCCTGGAAACAGGGCAGTCAGTTACCCCGGAAACTGGGCAGTCAGTTACCCTGGAAACAGGGCATTCAGTTATCCCGGAAACAGGGCAGTCAGTTATCCCGGAAAAAGGGTGATCAGTTACCCTTGAAACTGGGCAGTCAGTTAACCTGGAAACAGGTTAGTCAGTTACCCCAGAAACAGGGTGATCAGTTACCCCGGAAACAGGGCTGTCAGTTCCCCTGGAAACAGGGCAGTCAGTTACCCTGGAAACAGGTTAGTCAGTTACCCCAGAAACAGGGTGATCAGTTACACCGGAAACAGGGCAGTCAGTTACCCTGGAAACAGGTTAGTCAGTTACCCCAGAAACAGGGTGATCAGTTACCCCGGAAACTGGGCAGTCAGTCACCCTGGAAACAGGTTACTCAGTTACCCCAGAAGCAGGGTGATCAGTTACCCCGGAAACAGGGCAGTCAGTTCCCCTGGAAACACGCCAGTCAGTTACCCTGGAAACAGGGCAGTGAGCTATCGCGGAAACAGGGCAGTCAGTTATCCCGGAAACAGGGTGAACAGTTACCCTGGAAACTGGGCAGTCAGTTACCCTGGAAAAAGGGCGGTCAGTTACCCTGGAAACAGGGCAGTCAGTTATCTTGGAAACAGGGTGGTCGATGAGCCTGGAAACAGGGTGGTCAATTACCCCGGAAACAGGGTGATCAGTTATCCCGGAAACAGGGGAGCCAGTTACCCCGGAAACAGGGTGATCAGTTATCCTGGAAACAGGGCAGTCATTTAGCCTGGAAACAGGGCAGTCAGTTACCGCGGGAACAGGGCAGTCAGTTACCCTGGAAACAGGGCAGTCAGTTATCCCGGAAACAGGGTGATCAGTTACCCTGGAAACAGGGTGATCAGTTACCCTGGAAACTGGGCAGTCAGTTAATCTGGAAACAGGGCAGTCAGTTACCCCGGAAACAGGGCAGTCAGTTAGCCTGGAAACTGGGCAGTCAGGTACCCCGGAAACAGGGAGATCAGTTACCCCGGAAAGAGGGCAGTCAGTTACCCTGGAAACAGGGCAGTCAGTTATCCTGGAAACAGGGTGGTCAGTGAGCCTGGAAACAGGGTGGTCAATTACCCCAGAAACAGGGTGATCAGTTATCCCGGAAACAGGGGAGCCAGTTACCCCGGAAACAGGGTGATCAGTTATCCTGGAAACAGGGCAGTCATTTAGCCTGGAAACAGGGCAGTCAGTTACCGCGGGAACAGGGCAGTCAGTTACCCCGGAAACAGGGCAGTCAGTTACCCTGGAAACAGGGCAGTCAGTTATCCCGGAAACAGGGCAGTCAGTTACCCCGGAAACAGGGTGATCAGTTATCCTGGAAACAGGGCAGTCATTTAGCCTGGAAACAGGGCAGTCAGTTACCGCGGGAACAGGGCAGTCAGTTACCCCGGAAACAGGGCAGTCAGTTACCCTGGAAACAGGGCAGTCAGTTATCCCGGAAACAGGGCAGTCAGTTATACCGGAAACAGGGTGATCAGTTACCCTGGAAACTGGGCAGTCAGTTAATCTGGAAACAGGGCAGTCAGTTACCCCGGAAACAGGGCAGTCAGTTATCCCGGAAACAGGGTGATCAGTTACCCTGGAAACAGGGCAGTCAGTTATCCCGGAAACAGGGCAGTCAGTTATCCCGGAAACAGGGTGATCAGTTACCCTGGAAACAGGGCAGTCAGTTAGCCTGGAAACAGGGCAGTCAGTTACCCCGTAAACAGGGCAGTCAGTTCCCCTGGAAACAGGGCAGTCAGTTATCCCGGAAACAGGGCAGTCAGTTATCCCAGAAATAGGGTGATCAGTTACCCCGGAAACAGGGCAGTCAGTTACACTGGAAACAGGGCTGTCAGTTATCCCGGAAACAGGGCAGTCAGTTATCCCGGAAACAGGGTGATCAGTTACCCTGGAAACAGGGCAGTCAGTTATCCTGGAAACAGGGCAGTAGGTAACCCCGGAAACAGGGCAGTCAGTTAGCCTGGAAACTGGGCAGTCAGTTACCCGGGAAACAGGGCAGTCAGTTTTCCCGGAAACAGGGTGATCAGTTACCCTGGAAACAGGGCAGTCAGTTATCCCGCAAAAAGGGTGATCAGTTACCCTGGAAACAGGGCAGTCATTTAGCCTGGAAACAGGGCAGTCAGTTCCCGCGGGAACAGGGCAGTCAGTTACCCTGGAAACAGGGCAGTCAGTTATCCCGGAAACAGGGTGATCAGTTACCCTGGAAACAGAGCAGTCAGTTACCCCGGAAACAGGGCAGTCAGTTACCCTGGAAACAGGGCAGTCAGTTATCCCAGAAACAGGGCAGTCAGTTATACCGGAAACAGGGTGATCAGTTACCCTGGAAACTGGGCAGTCAGTTAATCTGGAAACAGGGCAGTCAGTTACCCCGGAAACAGGGCAGTCAGTTAGCCTGGAAACTGGGCAGTCAGTTACCCCGGAAACAGGGAGATCAGTTACCCCGGAAAGAGGGCAGTCAGTTACCCTGGAAACAGGGCAGTCAGTTATCTTGGAAACAGGGTGGTCAGTGAGCCTGGAAACAGGGTGGTCAGTTATCCCGGAAACAGGGTGATCAGTTCCCCTGGAAACAGGGCAGTCAGTTATCCGGGAAACAGGGCAGTCAGTTATCCCGGAAAAAGGGTGATCAGTTACTTTGGAAACAGGGCAGTCAGTTACCCTGGAAACAGGACAGTCAGTTACCCCGGAAGCAGGGCAGTCAGTTACCGTGGAAACAGGGCAGTCAGTTACCCCAGAAACTGGGCAGTCAGTTACCCTGGAAGGGCGGGCAGTCATTCACCCTGGAAACAGGTTAGTCAGTTACCCCGGAAACAGGGTGATCAGTTACCCCGGAAACAGGGCAGTCAGTTCCCCTGGAAACAGGGTGGTCAGTTACCCCGGAAGTAGGGCGGACAGTTATCCTGGAAACAGGGCTGTCAGTTACCCCGGAAACAGGGCAGTCAGTTATCCCGGAAAAAGGGTGATCAGTTACCCTGGAAACTGGGCAGTCAGTTAGCCTGGAAACAGGGCAGTCAGTTTCCCCGGAAACAGGGCAGTCAGTTACCCTGGAAACAGGGCAGTCAGTTACCCCGGAAACTGGGCAGTCAGTTACCCTGGAAACAGGGCATTCAGTTATCCCGGAAACAGGGCAGTCAGTTATCCCGGAAAAATGGTGATCAGTTACCCTGGAAACTGGGCAGTCAGTTACCCTGGAAACAGGTTAGTCAGTTAACCCAGAAACAGGGTGATCAGTTACCCCGGAAACAGGGCTGTCAGTTCCCCTGGAAACAGGGCAGTCAGTTACCCTGGAAACAGGTTAGTCAGTTACCCCAGAAACAGGGTGATCAGTTACCCCGGAAACAGGGCAGTCAGTTACCCTGGAAACAGGTTAGTCAGTTACCCCAGAAACAGGGAGATCAGTTACCCCGGAAACTGGGCAGTCAGTCACCCTGGAAACAGGTTAGTCAGTTACCCCAGAAGCAGGGTGATCAGTTACCCCGGAAACAGGGCAGTCAGTTCCCCTGGAAACACGCCAGTCAGTTACCCTGGAAACAGGGCAGTGAGCTATCGCGGAAACAGGGCAGTCAGTTATCCCGGAAACAGGGTGAACAGTTACCCTGGAAACTGGGCAGTCAGTTACCCTGGAAAAAGGGCGGTCAGTTACCCTGGAAACAGGGCAGTCAGTTATCTTGGAAACAGGGTGGTCAGTGAGCCTGGAAACAGGTTGGTCAATTACCCCGGAAACAGGGTGATCAGTTATCCCGGAAACAGGGGAGCCAGTTACCCCGGAAACAGGGTGATCAGTTATCCTGGAAACAGGGCAGTCATTTACCCTGGAAACAGGGCAGTCAGTTACCGCGGGAACAGGGCAGTCAGTTACCCTGGAAACAGGGCAGTCAGTTATCCTGGAAACAGGGTGATCAGTTACCCTGGAAACAGAGCAGTCAGTTACCCCGGAAACAGGGCAGTCAGTTACCCTGGAAACAGGGCAGTCAGTTATCCCGGAAACAGGGCAGTCAGTTATACCGGAAACAGGGTGATCAGTTACCCTGGAAACTGGGCAGTCAGTTAATCTGGGAACAGGGCAGCCAGTTACCCCGGAAACAGGGCAGTCAGTTAGCCTGGAAACTGGGCAGTCAGTTACCCCGGAAACAGGGAGATCAGTTACCCCGGAAAGAGGGCAGTCAGTTACCCTGGAAACACGGCAGTCAGTTATCTTGGAAACAGGGTGGTCAGTGAGCCTGGAAACAGGGTGGTCAGTTATCCCGGAAACAGGGTGATCAGTTCCCCTGGAAACAGGGCAGTCAGTTATCCGGGAAACAGGGCAGTCAGTTATCCCGGAAAAAGGGTGATCAGTTACTTTGGAAACAGGGCAGTCAGTTACCCTGGAAACAGGACAGTCAGTTACCCCGGAAGCAGGGCAGTCAGTTACCGTGGAAACAGGGCAGTCAGTTACCCCAGAAACTGGGCAGTCAGTTACCCTGGAAACAGGGCAGTCAGTCACCCTGGAAACAGGTTAGTCAGTTACCCCGGAAACATGGTGATCAGTTACCCCGGAAACAGGGCAGTCAGTTCCCCTGGAAACAGGGGAGTCTGTTACCCTGGAAACAGGGCAGTCAGTTATCCTGGAATCAGGGCAGTCAGTTACCCCAGAAGCAGGGTGATCAGTTACCCCGGAAACAGGGCAGTCAGTTAGCCCGGAAACAGGGAGATCAGTTACCCCGGAAACAGGGCAGTCAGTTACCCTGGAAACAGGGCAGTCATTTATCCTGGAAACAGGGTGGTCAGTGACTCTGGAAACAGGGTGGTCAGTTACCCCGGAAGTAAGGCGGTCAGTTATCCTGGAAACAGGGCTGTCAGTTATCCCGGAAAAAGGGTGATCAGTTATCCTGGAAACTGGGCAGTCAGTTACCCCAGAAACAGGGAGATCAGTTACCCCGGAAACAGGGCAGTCAGTTACCCTGGAAACAGGGCAGTCAGTTATCCTGGAAACAGGGCAGTCAGTTACCCCAGAAACTGGGCAGTCAGTTACCCTGGAAACAGGGCAGTCAGTCACCCTGGAAACAGGTTAGTCAGTTACCCCGGAAACAGGGTGATCAGTTACCCCGGAAACAGGGCAGTCAGTTCCCCTGGAAACAGGGTGGTCAGTTACCCCGGAAGTAGGGCGGACAGTTATCCTGGAAACAGGGCTGTCAGTTACCACGGAAACAGGGCAGTCAGTTATCCCGGAAAAAGGGTGATCAGTTACCCTGGAAACAGGTTAGTCAGTTACCCCGGAAACAGGGTGATCAGTTACCCCGGAAACAGGGCAGTCAGTTACCCCGGAAACAGGGAGATCAGTTACCCCGGAAACAGGGCAGTCAGTTACCCTGGAAACAGGGCAGTCAGTTATCCTGGAAACAGGGCAGTCAGTTATCCTGGAATCAGGGCAGTCAGTTACCCCAGAAGCAGGGTGATCAGTTACCCCGGAAACAGGGCAGTCAGTTACCCCGGAAACAGGGAGATCAGTTACCCCGGAAACAGGGCAGTCAGTTACCCTGGAAACAGGGCAGTCAGTTATCCTGGAAACAGGGTGGTCAGTGACTCTGGAAACAGGGTGGTCAGTTACCCCGGAAGTAAGGCGGTCAGTTATCCTGGAAACAGGGCTGTCAGTTATCCCGGAAAAAGGGTGATCAGTTACCCTGGAAACTGGGCAGTCAGTTACCCCAGAAACAGGGAGATCAGTTACCCCGGAAACAGGGCAGTCAGTTACCCTGGAAACAGGGCAGTCAGTTATCCTGGAAACAGGGCAGTCAGTTACCCCAGAAACTGGGCAGTCAGTTACCCTGGAAACAGGGCAGTCAGTCACCCTGGAAACAGGTTAGTCTGTTACCCCGGAAACAGGGTGATCAGTTACCCCGGAAACAGGGCAGTCAGTTCCCCTGGAAACAGGGTGGTCAGTTACCCCGGAAGTAGGGCGGACAGTTATCCTGGAAACAGGGCTGTCAGTTACCCCGGAAACAGGGCAGTCAGTTATCCCGGGAAAAGGGTGATCAGTTACCCTGGAAACTGGGCAGTCAGTTAGCCTGGAAACAGGGCAGTCAGTTTCCCCGGAAACAGGGCAGTCAGTTACCCTGGAAACAGGGCAGTCAGTTACCCCGGAAACTGGGCAGTCAGTTACCCTGGAAACAGGGCATTCAGTTATCCCGGAAACAGGGCAGTCAGTTATCCCGGAAAAAGGGTGATCAGTTACCCTGGAAACTGGGCAGTCAGTTACCCTGGAAACAGGTTAGTCAGTTAACCCAGAAACAGGGTGATCAGTTACCCCGGAAACAGGGCTGTCAGTTCCCCTGGAAATAGGGCAGTCAGTTACCCTGGAAACAGGTTAGTCAGTTACCCCAGAAAGAGGGTGATCAGTTACCCCGGAAACAGGGCAGTCAGTTACCCTGGAAACAGGTTAGTCAGTTACCCCAGAAACAGGGTGATCAGTTACCCCGGAAACTGGGCAGTCAGTCACCCTGGAAACAGGTTAGTCAGTTACCCCAGAAGCAGGGTGATCAGTTACCCCGGAAACAGGGCAGTCAGTTCCCCTGGAAACACGCCAGTCAGTTACCCTGGAAACAGGGCAGTGAGCTATCGCGGAAACAGGGCAGTCAGTTATCCCGGAAACAGGGTGAACAGTTACCCTGGAAACTGGGCAGTCAGTTACCCTGGAAAAAGGGCGGTCAGTTACCCTGGAAACAGGGCAGTCAGTTATCTTGGAAACAGGGTGGTCAGTGAGCCTGGAAACAGGTTGGTCAATTACCCCGGAAACAGGGTGATCAGTTATCCCGGAAACAGGGGAGACAGTTACCCCGGAAACAGGGTGATCAGTTATCCTGGAAACAGGGCAGTCATTTACCCTGGAAACAGGGCAGTCAGTTACCGCGGGAACAGGGCAGTCAGTTACCCTGGAAACAGGGCAGTCAGTTATCCCGGAAACAGGGTGATCAGTTACCCTGGAAACAGAGCAGTCAGTTACCCCGGAAACAGGGCAGTCAGTTACCCTGGAAACAGGGCAGTCAGTTATCCCGGAAACAGGGCAGTCAGTTATACCGGAAACAGGGTGATCAGTTACCCTGGAAACTGGGCAGTCAGTTAATCTGGGAACAGGGCAAACAGTTACCCCGGAAACAGGGCAGTCAGTTAGCCTGGAAACTGGGCAGTCAGTTACCCCGGAAACAGGTTAGTCAGTTACCCCGGAAACAGGGTGATCAGTTACCCCGGAAGCAGGGCAGTCAGTTCCCCTGGAAACAGGGGAGTCTGTTACCCTGGAAACAGGGCAGTCCGTTATCCTGGAATCAGGGCAGTCAGTTACCCCAGAAGCAGGGTGATCAGTTACCCCGGAAACAGGGCAGTCAGTTAGCCCGGAAACAGGGAGATCAGTTACCCCGGAAACAGGGCAGTCAGTTACCCTGGAAACAGGGCAGTCAGTTATCCTGGAAACAGGGTGGTCAGTGACTCTGGAAACAGGGTGGTCAGTTACCCCGGAAGTAAGGCGGTCAGTTATCCTGGAAACAGGGCTGTCAGTTATCCCGGAAAAAGGGTGATCAGTTATCCTGGAAACTGGGCAGTCAGTTACCCCAGAAACAGGGAGATCAGTTACCCCGGAAACAGGGCAGTCAGTTATCCTGGAAACAGGGCAGTCAGTTATCCTGGAAACAGGGCAGTCAGTTACCCCAGAAACTGGGCAGTCAGTTACCCTGGAAACAGGGCAGTCAGTCACCCTGGAAACAGGTTAGTCAGTTACCCCGGAAACAGGGTGATCAGTTACCCCGGAAACAGGGCAGTCAGTTCCCCTGGAAACAGGGTGGTCAGTTACCCCGGAAGTAGGGCGGACAGTTATCCTGGAAACAGGGCTGTCAGTTACCCCGGAAACAGGGCAGTCAGTTATCCCGGAAAAAGGGTGATCAGTTACCCTGGAAACTGGGCAGTCAGTTAGCCTGGAAACAGGGCAGTCAGTTTCCCCGGAAACAGGGCAGTCAGTTACCCTGGAAACAGGGCAATCAGTTACCCCGGAAACTGGGCAGTCAGTTACCCTGGAAACAGGGCATTCAGTTATCCCGGAAACAGGGCAGTCAGTTATCCCGGAAAAAGGGTGATCAGTTACCCTGGAAACTGGGCAGTCAGTTACCCTGGAAACAGGTTAGTCAGTTAACCCAGAAACAGGGTGATCAGTTACCCCGGAAACAGGGCTGTCAGTTCCCCTGGAAACAGGGCAGTCAGTTACCCTGGAAACAGGTTAGTCAGTTACCCCAGAAACAGGGTGATCAGTTACCCCGGAAACAGGGCAGTCAGTTACCCTGGAAACAGGTTAGTCAGTTACCCCAGAAACAGGGTGATCAGTTACCCCGGAAACTGGGCAGTCAGTCACCCTGGAAACAGGTTAGTCAGTTACCCCAGAAGCAGGGTGATCAGTTACCCCGGAAACAGGGCAGTCAGTTCCCCTGGAAACACGCCAGTCAGTTACCCTGGAAACAGGGCAGTGAGCTATCGCGGAAACAGGGCAGTCAGTTATCCCGGAAACAGGGTGAACAGTTACCCTGGAAACTGGGCAGTCAGTTACCCTGGAAAAAGGGCGGTCAGTTACCCTGGAAACAGGGCAGTCAGTTATCTTGGAAACAGGGTGGTCAGTGAGCCTGGAAACAGGTTGGTCAATTACCCCGGAAACAGGGTGATCAGTTATCCCGGAAACAGGGGAGACAGTTACCCCGGAAACAGGGTGATCAGTTATCCTGGAAACAGGGCAGTCATTTACCCTGGAAACAGGGCAGTCAGTTACCGCGGGAACAGGGCAGTCAGTTACCCTGGAAACAGGGCAGTCAGTTATCCCGGAAACAGGGTGATCAGTTACCCTGGAAACAGAGCAGTCAGTTACCCCGGAAACAGGGCACTCAGTTACCCTGGAAACAGGGCAGTCAGTTATCCCGGAAACAGGGCAGTCAGTTATACCGGAAACAGGGTGATCAGTTACCCTGGAAACTGGGCAGTCAGTTAATCTGGGAACAGGGCAGTCAGTTACCCCGGAAACAGGGCAGTCAGTTAGCCTGGAAACTGGGCAGTCAGTTACCCCGGAAACAGGGAGATCAGTTACCCCGGAAAGAGGGCAGTCAGTTCCCCTGGAAACAGGGTGGTCAGTTACCCCGGAAGTAGGGCGGACAGTTATCCTGGAAACAGGGCTGTCAGTTACCACGGAAACAGGGCAGTCAGTTATCCCGGAAAAAGGGTGATCAGTTACCCTGGAAACAGGTTAGTCAGTTACCCCGGAAACAGGGTGATCAGTTACCCCGGAAACAGGGCAGTCAGTTACCCCGGAAACAGGGAGATCAGTTACCCCGGAAACAGGGCAGTCAGTTACCCTGGAAACAGGGCAGTCAGTTATCCTGGAAACAGGGCAGTCAGTTATCCTGGAATCAGGGCAGTCAGTTACCCCAGAAGCAGGGTGATCAGTTACCCCGGAAACAGGGCAGTCAGTTACCCCGGAAACAGGGAGATCAGTTACCCCGGAAACAGGGCAGTCAGTTACCCTGGAAACAGGGCAGTCAGTTATCCTGGAAACAGGGTGGTCAGTGACTCTGGAAACAGGGTGGTCAGTTACCCCGGAAGTAAGGCGGTCAGTTATCCTGGAAACAGGGCTGTCAGTTATCCCGGAAAAAGGGTGATCAGTTACCCTGGAAACTGGGCAGTCAGTTACCCCAGAAACAGGGAGATCAGTTACCCCGGAAACAGGGCAGTCAGTTACCCTGGAAACAGGGCAGTCAGTTATCCTGGAAACAGGGCAGTCAGTTACCCCAGAAACTGGGCAGTCAGTTACCCTGGAAACAGGGCAGTCAGTCACCCTGGAAACAGGTTAGTCTGTTACCCCGGAAACAGGGTGATCAGTTACCCCGGAAACAGGGCAGTCAGTTCCCCTGGAAACAGGGTGGTCAGTTACCCCGGAAGTAGGGCGGACAGTTATCCTGGAAACAGGGCTGTCAGTTACCCCGGAAACAGGGCAGTCAGTTATCCCGGAAAAAGGGTGATCAGTTACCCTGGAAACTGGGCAGTCAGTTAGCCTGGAAACAGGGCAGTCAGTTTCCCCGGAAACAGGGCAGTCAGTTACCCTGGAAACAGGGCAGTCAGTTACCCCGGAAACTGGGCAGTCAGTTACCCTGGAAACAGGGCATTCAGTTATCCCGGAAACAGGGCAGTCAGTTATCCCGGAAAAAGGGTGATCAGTTACCCTGGAAACTGGGCAGTCAGTTACCCTGGAAACAGGTTAGTCAGTTAACCCAGAAACAGGGTGATCAGTTACCCCGGAAACAGGGCTGTCAGTTCCCCTGGAAATAGGGCAGTCAGTTACCCTGGAAACAGGTTAGTCAGTTACCCCAGAAAGAGGGTGATCAGTTACCCCGGAAACAGGGCAGTCAGTTACCCTGGAAACAGGTTAGTCAGTTACCCCAGAAACAGGGTGATCAGTTACCCCGGAAACTGGGCAGTCAGTCACCCTGGAAACAGGTTAGTCAGTTACCCCAGAAGCAGGGTGATCAGTTACCCCGGAAACAGGGCAGTCAGTTCCCCTGGAAACACGCCAGTCAGTTACCCTGGAAACAGGGCAGTGAGCTATCGCGGAAACAGGGCAGTCAGTTATCCCGGAAACAGGGTGAACAGTTACCCTGGAAACTGGGCAGTCAGTTACCCTGGAAAAAGGGCGGTCAGTTACCCTGGAAACAGGGCAGTCAGTTATCTTGGAAACAGGGTGGTCAGTGAGCCTGGAAACAGGTTGGTCAATTACCCCGGAAACAGGGTGATCAGTTATCCCGGAAACAGGGGAGACAGTTACCCCGGAAACAGGGTGATCAGTTATCCTGGAAACAGGGCAGTCATTTACCCTGGAAACAGGGCAGTCAGTTACCGCGGGAACAGGGCAGTCAGTTACCCTGGAAACAGGGCAGTCAGTTATCCCGGAAACAGGGTGATCAGTTACCCTGGAAACAGAGCAGTCAGTTACCCCGGAAACAGGGCAGTCAGTTACCCTGGAAACAGGGCAGTCAGTTATCCCGGAAACAGGGCAGTCAGTTATACCGGAAACAGGGTGATCAGTTACCCTGGAAACTGGGCAGTCAGTTAATCTGGGAACAGGGCAAACAGTTACCCCGGAAACAGGGCAGTCAGTTAGCCTGGAAACTGGGCAGTCAGTTACCCCGGAAACAGGGAGATCAGTTACCCCGGAAAGAGGGCAGTCAGTTACCCTGGAAACAGGGCAGTCAGTTATCTTGGAAACAGGGTGGTCAGTGAGCCTGGAAACAGGGTGGTCAGTTATCCCGGAAACAGGGTGATCAGTTCCCCTGGAAACAGGGCAGTCAGTTATCCGGGAAACAGGGCAGTCAGTTATCCCGGAAAAAGGGTGATCAGTTACTTTGGAAACAGGGCAGTCAGTTACCCTGGAAACAGGACAGTCAGTTACCCCGGAAGCAGGGCAGTCAGTTACCGTGGAAACAGGGCAGTCAGTTACCCCAGAAACTGGGCAGTCAGTTACCCTGGAAACAGGGCAGTCAGTCACCCTGGAAACAGGTTAGTCAGTTACCCCGGAAACAGGGTGATCAGTTACCCCGGAAGCAGGGCAGTCAGTTCCCCTGGAAACAGGGGAGTCTGTTACCCTGGAAACAGGGCAGTCCGTTATCCTGGAATCAGGGCAGTCAGTTACCCCAGAAGCAGGGTGATCAGTTACCCCGGAAACAGGGCAGTCAGTTAGCCCGGAAACAGGGAGATCAGTTACCCCGGAAACAGGGCAGTCAGTTACCCTGGAAACAGGGCAGTCAGTTATCCTGGAAACAGGGTGGTCAGTGACTCTGGAAACAGGGTGGTCAGTTACCCCGGAAGTAAGGCGGTCAGTTATCCTGGAAACAGGGCTGTCAGTTATCCCGGAAAAAGGGTGATCAGTTATCCTGGAAACTGGGCAGTCAGTTACCCCAGAAACAGGGAGATCAGTTACCCCGGAAACAGGGCAGTCAGTTATCCTGGAAACAGGGCAGTCAGTTATCCTGGAAACAGGGCAGTCAGTTACCCCAGAAACTGGGCAGTCAGTTACCCTGGAAACAGGGCAGTCAGTCACCCTGGAAACAGGTTAGTCAGTTACCCCGGAAACAGGGTGATCAGTTACCCCGGAAACAGGGCAGTCAGTTCCCCTGGAAACAGGGTGGTCAGTTACCCCGGAAGTAGGGCGGACAGTTATCCTGGAAACAGGGCTGTCAGTTACCCCGGAAACAGGGCAGTCAGTTATCCCGGAAAAAGGGTGATCAGTTACCCTGGAAACTGGGCAGTCAGTTAGCCTGGAAACAGGGCAGTCAGTTTCCCCGGAAACAGGGCAGTCAGTTACCCTGGAAACAGGGCAATCAGTTACCCCGGAAACTGGGCAGTCAGTTACCCTGGAAACAGGGCATTCAGTTATCCCGGAAACAGGGCAGTCAGTTATCCCGGAAAAAGGGTGATCAGTTACCCTGGAAACTGGGCAGTCAGTTACCCTGGAAACAGGTTAGTCAGTTAACCCAGAAACAGGGTGATCAGTTACCCCGGAAACAGGGCTGTCAGTTCCCCTGGAAACAGGGCAGTCAGTTACCCTGGAAACAGGTTAGTCAGTTACCCCAGAAACAGGGTGATCAGTTACCCCGGAAACAGGGCAGTCAGTTACCCTGGAAACAGGTTAGTCAGTTACCCCAGAAACAGGGTGATCAGTTACCCCGGAAACTGGGCAGTCAGTCACCCTGGAAACAGGTTAGTCAGTTACCCCAGAAGCAGGGTGATCAGTTACCCCGGAAACAGGGCAGTCAGTTCCCCTGGAAACACGCCAGTCAGTTACCCTGGAAACAGGGCAGTGAGCTATCGCGGAAACAGGGCAGTCAGTTATCCCGGAAACAGGGTGAACAGTTACCCTGGAAACTGGGCAGTCAGTTACCCTGGAAAAAGGGCGGTCAGTTACCCTGGAAACAGGGCAGTCAGTTATCTTGGAAACAGGGTGGTCAGTGAGCCTGGAAACAGGTTGGTCAATTACCCCGGAAACAGGGTGATCAGTTATCCCGGAAACAGGGGAGACAGTTACCCCGGAAACAGGGTGATCAGTTATCCTGGAAACAGGGCAGTCATTTACCCTGGAAACAGGGCAGTCAGTTACCGCGGGAACAGGGCAGTCAGTTACCCTGGAAACAGGGCAGTCAGTTATCCCGGAAACAGGGTGATCAGTTACCCTGGAAACAGAGCAGTCAGTTACCCCGGAAACAGGGCACTCAGTTACCCTGGAAACAGGGCAGTCAGTTATCCCGGAAACAGGGCAGTCAGTTATACCGGAAACAGGGTGATCAGTTACCCTGGAAACTGGGCAGTCAGTTAATCTGGGAACAGGGCAGTCAGTTACCCCGGAAACAGGGCAGTCAGTTAGCCTGGAAACTGGGCAGTCAGTTACCCCGGAAACAGGGAGATCAGTTACCCCGGAAAGAGGGCAGTCAGTTACCCTGGAAACAGGGCAGTCAGTTATCCTGGAAACAGGGTGGTCAGTGAGCCTGGAAACAGGGTGGTCAGTTACCCCGGAAACAGGGTGATCAGTTATCCTGGAAACAGGGCAGCCAGTTACCCCGGAAACAGGGTGATCAGTTATCCTGGAAACAGGGCAGTCAGTTAGCCTGGAAACAGGGCAGTCAGTTACCCCGTAAACAGGGCAGTCAGTTCCCCTGGAAACAGGGCAGTCAGTTATCCCGGAAACAGGGCAGTCAGTTATCCCGGAAATAGGGTGATCAGTTACCCCGGAAACAGGGCAGTCAGTTGCACTGGAAACAGGGCTGTCAGTTATCCCGGAAACAGGGCAGTCAGTTATCCCGGAAACAGGGTGATCAGTTACCCTGGAAACAGGGCAGTCAGTTATCCTGGAAACAGGGCAGTAGGTAACCCCGGAAACAGGGCAGTCAGTTAGCCTGGAAACTGGGCAGTCAGTTACCCTGGAAACAGGGCAGTCAGTTTTCCCGGAAACAGGGTGATCAGTTACCCTGGAAACTGGGCAGTCAGTTATCCCGCAAAAAGGGTGATCAGTTACCCTGGAAACTGGGCATTCAGTTACCCTGGGAACAGGGCAGTCAGTTACCCCGTAAGCAGGGCAGTCATTTCCCCTGGAAAGAGGGCAGTCAGTTACCCCGGAAACTGGGCAGTCAGTTACCCTGGAAACAGGGCAGTCAGTCACCCTGGAACAGGTTAGTCAGTTACCCCGGAAACAGGGTGATCAGTTACCCTGGAAACAGGGCAGTCAGTTCCCCTGGAAACAGGGCAGTCAGTTACCCTGGAAACAGGGCAGTCAGTTGAACTGGAAACAGGGCAGTTAGTTATCCTGGAAACAGGGCATTCCGTTATCTTGGAAACAGGGCGGTCAGTTACCCCGGAAATAAGGAGGTCAGTTATCCTGGAAACAGGGCGGTCAGTTACCCCGGAAACAGGGAGATCAGTTACCCCGGAAACAGGGCAGTCTTTTACCCTGGAAACTGGGCAGTCAGTTATCCTGGAAACAGTGTGGTCAGTGACCCTGGAAACAGGGTGGTCAGTTATCCTGGAAACAGGGCGGTCAGTCACCCTGGAAACAGGTTAGTCAGTTACCCCGGAAACAGGGTGATCAGTTACCCCGGTAACAGGGCAGTCAGTTACCCTAGAAATAGGGCAGTCAGTTATCCAGGAAACAGGGTGGTCAGTTACCCCGGAAATAGGGCGGTCAGTTTTCCTGGAAACAGGGCGGTCAGTTACCCCGGAAACAGGGCAGACAGTTATCCTGGAAAAAGGGTGATCAGTTACCCTGGAAACTGGGCAGTCAGTTAGCCTGGAAACAGGGCAGTCAGTTTCCCCGGAAACAGGGCACTCAGTTACCCTGGAAACAGGGCAGTCAGTTACCCCGGAAACTGGGCAGTCAGTTACCCTGGAAACAGGGCATTCAGTTATCCCGGAAACAGGGCAGTCATTTATCCCATAAAAAGGGTGATCAGTTACCCTGGAAACTGGGCAGTCAGTTTCCCTGGAAACAGGGCAGTCAGTTTCCCCGGAAACAGGGAAGTCAGTTACCCTGGAAACAGGGCAGTCAGTTACCCTGGAAACAGGTTAGTCAGTTACCCCAGAAACAGGGTGATCAGTTACCCCGGAAACAGGGCTGTCAGTTCCCCTGGAAACAGGGCAGTCAGTTACCCTGGAAACAGGTGAGTCAGTTACCCCAGAAACAGGGTGATCAGTTACCCCGGAAACAGGGCAGTCAGTTCCCCTGGAAACAGGGCAGTCAGTTACCCTGGAAACAGGTTAGTCAGTTACCCCAGAAACAGGGTGATCAGCTACCCTGGAAAATGGGCAGTCAGTCACCCTGGAAACAGGTTAGTCAGTTACAACAGAAACAGGGTGATCAGTCAACCCGGAAACAGGGCAGTCAGTTCCCCTGGAAACACGGCAGTCAGTTACCCTGGAAACAGGGCAGTGAGCTATCCCGGAAACAGGGCAGTCAGTTATCCCGGAAACAGGGTGAACAGTTGCCCTGGAAACTGGGCAGTCAGTTACCTTGGAAAAAGGGCGGTCAGTTACCCTGGAAACAGGGCAGTCAGTTATCCTGGAAACAGGGCGGTCAGTTACCCCGGAGACAGGGAGATCAGTTACCCGGGAAACAGGCAGTCAGTTACCCTGGAAACAGGGCAGTCAGTTATCCTGGAAACAGGGTGGTCAGTGAGCCTGGAAACAGGGTGGTCAGTTACCCCGGAAACATGGTGATCAATTATCCTGGAAACAGGGCAGCCAGTTACCCCGGAAACAGGGTGATCAGTTACCCTGGAAACAGGGCAGTCAGTTCCCCTGGAAACAGGGCAGTCAGTTACCCTGGAAACAGGGCAGTCAGTTCCCCTGGAAACAGGGCAGTTAGTTATCCTGGAAACAGGGCATTCCGTTATCTTGGAAACAGGGCGGTCAGTTACCCCGGAAATAAGGAGGTCAGTTATCCTGGAAACAGGGCGGTCAGTTACCCCGGAAACAGGGAGATCAGTTACCCCGGAAACAGGGCAGTCTTTTACCCTGGAAACTGGGCAGTCAGTTATCCTGGAAACAGTGTGGTCAGTGACCCTGGAAACAGGGTGGTCAGTTATCCTGGAAACAGGGCGGTCAGTCACCCTGGAAACAGGTTAGTCAGTTACCCCGGAAACAGGGTGATCAGTTACCCCGGTAACAGGGCAGTCAGTTACCCTAGAAATAGGGCAGTCAGTTATCCAGGAAACAGGGTGGTCAGTTACCCCGGAAATAGGGCGGTCAGTTTTCCTGGAAACAGGGCGGTCAGTTACCCCGGAAACAGGGCAGACAGTTATCCTGGAAAAAGGGTGATCAGTTACCCTGGAAACTGGGCAGTCAGTTAGCCTGGAAACAGGGCAGTCAGTTTCCCCGGAAACAGGGCACTCAGTTACCCTGGAAACAGGGCAGTCAGTTACCCCGGAAACTGGGCAGTCAGTTACCCTGGAAACAGGGCATTCAGTTATCCCGGAAACAGGGCAGTCATTTATCCCATAAAAAGGGTGATCAGTTACCCTGGAAACTGGGCAGTCAGTTTCCCTGGAAACAGGGCAGTCAGTTTCCCCGGAAACAGGGAAGTCAGTTACCCTGGAAACAGGGCAGTCAGTTACCCTGGAAACAGGTTAGTCAGTTACCCCAGAAACAGGGTGATCAGTTACCCCGGAAACAGGGCTGTCAGTTCCCCTGGAAACAGGGCAGTCAGTTACCCTGGAAACAGGTGAGTCAGTTACCCCAGAAACAGGGTGATCAGTTACCCCGGAAACAGGGCAGTCAGTTCCCCTGGAAACAGGGCAGTCAGTTACCCTGGAAACAGGTTAGTCAGTTACCCCAGAAACAGGGTGATCAGCTACCCTGGAAAATGGGCAGTCAGTCACCCTGGAAACAGGTTAGTCAGTTACAACAGAAACAGGGTGATCAGTCAACCCGGAAACAGGGCAGTCAGTTCCCCTGGAAACACGGCAGTCAGTTACCCTGGAAACAGGGCAGTGAGCTATCCCGGAAACAGGGCAGTCAGTTATCCCGGAAACAGGGTGAACAGTTGCCCTGGAAACTGGGCAGTCAGTTACCTTGGAAAAAGGGCGGTCAGTTACCCTGGAAACAGGGCAGTCAGTTATCCTGGAAACAGGGCGGTCAGTTACCCCGGAGACAGGGAGATCAGTTACCCGGGAAACAGGCAGTCAGTTACCCTGGAAACAGGGCAGTCAGTTATCCTGGAAACAGGGTGGTCAGTGAGCCTGGAAACAGGGTGGTCAGTTACCCCGGAAACATGGTGATCAATTATCCTGGAAACAGGGCAGCCAGTTACCCCGGAAACAGGGTGATCAGTTGTCCTGGAAAGAGGGCAGTCAGTTAGCCTGGAAACAGGGCAGTCTGTTACGCCGGAAACAGGGCAGTCAGTTACCCTGGAAAAAGGGCAGTCAGTTATCCCGGAAACAGGGTGATCAGTTATCCCGGAAACAGGGTGATCAGTTACCCTGGGAACAGGTCAGTCAGTCACCCCGGAAACAGGGCAGTCACTTACCCTGGAAACACGGCAGTCAGTTATCCCGGAAACAGGGCAGTCAGTTATCCCGGAAACAGGGTGATCAGTTACCCTGGAAACTGGGCAGTCAGTTAACCTGGAAACAGGGCAGTCAGTTACCCCGGAAACAGGGCAGTCAGTTAGCCTGGAAACTGGGCAGTCAGTTACCCTGGAAACAGGGCAGTCAGTTATCCCGGAAACAGGGTGATCAGTTACCCTGGAAACAGGGCAGTCAGTTATCACGCAAAAAGGGTGAGCAGTTACCCTGGAAACTGGGCAGTCAGGTACCCTGGAAACAGGGCAGTCAGTTACCCCGGAAGCAGGGCAGTCAGTTACCCTGGAAACAGGGCAGTCAGTTACCCCGGAAACTGGGCAGTCAGTTACCCTGGAAACCGGGCGGTCAGTTACCCCGGAAATAGGGCGGTCAGTTATCCTGGAGACAGGGCGGTCAGTTACCCCGGAAACAGGGCAGTCAGTTATCCCGGAAAAAGGGTGATCAGTTACCCTGGAAACAGGGCAGTCAGTTAGCCTGGAAACAGGGCAGTCTGTTCCGCCGGAAACGGGGCAGTCAGTTACACTGGAAACAGGGCAGTCAGTTACCCTGGAAACAGGGCGGTCAGTTATCCTGGAAACAGGGTGGTCAGTGAGCCTGGAAACAGGGTGGTCAGTTACCCCGGAAACATGGTGATCAGTTATCCTGGAAACAGGGCAGCCAGTTACCCCGGAAACAGGGTGATCAGTTATCCTGGAAACAGGGCAGTCAGTTAGCCTGGAAACAGGGCAGTCTGTTACGCCGGAAACAGGGCAGTCAGTTACACTGGAAACAGGGCAGTCAGTTATCCCGGAAACAGGGCGGTCAGTTATCCTGGAGACAGGGCGGTCAGTTACCCCGGAAACAGGGCAGTCAGTTATCCCGGAAAAAGGGTGATCAGTTACCCTGGAAACAGGGCAGTCAGTTAGCCTGGAAACAGGGCAGTCTGTTCCGCCGGAAACGGGGCAGTCAGTTACACTGGAAACAGGGCAGTCAGTTACCCTGGAAACAGGGCGGTCAGTTATCCTGGAAACAGGGTGGTCAGTGAGCCTGGAAACAGGGTGGTCAGTTACCCCGGAAACATGGTGATCAGTTATCCTGGAAACAGGGCAGCCAGTTACCCCGGAAACAGGGTGATCAGTTATCCTGGAAACAGGGCAGTCAGTTAGCCTGGAAACAGGGCAGTCTGTTACGCCGGAAACAGGGCAGTCAGTTACACTGGAAACAGGGCAGTCAGTTATCCCGGAAACAGGGCAGTCAGTTATCCCGGAAACAGGGTGATCAGTTACCCTGGGAACAGGGCTGTCAGTCACCCCGGAAACAGGGCAGTCAGTTACCCTGGAAACAGGGCAGTCAGTTATCCCGGAAACAGGGCAGTCAGTTATCCCGGAAACAGGGTGATCAGTTACCCTGGAAACTGGGCAGTCAGTTACCCCGGAAACAGGGCAGTCAGTTAGCCTGGAAACTGGGCAGTCAGTTACCCTGGAAACAGGGCTGTCAGTTATCCCGGAAACAGGGTGATCAGTTACCCTGGAAACAGGGCAGTCAGTTATCACGCAAAAAGGGTGATCAGTTACCCTGGAAACTCGGCAGTCAGGTAGCCTGGAAACAGGGCAGTCAGTTACTCCGGAAGCAGGGCAGTCAGTTACCCTGGAAACAGGGCAGTCAGTTACCCCAGAAACTGGGCAGTCAGTTACCCTGGAAACAGGGCAGTCAGTCACCCTGGAAACAGGGGAGTCTGTTACCCTGGAAACAGGGCAGTCAGTTAACCTGGAAACAGGGCATTCAGTTACCCTGGGAACAGGGCAGTCAGTTACCCCGTAAGCAGGGCAGTCATTTCCCCTGGAAAGAGGGCAGTCAGTTACCCCGGAAACTGGGCAGTCAGTTACCCTGGAAACAGGGCAGTCAGTCACCCTGGAACAGGTTAGTCAGTTACCCCGGAAACAGGGTGATCAGTTACCCTGGAAACAGGGCAGTCAGTTCCCCTGGAAACAGGGCAGTCAGTTACCCTGGAAACAGGGCAGTCAGTTGAACTGGAAACAGGGCAGTTAGTTATCCTGGAAACAGGGCATTCCGTTATCTTGGAAACAGGGCGGTCAGTTACCCCGGAAATAAGGAGGTCAGTTATCCTGGAAACAGGGCGGTCAGTTACCCCGGAAACAGGGAGATCAGTTACCCCGGAAACAGGGCAGTCTTTTACCCTGGAAACTGGGCAGTCAGTTATCCTGGAAACAGTGTGGTCAGTGACCCTGGAAACAGGGTGGTCAGTTATCCTGGAAACAGGGCGGTCAGTCACCCTGGAAACAGGTTAGTCAGTTACCCCGGAAACAGGGTGATCAGTTACCCCGGTAACAGGGCAGTCAGTTACCCTAGAAATAGGGCAGTCAGTTATCCAGGAAACAGGTTGGTCAGTTACCCCGGAAATAGGGCGGTCAGTTTTCCTGGAAACAGGGCGGTCAGTTACCCCGGAAACAGGGCAGACAGTTATCCTGGAAAAAGGGTGATCAGTTACCCTGGAAACTGGGCAGTCAGTTAGCCTGGAAACAGGGCAGTCAGTTTCCCCGGAAACAGGGCACTCAGTTACCCTGGAAACAGGGCAGTCAGTTACCCCGGAAACTGGGCAGTCAGTTACCCTGGAAACAGGGCATTCAGTTATCCCGGAAACAGGGCAGTCATTTATCCCATAAAAAGGGTGATCAGTTACCCTGGAAACTGGGCAGTCAGTTTCCCTGGAAACAGGGCAGTCAGTTTCCCCGGAAACAGGGAAGTCAGTTACCCTGGAAACAGGGCAGTCAGTTACCCTGGAAACAGGTTAGTCAGTTACCCCAGAAACAGGGTGATCAGTTACCCCGGAAACAGGGCTGTCAGTTCCCCTGGAAACAGGGCAGTCAGTTACCCTGGAAACAGGTGAGTCAGTTACCCCAGAAACAGGGTGATCAGTTACCCCGGAAACAGGGCAGTCAGTTCCCCTGGAAACAGGGCAGTCAGTTACCCTGGAAACAGGTTAGTCAGTTACCCCAGAAACAGGGTGATCAGCTACCCTGGAAAATGGGCAGTCAGTCACCCTGGAAACAGGTTAGTCAGTTACAACAGAAACAGGGTGATCAGTCAACCCGGAAACAGGGCAGTCAGTTCCCCTGGAAACACGGCAGTCAGTTACCCTGGAAACAGGGCAGTGAGCTATCCCGGAAACAGGGCAGTCAGTTATCCCGGAAACAGGGTGAACAGTTGCCCTGGAAACTGGGCAGTCAGTTACCTTGGAAAAAGGGCGGTCAGTTACCCTGGAAACAGGGCAGTCAGTTATCCTGGAAACAGGGCGGTCAGTTACCCCGGAGACAGGGAGATCAGTTACCCGGGAAACAGGCAGTCAGTTACCCTGGAAACAGGGCAGTCAGTTATCCTGGAAACAGGGTGGTCAGTGAGCCTGGAAACAGGGTGGTCAGTTACCCCGGAAACATGGTGATCAATTATCCTGGAAACAGGGCAGCCAGTTACCCCGGAAACAGGGTGATCAGTTACCCTGGAAACAGGGCAGTCAGTTCCCCTGGAAACAGGGCAGTCAGTTACCCTGGAAACAGGGCAGTCAGTTCCCCTGGAAACAGGGCAGTTAGTTATCCTGGAAACAGGGCATTCCGTTATCTTGGAAACAGGGCGGTCAGTTACCCCTGAAATAAGGAGGTCAGTTATCCTGGAAACAGGGCGGTCAGTTACCCCGGAAACAGGGAGATCAGTTACCCCGGAAACAGGGCAGTCTTTTACCCTGGAAACTGGGCAGTCAGTTATCCTGGAAACAGTGTGGTCAGTGACCCTGGAAACAGGGTGGTCAGTTATCCTGGAAACAGGGCGGTCAGTCACCCTGGAAACAGGTTAGTCAGTTACCCCGGAAACAGGGTGATCAGTTACCCCGGTAACAGGGCAGTCAGTTACCCTAGAAATAGGGCAGTCAGTTATCCAGGAAACAGGGTGGTCAGTTACCCCGGAAATAGGGCGGTCAGTTTTCCTGGAAACAGGGCGGTCAGTTACCCCGGAAACAGGGCAGACAGTTATCCTGGAAAAAGGGTGATCAGTTACCCTGGAAACTGGGCAGTCAGTTAGCCTGGAAACAGGGCAGTCAGTTTCCCCGGAAACAGGGCACTCAGTTACCCTGGAAACAGGGCAGTCAGTTACCCCGGAAACTGGGCAGTCAGTTACCCTGGAAACAGGGCATTCAGTTATCCCGGAAACAGGGCAGTCATTTATCCCATAAAAAGGGTGATCAGTTACCCTGGAAACTGGGCAGTCAGTTTCCCTGGAAACAGGGCAGTCAGTTTCCCCGGAAACAGGGAAGTCAGTTACCCTGGAAACAGGGCAGTCAGTTACCCTGGAAACAGGTTAGTCAGTTACCCCAGAAACAGGGTGATCAGTTACCCCGGAAACAGGGCTGTCAGTTCCCCTGGAAACAGGGCAGTCAGTTACCCTGGAAACAGGTGAGTCAGTTACCCCAGAAACAGGGTGATCAGTTACCCCGGAAACAGGGCAGTCAGTTCCCCTGGAAACAGGGCAGTCAGTTACCCTGGAAACAGGTTAGTCAGTTACCCCAGAAACAGGGTGATCAGCTACCCTGGAAAATGGGCAGTCAGTCACCCTGGAAACAGGTTAGTCAGTTACAACAGAAACAGGGTGATCAGTCAACCCGGAAACAGGGCAGTCAGTTCCCCTGGAAACACGGCAGTCAGTTACCCTGGAAACAGGGCAGTGAGCTATCCCGGAAACAGGGCAGTCAGTTATCCCGGAAACAGGGTGAACAGTTGCCCTGGAAACTGGGCAGTCAGTTACCTTGGAAAAAGGGCGGTCAGTTACCCTGGAAACAGGGCAGTCAGTTATCCTGGAAACAGGGCGGTCAGTTACCCCGGAGACAGGGAGATCAGTTACCCGGGAAACAGGCAGTCAGTTACCCTGGAAACAGGGCAGTCAGTTATCCTGGAAACAGGGTGGTCAGTGAGCCTGGAAACAGGGTGGTCAGTTACCCCGGAAACATGGTGATCAATTATCCTGGAAACAGGGCAGCCAGTTACCCCGGAAACAGGGTGATCAGTTGTCCTGGAAAGAGGGCAGTCAGTTAGCCTGGAAACAGGGCAGTCTGTTACGCCGGAAACAGGGCAGTCAGTTACCCTGGAAAAAGGGCAGTCAGTTATCCCGGAAACAGGGTGATCAGTTATCCCGGAAACAGGGTGATCAGTTACCCTGGGAACAGGTCAGTCAGTCACCCCGGAAACAGGGCAGTCACTTACCCTGGAAACACGGCAGTCAGTTATCCCGGAAACAGGGCAGTCAGTTATCCCGGAAACAGGGTGATCAGTTACCCTGGAAACTGGGCAGTCAGTTAACCTGGAAACAGGGCAGTCAGTTACCCCGGAAACAGGGCAGTCAGTTAGCCTGGAAACTGGGCAGTCAGTTACCCTGGAAACAGGGCAGTCAGTTATCCCGGAAACAGGGTGATCAGTTACCCTGGAAACAGGGCAGTCAGTTATCACGCAAAAAGGGTGAGCAGTTACCCTGGAAACTGGGCAGTCAGGTACCCTGGAAACAGGGCAGTCAGTTACCCCGGAAGCAGGGCAGTCAGTTACCCTGGAAACAGGGCAGTCAGTTACCCCGGAAACTGGGCAGTCAGTTACCCTGGAAACCGGGCGGTCAGTTACCCCGGAAATAGGGCGGTCAGTTATCCTGGAGACAGGGCGGTCAGTTACCCCGGAAACAGGGCAGTCAGTTATCCCGGAAAAAGGGTGATCAGTTACCCTGGAAACAGGGCAGTCAGTTAGCCTGGAAACAGGGCAGTCTGTTCCGCCGGAAACGGGGCAGTCAGTTACACTGGAAACAGGGCAGTCAGTTACCCTGGAAACAGGGCGGTCAGTTATCCTGGAAACAGGGTGGTCAGTGAGCCTGGAAACAGGGTGGTCAGTTACCCCGGAAACATGGTGATCAGTTATCCTGGAAACAGGGCAGCCAGTTACCCCGGAAACAGGGTGATCAGTTATCCTGGAAACAGGGCAGTCAGTTAGCCTGGAAACAGGGCAGTCTGTTACGCCGGAAACAGGGCAGTCAGTTACACTGGAAACAGGGCAGTCAGTTATCCCGGAAACAGGGCAGTCAGTTATCCCGGAAACAGGGTGATCAGTTACCCTGGGAACAGGGCTGTCAGTCACCCCGGAAACAGGGCAGTCAGTTACCCTGGAAACAGGGCAGTCAGTTATCCCGGAAACAGGGCAGTCAGTTATCCCGGAAACAGGGTGATCAGTTACCCTGGAAACTGGGCAGTCAGTTACCCCGGAAACAGGGCAGTCAGTTAGCCTGGAAACTGGGCAGTCAGTTACCCTGGAAACAGGGCTGTCAGTTATCCCGGAAACAGGGTGATCAGTTACCCTGGAAACAGGGCAGTCAGTTATCACGCAAAAAGGGTGATCAGTTACCCTGGAAACTCGGCAGTCAGGTAGCCTGGAAACAGGGCAGTCAGTTACTCCGGAAGCAGGGCAGTCAGTTACCCTGGAAACAGGGCAGTCAGTTACCCCAGAAACTGGGCAGTCAGTTACCCTGGAAACAGGGCAGTCAGTCACCCTGGAAACAGGGGAGTCTGTTACCCTGGAAACAGGGCAGTCAGTTAACCTGGAAACAGGGCAGTCAGTTATCCTGGAAACAGGGCAGTCAGTTATCCTGGAAACAGGGCGGTCAGTTACCCCGGAAATAGGGAGGTCAGTTATCCTGGAAACAGGGCGGTCAGTTACCCCGGAAACAGGGAGATCAGTTACCCCGGAAACAGGGCAGTAAGTTCCCCTGGAAACAGGGCAGTCAGTTACCCTGGAAACAGGTGAGTCAGTTACCCCAGAAACAGGGTGATCAGTTACCCCGGAAACAGGGCAGTCAGTTCCCCTGGAAACAGGGCAGTCAGTTACCCTGGAAACAGGTTAGTCAGTTACCCCAGAAACAGGGTGATCAGCTACCCTGGAAAATGGGCAGTCAGTCACCCTGGAAACAGGTTAGTCAGTTACAACAGAAACAGGGTGATCAGTCAACCCGGAAACAGGGCAGTCAGTTCCCCTGGAAACACGGCAGTCAGTTACCCTGGAAACAGGGCAGTGAGCTATCCCGGAAACAGGGCAGTCAGTTATCCCGGAAACAGGGTGAACAGTTGCCCTGGAAACTGGGCAGTCAGTTACCTTGGAAAAAGGGCGGTCAGTTACCCTGGAAACAGGGCAGTCAGTTATCCTGGAAACAGGGCGGTCAGTTACCCCGGAGACAGGGAGATCAGTTACCCGGGAAACAGGCAGTCAGTTACCCTGGAAACAGGGCAGTCAGTTATCCTGGAAACAGGGTGGTCAGTGAGCCTGGAAACAGGGTGGTCAGTTACCCCGGAAACATGGTGATCAATTATCCTGGAAACAGGGCAGCCAGTTACCCCGGAAACAGGGTGATCAGTTACCCTGGAAACAGGGCAGTCAGTTCCCCTGGAAACAGGGCAGTCAGTTACCCTGGAAACAGGGCAGTCAGTTCCCCTGGAAACAGGGCAGTTAGTTATCCTGGAAACAGGGCATTCCGTTATCTTGGAAACAGGGCGGTCAGTTACCCCGGAAATAAGGAGGTCAGTTATCCTGGAAACAGGGCGGTCAGTTACCCCGGAAACAGGGAGATCAGTTACCCCGGAAACAGGGCAGTCTTTTACCCTGGAAACTGGGCAGTCAGTTATCCTGGAAACAGTGTGGTCAGTGACCCTGGAAACAGGGTGGTCAGTTATCCTGGAAACAGGGCGGTCAGTCACCCTGGAAACAGGTTAGTCAGTTACCCCGGAAACAGGGTGATCAGTTACCCCGGTAACAGGGCAGTCAGTTACCCTAGAAATAGGGCAGTCAGTTATCCAGGAAACAGGGTGGTCAGTTACCCCGGAAATAGGGCGGTCAGTTTTCCTGGAAACAGGGCGGTCAGTTACCCCGGAAACAGGGCAGACAGTTATCCTGGAAAAAGGGTGATCAGTTACCCTGGAAACTGGGCAGTCAGTTAGCCTGGAAACAGGGCAGTCAGTTTCCCCGGAAACAGGGCACTCAGTTACCCTGGAAACAGGGCAGTCAGTTACCCCGGAAACTGGGCAGTCAGTTACCCTGGAAACAGGGCATTCAGTTATCCCGGAAACAGGGCAGTCATTTATCCCATAAAAAGGGTGATCAGTTACCCTGGAAACTGGGCAGTCAGTTTCCCTGGAAACAGGGCAGTCAGTTTCCCCGGAAACAGGGAAGTCAGTTACCCTGGAAACAGGGCAGTCAGTTACCCTGGAAACAGGTTAGTCAGTTACCCCAGAAACAGGGTGATCAGTTACCCCGGAAACAGGGCTGTCAGTTCCCCTGGAAACAGGGCAGTCAGTTACCCTGGAAACAGGTGAGTCAGTTACCCCAGAAACAGGGTGATCAGTTACCCCGGAAACAGGGCAGTCAGTTCCCCTGGAAACAGGGCAGTCAGTTACCCTGGAAACAGGTTAGTCAGTTACCCCAGAAACAGGGTGATCAGCTACCCTGGAAAATGGGCAGTCAGTCACCCTGGAAACAGGTTAGTCAGTTACAACAGAAACAGGGTGATCAGTCAACCCGGAAACAGGGCAGTCAGTTCCCCTGGAAACACGGCAGTCAGTTACCCTGGAAACAGGGCAGTGAGCTATCCCGGAAACAGGGCAGTCAGTTATCCCGGAAACAGGGTGAACAGTTGCCCTGGAAACTGGGCAGTCAGTTACCTTGGAAAAAGGGCGGTCAGTTACCCTGGAAACAGGGCAGTCAGTTATCCTGGAAACAGGGCGGTCAGTTACCCCGGAGACAGGGAGATCAGTTACCCGGGAAACAGGCAGTCAGTTACCCTGGAAACAGGGCAGTCAGTTATCCTGGAAACAGGGTGGTCAGTGAGCCTGGAAACAGGGTGGTCAGTTACCCCGGAAACATGGTGATCAATTATCCTGGAAACAGGGCAGCCAGTTACCCCGGAAACAGGGTGATCAGTTGTCCTGGAAAGAGGGCAGTCAGTTAGCCTGGAAACAGGGCAGTCTGTTACGCCGGAAACAGGGCAGTCAGTTACCCTGGAAAAAGGGCAGTCAGTTATCCCGGAAACAGGGTGATCAGTTATCCCGGAAACAGGGTGATCAGTTACCCTGGGAACAGGTCAGTCAGTCACCCCGGAAACAGGGCAGTCACTTACCCTGGAAACACGGCAGTCAGTTATCCCGGAAACAGGGCAGTCAGTTATCCCGGAAACAGGGTGATCAGTTACCCTGGAAACTGGGCAGTCAGTTAACCTGGAAACAGGGCAGTCAGTTACCCCGGAAACAGGGCAGTCAGTTAGCCTGGAAACTGGGCAGTCAGTTACCCTGGAAACAGGGCAGTCAGTTATCCCGGAAACAGGGTGATCAGTTACCCTGGAAACAGGGCAGTCAGTTATCACGCAAAAAGGGTGAGCAGTTACCCTGGAAACTGGGCAGTCAGGTACCCTGGAAACAGGGCAGTCAGTTACCCCGGAAGCAGGGCAGTCAGTTACCCTGGAAACAGGGCAGTCAGTTACCCCGGAAACTGGGCAGTCAGTTACCCTGGAAACCGGGCGGTCAGTTACCCCGGAAATAGGGCGGTCAGTTATCCTGGAGACAGGGCGGTCAGTTACCCCGGAAACAGGGCAGTCAGTTATCCCGGAAAAAGGGTGATCAGTTACCCTGGAAACAGGGCAGTCAGTTAGCCTGGAAACAGGGCAGTCTGTTCCGCCGGAAACGGGGCAGTCAGTTACACTGGAAACAGGGCAGTCAGTTACCCTGGAAACAGGGCGGTCAGTTATCCTGGAAACAGGGTGGTCAGTGAGCCTGGAAACAGGGTGGTCAGTTACCCCGGAAACATGGTGATCAGTTATCCTGGAAACAGGGCAGCCAGTTACCCCGGAAACAGGGTGATCAGTTATCCTGGAAACAGGGCAGTCAGTTAGCCTGGAAACAGGGCAGTCTGTTACGCCGGAAACAGGGCAGTCAGTTACACTGGAAACAGGGCAGTCAGTTATCCCGGAAACAGGGCAGTCAGTTATCCCGGAAACAGGGTGATCAGTTACCCTGGGAACAGGGCTGTCAGTCACCCCGGAAACAGGGCAGTCAGTTACCCTGGAAACAGGGCAGTCAGTTATCCCGGAAACAGGGCAGTCAGTTATCCCGGAAACAGGGTGATCAGTTACCCTGGAAACTGGGCAGTCAGTTACCCCGGAAACAGGGCAGTCAGTTAGCCTGGAAACTGGGCAGTCAGTTACCCTGGAAACAGGGCTGTCAGTTATCCCGGAAACAGGGTGATCAGTTACCCTGGAAACAGGGCAGTCAGTTATCACGCAAAAAGGGTGATCAGTTACCCTGGAAACTCGGCAGTCAGGTAGCCTGGAAACAGGGCAGTCAGTTACTCCGGAAGCAGGGCAGTCAGTTACCCTGGAAACAGGGCAGTCAGTTACCCCAGAAACTGGGCAGTCAGTTACCCTGGAAACAGGGCAGTCAGTCACCCTGGAAACAGGGGAGTCTGTTACCCTGGAAACAGGGCAGTCAGTTAACCTGGAAACAGGGCAGTCAGTTATCCTGGAAACAGGGCAGTCAGTTATCCTGGAAACAGGGCGGTCAGTTACCCCGGAAATAGGGAGGTCAGTTATCCTGGAAACAGGGCGGTCAGTTACCCCGGAAACAGGGAGATCAGTTACCCCGGAAACAGGGCAGTAAGTTACCCTGGAAAGAGGGCAGTCAGTTATCCCGGAAAAAGGGTGATCAGTTACCCTGGAAACTGGGCAGTCAGTTAGCCTGGAAACAGGGCAGTCAGTTTCCCCGGAAACAGGGCAGTCAGTTACCCTGGAAACAGGGCAGTCAGTTACCCCGGAAACTGGGCAGTCAGTTTCCCTGGAAACAGGGCATTCTGTTATCCCGGAAACAGAGCAGTCAGTTATCCCGGAAAAAGGGTGATCAGTTACACTGGAAACTGGGCAGTCAGTTACACTGGAAACAGGGCAGTCAGTTTCCTCGGAAACAGGGAAGTCAGGTACCCTGGAAACAGGGCAGTCAGTTACCCTGGAAACAGGTTAGTCAGTTCCCCCAGAAACAGGGTGATCAGTTACCCCGGAAACAGGGCTGTCAGTTCCCTTGGAAACAGGGCAGTCAGTTACCCTGGAAACAGGTTAGTCAGTTACCCCAGAAACAGGGTGATCAGTTACCCCGGAAACAGGGCAGTCAGTTCCCCTGGAAACAGGGCAGTCAGTTACCCTGGAAACAGGTTAGTCAGTTACCCCAGAAACAGGGTGATCAGTTTCCCCGGAAACTGGGCAGTCAGTCACCCTGGAAACAGGTTAGTCAGTTACCCCAGAAACAGGGTGATCAGTTACCCCGGAAACAAGGCAGTCAGTTCCCCTGGAAACACGGCAGTCAGTTGCCCTGGAAACAGGGAAGTGAGCTATCCCGGAAACAGGGCAGTCAGTTATCCCGGAAACAGGGTGAACAGTTATCCTGGAAACTGGGCAGTCAGTAACCTTGGAAAAAGGGCAGTCAGTTATCCTGGAAACAGGGCGGTTAGTTACCCCAGAAACAGGGAGATCAGTTACCCGGGAAACAGGGCAGTCAGTTACCCTGGAAACAGGGCAGTCAGTTATCCTGGAAACAGGGTGGTCAGTGAGCCTGGAAACAGGGTGGTCAGTTACCCCGGAAACAGGGTGATCAGTTATCCTGGAAACAGGGCAGCCAGTTACCCCGGAAACAGGGTGATCAGTTAGCCTGGAAACAAGGCAGTCAGTTAGCCTGGAAACAGGGCAGTCAGTCACCCCGGAAACAGGGCAGTCAGTTACCCTGGAAACAGGGCAGTCAGTTATCCCGGAAACAGGGCAGTCAGTTATCCCGGAAACAGGGTGATCAGTTACCCTGGAAACAGGGCAGTCAGTCACCCCGGAAACAGGACAGTCAGTTTCCCTGGAAACACGGAAGTCAGTTATCCCGGAAACAGGGCAGTCAGTTATCCCGGAAACAGGGTGATCAGTTACCCTGGAAACTGGGCAGTCAGTTAACCTGGAAACAGGGCAGTCAGTTACCCGGAAACTGGGCAGTCAGTTAGCCTGGAAACTGGGCAGTCAGTTACCCTGGAAACAGGGCAGTCAGTTATGCCGGAAACAGGGTGATCAGTTACCCTGGAAACAGGGCAGTCAGTTTTCACGCAAAAAGGGTGATCAGTTACCCTGGAAACAGGGCAGTCAGTTACCCTGGAAACAGGGCAGTCAGTTAGCCCGGAAGCAGGGCAGTCAGTTACCCTGGAAAAATGGCAGTCAGTTACCCCGGAAACTGGGCAGTCAGTTACCCTGGAAACAGGGCAGTCAGTCACCCTGGAACAGGTTATTCAGTTACCCCGGAAACAGGGTGATCAGTTAGCCCGGAAACAGGGCAGTCAGTTCCCCTGGAAACAGGGCAGTCAGTTACCCTGGAAACAGGGCAGTCAGTTAACCTGGAAACAGGGCAGTCAGTTATCCTGGAAACAGGGCAGTCCGTTATCCTGGAAACAGGGCAGTCAGTTACCCCGGAAATAGGGAGGTCATTTATCCTGGAAACAGGGCGGTCAGTTACCCCGGAAACAGGGAGGTCAGTTATCCTGGAAACAGGGCAGTCATTTACCCTGGAAACTGGGCAGTCATTTACCCTGGAAACTGGGCAGTCAGTTTTCCTGGAAACAGGGCAGTCAGTTCCCCTGGAAACAGGGCAGTCAGTTACCCTGGAAACAGGTTAGTCAGTTACCCCAGAAACAGGGTGATCAGCTACCCTGGAAAATGGGCAGTCAGTCACCCTGGAAACAGGTTAGTCAGTTACAACAGAAACAGGGTGATCAGTCAACCCGGAAACAGGGCAGTCAGTTCCCCTGGAAACACGGCAGTCAGTTACCCTGGAAACAGGGCAGTGAGCTATCCCGGAAACAGGGAGATCAGTTACCCCGGAAAGAGGGCAGTCAGTTACCCTGGAAACAGGGCAGTCAGTTATCCTGGAAACAGTGTGGTCAGTGAGCCTGGAAACAGGGTGGTCAGTTACCCCGGAAACAGGGTGATCAGTTATCCTGGAAACAGGGCAGCCAGTTACCCCGGAAACAGGGTGATCAGTTATCCTGGAAACAGGGCAGTCAGTTAGCCTGGAAACAGGGCAGTCAGTTACCCCGTAAACAGGGCAGTCAGTTCCCCTGGAAACAGGGCAGTCAGTTATCCCGGAAACAGGGCAGTCAGTTATCCCGGAAATAGGGTGATCAGTTACCCCGGAAACAGGGCAGTCAGTTGCACTGGAAACAGGGCTGTCAGTTATCCCGGAAACAGGGCAGTCAGTTATCCCGGAAACAGGGTGATCAGTTACCCTGGAAACAGGGCAGTCAGTTATCCTGGAAACAGGGCAGTAGGTAACCCCGGAAACAGGGCAGTCAGTTAGCCTGGAAACTGGGCAGTCAGTTACCCTGGAAACAGGGCAGTCAGTTTTCCCGGAAACAGGGTGATCAGTTACCCTGGGAACAGGGCAGTCAGTTATCCCGCAAAAAGGGTGATCAGTTACCCTGGAAACTGGGCAGTCAGTTACCCTGGGAACAGGGCAGTCAGTTACCCCGTAAGCAGGGCAGTCATTTCCCCTGGAAAGAGGGCAGTCAGTTACCCCGGAAACTGGGCAGTCAGTTACCCTGGAAACAGGGCAGTCAGTCACCCTGGAACAGGTTAGTCAGTTACCCCGGAAACAGGGTGATCAGTTACCCTGGAAACAGGGCAGTCAGTTCCCCTGGAAACAGGGCAGTCAGTTACCCTGGAAACAGGGCAGTCAGTTGAACTGGAAACAGGGCAGTTAGTTATCCTGGAAACAGGGCATTCCGTTATCTTGGAAACAGGGCGGTCAGTTACCCCGGAAATAAGGAGGTCAGTTATCCTGGAAACAGGGCGGTCAGTTACCCCGGAAACAGGGAGATCAGTTACCCCGGAAACAGGGCAGTCTTTTACCCTGGAAACTGGGCAGTCAGTTATCCTGGAAACAGTGTGGTCAGTGACCCTGGAAACAGGGTGGTCAGTTATCCTGGAAACAGGGCGGTCAGTCACCCTGGAAACAGGTTAGTCAGTTACCCCGGAAACAGGGTGATCAGTTACCCCGGTAACAGGGCAGTCAGTTACCCTAGAAATAGGGCAGTCAGTTATCCAGGAAACAGGGTGGTCAGTTACCCCGGAAATAGGGCGGTCAGTTTTCCTGGAAACAGGGCGGTCAGTTACCCCGGAAACAGGGCAGACAGTTATCCTGGAAAAAGGGTGATCAGTTACCCTGGAAACTGGGCAGTCAGTTAGCCTGGAAACAGGGCAGTCAGTTTCCCCGGAAACAGGGCACTCAGTTACCCTGGAAACAGGGCAGTCAGTTACCCCGGAAACTGGGCAGTCAGTTACCCTGGAAACAGGGCATTCAGTTATCCCGGAAACAGGGCAGTCATTTATCCCATAAAAAGGGTGATCAGTTACCCTGGAAACTGGGCAGTCAGTTTCCCTGGAAACAGGGCAGTCAGTTTCCCCGGAAACAGGGAAGTCAGTTACCCTGGAAACAGGGCAGTCAGTTACCCTGGAAACAGGTTAGTCAGTTACCCCAGAAACAGGGTGATCAGTTACCCCGGAAACAGGGCTGTCAGTTCCCCTGGAAACAGGGCAGTCAGTTACCCTGGAAACAGGTGAGTCAGTTACCCCAGAAACAGGGTGATCAGTTACCCCGGAAACAGGGCAGTCAGTTCCCCTGGAAACAGGGCAGTCAGTTACCCTGGAAACAGGTTAGTCAGTTACCCCAGAAACAGGGTGATCAGCTACCCTGGAAAATGGGCAGTCAGTCACCCTGGAAACGGGTTAGTCAGTTACAACAGAAACAGGGTGATCAGTCAACTCGGAAACAGGGCAGTCAGTTCCCCTGGAAACACGGCAGTCAGTTACCCTGGAAACAGGGCAGTGAGCTATCCCGGAAACAGGGCAGTCAGTTATCCCGGAAACAGGGTGAACAGTTGCCCTGGAAACTGGGCAGTCAGTTACCTTGGAAAAAGGGCGGTCAGTTACCCTGGAAACAGGGCAGTCAGTTATCCTGGAAACAGGGCGGTCAGTTACCCCGGAGACAGGGAGATCAGTTACCCGGGAAACAGGCAGTCAGTTACCCTGGAAACAGGGCAGTCAGTTATCCTGGAAACAGGGTGGTCAGTGAGCCTGGAAACAGGGTGGTCAGTTACCCCGGAAACATGGTGATCAATTATCCTGGAAACAGGGCAGCCAGTTACCCCGGAAACAGGGTGATCAGTTGTCCTGGAAAGAGGGCAGTCAGTTAGCCTGGAAACAGGGCAGTCTGTTACGCCGGAAACAGGGCAGTCAGTTACCCTGGGAACAGGTCAGTCAGTCACCCCGGAAACAGGGCAGTCACTTACCCTGGAAACACGGCAGTCAGTTATCCCGGAAACAGGGCAGTCAGTTATCCCGGAAACAGGGTGATCAGTTACCCTGGAAACTGGACAGTCAGTTAACCTGGAAACAGGGCAGTCAGTTACCCCGGAAACAGGGCAGTCAGTTAGCCTGGAAACTGGGCAGTCAGTTACCCTGGAAACAGGGCAGTCAGTTATCCCGGAAACAGGGTGATCAGTTACCCTGGAAACAGGGCAGTCAGTTATCACGCAAAAAGGGTGAGCAGTTACCCTGGAAACTGGGCAGTCAGGTACCCTGGAAACAGGGCAGTCAGTTACCCCGGAAGCAGGGCAGTCAGTTACCCTGGAAACAGGGCAGTCAGTTACCCCGGAAACTGGGCAGTCAGTTACCCTGGAAACCGGGCGGTCAGTTACCCCGGAAATAGGGCGGTCAGTTATCCTGGAGACAGGGCGGTCAGTTACCCCGGAAACAGGGCAGTCAGTTATCCCGGAAAAAGGGTGATCAGTTACCCTGGAAACAGGGCAGTCAGTTAGCCTGGAAACAGGGCAGTCTGTTCCGCCGGAAACGGGGCAGTCAGTTACACTGGAAACAGGGCAGTCAGTTACACTGGAAACAGGGCGGTCAGTTATCCTGGAAACAGGGTGGTCAGTGAGCCTGGAAACAGGGTGGTCAGTTACCCCGGAAACAGGGTGATCAGTTATCCTGGAAACAGGGCAGTCAGTTAGCCTGGAAACAGGGCAGTCTGTTACGCCGGAAACAGGGCAGTCAGTTACACTGGAAACAGGGCAGTCAGTTATCCCGGAAACAGGGCAGTCAGTTATCCCGGAAACAGGGTGATCAGTTACCCTGGGAACAGGGCTGTCAGTCACCCCGGAAACAGGGCAGTCAGTTACCCTGGAAACAGGGCAGTCAGTTATCCCGGAAACAGGGCAGTCAGTTATCCCGGAAACAGGGTGATCAGTTACCCTGGAAACTGGGCAGTCAGTTACCCCGGAAACAGGGCAGTCAGTTAGCCTGGAAACTGGGCAGTCAGTTACCCTGGAAACAGGGCAGTCAGTTATCCCGGAAACAGGGTGATCAGTTACCCTGGAAACAGGGCAGTCAGTTATCACGCAAAAAGGGTGAGCAGTTACCCTGGAAACTGGGCAGTCAGGTACCCTGGAAACAGGGCAGTCAGTTACCCCGGAAGCAGGGCAGTCAGTTACCCTGGAAACAGGGCAGTCAGTTACCCCGGAAACTGGGCAGTCAGTTACCCTGGAAACCGGGCGGTCAGTTACCCCGGAAATAGGGCGGTCAGTTATCCTGGAGACAGGGCGGTCAGTTACCCCGGAAACAGGGCAGTCAGTTATCCCGGAAAAAGGGTGATCAGTTACCCTGGAAACAGGGCAGTCAGTTAGCCTGGAAACAGGGCAGTCTGTTCCGCCGGAAACGGGGCAGTCAGTTACACTGGAAACAGGGCAGTCAGTTACCCTGGAAACAGGGCGGTCAGTTATCCTGGAAACAGGGTGGTCAGTGAGCCTGGAAACAGGGTGGTCAGTTACCCCGGAAACAGGGTGATCAGTTATCCTGGAAACAGGGCAGTCAGTTAGCCTGGAAACAGGGCAGTCTGTTACGCCGGAAACAGGGCAGTCAGTTACACTGGAAACAGGGCAGTCAGTTATCCCGGAAACAGGGCAGTCAGTTATCCCGGAAACAGGGTGATCAGTTACCCTGGGAACAGGGCTGTCAGTCACCCCGGAAACAGGGCAGTCAGTTACCCTGGAAACAGGGCAGTCAGTTATCCCGGAAACAGGGCAGTCAGTTATCCCGGAAACAGGGTGATCAGTTACCCTGGAAACTGGGCAGTCAGTTACCCCGGAAACAGGGCAGTCAGTTAGCCTGGAAACTGGGCAGTCAGTTACCCTGGAAACAGGGCTGTCAGTTATCCCGGAAACAGGGTGATCAGTTACCCTGGAAACAGGGCAGTCAGTTATCACGCAAAAAGGGTGATCAGTTACCCTGGAAACTCGGCAGTCAGGTAGCCTGGAAACAGGGCAGTCAGTTACTCCGGAAGCAGGGCAGTCAGTTACCCTGGAAACAGGGCAGTCAGTTACCCCAGAAACTGGGCAGTCAGTTACCCTGGAAACAGGGCAGTCAGTCACCCTGGAAACAGGGGAGTCTGTTACCCTGGAAACAGGGCAGTCAGTTAACCTGGAAACAGGGCAGTCAGTTATCCTGGAAACAGGGCAGTCAGTTATCCTGGAAACAGGGCGGTCAGTTACCCCGGAAATAGGGAGGTCAGTTATCCTGGAAACAGGGCGGTCAGTTACCCCGGAAACAGGGAGATCAGTTACCCCGGAAACAGGGCAGTAAGTTACCCTGGAAAGAGGGCAGTCAGTTATCCCGGAAAAAGGGTGATCAGTTACCCTGGAAACTGGGCAGTCAGTTAGCCTGGAAACAGGGCAGTCAGTTTCCCCGGAAACAGGGCAGTCAGTTACCCTGGAAACAGGGCAGTCAGTTACCCCGGAAACTGGGCAGTCAGTTTCCCTGGAAACAGGGCATTCTGTTATCCCGGAAACAGAGCAGTCAGTTATCCCGGAAAAAGGGTGATCAGTTACACTGGAAACTGGGCAGTCAGTTACCCTGGAAACAGGGCAGTCAGTTTCCTCGGAAACAGGGAAGTCAGGTACCCTGGAAACAGGGTAGTCAGTTACCCTGGAAACAGGTTAGTCAGTTCCCCCAGAAACAGGGTGATCAGTTACCCCGGAAACAGGGCTGTCAGTTCCCTTGGAAACAGGGCAGTCAGTTACCCTGGAAACAGGTTAGTCAGTTACCACAGAAACAGGGTGATCAGTTACCCCGGAAACAGGGCAGTCAGTTCCCCTGGAAACAGGGCAGTCAGTTACCCTGGAAACAGGTTAGTCAGTTACCCCAGAAACAGGGTGATCAGTTTCCCCGGAAACTGGGCAGTCAGTCACCCTGGAAACAGGTTAGTCAGTTACCCCAGAAACAGGGTGATCAGTTACCCCGGAAACAAGGCAGTCAGTTCCCCTGGAAACACGGCAGTCAGTTGCCCTGGAAACAGGGAAGTGAGCTATCCCGGAAACAGGGCAGTCAGTTATCCCGGAAACAGGGTGAACAGTTACCCTGGAAACTGGGCAGTCAGTAACCTTGGAAAAAGGGCAGTCAGTTATCCTGGAAACAGGGCGGTTAGTTACCCCAGAAACAGGGAGATCAGTTACCCGGGAAACAGGGCAGTCAGTTACCCTGGAAACAGGGCAGTCAGTTATCCTGGAAACAGGGTGGTCAGTGAGCCTGGAAACAGGGTGGTCAGTTACCCCGGAAACAGGGTGATCAGTTATCCTGGAAACAGGGCAGCCAGTTACCCCGGAAACAGGGTGATCAGTTAGCCTGGAAACAAGGCAGTCAGTTAGCCTGGAAACAGGGCAGTCAGTCACCCCGGAAACAGGGCAGTCAGTTACCCTGGAAACAGGGCAGTCAGTTATCCCGGAAACAGGGCAGTCAGTTATCCCGGAAACAGGGTGATCAGTTACCCTGGAAACAGGGCAGTCAGTCACCCCGGAAACAGGACAGTCAGTTTCCCTGGAAACACGGAAGTCAGTTATCCCGGAAACAGGGCAGTCAGTTATCCCGGAAACAGGGTGATCAGTTACCCTGGAAACTGGGCAGTCAGTTAACCTGGAAACAGGGCAGTCAGTTACCCGGAAACTGGGCAGTCAGTTAGCCTGGAAACTGGGCAGTCAGTTACCCTGGAAACAGGGCAGTCAGTTATCCCGGAAACAGGGTGATCAGTTACCCTGGAAACAGGGCAGTCAGTTATCACGCAAAAAGGGTGATCAGTTACCCTGGAAACAGGGCAGTCAGTTACCCTGGAAACAGGGCAGTCAGTTAGCCCGGAAGCAGGGCAGTCAGTTACCCTGGAAAAATGGCAGTCAGTTACCCCGGAAACTGGGCAGTCAGTTACCCTGGAAACAGGGCAGTCAGTCACCCTGGAACAGGTTATTCAGTTACCCCGGAAACAGGGTGATCAGTTAGCCGGGAAACAGGGCAGTCAGTTCCCCTGGAAACAGGGCAGTCAGTTACCCTGGAAACAGGGCAGTCAGTTAACCTGGAAACAGGGCAGTCAGTTATCCTGGAAACAGGGCAGTCCGTTATCCTGGAAACAGGGCAGTCAGTTACCCCGGAAATAGGGAGGTCATTTATCCTGGAAACAGGGCGGTCAGTTACCCCGGAAACAGGGAGGTCAGTTATCCTGGAAACAGGGCAGTCATTTACCCTGGAAACTGGGCAGTCATTTACCCTGGAAACTGGGCAGTCAGTTTTCCTGGAAACAGTGTGGTCAGTGACCCTGGAAAAAGGGTGGTCAGTTAACCTGGAAACAGGGAGATCAGTTACCCCGGAAACAGGGCAGTCAGTTACCCCGGAAACAGGGTGATCAGTTATTCTGGAAACAGGGCAGTCAGTTACCCCGGAAACAGGGCAGTCATTTACCCTGGAAACTTGGCCGTCAGTTTTCCTGGAAACAGTGTGGTCAGTGACCCTGGAAACAGGGTGGACAGTTATCCTGGAAACAGGGCGGTCAGTTACCCCGGAAACAGGGCAGTCAGTTATACCGGAAACAGGGAGATCAGTTACCCTGGAAACAGGGAGATCAGTTACCCCGAAACAGGGCAGTTAGTTACCCCTAAAACGGGGCAGTCAGTTAACCTGGAAACAGGGCAGTCAGTTATCCCGGAAACAGGGCAGTCAGTTATCCCGGAAACAGGGTGATCAGTTACCCTGGAAACAGGGCAGTCATTTACCACGGAAGCAGGGCAGTCAGTTACCCTGGAAACAGGGCAGTCAGTTATCCCGGAAACAGGGCAGTCAGTTACCCTGGAAACAGGGCAGTCAGTTACCCCGGAAACCGGGCAGTCAGTTACCCTGGAAACAGGGCAGTCAGTTACTCCGGAAACTGGGCAGTCAGTTACCCTGGAAACAGGGCATTCAGTTATCCCGGAAACAGGACAGTCAGTTATTCCGGAAAAAGGGTGATCAGTTAACCTGGAAACTGGGCAGTCAGTTACCCTGGAAACAGGGCAGTCAGTTTCCCCGGAAACAGGGCAGTCAGTTACCCTGGAAACAGGGCAGTTAGTTACCCCAGAAACTGGGCAGTCAGTTACCCAGGAAACAGGGCAGTGAGTTACCCCGGAGACTGGGCAGTCAGTTACCCTGGAAACAGGGCAGTCAGTTATCCTGGAAACAGGGTGGTCAGTGACCCTGGAAACAGGGTGGTCAGTTCCCCTGGAAAAAGGGTGATCAGTTACCCTGGAAACTGGGCAGTCAGTTAGCCGGGAAACAGGGCAGTCAGTTTCCACCGGAAACAGGGCAGTCAGTTACCCTGGAAACAAGGCAGTCAGTTACCCCGGAAACTGGGCAGTCAGTTACACTGGAAACAGGGCATTCAGTTATCCTGGAAACAGGGCAGTCAGTTATCCCGGAAAAAGGGTGATCAGTTACCCTGGAAACTGGCAGTCAGTTACCCTGGAAACAGGGCAGTCAGTTACCCTGGAAACAGGGAAGTCAGTTACCCTGGAAACAGGGCAGTCAGTCACCCTGGAAACAGGTTTGTCAGTTACCCTGGAAACAGGGCATTCAGTTATCCCGGAAACAGGGCAGTCAGTTATCCCGGAAAAAGGGTGATCAGTTACCCTGGAAACTGGGCAGTCAGTTACCCTGGAAACAGGGCAGTCAGTTTCCCCGGAAACAGGGAGGTCAGTTACCCTGGAAACAGGGCAGTCAGTTACCCTGGAAACAGGTTAGTCAGTTACCCCAGAAACAGGGTGATCAGTTACCCTGGAAACAGGGCTGTCAGTTCCCCTGGAAACAGGGCAGTCAGTTACCCTGGAAACAGGTTAGTCTGTTATCCCAGAAACAGGGTGATCAGTTACCCCGGAAACAGGGCAGTCAGTTACCCCGGAAACAGGGTGATCAGTTATCCTGGAAACAGGGCAGACAGTTCCCCCGGAAACAGGGCAGTCATTTACCCTGGAAACTGGGCAGTCAGTTTTCCTGGAAACAGTGTGGTCAGTGACCCTGGAAACAGGGTGGTCAGTTATCCTGAAAACAGGGCGGTCAGTTACCCCGGAAACAGGGCAGTCAGTTATCCCGGAAACAGGGAGATCAGTTACCCTGGAAACAGGGCAGTCAGTTAGCCTGGAAACAGGGCAGTCAGTTATCCCGGAAACAGGGCAGTCAGTTATCCCGGAAACAGGGTGATCAGTTACCCCAGAAACAGGGCAGTCATTTACCACGGAAGCAGGGCAGTCAGTTACCCTGGAAACAGGGCAGTCAGTTATCCCGGAAACAGGGCAGTCAGTTACCCTGGAAACAGGGCAGTCAGTTACCCCGGAAACAGGGAGATCAGTTACCCCGAAACAGGGCAGTTAGTTACACTGGAAACAGGGTGATCAGTTACCCTGGAAACAGGGCAGTCATTTACCACGGAAGCAGGGCAGTCAGTTACCCTGGAAACAGGGCGGTCAGTTACCCCGGAAATAGGGAGGTCCGTTATCCTGGAAACAGGGCGGTCAGTTACCCCAGAAACAGGGAGGTCAGTTACCCCGAAACAGGTCAGTTAGTTACCCTGGAAACAGGGCAGTCAGTTATCCTGGAAACAGGGTGGTCAGTGACCCTATAAAAGGGGTGGTCAGTTACCCCGGAAATAGGGCGGTCAGTTATCCTGGAGACAGGGCGGTCAGTTACCCCGGAAACAGGGCAGTCAGTTATCCCGGAAAAAGGGTGATCAGTTACCCTGGAAACAGGGCAGTCAGTTAGCCTGGAAACAGGGCAGTCTGTTCCGCCGGAAACGGGGCAGTCAGTTACCCTGGAAACAAGGCAGTCAGTTATCCTGGAAACAGGGCAGTCAGTTATCCCGGAAAAAGGGTGATCAGTTACCCTGGAAACTGGCAGTCAGTTACCCTGGAAACAGGGCAGTCAGTTACCCTGGAAACAGGGAAGTCAGTTACCCTGGAAACAGGGCAGTCAGTCACCCTGGAAACATGTTTGTCAGTTACCCTGGAAACAGGGCATTCAATTATCCCGGAAACAGGGCAGTCAGTTATCCCGGAAAAAGGGTGATCAGTTACCCTGGAAACTGGGCAGTCAGTTACCCTGGAAACAGGGCAGTCAGTTTCCCCGGAAACAGGGAGGTCAGTTACCCTGGAAACAGGGCAGTCAGTTACCCTGGAAACAGGTTAGTCAGTTACCCCAGAAACAGGGTGATCAGTTACCCTGGAAACAGGGCTGTCAGTTCCCCTGGAAACAGGGCAGTCAGTTACCCTGGAAACAGGTTAGTCTGTTATCCCAGAAACAGGGTGATCAGTTACCCCGGAAACAGGGCAGTCAGTTACCCCGGAAACAGGGTGATCAGTTATCCTGGAAACAGGGCAGTCAGTTCCCCCGGAAACAGGGCAGTCATTTACCCTGGAAACTGGGCAGTCAGTTTTCCTGGAAACAGTGTGGTCAGTGACCCTGGAAACAGGGTGGTCAGTTATCCTGAAAACAGGGCGGTCAGTTACCCCGGAAACAGGGCAGTCAGTTATCCCGGAAACAGGGAGATCAGTTACCCTGGAAACGGGGCAGTCAGTTAACCTGGAAACAGGGCAGTCAGTTATCCCGGAAACAGGGCAGTCAGTTATCCCGGAAACAGGGTGATCAGTTACCCCAGAAACAGGGCAGTCATTTACCACGGAAGCAGGGCAGTCAGTTACCCTGGAAACAGGGCAGTCAGTTATCCCGGAAACAGGGCAGTCAGTTACCCTGGAAACAGGGCAGTCAGTTACCCCGGAAACAGGGAGATCAGTTACCCCGAAACAGGGCAGTTAGTTACCCTGGAAACAGGGTGATCAGTTACCCTGGAAACAGGGCAGTCATTTACCACGGAAGCAGGGCAGTCAGTTACCCTGGAAACAGGGCGGTCAGTTACCCCGGAAATAGGGAAGTCCGTTATCCTGGAAACAGGGCGGTCAGTTACCCCAGAAACAGGGAGGTCAGTTACCCCGAAACAGGTCAGTTAGTTACCCTGGAAACAGGGCAGTCAGTTATCCTGGAAACAGGGTGGTCAGTGACCCTATAAAAGGGGTGGTCAGTTACCCCGGAAATAGGGCGGTCAGTTATCCTGGAGACAGGGCGGTCAGTTACCCCGGAAACAGGGCAGTCAGTTATCCCGGAAAAAGGGTGATCAGTTACCCTGGAAACAGGGCAGTCAGTTAGCCTGGAAACAGGGCAGTCTGTTCCGCCGGAAACGGGGCAGTCAGTTACACTGGAAACAGGGCAGTCAGTTACCCTGGAAACAGGGCAGTCAGTTATCCTGGAAACAGGGTGGTCAGTGAGCCTGGAAACAGGGTGGTCAGTTACCCCGGAAACATGGTGATCAGTTATCCTGGAAACAGGGCAGCCAGTTACCCCGGAAACAGGGTGATCAGTTATCCTGGAAACAGGGCAGTCAGTTAGCCTGGAAACAGGGCAGTCTGTTACGCCGGAAACAGGGCAGTCAGTTACACTGGAAACAGGGCAGTCAGTTATCCCGGAAACAGGGCAGTCAGTTATCCCGGAAACAGGGTGATCAGTTACCCTGGGAACAGGGCTGTCAGTCACCCCGGAAACAGGGCAGTCAGTTACCCTGGAAACAGGGCAGTCAGTTATCCCGGAAACAGGGCAGTCAGTTATCCCGGAAACAGGGTGATCAGTTACCCTGGAAACTGGGCAGTCAGTTAACCTGGAAACAGGGCAGTCAGTTACCCCGGAAACAGGGCAGTCAGTTAGCCTGGAAACTGGGCAGTCAATTACCCTGGAAACAGGGCTGTCAGTTATCCCGGAAACAGGGTGATCAGTTACCCTGGAAACAGGGCATTCAGTTATCCTGGAAACAGGGCACTCAGTTATCCCGGAAAAAGGGTGATCAGTTACCCTGGAAACTGGCAGTCAGTTACCCTGGAAACAGGGCAGTCAGTTACCCTGGAAACAGGGAAGTCAGTTACCCTGGAAACAGGGCAGTCAGTCACCCTGGAAACAGGTTTGTCAGTTACCCTGGAAACAGGGCATTCAGTTATCCCGGAAACAGGGCAGTCAGTTATCCCGGAAAAAGGGTGATCAGTTACCCTGGAAACTGGGCAGTCAGTTACCCTGGAAACAGGGCAGTCAGTTTCCCCGGAAACAGGGAGGTCAGTTACCCTGGAAACAGGGCAGTCAGTTACCCTGGAAACAGGTTAGTCAGTTACCCCAGAAACAGGGTGATCAGTTACCCTGGAAACAGGGCTGTCAGTTCCCCTGGAAACAGGGCAGTCAGTTACCCTGGAAACAGGTTAGTCTGTTATCCCAGAAACAGGGTGATCAGTTACCCCGGAAACAGGGCAGTCAGTTACCCCGGAAACAGGGTGATCAGTTATCCTGGAAACAGGGCAGACAGTTCCCCCGGAAACAGGGCAGTCATTTACCCTGGAAACTGGGCAGTCAGTTTTCCTGGAAACAGTGTGGTCAGTGACCCTGGAAACAGGGTGGTCAGTTATCCTGAAAACAGGGCGGTCAGTTACCCCGGAAACAGGGCAGTCAGTTATCCCGGAAACAGGGAGATCAGTTACCCTGGAAACAGGGCAGTCAGTTAGCCTGGAAACAGGGCAGTCAGTTATCCCGGAAACAGGGCAGTCAGTTATCCCGGAAACAGGGTGATCAGTTACCCCAGAAACAGGGCAGTCATTTACCACGGAAGCAGGGCAGTCAGTTACCCTGGAAACAGGGCAGTCAGTTATCCCGGAAACAGGGCAGTCAGTTACCCTGGAAACAGGGCAGTCAGTTACCCCGGAAACAGGGAGATCAGTTACCCCGAAACAGGGCAGTTAGTTACCCTGGAAACAGGGTGATCAGTTACCCTGGAAACAGGGCAGTCATTTACCACGGAAGCAGGGCAGTCAGTTACCCTGGAAACAGGGCGGTCAGTTACCCCGGAAATAGGGAGGTCCGTTATCCTGGAAACAGGGCGGTCAGTTACCCCAGAAACAGGGAGGTCAGTTACCCCGAAACAGGTCAGTTAGTTACCCTGGAAACAGGGCAGTCAGTTATCCTGGAAACAGGGTGGTCAGTGACCCTATAAAAGGGGTGGTCAGTTACCCCGGAAATAGGGCGGTCAGTTATCCTGGAGACAGGGCGGTCAGTTACCCCGGAAACAGGGCAGTCAGTTATCCCGGAAAAAGGGTGATCAGTTACCCTGGAAACAGGGCAGTCAGTTAGCCTGGAAACAGGGCAGTCTGTTCCGCCGGAAACGGGGCAGTCAGTTACCCTGGAAACAAGGCAGTCAGTTATCCTGGAAACAGGGCAGTCAGTTATCCCGGAAAAAGGGTGATCAGTTACCCTGGAAACTGGCAGTCAGTTACCCTGGAAACAGGGCAGTCAGTTACCCTGGAAACAGGGAAGTCAGTTACCCTGGAAACAGGGCAGTCAGTCACCCTGGAAACAGGTTTGTCAGTTACCCTGGAAACAGGGCATTCAGTTATCCCGGAAACAGGGCAGTCAGTTATCCCGGAAAAAGGGTGATCAGTTACCCTGGAAACTGGGCAGTCAGTTACCCTGGAAACAGGGCAGTCAGTTTCCCCGGAAACAGGGAGGTCAGTTACCCTGGAAACAGGGCAGTCAGTTACCCTGGAAACAGGTTAGTCAGTTACCCCAGAAACAGGGTGATCAGTTACCCTGGAAACAGGGCTGTCAGTTCCCCTGGAAACAGGGCAGTCAGTTACCCTGGAAACAGGTTAGTCTGTTATCCCAGAAACAGGGTGATCAGTTACCCCGGAAACAGGGCAGTCAGTTACCCTGGAAACAGGGTGATCAGTTATCCTGGAAACAGGGCAGTCAGTTCCCCCGGAAACAGGGCAGTCATTTACCCTGGAAACTGGGCAGTCAGTTTTCCTGGAAACAGTGTGGTCAGTGACCCTGGAAACAGGGTGGTCAGTTATCCTGAAAACAGGGCGGTCAGTTACCCCGGAAACAGGGCAGCAGGTTTTCCCGGAAACAGGGAGATCAGTTACCCTGGAAACGGGGCAGTCAGTTAACCTGGAAACAGGGCAGTCAGTTATCCCGGAAACAGGGCAGTCAGTTATCCCGGAAACAGGGTGATCAGTTACCCCAGAAACAGGGCAGTCATTTACCACGGAAGCAGGGCAGTCAGTTACCCTGGAAACAGGGCAGTCAGTTATCCCGGAAACAGGGCAGTCAGTTACCCTGGAAACAGGGCAGTCAGTTACCCCGGAAACAGGGAGATCAGTTACCCCGAAACAGGGCAGTTAGTTACCCTGGAAACAGGGTGATCAGTTACCCTGGAAACAGGGCAGTCATTTACCACGGAAGCAGGGCAGTCAGTTACCCTGGAAACAGGGCGGTCAGTTACCCCGGAAATAGGGAAGTCCGTTATCCTGGAAACAGGGCGGTCAGTTACCCCAGAAACAGGGAGGTCAGTTACCCCAAAACAGGTCAGTTAGTTACCCTGGAAACAGGGCAGTCAGTTATCCTGGAAACAGGGTGGTCAGTGACCCTATAAAAGGGGTGGTCAGTTACCCCGGAAATAGGGCGGTCAGTTATCCTGGAGACAGGGCGGTCAGTTACCCCGGAAACAGGGCAGTCAGTTATCCCGGAAAAAGGGTGATCAGTTACCCTGGAAACAGGGCAGTCAGTTAGCCTGGAAACAGGGCAGTCTGTTCCGCCGGAAACGGGGCAGTCAGTTACACTGGAAACAGGGCAGTCAGTTACCCTGGAAACAGGGCAGTCAGTTATCCTGGAAACAGGGTGGTCAGTGAGCCTGGAAACAGGGTGGTCAGTTACCCCGGAAACATGGTGATCAGTTATCCTGGAAACAGGGCAGCCAGTTACCCCGGAAACAGGGTGATCAGTTATCCTGGAAACAGGGCAGTCAGTTAGCCTGGAAACAGGGCAGTCTGTTACGCCGGAAACAGGGCAGTCAGTTACACTGGAAACAGGGCAGTCAGTTATCCCGGAAACAGGGCAGTCAGTTATCCCGGAAACAGGGTGATCAGTTACCCTGGGAACAGGGCTGTCAGTCACCCCGGAAACAGGGCAGTCAGTTACCCAGGAAACAGGGCAGTCAGTTATCCCGGAAACAGGGCAGTCAGTTATCCCGGAAACAGGGTGATCAGTTACCCTGGAAACTGGGCAGTCAGTTAACCTGGAAACAGGGCAGTCAGTTACCCCGGAAACAGGGCAGTCAGTTAGCCTGGAAACTGGGCAGTCAATTACCCTGGAAACAGGGCTGTCAGTTATCCCGGAAACAGGGTGATCAGTTACCCTGGAAACAGGGCAGTCAGTTATCACGCAAAAAGGGTGATCAGTTACCCTGGAAACTCGGCAGTCAGCTACCCTGGAAACAGGGCAGTCAGTTACTCCGGAAGCAGGGCAGTCAGTTACCCTGGAAACAGGGCAGTCAGTTACCCCAGAAACTGGGCAGTCAGTTACCCTGGAAACAGGGCAGTCAGTCACCCTGGAAACAGGGGAGTCTGTTACCCTGGAAACAGGGCAGTCAGTAAACCTGGAAACAGGGCAGTCAGTTATCCTGGAAACAGGGCAGTCAGTTATCCTGGAAACAGGGCGGTCAGTTACCCCGGAAATAGGGAGGTCAGTTATCCTGGAAACAGGGCGGTCAGTTACCCTGGAAACAGGGAGATCAGTTACCCCGGAAACAGGGCAGTCAGTTAGCCTGGAAACAGGGCAGTCAGTTTCCCCGGAAACAGGGCAGTCAGTTACCCTGGAAACAGGGCAGTCAGTTACCCCGGAAACTGGGCAGTCAGTTTCCCTGGAAACAGGGCATTCTGTTATCCCGGAAACAGAGCAGTCAGTTATCCCGGAAAAAGGGTGATCAGTTACACTGGAAACTGGGCAGTCAGTTACCCTGGAAACAGGGCAGTCAGTTTCCTCGGAAACAGGGAAGTCAGGTACCCTGGAAACAGGGCAGTCAGTTACCCTGGAAACAGGTTAGTCAGTTACCCCAGAAACAGGGTGATCAGTTACCCCGGAAACAGGGCTGTCAGTTCCCTTGGAAACAGGGCAGTCAGTTACCCTGGAAACAGGTTAGACATTTACCCCAGAAACAGGGTGATCAGTTACCCCGGAAACAGGGCAGTCAGTTCCCCTGGAAACAGGGCAGTCAGTTACCCTGGAAACAGGTTAGTCAGTTACCCCAGAAACAGGGTGATCAGTTACCCCGGAAACTGGGCAGTCAGTCACCCTGGAAACAGGTTAGTCAGTTACCCCAGAAACAGGGTGATCAGTTACCCCGGAAACAAGGCAGTCAGTTCCCCTGGAAACACGGCAGTCAGTTACCCTGGAAACAGGGCAGTGAGCTATCCCGGAAACAGGGCAGTCAGTTATCCTGGAAACAGGGTGAACAGTTACCCTGGAAACTGGGCAGTCAGTAACCTTGGAAAAAGGGCAGTCAGTTATCCTGGAAACAGGGCGGTTAGTTACCCCAGAAACAGGGAGATCAGTTACCCGGGAAACAGGGCAGTCAGTTACCCTGGAAACAGGGCAGTCAGTTATCCTGGAAACAGGGTGGACAGTGAGCCTGGAAACAGGGTGGTCAGTTACAACGGAAACAGGGTGATCAGTTATCCTGGAAACAGGGCAGCCAGTTACCCCGGAAACAGGGTGATCAGTTATCCTGGAAACAAGTCAATCAGTTAGCCTGGAAACAGGGCAGTCACTTACCCCGGAAACAGGGCAGTCAGTTACCCTGGAAACAGGGCAGTCAGTTATCCCGGAAACAGGGCAGTCAGTTATCCCGGAAACAGGGTGATCAGTTACCCTGGAAACAGGGCAGTCAGTCACCCCGGAAACAGGGCAGTCAGTTACCCTGGAAACACGGCAGTCAGTTATCCCGGAAACAGGGCAGTCAGTTATCCCGGAAACAGGGTGATCAGTTACACTGGAAACTGGGCAGTCAGTTAACCTGGAAACAGGGCAGTCAGTTACCCCGGAAACTGGGCAGTCAGTTAGCCTGGAAACTGGACAGTCAGTTACCCTGGAAACAGGGCAGTCAGTTATCCCGGAAACAGGGTGATCAGTTACCCTGGAAACAGGGCAGTCAGTTACCCTGGAAACAGGGCAGTCAGTTAGCCCGGAAGCAGGGCAGTCAGTTACCCCGGAAACTGGGCAGTCAGTTACCCTGGAAACAGGGCAGTCAGTCACCCTGGAACAGGTTATTCAGTTACCCCGGAAACAGGGTGATCAGTTAGCCCGGAAACAGGGCAGTCAGTTCCCCTGGAAACAGGGCAGTCAGTTACCCTGGAAACAGGGCAGTCAGTTAACCTGGAAACAGGGCAGTCAGTTATCCTGGAAACAGGGCAGTCCGTTATCCTGGAAACAGGGCAGTCAGTTACCCCGGAAATAGGGAGGTCATTTATCCTGGAAACAGGGCGGTCAGTTACCCCGGAAACAGGGAGGTCAGTTATCCTGGAAACAGGGCAGTCATTTACCCTGGAAACTGGGCAGTCATTTACCCTGGAAACTGGGCAGTCAGTTTTCCTGGAAACAGTGTGGTCAGTGACCCTGGAAACAGGGTGGTCAGTTAACCTGGAAACAGGGAGATCAGTTACCCCGGAAACAGGGCAGTCAGTTACCCCGGAAACAGGGTGATCAGTTATTCTGGAAACAGGGCAGTCAGTTACCCCGGAAACAGGGCAGTCATTTACCCTGGAAATTTGGCCGTCAGTTTTCCTGGAAACAGTGTGGTCAGTGACCCTGGAAACAGGGTGGTCAGTTATCCTGGAAACAGGGCGGTCAGTTACCCCGGAAACAGGGCAGTCAGTTATCCCGGAAACAGGGAGATCAGTTACCCTGGAAACAGGGCAGTCAGTTAGCCCAGAAACAGGGCAGTCAGTTACCCCTAAAACGGGCCATCATTTAACCTGGAAACAGGGCAGTCAGTTATCCCGGAAACAGGGCAGTCAGTTATCCCGGAAACAGGGTGATCAGTTACCCTGGAAACAGGGCAGTCATTTACCACGGAAGCAAGGCAGTCAGTTACCCTGGAAACAGGGCAGTCAGTTATCCCGGAAACAGGGCAGTCAGTTACCCTGGAAACAGGGCAGTCAGTTACCCCGGAAACCGGGCAGTCAGTTACCCTGGATACAGGGCAGTCAGTTACCCTGGAAACAGGGCAGTCAGTTATCCTGGAAACAGGGTGGTCAGTGAGCCTGGAAACAGGGTGGTCAGTTACCCCGGAAACATGGTGATCAGTTATCCTGGAAACAGGGCAGCCAGTTACCCCGGAAACAGGGTGATCAGTTATCCTGGAAACAGGGCAGTCAGTTAGCCTGGAAACAGGGCAGTCTGTTACGCCGGAAACAGGGCAGTCAGTTACACTGGAAACAGGGCAGTCAGTTATCCCGGAAACAGGGCAGTCAGTTATCCCGGAAACAGGGTGATCAGTTACCCTGGGAACAGGGCTGTCAGTCACCCCGGAAACAGGGCAGTCAGTTACCCTGGAAATAGGGCAGTCAGTTATCCCGGAAACAGGGCAGTCAGTTATCCCGGAAACAGGGTGATCAGTTACCCTGGAAACTGGGCAGTCAGTTAACCTGGAAACAGGGCAGTCAGTTACCCCGGAAACAGGGCAGTCAGTTAGCCTGGAAACTGGGCAGTCAATTACCCTGGAAACAGGGCTGTCAGTTATCCCGGAAACAGGGTGATCAGTTACCCTGGAAACAGGGCAGTCAGTTATCACGCAAAAAGGGTGATCAGTTCCCCTGGAAACTCGGCAGTCAGCTACCCTGGAAACAGGGCAGTCAGTTACTCCGGAAGCAGGGCAGTCAGTTACCCTGGAAACAGGGCAGTCAGTTACCCCAGAAACTGGGCAGTCAGTTACCCTGGAAACAGGGCAGTCAGTCACCCTGGAAACAGGGGAGTCTGTTACCCTGGAAGCAGGGCAGTCAGTAAACCTGGAAACAGGGCAGTCAGTTATCCTGGAAACAGGGCAGTCAGTTATCCTGGAAACAGGGCGGTCAGTTACCCCGGAAATAGGGAGGTCAGTTATCCTGGAAACAGGGCGGTCAGTTACCCTGGAAACAGGGAGATCAGTTACCCCGGAAACAGGGCAGTCAGTTAGCCTGGAAACAGGGCAGTCAGTTTCCCCGGAAACAGGGCAGTCAGTTACCCTGGAAACAGGGCAGTCAGTTACCCCGGAAACTGGGCAGTCAGTTTCCCTGGAAACAGGGCATTCTGTTATCCCGGAAACAGAGCAGTCAGTTATCCCGGAAAAAGGGTGATCAGTTACACTGGAAACTGGGCAGTCAGTTACCCTGGAAACAGGGCAGTCAGTTTCCTCGGAAACAGGGAAGTCAGGTACCCTGGAAACAGGGCAGTCAGTTACCCTGGAAACAGGTTAGTCAGTTACCCCAGAAACAGGGTGATCAGTTACCCCGGAAACAGGGCTGTCAGTTCCCTTGGAAACAGGGCAGTCAGTTACCCTGGAAACAGGTTAGACATTTACCCCAGAAACAGGGTGATCAGTTACCCCGGAAACAGGGCAGTCAGTTCCCCTGGAAACAGGGCAGTCAGTTACCCTGGAAACAGGTTAGTCAGTTACCCCAGAAACAGGGTGATCAGTTACCCCGGAAACTGGGCAGTCAGTCACCCTGGAAACAGGTTAGTCAGTTACCCCAGAAACAGGGTGATCAGTTACCCCGGAAACAAGGCAGTCAGTTCCCCTGGAAACACGGCAGTCAGTTACCCTGGAAACAGGGCAGTGAGCTATCCCGGAAACAGGGCAGTCAGTTATCCTGGAAACAGGGTGAACAGTTACCCTGGAAACTGGGCAGTCAGTAACCTTGGAAAAAGGGCAGTCAGTTATCCTGGAAACAGGGCGGTTAGTTACCCCAGAAACAGGGAGATCAGTTACCCGGGAAACAGGGCAGTCAGTTACCCTGGAAACAGGGCAGTCAGTTATCCTGGAAACAGGGTGGACAGTGAGCCTGGAAACAGGGTGGTCAGTTACAACGGAAACAGGGTGATCAGTTATCCTGGAAACAGGGCAGCCAGTTACCCCGGAAACAGGGTGATCAGTTATCCTGGAAACAAGTCAATCAGTTAGCCTGGAAACAGGGCAGTCACTTACCCCGGAAACAGGGCAGTCAGTTACCCTGGAAACAGGGCAGTCAGTTATCCCGGAAACAGGGCAGTCAGTTATCCCGGAAACAGGGTGATCAGTTACCCTGGAAACAGGGCAGTCAGTCACCCCGGAAACAGGGCAGTCAGTTACCCTGGAAACACGGCGGTCAGTTATCCCGGAAACAGGGCAGTCAGTTATCCCGGAAACAGGGTGATCAGTTACACTGGAAACTGGGCAGTCAGTTAACCTGGAAACAGGGCAGTCAGTTACCCCGGAAACTGGGCTGTCAGTTAGCCTGGAAACTGGACAGTCAGTTACCCTGGAAACAGGGCAGTCAGTTATCCCGGAAACAGGGTGATCAGTTACCCTGGAAACAGGGCAGTCAGTTACCCTGGAAACAGGGCAGTCAGTTAGCCCGGAAGCAGGGCAGTCAGTTACCCCGGAAACTGGGCAGTCAGTTACCCTGGAAACAGGGCAGTCAGTCACCCTGGAACAGGTTATTCAGTTACCCCGGAAACAGGGTGATCAGTTAGCCCGGAAACAGGGCAGTCAGTTCCCCTGGAAACAGGGCAGTCAGTTACCCTGGAAACAGGGCAGTCAGTTAACCTGGAAACAGGGCAGTCAGTTATCCTGGAAACAGGGCAGTCCGTTATCCTGGAAACAGGGCAGTCAGTTACCCCGGAAATAGGGAGGTCATTTATCCTGGAAACAGGGCGGTCAGTTACCCCGGAAACAGGGAGGTCAGTTATCCTGGAAACAGGGCAGTCATTTACCCTGGAAACTGGGCAGTCATTTACCCTGGAAACTGGGCAGTCAGTTTTCCTGGAAACAGTGTGGTCAGTGACCCTGGAAACAGGGTGGTCAGTTAACCTGGAAACAGGGAGATCAGTTACCCCGGAAACAGGGCAGTCAGTTACCCCGGAAACAGGGTGATCAGTTATTCTGGAAACAGGGCAGTCAGTTACCCTGGAAACAGGGCAGTCATTTACCACGGAAGCAAGGCAGTCAGTTACCCTGGAAACAGGGCAGTCAGTTATCCCGGAAACAGGGCAGTCAGTTACCCTGGAAACAGGGCAGTCAGTTACCCCGGAAACCGGGCAGTCAGTTACCCTGGAAACAGGGCAGTCAGTTACTCCGGAAACTGGGCAGTCAGTTACCCTGGAAACAGGGCATTCAGTTATCCCGGAAAAAGGACAGTCAGTTATTCAGGAAAAAGGGTGATCAGTTAACCTGGAAACTGGGCAGTCAGTTACCCTGGAAACAGGGCAGTCAGTTTCCCCGGAAACAGGGCAGTCAGTTACCCTGGAAACAGGGCAGTTAGTTATCCTGGAAACTGGGCAGTCAGTTACCCAGGAAACAGGGCAGTAAGTTACCCCGGAGACTGGGCAGTCAGTTACCCTGGAAACAGGGCAGTCAGTTATCCTGGAAACAGGGTGGTCAGTGACCCTGGAAACAGGGTGGTCAGTTCCCCTGGAAAAAGGGTGATCAGTTACCCTGGAAACTGGGCAGTCAGTTAGCCGGGAAACGGGGCAGTCAGTTTCCACCGGAAACAGGGCAGTCAGTTACCCTGGAAACAAGGCAGTCAGTTACCCCGGAAACTGGGCAGTCAGTTACACTGGAAACAGGGCATTCAGTTATCCTGGAAACAGGGCAGTCAGTTATCCCGGAAAAAGGGTGATCAGTTACCCTGGAAACTGGCAGTCAGTTACCCTGGAAACAGGGCTGTCAGTTACCCTGGAAACAGGGAAGTCAGTTACCCTGGAAACAGGGCAGTCAGTCACCCTGGAAACAGGTTTGTCAGTTACCCTGGAAACAGGGCATTCAGTTATCCCGGAAACAGGGCAGTCAGTTATCCCGGAAAAAGGGTGGTCAGTTACCCTGGAAACAGGGCAGTCAGTTATCCTGGAAACAGGGTGGACAGTGAGCCTGGAAACAGGGTGGTCAGTTACAACGGAAACAGGGTGATCAGTTATCCTGGAAACAGGGCAGCCAGTTACCCCGGAAACAGGGTGATCAGTTATCCTGGAAACAAGTCAATCAGTTAGCCTGGAAACAGGGCAGTCACTTACCCCGGAAACAGGGCAGTCAGTTACCCTGGAAACAGGGCAGTCAGTTATCCCGGAAACAGGGCAGTCAGTTATCCCGGAAACAGGGTGATCAGTTACCCTGGAAACAGGGCAGTCAGTCACCCCGGAAACAGGGCAGTCAGTTACCCTGGAAACACGGCAGTCAGTTATCCCGGAAACAGGGCAGTCAGTTATCCCGGAAACAGGGTGATCAGTTACACTGGAAACTGGGCAGTCAGTTAACCTGGAAACAGGGCAGTCAGTTACCCCGGAAACTGGGCAGTCAGTTAGCCTGGAAACTGGACAGTCAGTTACCCTGGAAACAGGGCAGTCAGTTATCCCGGAAACAGGGTGATCAGTTACCCTGGAAACAGGGCAGTCAGTTACCCTGGAAACAGGGCAGTCAGTTAGCCCGGAAGCAGGGCAGTCAGTTACCCCGGAAACTGGGCAGTCAGTTACCCTGGAAACAGGGCAGTCAGTCACCCTGGAACAGGTTATTCAGTTACCCCGGAAACAGGGTAATCAGTTAGCCCGGAAACAGGGCAGTCAGTTCCCCTGGAAACAGGGCAGTCAGTTACCCTGGAAACAGGGCAGTCAGTTAACCTGGAAACAGGGCAGTCAGTTATCCTGGAAACAGGGCAGTCCGTTATCCTGGAAACAGGGCAGTCAGTTACCCCGGAAATAGGGAGGTCATTTATCCTGGAAACAGGGCGGTCAGTTACCCCGGAAACAGGGAGGTCAGTTATCCTGGAAACAGGGCAGTCATTTACCCTGGAAACTGGGCAGTCATTTACCCTGGAAACTGGGCAGTCAGTTTTCCTGGAAACATTGTGGTCAGTGACCCTGGAAACAGGGTGGTCAGTTAACCTGGAAACAGGGAGATCAGTTACCCCGGAAACAGGGCAGTCAGTTACCCCGGAAACAGGGTGATCAGTTATTCTGGAAACAGGGCAGTCAGTTACCCCGGAAACAGGGCAGTCATTTACCCTGGAAATTTGGCCGTCAGTTTTCCTGGAAACAGTGTGGTCAGTGACCCTGGAAACAGGGTGGTCAGTTATCCTGGAAACAGGGCGGTCAGTTACCCCGGAAACAGGGCAGTCAGTTATCCCGGAAACAGGGAGATCAGTTACCCTGGAAACAGGGCAGTCAGTTAGCCCAGAAACAGGGCAGTCAGTTACCCCTAAAACGGGCCATCATTTAACCTGGAAACAGGGCAGTCAGTTATCCCGGAAACAGGGCAGTCAGTTATCCCGGAAACAGGGTGATCAGTTACCCTGGAAACAGGGCAGTCATTTACCACGGAAGCAAGGCAGTCAGTTACCCTGGAAACAGGGCAGTCAGTTATCCCGGAAACAGGGCAGTCAGTTACCCTGGAAACAGGGCAGTCAGTTACCCCGGAAACCGGGCAGTCAGTTACCCTGGAAACAGGGCAGTCAGTTACTCCGGAAACTGGGCAGTCAGTTACCCTGGAAACAGGGCATTCAGTTATCCCGGAAAAAGGACAGTCAGTTATTCAGGAAAAAGGGTGATCAGTTAACCTGGAAACTGGGCAGTCAGTTACCCTGGAAACAGGGCAGTCAGTTTCCCCGGAAACAGGGCAGTCAGTTACCCTGGAAACAGGGCAGTTAGTTATCCTGGAAACTGGGCAGTAAGTTACCCAGGAAACAGGGCAGTAAGTTACCCCGGAGACTGGGCAGTCAGTTACCCTGGAAACAGGGCAGTCAGTTATCCTGGAAACAGGGTGGTCAGTGACCCTGGAAACAGGGTGGTCAGTTCCCCTGGAAAAAGGGTGATCAGTTACCCTGGAAACTGGGCAGTCAGTTAGCCGGGAAACGGGGCAGTCAGTTTCCACCGGAAACAGGGCAGTCAGTTACCCTGGAAACAAGGCAGTCAGTTACCCCGGAAACTGGGCAGTCAGTTACACTGGAAACAGGGCATTCAGTTATCCTGGAAACAGGGCAGTCAGTTATTCGGAAAAAGGGTGATCAGTTACCCTGGAAACTGGCAGTCAGTTACCCTGGAAACAGGGCTGTCAGTTACCCTGGAAACAGCGAAGTCAGTTACCCTGGAAACAGGGCAGTCAGTCACCCTGGAAACAGGTTTGTCAGTTACCCAGGAAACAGGGCATTCAGTTATCCCGGAAACAGGGCAGTCAGTTATCCCGGAAAAAGGGTGATCAGTTACCCTGGAAACTGGGCAGTCAGTTACCCTGGAAACAGGGCAGTCAGTTTCCCCGGAAACAGGGAGGTCAGTTACCTTGGAAACAGGGCAGTCAGTTACCCTGGAAACAGGTTAGTCAGTTACCCCAGAAACAGGGTGATCAGTTACCCTGGAAACAGGGCTGTCAGTTCCCCTGGAAACAGGGCAGTCAGTTACCCTGGAAACAGATTAGTCTGTTATCCCAGAAACAGGGTGATCAGTTACCCCGGAAACAGGGCAGTCAGTTACCCCGGAAACAGGGTGATCAGTTAGCCTGGAAACAGGGCAGTCAGTTACCCCGGAATCAGGGCAGTCATTTACCCTGGAAACTGGGAGATCAGTTACCCTGGAAACAGGGCAGTCAGTTACCCCGGAAACAGGGTGATCAGTTAGCCTGGAAACAGGGCAGTCAGTTACCCCGGAAACAGGGCAGTCATTTACCCTGGAAACTGGGAGATCAGTTACCCTGGAAACAGGGCAGTCAGTTACCCTGGAAACAGATTAGTCTGTTATCCCAGAAACAGGGTGATCAGTTACCCCGGAAACAGGGCAGTCAGTTACCCCGGAAACAGGGTGATCAGTTAGCCTGGAAACAGGGCAGTCAGTTACCCCGGAAACAGGGCAGTCATTTACCCTGGAAACTGGGAGATCAGTTACCCTGGAAACAGGGCAGTCAGTTAGCCTGGAAACAGGGCAGTCAGTGACCCTGGAAACAGGGTGGTCAGTTATCCTGAAAACAGGGCGGTCAGTTACCCCGGAAACAGGGCAGTCAGTTATCCCGGAAACAGGGAGATCAGTTACCCTGGAAACAGGGCAGTCAGTTAGCCTGGAAACAGGGCAGTCAGTTACCCCTAAAACGGGGCAGTCAGTTAACCTGGAAACAGGGCAGTCAGTTATCCCGGAAACAGGGCAGTCAGTTATCCCGGAAACAGGGTGATCAGTTACCCTGGAAACAGGGCAGTCATTTACCACGGAAGCAGGGCAGTCAGTTACCCTGGAATCAGGGCAGTCAGTTATCCCGGAAACAGGGCAGTCAGTTACCCTTGAAACATGGCAGTCAGTTACCCCCGAAACCGGGCAGTCAGTTACCCTGGAAACAGGGCAGTCAGTTACCCCGGAAACTGGGCAGTCAGTTACCCTGGAAACAGGGCGTTCAGTTATCCCGGAAACAGGACAGTCAGTTATTCCGGAAAAAGGGTGATCAGTTAACCTGGAAACTGGGCAGTCAGTTACCCTTGAAACAGGGCAGTCAGTTACCCCGGAAACAGGGCAGTCATTTACCCTGGAAACTTGGCCGTCAGTTTTCCTGGAAACAGTGTGGTCAGTGACCCTGGAAACAGGGTGGTCAGTTATCCTGGAAACAGGGCGGTCAGTTACCCCGGAAACAGGGCAGTCAGTTATCCCGGAAACAGGGAGATCAGTTACCCTGGAAACAGGGCAGTCAGTTAGCCCGGAAACAGGGCAGTCAGTTACCCTGGAAACAGGGCAGTCAGTTACCCTGGAAACAGGGCAGTCAGTTTCCCCGGAAACAGGGTAGTCAGTTACCCTGGAAACAGGGCAGTTAGTTACCCCGGAAACTGGGCAGTCAGTTACCCTGGAAACAGGGCAGTCAGTTACCCCGGAGACTGGGCAGTCAGTTATTCCGGAAAAAGGGTGATCAGTTAACCTGGAAACTGGGCAGTCAGTTACCCTGGAAACAGGGCAGTCAGTTTCCCCGGAAACAGGGCAGTCAGTTACCCTGGAAACAGGGCAGTTAGTTACCCCGGAAACTGGGCAGTCAGTTACCCTGGAAACAGGGCAGTCAGTTACCCCGGAGACTGGGCAGTCAGTTACACTGGAAACAGGGCAGTCAGTTATCCTGGAAACAGGGTGGTCAGTGACCCTGGAAACAGGGTGGTCAGTTCCCCTGGAAAAAGGGTGATCAGTTACCCTGGAAACTGGGCAGTCAGTTAGCCTGGAAACAGGGCAGTCAGTTTCCACCGGAAACAGGGCAGTCAGTTACCCTGGAAACAGGGCAGTCAGTTTCCCCGGAAACAGGGAAGTCAGTTACCCTGGAAACAGGGCAGTCAGTTACCCTGGAAACAGGTTAGTCAGTTACCCCAGAAACAGGGTGATCAGTTACACTGGAAACAGGGCTGTCAGTTCCCCTGGAAACTGGGCAGTCAGTTACCCTGGAAACAGGTTAGTCTGTTACCCCAGAAACAGGGTGATCAGTTACCCCGGAAACAGGGCAGTCAGTGACCCTGGAAACAGGATGGTCAGTTACCCCGGAAACAGGGCAGTCAGTTATCCCGGAAACAGCGAGATCAGTTACCCTGGAAACAGGGCAGTCAGTTATCCCGGAAACAGGGCAGTCAGTTATCCCGGAAACAGGGTGATCAGTTACCCTGGAAACAGGGCAGTCATTTACCACGGAAGCAGGGCAGTCAGTTACCCTGGAAACAGGGCAGTCAGTTATCCCGGAAACAGGGCAGTCAGTTACCCTGGAAACAGGGCAGTCATTTACCCCGGAAACCGGGCAGTCAGTTACCCTGGAAACAGGGCAGTCAGTTACCCCAGAAATTGGGCAGTCAGTTACCCTGGAAACAGGGCATTCAGTTATCCCGGAAACAGGACAGTCAGTTATTCCGGAAAAAGGGTGATCAGTTAACCTGGAAACTGGGCAGTCAGTTACCCTGGAAACAGGGCAGTCAGTTTCCCCGGAAACAGGGCAGTCAGTTACCCTGGAAACAGGGCAGTTAGTTACCCCGGAAACTGGGCAGTCAGTTACCCTGGAAACAGGGCAGTCAGTTACCCCGGAGACTGGGCAGTCAGTTAACCTGGAAACAGGGCAGTCAGTTATCCTGGAAACAGGGTGGTCAGTGACCCTGGAAACAGGGTGGTCAGTTCCCCTGGAAAAAGGGTGATGAGTTACCCTGGAAACTGGGCAGTCAGTTAGCCTGGAAACAGGGCAGTCAGTTTCCACCGGAAACAGGGCAGTCAGTTACCCCGGAAACTGGGCAGTCAGTTACACTGGAAACAGGGCATTCAGTTATCCTGGAAACAGGGCAGTCAGTTATCCCGGAAAAAGGGTGATCAGTTACCCTGGAAATGGGCAGTCAGTTACCCTGGAAACAGGGCTGTCAGTTACCCCGGAAACAGGGAAGTCAGTTACCCTGGAAACAGGGCAGTCAGTCACCCTGGAAACAGGTTAGTCAGTTACCCTGGAAACAGGGCATTCAGTTATCCCGGAAACAGGGCAGTCAGTTATCCCGGAAAAAGGGTGATCAGTTACCCTGGAAACTGGGCAGTCAGTTACCCTGGAAACAGGGCAGTCAGTTTCCCCGGAAACAGGTAAGTCAGTTACCCTGGAAACAGGGCAGTCAGTTACCCTGGAAACAGGTTAGTCAGTTACCCCAGAAACAGGGTGATCAGTTACCCTGGAAACAGGGCTGTCAGTTTCCCTGGAAACAGGGCGTTCAGTTATCCCGGAAACAGGACAGTCAGTTATTCCGGAAAAAGGGTGATCAGTTAACCTGGAAACTGGGCAGTCAGTTACCCTTGAAACAGGGCAGTCAGTTACCCCGGAAACAGGGCAGTCATTTACCCTGGAAACTTGGCCGTCAGTTTTCCTGGAAACAGTGTGGTCAGTGACCCTGGAAACAGGGTGGTCAGTTATCCTGAAACAGTGCGGTCAGTTACCCCGGAAACAGGGCAGTCAGTTATCCCGGAAACAGGGAGATCAGTTACCCTGGAAACAGGGCAGTCAGTTAGCCCGGAAACAGGGCAGTCAGTTACCCTGGAAACAGGGCAGTCAGTTTCCCCGGAAACAGGGCAGTCAGTTACCCTGGAAACAGGGCAGTTAGTTACCCTGGAAACAGGGCAGTTAGTTACCCCGGAAACTGGGCAGTCAGTTACCCTGGAAACAGGGCAGTCAGTTACCCCGGAGACGGGGCAGTCAGTTATTCCGGAAAAAGGGTGATCAGTTAACCTGGAAACTGGGCAGTCAGTTACCCTGGAAACAGGGCAGTCAGTTTCCCCGGAAACAGGGCAGTCAGTTACCCTGGAAACAGGGCAGTTAGTTACCCCGGAAACTGGGCAGTCAGTTACCCTGGAAACAGGGCAGTCAGTTACCCCGGAGACTGGGCAGTCAGTTACACTGGAAACAGGGCAGTCAGTTATCCTGGAAACAGGGTGGTCAGTGACCCTGGAAACAGGGTGGTCAGTTCCCCTGGAAAAAGGGTGATCAGTTACCCTGGAAACTGGGCAGTCAGTTAGCCTGGAAACAGGGCAGTCAGTTTCCACCGGAAACAGGGCAGTCAGTTACCCTGGAAACAGGGCAGTCAGTTTCCCCGGAAACAGGGAAGTCAGTTACCCTGGAAACAGGGCAGTCAGTTACCCTGGAAACAGGTTAGTCAGTTACCCCAGAAACAGGGTGATCAGTTACACTGGAAACAGGGCTGTCAGTTCCCCTGGAAACAGGGCAGTCAGTTACCCTGGAAACAGGTTAGTCTGTTACCCCAGAAACAGGGTGATCAGTTACCCCGGAAACAGGGCAGTCAGTGACCCTGGAAACAGGATGGTCAGTTACCCCGGAAACAGGGCAGTCAGTTATCCCGGAAACAGGGAGATCAGTTACCCTGGAAACAGGGCAGTCAGTTATCCCGGAAACAGGGCAGTCAGTTATCCCGGAAACAGGGTGATCAGTTACCCTGGAAACAGGGCAGTCATTTACCACAGAAGCAGGGCAGTCAGTTACCCTGGAAACAGGGCAGTCAGTTAATCCGGAAACAGGGCAGTCAGTTACCCTGGAAACAGGGCAGTCATTTACCCCGGAAACCGGGCAGTCAGTTACCCTGGAAACAGGGCTGTCAGTTCCCCTGGAAACAGGGCAGTCAGTTACCCTGGAAACAGGTTAGTCTGTTACCCCAGAAACAGGGTGATCAGTTACCCCGGAAACAGGGCAGTCAGTTTCCCCGGAAACAGGGAAGTCAGTTACCCTGGAAACAGGGCAGTCAGTTACCCTGGAAACAGGTTAGTCAGTTACCCCAGAAACAGGGTGATCAGTTACCCCGGAAACAGTGCTGTCAGTTCCCCTGGAAACAGGGCAGTCAGTTACCCTGGAAACAGGTTAGTCAGTTACCCCAGAAACAGGGTGATCAGTTACCCCGTAAAAAGGGCAGTCAGTTCCCTTGGAAACAGGGCAGTCAGTTACCCTGGAAACAGGTTAGTCAGTTACCCCAGAAACAGGGTGATCAGTTACCCCGGAAACTGGGCAGTCAGTCACCCTGGAAACAGGTTAGTCAGTTACCCCAGAAACAGGGTGATCAGTTACCCCGGAAACAAGGCAGTCAGTTCCCCTGGAAACACGGCAGTCAGTTACCCTGGAAACAGGGCAGTGAGCTATCCCGGAAACAGGGCAGTCAGTTATCCCGGAATCAGGGTGAACAGTTACCCTGGAAACTGGGCATTCAGTAACCTTGGAAAAAGGGCAGTCAGTTACCCTGGAAACAGGGCGGTTAGTTACCCCGGAAACAGGGAGATCAGTTACCCGGGAAACAGGGCAGTCAGTTACCCTGGAAACAGGGCAGTCAGTTATCCTGGAAACAGGGTGGTCAGTGAGCCTGGAAACAGGGTGATCAGTTATCCTGGAAACAGGGCAGCCAGTTACCCCGGAAACAGGGTGATCAGTTAGCCTGGAAACAAGGCAGTCAGTTAGCCTGGAAACAGGGCAGTCAGTTACCCCGGAAACAGGGCAGTCAGTTACCCTGGAAACAGGGCAGTCAGTTATCCCGGAAACAGGGCAGTCAGTTATCCCGGAAACAGGGTGATCAGTTACCCTGGAAACAGGGCAGTCAGTCACCCCGGAAACAGGGCAGTCAGTTACCCTGGAAACACAGCAGTCAGTTCGCCCGGAAGCAGGGCAGTCAGTTACCCTGGAAACATGGCAGTCAGTTACCCCGGAAACTGGGCAGTCAGTTAGCCTGGAAACAGGGCAGTCAGTCACCCTGGAACAGGTTATTCAGTTACCCCGGAAACAGGGTGATCAGTTAGCCCGGAAACAGGGCATTCAGTTCCCCTGGAAACAGGGCAGTCAGTTACCCTGGAAACAGGGCAGTCAGTTAACCTGGAAACAGGGCAGTCAGTTATCCTGGAAACAGGGCAGTCCGTTATCCTGGAAACAGGGCAGTCAGTTACCCTGGAAATAGGGAGGTCATTTATCCTGGAAACAGGGCGGTCAGTTACCCTGGAAACAGGGAGGTCAGTTATCCTGGAAACAGCGCAGTCATTTACCCTGGAAACTGGGCAGTCATTTACCCTGGAAACTGGGCAGTCAGTTTTCCTGGAAACAGGGTGGTCAGTTATCCTGGAAACAGGGCGGTCAGTTACCCCGGAAACAGGGCAGCCAGTTATCCCGGAAACAGGGAGATCAGTTACCCTGGAAACAGGGCAGTCAGTTAGCCCAGAAACAGGGCAGTCAGTTACCCCTAAAACGGGGCAGTCAGTTAACCTGGATACAGGGCAGTCAGTTATCCCGGAAACAGGGCAGTCAGTTATCCCGGAAACAGGGTGATCAGTTACCCTGGAAACAGGGCAGTCATTTACCACGGAAGCAGGGCAGTCAGTTACCCTGGAAACAGGGCATTCAGTTATCCCGGAAACAGGACAGTCAGTTATTCCGGAAAAAGGGTGATCAGTTACCCTGGAAACTGGGCAGTCAGTTATCCCGGAAACAGGGCAGTCAGTTATCCCGGAAACAGGGTGATCAGTTACCCTGGAAACAGGGCAGTCATTTACCACGGAAGCAGGGCAGTCAGTTACCCTGGAAACAGGGCAGTCAGTTATCCCGGAAACAGGGCAGTCAGTTACCCTGGAAACAGGGCAGTCATTTACCCCGGAAACCGGGCAGTCAGTTACCCTGGAAACAGGGCAGTCAGTTACCCCGGAAATTGGGCAGTCAGTTACCCTGGAAACAGGGCATTCAGTTATCCCAGAAACAGGGCAGTCAGTTACCCTGGAAACAGGGCAGTTAGTTACCCCGGAAACTGGGCAGTCAGTTACCCTGGAAACAGGGCAGTCAGTTACCCCGGAGACTGGGCAGTCAGTTAACCTGGAAACAGGGCAGTCAGTTATCCTGGAAAAAGGGTGGTCAGTGACCCTGGAAACAGGGTGGTCAGTTCCCCTGGAAAAAGGGTGATGAGTTACCCTGGAAACTGGGCAGTCAGTTAGCCTGGAAACAGGGCATTCAGTTATCCTGGAAACAGGGCAGTCAGTTATCCCAGAAAAAGGGTGATCAGTTACCCTGGAAATGGGCAGTCAGTTATCCCAGAAAAAGGGTGATCAGTTACCCTGGAAATGGGCAGTCAGTTACCCTGGAAACAGGGCTGTCAGTTTCCCCGGAAACAGGGAAGTCAGTTACCCTGGAAACAGGGCAGTCAATCACCCTGGAAACAGGTTAGTCAGTTACCCTGGAAACAGGGCATTCAGTTATCCCGGAAAAAGGGTGATCAGTTACCCTGGAAACTGGGCAGTCAGTTACCCTGGAAACAGGGCAGTCAGTTTCCCCGGAAACAGGGAAGTCAGTTACCCTGGAAACAGGGCAGTCAGTTACCCTGGAAACAGGTTAGTCAGTTACCCCAGAAACAGGGTGATCAGTTACCCTGGAAACAGGGCTGTCAGTTCCCCTGGAAACAGGGAAGTCAGTTACCCTGGAAACAGGGCAGTCATTTACCCTGGAAACAGGTTAGTCAGTTACCCCAGAAACAGGGTGATCAGTTACCCCGGAAACAGTGCTGTCAGTTCCCCTGGAAACAGGGCAGTCAGTTACCCTGGAAACAGGTTAGTCAGTTACCCCAGAAACAGGGTGATCAGTAACCCCGTAAACAGGGCAGTCAGTTCCCCTGGAAACAGGGCAGTCAGTTACCCTGGAAACAGGTTAGTCAGTTACCCCAGAAACAGGGTGATCAGTTACCCCGGAAACTGGGCAGTCAGTCACCCTGGAAACAGGTTAGTCAGTTACCCCAGAAACAGGGTGATCAGTTACCCCGGAAACAAGGCAGTCAGTTCCCCTGGAAACACGGCAGTCAGTTACCCTGGAAACAGGGCAGTGATCTATCCCGGAAACAGGGCAGTCAGTTATCCCGGAATCAGGGTGAACAGTTACCCTGGAAACTGGGCATTCAGTAACCTTGGAAAAAGGGCAGTCAGTTACCCTGGAAACAGGGCGGTTAGTTACCCCGGAAACAGGGAGATCAGTTACCCGGGAAACAGGGCAGTCAGTTACCCTGGAAACAGGGCAGTCAGTTATCCTGGAAACAGGGTGGTCAGTGAGCCTGGAAACATTGTGGTCAGTTACCCCGGAAACAGGGTGATCAGTTATCCTGGAAACAGGGCAGCCAGTTACCCCGGAAACAGGGTGATCAGTTATCCTGGAAACAAGGCAGTCAGTTAGCCTGGAAACAGGGCAGTCAGTTACCCCGGAAACAGGGCTGTCAGTTACCCTGGAAACAGGGCAGTCAGTTATCCCGGAAACAGGGCAGTCAGTTATCCCGGAAACAGGGTGATCAGTTACCCTGGAAACAGGGCAGTCAGTCACCCCGGAAACAGGGCAGTCAGTTACCCTGGAAACACAGCAGTCAGTTATCCCGGAAACAGGGCAGTCAGTTATCCCGGAAACAGGGTGATCAGTTACCCTGGAAACTGGGCAGTCAGTTACCCTGGTAACAGGGCAGTCAGTTATCCCGGAAACAGGGTGATCAGTTACCCTGGAAACAGGGCAGTCACTTATCACGCAAAAATGGTGATCAGTTACCCTGGAAACAGGGCAGTCAGTTACCCTGGAAACAGGGCAGTCAGTTAGCCCGGAAGCAGGGCAGTCAGTTACCCTGGAAACATGGCAGTCAGTTACCCCGGAAACTGGGCAGTCAGTTACCCTGGAAACAGGGCAGTCAGTCACCCTGGAACAGGTTATTCAGTGACCCCGGAAACAGGGTGATCAGTTAGCCCGGAAACAGGGCATTCAGTTCCCCTGGAAACAGGGCAGTCAGTTACCCTGGAAACAGGGCAGTCAGTTAACCTGGAAACAGGGCAGTCAGTTATCCTGGAAACAGGGCAGTCCGTTATCCTGGAAACAGGGCAGTCAGTTACCCCGGAATTAGGGAGGTCATTTATCCTGGAAACAGGGCGGTCAGTTACCCTGGAAACAGGGAGGTCAGTTACCCCGGAAACAGGGCATTCAGTTCCCCTGGAAACAGGGCAGTCAGTTACCCTGGAAACAGGTTGGTCAGTTACCCCAGAAACAGGGTGATCAGTTACCCCGGAAACATGGCAGTCAGTTACCCTGGAAACAGGGCAGTGAGCTATCCCGGAAACAGGGCAGTCAGTTATCCAGGAAACAGGGTGAACAGTTACCCTGGAAACTGGGCAGTCAGTTACCTTGCAAAAAGGGCGGTCAGTTACCCTGGAAACAGGGCAGTCAGTTAGCCTGGAAACTGGGCAGTCAGTTACCCCGGAAACAAGGCAGTCAGTTACCATGGAAACATGGCAGTCAGTTACCCCGGAAACTGGGCAGTCAGTTACCCTGGAAACAGGGCAGTCAGTCACCCTGGAACAGGTTATTCAGTGACCCCGGAAACAGGGTGATCAGTTAGCCCGGAAACAGGGTGATCAGTTCCCCTGGAAACAGGGCAGTCAGTTACCCTTGAAACAGGGCAGTCAGTTAACCTGGAAACAGGGCAGTCAGTTATCCTGGAAACAGGGCATTCCGTTATCCTGGAAACAGGGCAGTCAGTTACCCCGGAAATAGGGAGGTCAGTTATCCTGGAAACAGGGCGGTCAGTTACCCCGGAAACAGGGAGGTCAGTTATCCTGGAAACAGGGCAGTCATTTACCCTGGAAACTGGGCAGTCATTTACCCTGGAAACTGGGCAGTCAGTTTTCCTGGAAACAGTGTGGTCAGTGACCCTGGAAACAGGGTGGTCAGTTAACCTGGAAACAGGGATATCAGTTACCGCGGAAACAGGGCAGTCAGTTACCCCGGAAACAGGGTGATCAGTTATCCTGGAAACTGGGCAGTCAGTTACCCCGGAAACAGGGCAGTCATTTACCCTGGAAACTTGGCCGTCAGTTTTCCTGGAAACAGTGTGGTCAGTGACCCTGGAAACAGGGTGGTCAGTTATCCTGGAAACAGGGCGGTCAGTTACCCCGGAAACAGGGCAGCCAGTTATCCCGGAAACAGGGAGATCAGTTACCCTGGAAACAGGGCAGTCAGTTAGCCCAGAAACAGGGCAGTCAGTTACCCCTAAAACGGGGCAGTCAGTTAACCTGGAAACAGGGCAGTCAGTTATCCCGGAAACAGGGCAGTCAGTTATCCCGGAAACAGGGTGATCGGTTACCCTGGAAACAGGGCAGTCATTTACCACGGAAGCAGGGCAGTCAGTTACCCTGGAAACAGGGCATTCAGTTATCCCGGAAACAGGACAGTCAGTTATTCCGGAAAAAGGGTGATCAGTTAACCTGGAAACTGGGCAGTCAGTTACCCTGGAAACAGGGCAGTCAGTTTCCCCGGATACAGGGCAGTCAGTTACCCTGGAAACAGGGCAGTTAGTTACCCCGGAACTGGGCAGTCAGTTACCCTGGAAACAGGGCAGTAAGTTACCCCGGAGACTGGGCAGTCAGTTACCCTGGAAACAGGGCAGTCAGTTATCCTGGAAACAGGGTGGTCAGTGACCCTGGAAACAGGGTGGTCAGTTCCCCTGGAAAAAGGGTGATCAGTTACCCTGGAAACTGGGCAGTCAGTTAGCCTGGAAACAGGGCAGTCAGTTTCCACCGGAAACAGGGCAGTCAGTTACCATGGAAACAGGGCAGTCAGTTACCCCGGAAACTGGGCAGTCAGTTACACTGGAAACAGGGCATTCAGTTATCCTGGAAACAGGGCAGTCAGTTATCCCGGAAAAAGGGTGATCAGTTACCCTGGAAACTGTCAGTCAGTTACCCTGGAAACAGGGCAGTCAGTTTCCCCGGAAACAGGGCAGTCAGTTACCCTGGAAACAGGGCAGTCAGTCACCCTGGTAACAGGTTAGTCAGTTACCCTGGAAACAGGGCATTCAGTTATCCCGGAAACAGGACAGTCAGTTATCCCGTAAAAAGGGTGATCAGTTACCCTGGAAATTGGGCAGTCAGTTACCCTGGAAACAGGGCAGTCAGTTTCCCCAGAAACAGGGAAGTCAGTTACCCTGGAAACAGGGCAGTCAGTTACCCTGGAAACAGGTTAGTCAGTTACCCCAGAAACAGGGTGATCAGTTACCCTGGAAACAGGGCTGTCAGTTCCCCTGGAAACAGGGCAGTCAGTTACCCTGGAAACAGGGTAGTCTGTTACCCCAGAAACAGGGTGATCAGTTACCCCGGAAACAGGGCAGTCAGTTCCCCTGGAAACAGGGCAGTCAGTTACCCTGGAAACAGGTTGGTCAGTTACCCCTGAAACAGGGTGATCAGTTACCCCGGAAACATGGAAGTCAGTTCCCCTGGAAACACGGCAGTCAGTTACCCTGGAAACAGGGCAGTGAGCTATCCCGGAAACAGGGCAGTCAGTTATCCAGGAAAAAGGGTGAACAGTTACCCTGGAAACTGGGCACTCAGTTATCTTGCAAAAAGGGCGGTCAGTTACCCTGGAAACAGGGCAGTCAGTTAGCCTGGAAACAGGGCAGTCAGTTTCCCCGGAAACAGGGCAGTCAGTTACCCTGGAAACAGGGTAGTCAGTTATCCCGGAAACAGGGCAGTCAGTTACCCTGGAAACAGGGCAGTCAGTTAACCCGGAAACTGGGCAGTCAGTTACCCTGGAAACAGGGCAGTCAGTCACCCTGGAACAGGTTATTCAGTTACCCCGGAAACAGGGTGATCAGTTAGCCCGGAAACAGGGCAGTCAGTTCCCCTGGAAACAGGGCAGTCAGTTACCCTGGAAACAGGGCAGTCTGTTAACCTGGAAACAGGGCAGTCAGTTATCCTGGAAACAGGGCATACCTTTATCCTGGAAACAGGGCAGTCAGTTACCCCGGAAATAGGGAGGTCAGTTATCCTGGAAACAGGGCGGTCAGTTACCCCGGAAACAGGGAGGTCAGTTATCCTGGAAACAGGGCAGTCATTTACCCTGGAAACTGGGCAGTCATTTACCCTGGAAACTGGGCAGTCAGTTTTCCTGGAAACATTGTGGTCAGTGACCCTGGAAAGAGGGTGGTCAGTTAACCTGGAAACAGGGCAGTCAGTTACCCTTGAAACAGGGCAGTCAGTTAACCTGGAAACAGGGCAGTCAGTTACCCCGGAAATAGGGAGGTCAGTTATCCTGGAAACAGGGCGGTCAGTTACCCCGGAAACAGGGAGGTCAGTTATCCTGGAAACTGGGCAGTCATTTACCCTGGAAACTGGGCAGTCATTTACCCTGGAAACTTGGCCGTCAGTTTTCCTGGAAACAGTGTGGTCAGTGACCCTGGAAACAGGGTGGTCAGTTATCCTGGAAACAGGGAGATCAGTTACCCCGGAAACAGGGCAGTCAGTTACCCCGGAAACAGGGTGATCAGTTATCCTGGAAACAGGGCAGTCAGTTACCCCGGAAACAGGGCAGTCATTTACCCTGGAAACTTGGCCGTCAGTTTTCCTGGAAACAGTGTGGTCAGTGACCCTGGAAACAGGGTGGTCAGTTATCCTGGAAACAGGGCGGTCAGTTACCCCGGAAACAGGGCAGCCAGTTATCCCGGAAACAGGGAGATCAGTTACCCTGGAAACAGGGCAGTCAGTTAGCCCAGAAACAGGGCAGTCAGTTACCCCTAAAACGGGGCAGTCAGTTAACCTGGAAACAGGGCAGTCAGTTATCCCGGAAACAGGGTGATCGGTTACCCTGGAAACAGGGCAGTCATTTACCACGGAAGCAGGGCAGTCAGTTACCCTGGAAACAGGGCAGTCAGTTCCCCTGGAAACAGGGCAGTCAGTTACCCTTGAAACAGGGCAGTCAGTTAACCTGGAAACAGGGCAGTCAGTTACCCCGGAAATAGGGAGGTCAGTTATCCTGGAAACAGGGCGGTCAGTTACCCCGGAAACAGGGAGGTCAGTTATCCTGGAAACTGGGCAGTCATTTACCCTGGAAATTGGGCAGTCATTTACCCTGGAAACTGGGCAGTCAGTTTTCCTGGAAACAGTGTGGTCAGTGACCCTGGAAACAGGGTGGTCAGTTAACCTGGAAACAGGGAGATCAGTTACCCCGGAAACAGGGCAGTCAGTTACCCCGGAAACAGGGTGATCAGTTATCCTGGAAACAGGGCAGTCAGTTACCCCGGAAACAGGGCAGTCATTTACCCTGGAAACTTGGCCGTCAGTTTTCCTGGAAACAGTGTGGTCAGTGACCCTGGAAACAGGGTGGTCAGTTATCCTGGAAACAGGGCGGTCAGTTACCCCGGAAACAGGGCAGCCAGTTATCCCGGAAACAGGGAGATCAGTTACCCTGGAAACAGGGCAGTCAGTTAGCCCAGAAACAGGGCAGTCAGTTACCCCTAAAACGGGGCAGTCAGTTAACCTGGAAACAGGGCAGTCAGTTATCCGGAAACAGGGCAGTCAGTTATCCCGGAAACAGGGTGATCGGTTACCCTGGAAACAGGGCAGTCATTTACCACGGAAGCAGGGCAGTCAGTTACCCTGGAAACAGGGCATTCAGTTATCCCGGAAACAGGACAGTCAGTTATTCCGGAAAAAGGGTGATCAGTTAACCTGGAAACTGGGCAGTCAGTTACCCTGGAAACAGGGCAGTCAGTTTCCCCGGAAACAGGGCAGTCAGTTACCCTGGAAACAGGGCAGTTAGTTACCCCGGAAACTGGGCAGTCAGTTACCCTGGAAACAGGGCAGTCAGTTACCCCGGAGACTGGGCAGTCAGTTACCCTGGAAACAGGGCAGTCAGTTATCCTGGAAACAGGGTGGTCAGTGACCCTGGAAACAGGGTGGTCAGTTCCCCTGGAAAAAGGGTGATCAGTTACCCTGGAAACTGGGCAGTCAGTTAGCCTGGAAACAGGGCAGTCAGTTTCCACCGGAAACAGGGCAGTCAGTTACCCTGGAAACAGGGCAGTCAGTTACCCCGGAAACTGGGCAGTCAGTTACACTGGAAACAGGGCATTCAGTTATCCTGGAAACAGGGCAGTCAGTTATCCCGGAAAAAGGGTGATCAGTTACCCTGGAAACTGGCAGTCAGTTACCCTGGAAACAGGGCAGTCAGTTTCCCCGGAAACAGGGCAGTCAGTTACCCTGGAAACAGGGCAGTCAGTCACCCTGGAAACAGGTTAGTCAGTTACCCTGGAAACAGGGCATTCAGTTATCCCGGAAACAGGGCAGTCAGTTATCCCGGAAAAAGGGTGATCAGTTACCCTGGAAATTGGGCAGTCAGTTACCCTGGAAACAGGGCAGTCAGTTTCCCCGGAAACAGGGAAGTCAGTTACCCTGAAAACAGGGCAGTCAGTTACCCTGGAAACAGGTTAGTCAGTTACCCCAGAAACAGGGTGTCAGTTACCCTGGAAACAGGGCTGTCGGTTCCCCTGTAAACAGGGCAGTCAGTTACCCTGGAAACAGGGTAGTCTGTTACCCCAGAAACAGGGTGATCAGTTACCCCGGAAACAGGGCATTCAGTTCCCCTGGAAACAGGGCAGTCAGTTACCCTGGAAACAGGTTGGTCAGTTACCCCAGAAACAGGGTGATCAGTTACCCCGGAAACATGGCAGTCAGTTACCCTGGAAACAGGGCAGTGAGCTATCCCGGAAACAGGGCAGTCAGTTATCCAGGAAACAGGGTGAACAGTTACCCTGGAAACTGGGCAGTCAGTTACCTTGCAAAAAGGGCGGTCAGTTACCCTGGAAACAGGGCAGTCAGTTAGCCTGGAAACTGGGCAGTCAGTTACCCCGGAAACAAGGCAGTCAGTTTCCCTGGAAACAGGGTTGTCAGTTATCCCGGAAACAGGGCAGTCAGTTACCATGGAAACATGGCAGTCAGTTACCCCGGAAACTGGGCAGTCAGTTACCCTGGAAACAGGGCAGTCAGTCACCCTGGAACAGGTTATTCTGTGACCCCGGAAACAGGGTGATCAGTTAGCCCGGAAACAGGGTGATCAGTTCCCCTGGAAACAGGGCAGTCAGTTACCCTTGAAACAGGGCAGTCAGTTAACCTGGAAACAGGGCAGTCAGTTATCCTGGAAACAGGGCATTCCGTTATCCTGGAAACAGGGCAGTCAGTTACCCCGGAAATAGGGAGGTCAGTTATCCTGGAAACAGGGCGGTCAGTTACCCCGGAAACAGGGAGGTCAGTTATCCTGGAAACAGGGCAGTCATTTACCCTGGAAACTGGGCAGTCATTTACCCTGGAAACTGGGCAGTCAGTTTTCCTGGAAACAGTGTGGTCAGTGACCCTGGAAACAGGGTGGTCAGTTAACCTGGAAACAGGGAGATCAGTTACCGCGGAAACAGGGCAGTCAGTTACCCCGGAAACAGGGTGATCAGTTATCCTGGAAACTGGGCAGTCAGTTACCCCGGAAACAGGGCCGTCATTTACCCTGGAAACCTGGCCGTCAGTTTTCCTGGAAACAGTGTGGTCAGTGACCCTGGAAACAGGGTGGTCAGTTATCCTGGAAACAGGGCGGTCAGTTACCCCGGAAACAGGGCAGCCAGTTATCCCGGAAACAGGGAGATCAGTTACCCTGGAAACAGGGCAGTCAGTTAGCCCAGAAACAGGGCAGTCAGTTACCCCTAAAACGGGGCAGTCAGTTAACCTGGAAACAGGGCAGTCAGTTATCCCGGAAACAGGGCAGTCAGTTATCCCGGAAACAGGGTGATCGGTTACCCTGGAAACAGGGCAGTCATTTACCACGGAAGCAGGGCAGTCAGTTACCCTGGAAACAGGGCATTCAGTTATCCCGGAAACAGGACAGTCAGTTATTCCGGAAAAAGGGTGATCAGTTAACCTGGAAACTGGGCAGTCAGTTACCCTGGAAACAGGGCAGTCAGTTTCCCCGGATACAGGGCAGTCAGTTACCCTGGAAACAGGGCAGTTAGTTACCTCGGAAACTGGGCAGTCAGTTACCCTGGAAACAGGGCAGTAAGTTACCCCGGAGACTGGGCAGTCAGTTACCCTGGAAACAGGGCAGTCAGTTATCCTGGAAACAGGGTGGTCAGTGACCCTGGAAACAGGGTGGTCAGTTCCCCTGGAAAAAGGGTGATCAGTTACCCTGGAAACTGGGCAGTCAGTTAGCCTGGAAACAGGGCAGTCAGTTACCCCGGAAACAGGGCAGTCAGTTACCCCGGAAACAGGGTGATCAGTTACCCTCGAAACAGTGCAGTCAGTTAGCCTGGAAACAGGGCAGTCAGTTACCCCGGAAACAGGGTGATCAGTTACCCTGGAAACAGGGCAGACAGTTAGCCTGGAAACAGGGCAGTCAGTTACCCCGGAAACAGGGCAGTCAGTTATCCCGGAAGCAGGGCAGTCAGTTATCCTGGAAACAGGGCAGTCATTTATCCTGGAAAAAGGGCGATCAGTTGACCCGGAAATAGGGAGGTCAGTTATCCTGGAAACAGCGCGGTCAGTTACCCCGGAAACAGGGCAGTCAGTTACCATGGAAACAGGGCAGTCAGTTACCCCGGAAACTGGGCAGTCAGTTACACTGGAAACAGGGCATTCAGTTATCCTGGAAACAGGGCAGTCAGTTATCCCGGAAAAAGGGTGATCAGTTACCCTGGAAACTGTCAGTCAGTTACCCTGGAAACAGGGCAGTCAGTTTCCCCGGAAACAGGGCAGTCAGTTACCCTGGAAACAGGGCAGTCAGTCACCCTGGTAACAGGTTAGTCAGTTACCCTGGAAACAGGGCATTCAGTTATCCCGGAAACAGGGCAGTCAGTTATCCCGGAAAAAGGGTGATCAGTTACCCTGGAAATTGGGCAGTCAGTTACCCTGGAAACAGGGCAGTCAGTTTCCCCAGAAACAGGGAAGTCAGTTACCCTGGAAACAGGGCAGTCAGTTACCCTGGAAACAGGTTAGTCAGTTACCCCAGAAACAGGGTGATCAGTTACCCTGGAAACAGGGCTGTCAGTTCCCCTGGAAACAGGGCAGTCAGTTACCCTGGAAACAGGGTAGTCTGTTACCCCAGAAACAGGGTGATCAGTTACCCCGGAAACAGGGCAGTCAGTTCCCCTGGAAACAGGGCAGTCAGTTACCCTGGAAACAGGTTGGTCAGTTACCCCTGAAAAAGGGTGATCAGTTACCCCGGAAACATGGAAGTCAGTTCCCCTGGAAACACGGCAGTCAGTTACCCTGGAAACAGGGCAGTGAGCTATCCCGGAAACAGGGCAGTCAGTTATCCAGGAAAAAGGGTGAACAGTTACCCTGGAAACTGGGCACTCAGTTATCTTGCAAAAAGGGCGGTCAGTTACCCTGGAAACAGGGCAGTCAGTTAGCCTGGAAACAGGGCAGTCAGTTTCCCCGGAAACAGGGCAGTCAGTTACCCTGGAAACAGGGTAGTCAGTTATCCCGGAAACAGGGCAGTCAGTTACCCTGGAAACAGGGCAGTCAGTTAACCCGGAAACTGGGCAGTCAGTTACCCTGGAAACAGGGCAGTCAGTCACCCTGGAACAGGTTATTCAGTTACCCCGGAAACAGGGTGATCAGTTAGCCCGGAAACAGGGCAGTCAGTTCCCCTGGAAACAGGGCAGTCAGTTACCCTGGAAACAGGGCAGTCTGTTAACCTGGAAACAGGGCAGTCAGTTATCCTGGAAACAGGGCATACCTTTATCCTGGAAACAGGGCAGTCAGTTACCCCGGAAATAGGGAGGTCAGTTATCCTGGAAACAGGGCGGTCAGTTACCCCGGAAACAGGGAGGTCAGTTATCCTGGAAACAGGGCAGTCATTTACCCTGGAAACTGGGCAGTCATTTACCCTGGAAACTGGGCAGTCAGTTTTCCTGGAAACAGTGTGGTCAGTGACCCTGGAAAGAGGGTGGTCAGTTAACCTGGAAACAGGGAGATCAGTTACCCCGGAAACAGGGCAGTCAGTTACCCCGGAAACAGGGTGATCAGTTATCCTGGAAACAGGGCAGTCAGTTACACCGGAAACAGGGCAGTCATTTACCCTGGAAACTGGGCAGTCAGTTTTCCTGGAAACATTGTGGTCAGTGACCCTGGAAACAGGGTGGTCAGTTATGCTGGAAACAGGGCGGTCAGTTATCCTGGAAACAGGGCGGTCAGTTACCCCGGAAACAGGGCAGTCAGTTATCCCGGAAACAGGGAGATCAGTTACCCTGGAAACAGGGCAGTCAGTTAGCCTGGAAACAGGGCAGTCAGTTACCCCTAAAACGGGGCAGTCAGTTAACCTGGAAACAGGGCCGTCAGTTATCCCGGAAACAGGGCAGTCAGTTAACCCGGAAATAGGGTGATCAGTTCCCCTGGAAACAGGGCAGTCAGTTACCCTTGAAATAGGGCAGTCAGTTAACCTGGAAACAGGGCAGTCAGTTATCCTGGAAACAGGGCATTCCGTTATCCTGGAAACAGGGCAGTCAGTTACCCCGGAAATAGGGAGGTCAGTTATCCTGGAAACAGGGCGGTCAGTTACCCCGGAAACAGGGAGGTCAGTTATCCTGGAAACAGGGCAGTCATTTTCCCTGGAAACTGGGCAGTCATTTACCCTGGAAACTGGGCAGTCAGTTTTCCTGGAAACAGTGTGGTCAGTGACCCTGGAAACAGGGTGGTCAGTTAACCTGGAAACAGGGAGATCAGTTACCCCGGAAACAGGGCAGTCAGTTACCCCGGAAACAGGGTGATCAGTTATCCTGGAAACTGGGCAGTCAGTTACCCCGGAAACAGGGCAGTCATTTACCCTGGAAACTTGGCCGTCAGTTTTCCTGGAAACAGTGTGGTCAGTGACCCTGGAAACAGGGTGGTCAGTTATCCTGGAAACAGGGCGGTCAGTTACCCCGGAAACAGGGCAGCCAGTTATCCCGGAAACAGGGAGATCAGTTAACCTGGAAACAGGGCAGTCAGTTAACCCAGAAACAGGGCAGTCAGTTACCCCTAAAACGGGGCAGTCAGTTAACCTGGAAACAGGGCAGTCAGTTATCCCGGAAACAGGGCCGTCAGTTATCCCGGAAACAGGGTGATCGGTTACCCTGGAAACAGGGCAGTCATTTACCACGGAAGCAGGGCAGTCAGTTACCCTGGAAACAGGGCATTCAGTTATCCCGGAAACAGGACAGTCAGTTATTCCGGAAAAAGGGTGATCAGTTAACCTGGAAACTGGGCAGTCAGTTACCCTGGAAACAGGGCAGTCAGTTTCCCCGGAAACAGGGCAGTCAGTAACCCTGGAAACAGGGCAGTTAGTTACCCCGGAAACTGGGCAGTCAGTTACCCTGGAAACAGGGCAGTCAGTTACCCCGGAGACTGGGCAGTCAGTTACCCCGGAAACCGGGCAGTCAGTTACCCTGGAAACAGGGCAGTCAGTTACTCCGGAAACTGGGCAGTCAGTTACCCTGGAAACAGGGCATTCAGTTCTCCCGGAAACAGGACAGTCAGTTATTCCGGAAAAAGGGTGATCAGTTAACCTGGAAACTGGGCAGTCAGTTACCCAGGAAACAGGGCAGTGAGTTACCCCGGAGACTGGGCAGTCAGTTACCCTGGAAACAGGGCAGTCAGTTATCCTGGAAACAGGGTGGTCAGTGACCCTGGAAACAGGGTGGTCAGTTCCCCTGGAAAAAGGGTGATCAGTTACCCTGGAAACTGGGCAGTCAGTTAGCCTGGAAACAGGGCAGTCAGTTTCCACCGGAAACAGGGCAGTCAGTTACCCTGGAAACAGGGCAGTCAGTTACCCCGGAAACTGGGCAGTCAGTTACACTGGAAACAGGGCATTCAGTTATGCTGGAAACAGGGCAGTCAGTTATCCCGGAAAAAGGGTGATCAGTTACCCTGGAAACTGGCAGTCAGTTACCCTGGAAACAGGGCAGTCAGTTTCCCCGGAAACAGGGCAGTCAGTTACCCTGGAAACAGCGCAGTCAGTCACCCTGGAAAAAGGTTAGTCAGTTACCCTGGAAACAGGGCATTCAGTTATCCCGGAAACAGGGCAGTCAGTTATCCCGGAAAAAGGGTGATCAGTTACCCTGGAAATTGGGCAGTCAGTTACCCTGGAAACAGGGCAGTCAGTTTCCCCGGAAACAGGGACGTCAGTTACCCTGGAAACAGGGCAGTCAGTTACCCTGGAAACAGGTTAGTCAGTTACCCCAGAAACAGGGTGATCAGTTACCCTGGAAACAGGGCTGTCAGTTCCCCTGTAAACAGGGCAGTCAGTTACCCTGGAAACAGGGTAGTCTGTTACCCCAGAAACAGGGTGATCAGTTACCCCGGAAACATGGAGATCAGTTACCCTGGAAACAGGGCAGTCAGTTACCCTGGAAACAGGGCAGTCAGTTACCCCGGAAACAGGGCCGTCAGTTATCCCGGAAATAGGGTGGTCAGTTCCCCTGGAAACAGGGCAGTCAGTTACCCTTGAAATAGGGCAGTCAGTTAACCTGGAAACAGGGCAGTCAGTTATCCTGGAAACAGGGCATTCCGTTATCCTGGAAACAGGGCAGTCAGTTACCCCGGAAATAGGGAGGTCAGTTATCCTGGAAACAGGGCGGTCAGTTACCCCGGAAACAGGGAGGTCAGTTATCCTGGAAACAGGGCAGTCATTTTCCCTGGAAACTGGGCAGTCATTTACCCTGGAAACTGGGCAGTCAGTTTTCCTGGAAACAGTGTGGTCAGTGACCCTGGAAACAGGGTGGTCAGTTAACCTGGAAACAGGGAGATCAGTTACCCCGGAAACAGGGCAGTCAGTTACCCCGGAAACAGGGTGATCAGTTATCCTGGAAACTGGGCAGTCAGTTACCCCGGAAACAGGGCAGTCATTTACCCTGGAAACTTGGCCGTCAGTTTTCCTGGAAACAGTGTGGTCAGTGACCCTGGAAACAGGGTGGTCAGTTATCCTGGAAACAGGGCGGTCAGTTACCCCGGAAACAGGGCAGCCAGTTATCCCGGAAACAGGGAGATCAGTTAACCTGGAAACAGGGCAGTCAGTTAACCCAGAAACAGGGCAGTCAGTTACCCCTAAAACGGGGCAGTCAGTTAACCTGGAAACAGGGCAGTCAGTTATCCCGGAAACAGGGCCGTCAGTTATCCCGGAAACAGGGTGATCGGTTACCCTGGAAACAGGGCAGTCATTTACCACGGAAGCAGGGCAGTCAGTTACCCTGGAAACAGGGCATTCAGTTATCCCGGAAACAGGACAGTCAGTTATTCCGGAAAAAGGGTGATCAGTTAACCTGGAAACTGGGCACTCAGTTACCCTGGAAACAGGGCAGTCAGTTTCCCCGGAAACAGGGCAGTCAGTTACCCTGGAAACAGGGCAGTTAGTTACCCCGGACACTGGGCAGTCAGTTACCCTGGAAACAGGGCAGTCAGTTACCCCGGAGACTGGGCAGTCAGTTACCCTGGAAACAGGGCAGTCAGTTATCCTGGAAACAGGGTGGTCAGTGACCCTGGAAACAGGGTGGTCAGTTCCCCTGGAAAAAGGGTGATCAGTTACCCTGGAAACTGGGCAGTCAGTTAGCCTGGAAACAGGGCAGTCAGTTTCCACCGGAAACAGGGCAGTCAGTTACCCTGGAAACAGGGCAGTCAGTTACCCCGGAAACTGGGCAGTCAGTTACACTGGAAACAGGGCATTCAGTTATCCTGGAAACAGGGCAGTCAGTTATCCCGGAAAAAGGGTGATCAGTTACCCTGGAAACTGGCAGTCAGTTACCCTGGAAACAGGGCAGTCAGTTTCCCCGGAAACAGGGCAGTCAGTTACCCTGGAAACAGGGCAGTCAGTCACCCTGGAAACAGGTTAGTCAGTTACCCTGGAAACAGGGCATTCAGTTATCCCGGAAACAGGGCAGTCAGTTATCCCGGAAAAAGGGTGATCAGTTACCCTGGAAATTGGGCAGTCAGTTACCCTGGAAACAGGGCAGTCAGTTTCCCCGGAAACAGGGACGTCAGTTACCCTGGAAACAGGGCAGTCAGTTACCCTGGAAACAGGTTAGTCAGTTACCCCAGAAATAGGTTGATCAGTTACCCTGGAAACAGGGCTGTCAGTTCCCCTGTAAACAGGGCAGTCAGTTACCCTGGAAACAGGGTAGTCTGTTACCCCAGAAACAGGGTGATCAGTTACCCCGGAAACATGGCAGTCAGTTACCCTGGAAACAGGGCAGTGAGCTATCCCGGAAACAGGGTAGTCAGTTATCCAGGAAACAGGGTGAACAGTTACCCTGGAAACAGGGCAGTCAGTTACCTTGCAAAAAGGGCGGTCAGTTACCCTGGAAACAGGGCAGTCAGTTCGCCTGGAAACAGGGCAGTCAGTTACCCCGGAAACAGGGCAGTCAGTTACCCTGGAAACAGGGTAGTCAGTTATCCCGGAAACAGGGCAGTCAGTTCCCCTGGAAACATGGCAGTCAGTTACCCCGGAAACTGGGCAGTCAGTTACCCTGGAAACAGGGCAGTCAGTCACCCTGGAACAGGTTATTCAGTTACCCCGGAAACAGGGTGATCAGTTAGCCCGGAAACAGGGCAGTCAGTTCCCCTGGAAACAGGGCAGTCAGTTACCCTTGAAACAGGGCAGTCAGTTAACCTGGAAACAGGGCAGTCAGTTATCCTGGAAACAGGGCATTCCGTTATCCTGGAAACAGGGCAGTCAGTTACCCCAGAAATAGGGAGGTCAGTTATCCTGGAAACAGGGCGGTCAGTTACCCCGGAAACAGGGAGGTCAGTTATCCTGGAAACAGGGCAGTCATTTTCCCTGGAAACTGGGCAGTCATTTACCCTGGAAACTGGGCAGTCAGTTTTCCTGGAAACAGTGTGGTCAGTGACCCTGGAAACAGGGTGGTCAGTTAACCTGGAAACAGGGAGATCAGTTACCCCGGAAACAGGGCAGTCAGTTACCCCGGAAACAGGGTGATCAGTTATCCTGGAAACAGGGCAGTCAGTTGCCCCGGAAACAGGGCAGTCATTTACCCTGGAAACTTGGCCGTCAGTTTTCCTGGAAACAGTGTGGTCAGTGACCCTGGAAACAGGGTGGTCAGTTATCCTGGAAACAGGGCGGTCAGTTACCCCGGAAACAGGGCAGCCAGTTATCCCGGAAACAGGGAGATCAGTTACCCTGGAAACAGGGCAGTCAGTTAGCCCAGAAACAGGGCAGTCAGTTACCCCTAAAACGGGGCAGTCAGTTAACCTGGAAACAGGGCAGTCAGTTATCCCGGAAACAGGGCAGTCAGTTATCCCGGAAACAGGGTGATCGGTTACCCTGGAAACAGGGCAGTCATTTACCACGGAAGCAGGGCAGTCAGTTTCCCTGGAAACAGGGCATTCAGTTATCCCGGAAACAGGACAGTCAGTTATTCCGGAAAAAGGGTGATCAGTTAACCTGGAAACTGGGCAGTCAGTTACCCTGGAAACAGGGCAGTCAGTTTCCCCGGAAACAGGGCAGTCAGTTACCCTGGAAACACGGCAGTTAGTTACCCCGGAAACTGGGCAGTCAGTTACCCTGGAAACAGGGCAGTCAGTTACCCCGGAGACTGGGCAGTCAGTTACCCTGGAAACAGGGCAGTCAGTTATCCTGGAAACAGGGTGGTCAGTGACCCTGGAAACAGGGCAGTCAGTTATCCCGGAAAAAGGGTGATCAGTTGCCCTGGAAACTGGCAGTCAGTTACCCTGGAAACAGGGCAGTCAGTTTCCACCGGAAACAGGGCAGTCAGTTACCATGGAAACAGGGCAGTCAGTTACCCCGGAAACTGGGCAGTCAGTTACACTGGAAACAGGGAGATCAGTTACCCTGGAAACAGGGCAGTCAGTTAGCCCAGAAACAGGGCAGTCAGTTACCCCTAAAACGGGGCAGTCAGTTAACCTGGAAACAGGGCAGTTAGTTATCCCGGAAACAGGGCAGTCAGTTATCCCGGAAACAGGGTGATCGGTTACCCTGGAAACAGGGCAGTCATTTACCACGGAAGCAGGGCAGTCAGTTACCCTGGAAACAGGGCATTCAGTTATCCCGGAAACAGGACAGTCAGTTATTCCGGAAAAAGGGTGATCAGTTCACCTGGAAACTGGGCAGTTAGTTACCCTGGAAACAGGGCAGTCAGTTTCCCCGGAAACAGGGCAGTCAGTTACCCTGGAAACAGGGCAGTTAGTTACCCCGGAAACTGGGCAGTCAGTTACCCGGGAAACAGGGCAGTCAGTTACCCCGGAGACTGGGCAGTCAGTTACCCTGGAAACAGGGCAGTCAGTTATCCTGGAAACAGGGTGGTCAGTGACCCTGGAAACAGGGTGGTCAGTTCCCCTGGAAAAAGGGTGATCAGTTACCCTGGAAACTGGGCAGTCAGTTAGCCTGGAAACAGTGCAGTCAGTTACCATGGAAACAGGGCAGTCAGTTACCCCGGAAACTGGGCAGTCAGTTACACTGGAAACAGGGCATTCAGTTATCCTGGAAACAGGGCAGTCAGTTATCCCGGAAAAAGGGTGATCAGTTACCCTGGAAACTGGCAGTCAGTTACCCTGGAAACAGGGTAGTCAGTTTCCCCGGAAACAGGGCAGTCAGTTACCCTGGAAACAGGGCAGTCAGTCACCCTGGTAACAGGTTAGTCAGTTACCCTGGAAACAGGGCATTCAGTTATCCCGGAAACAGGGCAGTCAGTTATCCCGGAAAAAGGGTGATCAGTTACCCTGGAAATTGGGCAGTCAGTTACCCTGGAAACAGGGCAGTCAGTTTCCCCGGAAACAGGGAAGTGAGTTACCCTGGAAACAGGGCAGTCAGTTACCCTGGAAACAGGTTAGTCAGTTACCCCAGAAACAGGGTGATCAGTTACCCTGGAAACAGGGCTGTCAGTTCCCCTGGAAACAGGGCAGTCAGTTACCCTGGAAACAGGGTAGTCTGTTACCCCAGAAACAGGGTGATCAGTTACCCCGGAAACAGGGCAGTCAGTTCCCCTGGAAACAGGGCAGTCAGTTACCCTGGAAACAGGTTGGTCAGTTACCCCAGAAACAGGGTGATCAGTTACCCCGGAAACATGGCAGTCAGTTCCCCTGGAAACACGGCAGTCAGTTACCCTGGAAACAGGGCAGTGAGCTATCCCGGAAACAGGGCAGTCAGTTATCCAGGAAAAAGGGTGAACAGTTACCCTGGAAACTGGGCACTCAGTTATCTTGCAAAAAGGGCGGTCAGTTACCCTGGAAACAGGGCAGTCAGTTTGCCTGGAAACAGGGCAGTCAGTTACCCCGGAAACAGGGCAGTCAGTTACCCTGGAAACAGGGTAGTCAGTTATCCCGGAAACAGGGCAGTCAGTTACCCTGGGAACATGGCAGTCAGTTAACCCGGAAACTGGGCAGTCAGTTACCCTGGAAACAGGGCAGTCAGTCACCCTGGAACAGGTTATTCAGTTACCCCGGAAAAAGGGTGATCAGTTAGCCCGGAAACAGGGCAGTCAGTTCCCCTGGAAACAGGGCAGTCAGTTAACCTGGAAACTGGGCAGTTAGTTACCCTGGAAACAGGGCAGTCAGTTTCCCCGGAAACAGGGCAGTCAGTTACCCTGGAAACAGGGCAGTTAGTTACCCCGGAAACTGGGCAGTCAGTTACCCGGGAAACAGGGCAGTCAGTTACCCCGGAGACTGGGCAGTCAGTTACCCTGGAAACAGGGCAGTCAGTTATCCTGGAAACAGGGTGGTCAGTGACCCTGGAAACAGGGTGGTCAGTTCCCCTGGAAAAAGGGTGATCAGTTACCCTGGAAACTGGGCAGTCAGTTAGCCTGGAAACAGGGCAGTCAGTTACCATGGAAACAGGGCAGTCAGTTACCCCGGAAACTGGGCAGTCAGTTACACTGGAAACAGGGCATTCAGTTATCCTGGAAACAGGGCAGTCAGTTATCCCGGAAAAAGGGTGATCAGTTAGCCCGGAAACAGGGCAGTCAGTTCCCCTGGAAACAGGGCAGTCAGATAACCTGGAAACTGGGCAGTTAGTTACCCTGGAAACAGGGCAGTCAGTTACCCTGGAAACAGGGCAGTTAGTTACCCCGGAAACTGGGCAGTCAGTTACCCGGGAAACAGGGCAGTCAGTTACCCCGGAGACTGGGCAGTCAGTTACCCTGGAAACAGGGCAGTCAGTTATCCTGGAAACAGGGTGGTCAGTGACCCGGGAAACAGGGTGGTCAGTTTCCCTGGAAAAAGGGTGATCAGTTACCCTGGAAACTGGGCAGTCAGTTAGCCTGGAAACAGGGCAGTCAGTTACCATGGAATCAGGGCAGTCAGTTACCCCGGAAACGGGGCAGTCAGTTACACTGGAAACAGGGCATTCAGTTATCCTGGAAACAGGGCAGTCAGTTATCCCGGAAAAAGGGTTATCAGTTACCCTGGAAACTGGCAGTCAGTTACCCTGGAAACAGGGCAGTCAGTTATGCCGGAAACAGGGCAGTCAGTTACCCTGGAAACAGGGCAGTCAGTCACCCTGGTAACAGGTTAGTCAGTTACCCTGGAAACAGGGCATTCAGTTATCCCGGAAACAGGGCAGTCAGTTATCCCGGAAAAAGGGTGATCAGTTACCCTGGAAATTGGGCAGTCAGTTACCCTGGAAACAGGGCAGTCAGTTTCCCCGGAAACAGGGAAGTGAGTTACCCTGGAAACAGGGCAGTCAGTTACCCTGGAAACAGGTTAGTCAGTTACCCCAGAAACAGGGTGATCAGTTACCCTGGAAACAGGGCTGTCAGTTCCCCTGGAAACAGGGCAGTCAGTTACCCTGGAAACAGGGTAGTCTGTTACCCCAGAAACAGGGTGATCAGTTACCCCGGAAACAGGGCAGTCAGTTCCCCTGGAAACAGGGCAGTCAGTTACCCTGGAAACAGGTTGGTCAGTTACCCCAGAAACAGGGTGATCAGTTACCCCGGAAACATGGCAGTCAGTTCCCCTGGAAACACGGCAGTCAGTTACCCTGGAAACAGGGCAGTGAGCTATCCCGGAAACAGGGCAGTCAGTTATCCAGGAAAAAGGGTGAACAGTTACCCTGGAAACTGGGCACTCAGTTATCTTGCAAAAAGGGCGATCAGATACCCTGGAAACAGGGCAGTCAGTTAGCCTGGAAACAGGGCAGTCAGTTACCCCGGAAACAGGGCAGTCAGTTACCCTGGAAACAGGGTAGTCAGTTATCCCGGAAACAGGGCAGTCAGTTACCCTGGGAACATGGCAGTCAGTTAACCCGGAAACTGGGCAGTCAGTTACCCTGGAAACAGGGCAGTCAGTCACCCTGGAGCAGGTTATTCAGTTACCCCGGAAACAGGGTGATCAGTTAGCCCGGAAACAGGGCAGTCAGTTCCCCTGGAAACAGGGCAGTCAGTTACCCTGGAAACAGGGCAGTCAGTTAACCTGGAAACAGGGCAGTCAGTTATCCTGGAAACAGGGCATTCCCTTCTCCTGGAAACAGGGCAGTCAGTTACCCCGGAAATAGGGAGGTCAGTTATCCTGGAAACAGGGCGGTCAGTTACCCCGGAAACAGGGAGGTCAGTTATCCTGGAAACAGGGCAGTCATTTACCCTGGAAACTGGGCAGTCATTTACCCTGGAAACTGGGCAGTCAGTTTTCCTGGAAACAGTGCGGTCAGTGACCCTGGAAACAGGGTGGTCAGTTAACCTGGAAACAGGGAGATCAGTTACCCCGGAAACAGGGCAGTCAGTTACCCCGGAAACAGGGTGATCAGTTATCCTGGAAACAGGGCAGTCAGTTACCCCGGAAACAGGGCAGTCATTTACCCTGGAAACAGGGCAGTCAGTTTTCCTGGAAACATTGTGGTCAGTGACCCTGGAAACAGGGTGGTCAGTTACCCTGGAAACAGGGCAGTCAGTTTCCCCGGAAACAGGGCAGTCATTTACCCTGGAAACAGGGCAGTTAGTTACCCCGGAAACTGGGCTGTCAGTTACCCTGGAAACAGGGCAGTCAGTTACCCCGGAGACTGGGCAGTCAGTTACCCTGGAAACAGGGCAGTCAGTTATCCTGGAAACAGGGTGGTCAGTTCCCCTGGAAAAAGGGTGATCAGTTACCCTGGAAACTGGGCAGTCAGTTAGCCTGGAAACAGGGCAGTCAGTTTCCACCGGAAACAGGGCAGTCAGTAACCCTGGAAACAGGGCAGTCAGTTACCCCGGAAACTGGGCAGTCAGTTACACTGGAAACAGGGCATTCAGTTATCCTGGAAACAGGGCAGTCAGTTATCCCGGAAAAAGGGTGATCAGTTACCCTGGAAACTGGGCAGTCAGTTACCCTGGAAACAGGGCAGTCAGTTTCCCCGGAAACAGGGAAGTCAGTTACCCTGGAAACAGGGCAGTCAGTCACCCTGGAAACAGGGCAGTCAGTTATCCCGGAAAAAGGGTGATCAGTTACCCTGGAAACTGGGCAGTCAGTTACCCTGGAAACAGGGCAGTCAGTTTCCCCGGAAACATGGAAGTCAGTTACCCTGGAAACAGGGCAGTCAGTTACCCTGGAAACAGGTTAGTCAGTTACCCCAGAAACAGGGTGATCAGTTACCCTGGAAACAGGGCTGTCAGTTCCCCTGGAAACAGGGCAGTCAGTTACCCTGGAAACAGGTTGCTCAGTTACCCCAGAAACAGGGTGATCAGTTACCCCGGAAACATGGCAGTCAGTTCCCCTGGAAACACGGCAGTCCGGTACCCTGGAAACAGGGCAGTGAGCTATCCCGGAAACAGGGCAGTCAGTTATCCAGGAAACAGGGTGAACAGTTACCCTGGAAACTGGGCAGTCAGTTACCTTGCAAAAAGGGCAGTCAGTTACCCTGGAAACAGGGCAGTCAGTTAGCCTGGAAAAAGGGCAGTCAGTTACCCCGGAAACAGGGCAGTCAGTTACCCTGGAAACAGGGTAGTCAGTTATCCCGGAAACAGGGTGGTCAGTGAGCCTGGAAACAGGGTGGTCAGTTACCCCGGAAACAGGGTGATCAGTTATCCTGGAAACAGGGCGGCCAGTTACCCCGGAAACAGGGTGATCAGATATCCTGGAAACAGGGCAGTTAGTTAGCCTGGAAACAGGGCAGTCAGTTACCCCGGAAACAGGGCAGTCAGTTACCCTGGAAACAGGGCAGTCAGTTATCCCGGAAACAGGGCAGTCAGTTATCCCGGAAACAGGGTGATCAATTACCCTGGAAACAGGGCAGTCAGTTACCCCGGAAACAGGGCAGTCAGTTATCCTGGAAACAGGGCAGTCAGTTAACCTTGAAACAGGGCAGTCAGTTATCCGGGAAACAGGGCAGTCAGTTAACCTGGAAACAGGGCTGTCAGTTACCCCGGAAATAGGGAGGTCAGTTATCCTGGAAACAGGGCGGTCAGTTACCCCGGAAACAGGGAGATCAGTTACCCCAGAAACAGGGCAGTCAGTTACACTGGAAACAGGGCAGTCAGTTATCCTGGAAACAGGGTGGTCAGTGACCCAGGAACAGGGTGGTCAGTTACCCGGGAAATAGGGCGGTCAGTTATCCTGGAAACAGGGCGGTCAGTTACCCCGGAAACAGGGCAGTCAGTTATCCCGGAAAAAGGTGATCAGTTACCCTGGAAACTGGGCAGTCAGTTCGCCTGGAAACAGGGCAGTCAGTTTCCCCGGAAACAGGGCAGTCAGTTACCCTGGAAACAGGGCAGTCAGTTACCCCGGAAACTGGGCAGTCAGTTACACTGGAAACAGGGCATTCAGTTATCCCGGAAACAGGGCAGTCAGTTATCCCGGAAAAAGGGTGATCAGTTACCCTGGAAACTGGGCAGTCAGTTACCCTTGAAACAGGGCAGTCAGTTTCCCCGGAAACAGGGAAGTCAGTTACGCTGGAAACAGGGCAGTCAGTCACCCTGGAAACAGGGCAGTCAGTTATCCTGGAAACAGGGCGGTCAGTTACCCTGGAAATAGGGCGGTCAGTTTTCCTGGAAACAGGGTGGTCAGGTACCCCGGAAACAGCACGGTCAGTTAACCTGGAAACAGGGCAGTCAGTTACCCTGGAAACAGGGCAGTCAGTTATCCTGGAAAAAGGGCGGTCAGTTACCCCGGAAATAGGGAGGTCAGTTATCCTGGAAACAGGGCGGTCAGTTACCCCGGAAACAGGGAGATCAGTTACCCCGGAAACAGGGCAGTCAGTTACGCCGGAAACCGGGCAGTCAGTTACCCTGGAAACAGGGCAGTCAGTTCCCCCGGAAACTGGGCAGTTAGTTACCCCGGAAACAGGGCAGTCAGTTATCCCGGAAACAGGACAGTCAGTTATTCCTGAAAAAGGGTGATCAGTTAACCTGGAAACTGGGCAGTCAGTTACCCTGGAAACAGGGCAGTCAGTTTCCCCGGAAACAGGGCAGTCATTTACCCTGGAAACAGGGCAGTTAGTTACCCCGGAAACTGGGCTGTCAGTTACCCTGGAAACAGGGCAGTCAGTTACCCCGGAGACTGGGCAATCAGTTACCCTGGAAACAGGGCAGTCAGTTATCCTGGAAACAGGGTGGTCAGTTCCCCTGGAAAAAGGGTGATCAGTTACCCTGGAAACTGGGCAGTCAGTTAGCCTGGAAACAGGGCAGTCAGTTTCCACCGGAAACAGGACAGTCAGTTACCCTGGAAACAGGGCAGTCAGTTACCCCGGAAACTGGGCAGTCAGTTACACTGGAAACAGGGCATTCAGTTATCCTGGAAACAGGGCAGTCAGTTATCCTGGAAAAAGGGTGATCAGTTACCCTGGAAACTGGGCAGTCAGTTACCCTGGAAACAGGGCAGTCAGTTTCCCCGGAAACAGGGAAGTCAGTTACCCTGGAAACAGGGCAGTCAGTCACCCTGGAAACAGGGCAGTCAGTTATCCCGGAAAAAGGGTGATCAGTTACCCTGGAAACTGGGCAGTCAGTTACCCTGGAAACAGGGCAGTCAGTTTCCCCGGAAACATGGAAGTCAGTTACCCTGGAAACAGGGCAGTCAGTTACCCTGGAAACAGGTTAGTCAGTTACCCCAGAAACAGGGTGATCAGTTACCCTGGAAACAGGGCTGTCAGTTCCCCTGGAAACAGGGCAGTCAGTTACCCTGGAAACAGGTTGCTCAGTTACCCCAGAAACAGGGTGATCAGTTACCCCGGAAACATGGCAGTCAGTTCCCCTGGAAACACGGCAGTCCGGTACCCTGGAAACAGGGCAGTGAGCTATCCCGGAAACAGGGCAGTCAGTTATCCAGGAAACAGGGTGAACAGTTACCCTGGAAACTGGGCAGTCAGTTACCTTGCAAAAAGGGCAGTCAGTTACCCTGGAAACAGGGCAGTCAGTTAGCCAGGAAACAGGGCAGTCAGTTACCCCGGAAACAGGGCAGTCAGTTACCCTGGAAACAGGGTAGTCAGTTATCCCGGAAACAGGGTGGTCAGTGAGCCTGGAAACAGGGTGGTCAGTTACCCCGGAAACAGGGTGATCAGTTATCCTGGAAACAGGGCGGCCAGTTACCCCGGAAACAGGGTGATCAGATATCCTGGAAACAGGGCAGTTAGTTAGCCTGGAAACAGGGCAGTCAGTTACCCCGGAAACAGGGCAGTCAGTTACCCTGGAAACAGGGCAGTCAGTTATCCCGGAAACAGGGCAGTCAGTTATCCCGGAAACAGGGTGATCAATTACCCTGGAAACAGGGCAGTCAGTTACCCCGGAAACAGGGCAGTCAGTTTCCCTGGAAACAGGGTGATCAGTTACCCTGGAAACTGGGCAGTCAGTTAACCTGGAAACAGGGCAGTCAGTTACACCGGAAACAGGGCAGTCAGTTATCCCGGAAACAGGGTGATCAGTTACCCTGGAAACTGGGCAGTCAGTTAACCTGGAAACAGGGGAGTCAGTTATCCCGCAAACAGTGCAGTCAGTTATCCCGGAAACAGGGTGATCAGTTACCCTGGAAACTGGGCAGTCAGTTAACCTGGAAACAGGGCAGTCAGTTACACCGGAAACAGGGCAGTCCGTTAGCCTGGAAACTGGGCAGTCAGTTACCCTGGAAGCAGGGCAGACAGTTATCCCGGAAACAGCGTGATCAGTTAACCTGCAAACAGGGCAGTCAGTTATCACGCAAAAAGGGTGATCAGTTACCCTGGAAACTGGGCAGTCAGTTACCCTGGAAACAGGGCAGTCAGTTACGCCGGAAGCAGGGCAGTCAGTTACCCTGGAAACAGGGCAGTCAGTTACCCCGGAAACTGGGCAGTCACTTACCCTTCAAACAGGGCAGTCAGTCACCCTGGAACAGGTTAGTCATTTATTCCGGAAACAGGGTGATCAGTTACCCCGGAAACAGGGCAGTCAGTTCCCCTGGAAACAGGGCAGTCAGTTACCCTGGAAACAGGGCAGTCATTTAACCTGGAAATAGGACAATCAGTTATCCTGGAAACAGGGCAGTCAGTTAACCTTGAAACAGGGCAGTCAGTTATCCGGGAAACAGGGCAGTCAGTAAACCTGGAAACAGGGCTGTCAGTTACCCCGGAAATAGGGAGGTCAGTTATCCTGGAAACAGGGCGGTCAGTTACCCCGGAAACAGGGAGATCAGTTACCCCGGAAACAGGGCAGTCAGTTACACTGGAAACAGGGCAGTCAGTTATCCTGGAAACAGGGTGGTCAGTGACCCAGGAACAGGGTGGTCAGTTACCCGGGAAATAGGGCGGTCAGTTATCCTGGAAACAGGGCGGTCAGTTACCCCGGAAACAGGGCAGTCAGTTATCCCGGAAAAAGGTGATCAGTTACCCTGGAAACTGGGCAGTCAGTTAGCCTGGAAACAGGGCAGTCAGTTTCCCCGGAAACAGGGCAGTCAGTTACCCTGGAAACAGGGCAGTCAGTTACCCCGGAAACTGGGCAGTCAGTTACACTGGAAACAGGGCATTCAGTTATCCCGGAAACAGGGCAGTCAGTTATCCCGGAAAAAGGGTGATCAGTTACCCTGGAAACTGGGCAGTCAGTTACCCTGGAAACAGGGCAGTCAGTTTCCCCGGAAACAGGGAAGTCAGTTACGCTGGAAACAGGGCAGTCAGTCACCCTGGAAACAGGGCAGTCAGTTATCCTGGAAACAGGGCGGTCAGTTACCCCGGAAATAGGGCGGTCAGTTTTCCTGGAAACAGGGTGGTCAGGTACCCCGGAAACAGCACGGTCAGTTAACCTGGAAACAGGGCAGTCAGTTACCCTGGAAACAGGGCAGTCAGTTATCCTGGAAAAAGGGCGGTCAGTTACCCCGGAAATAGGGAGGTCAGTTATCCTGGAAACAGGGCGGTCAGTTACCCCGGAAACAGGGAGATCAGTTACCCCGGAAACAGGGCAGTCAGTTAGCCTGGAAACAGGGCAGTCAGTTATCCTGGAAACAGGGTGGTCAGTGAGCCTGGAAATAGGGTGGTCAGTTACCCCGGAAACAGGGTGATCAGTAATCCTGGAAACAGGGCAGCCAGTTACCCCGGAAACAGGGTGATCAGTTATCCTGGAAACAGGGCAGTCAGTTAGCCTGGAAACAGGGCAGTCAGTTACCCTGGAAACAGGGCAGTCAGTTATCCCGGTAACAGGGCAGTCAGTTATCCCGGAAACAGGGTGATCAGTTACCCTGGAAACAGGGCAGTCAGTTACCCCGGAAACAGGGCAGTCAATTATCCTGGAAACAGGGCAGTCAGTTATCCCGGAAACAGTGCAGTCAGTTATCCCGGAAACAGGGTGATCAGTTACCCTGGAAACTGGGCAGTCAGTTAACCTGGAAACAGGGCAGTCAGTTACCCCGGAAACAGGGCAGTCAGTTAGCCTGGAAACTGGGCAGTCAGTTACCCTGGAAACAGGGCAGTCAGTTCTTCCGGAAACAGGGTGATCAGTTACCCTGGAAACAGGGCTGTCAGTTATCCCGCAAAAAGGGTGATCAGTTACCCTGGAAACTGGGCAGTCAGTTACCGTGGAAACAGGGCAGTCAGTTACCCCGGAAGCAGGGCAGTCAGTTACCCTGGAAAGAGGGCAGTCAGTTTCCCCGGAAACTGGGCAGTCAGTTACCCTGGAAACAGGGCAGTCAGTTATCCGGGAAACAGTTTGATCAGTTACCCTGGAAACAGGGCAGTCAGTTATCCCAGAAAAAGGGTGATCAGTTACCCTGGAAACTGGGCAGTCAGTTACCCTGGAAACAGGGCAGTCAGATTCCCCGGAAAAAGGGAAGTCAGTTACCCTGGAAAGAGGTTAGTCTGTTACCCCAGAAAGAGGGTGATCAGTTACCCCGGAAACAGGGCAGTCAGTTCCCCTGGAAACAGGGAAGTCAGTTACCCTGGAAAGAGGTTAGTCTGTTACCCCAGAAACAGGGTGATCAGTTACCCCGGAAACATGGCAGTCAGTTCCCCTGGAAACACGGCAGTCAGGTACCTTGGAAACAGGGCAGTGAGCTATCCCGGAAACAGGGCAGTCAGTTATCCAGGAAACAGGGTGAACAGTTACCCTGGAAACTGGGCAGTCAGTTACCTTGCAAAAAGGGCGGTCAGTTACCCTGGAAACAGGGCAGTCAGTTAGCCTGGAAACAGGGCAGTCAGTTACCCCGGAAACAGGGCAGTCAGTTACCCTGGAAACAGGGCAGTCAGTTACCCCGGAAACTGGGCAGTCAGTTACACTGGAAACAGGGCATTCAGTTATCCCGGAAACAGGGCAGTCAGTTATCCCGGAAAAAGGGTGATCAGTTACCCTGGAAACTGGGCAGTCAGTTACCCTGGAAACAGGGCAGTCAGTTTCCCCGGAAACAGGGAAGTCAGTTACGCTGGAAACAGGGCAGTCAGTCACCCTGGAAACAGGGCAGTCAGTTATCCTGGAAACAGGGCGGTCAGTTACCCCGGAAATAGGGCGGTCAGTTTTCCTGGAAACAGGGTGGTCAGGTACCCCGGAAACAGCACGGTCAGTTAACCTGGAAACAGGGCAGTCAGTTACCCTGGAAACAGGGCAGTCAGTTATCCTGGAAAAAGGGCGGTCAGTTACCCCGGAAATAGGGAGGTCAGTTATCCTGGAAACAGGGCGGTCAGTTACCCCGGAAACAGGGAGATCAGTTACCCCGGAAACAGGGCAGTCAGTTAGCCTGGAAACAGGGCAGTCAGTTATCCTGGAAACAGGGTGGTCAGTGAGCCTGGAAATAGGGTGGTCAGTTACCCCGGAAACAGGGTGATCAGTAATCCTGGAAACAGGGCAGCCAGTTACCCCGGAAACAGGGTGATCAGTTATCCTGGAAACAGGGCAGTCAGTTAGCCTGGAAACAGGGCAGTCAGTTACCCTGGAAACAGGGCAGTCAGTTATCCCGGTAACAGGGCAGTCAGTTATCCCGGAAACAGGGTGATCAGTTACCCTGGAAACAGGGCAGTCAGTTACCCCGGAAACAGGGCAGTCAATTATCCTGGAAACAGGGCAGTCAGTTATCCCGGAAACAGTGCAGTCAGTTATCCCGGAAACAGGGTGATCAGTTACCCTGGAAACTGGGCAGTCAGTTAACCTGGAAACAGGGCAGTCAGTTACCCCGGAAACAGGGCAGTCAGTTAGCCTGGAAACTGGGCAGTCAGTTACCCTGGAAACAGGGCAGTCAGTTCTTCCGGAAACAGGGTGATCAGTTACCCTGGAAACAGGGCTGTCAGTTATCCCGCAAAAAGGGTGATCAGTTACCCTGGAAACTGGGCAGTCAGTTACCGTGGAAACAGGGCAGTCAGTTACCCCGGAAGCAGGGCAGTCAGTTACCCTGGAAAGAGGGCAGTCAGTTTCCCCGGAAACTGGGCAGTCAGTTACCCTGGAAACAGGGCAGTCAGTTATCCGGGAAACAGGGTGATCAGTTACCCTGGAAACAGGGCAGTCAGTTATCCCAGAAAAAGGGTGATCAGTTACCCTGGAAACTGGGCAGTCAGTTACCCTGGAAACAGGGCAGTCAGATTCCCCGGAAACAGGGAAGTCAGTTACCCTGGAAAGAGGTTAGTCTGTTACCCCAGAAACAGGGTGATCAGTTACCCCGGAAACAGGGCAGTCAGTTCCCCTGGAAACAGGGAAGTCAGTTACCCTGGAAAGAGGTTAGTCTGTTACCCCAGAAACAGGGTGATCAGTTACCCCGGAAACAGGTTAGTCAGTTACCCTGGAAACAGGGCAGTCAGTTCCCCTGGAAACAGGGCAGTGAGCTATCCCGGAAACAGGGCAGTCAGTTATCCAGGAAACAGGGTGAACAGTTACCCTGGAAACTGGGCAGTCAGTTGCCTTGCAAAAAGGGCGGTCAGTTACCCTGGAAACAGGGCAGTCAGTTAGCCTGGAAACAGGGCAGTCAGTTACCCCGGAAACAGGGCAGTCAGTTACCCTGGAAACAGGGCAGTCAGTTACCCCGGAAACTGGGCAGTCAGTTACACTGGAAACAGGGCATTCAGTTATCCCGGAAACAGGGCAGTCAGTTATCCCGGAAAAAGGGTGATCAGTTACCCTGGAAACTGGGCAGTCAGTTACCCTGGAAACAGGGCAGTCAGTTTCCCCGGAAACAGGGAAGTCAGTTACGCTGGAAACAGGGCAGTCAGTCACCCTGGAAACAGGGCAGTCAGTTATCCTGGAAACAGGGCGGTCAGTTACCCCGGAAATAGGGCGGTCAGTTTTCCTGGAAACAGGGTGGTCAGGTACCCCGGAAACAGCACGGTCAGTTAACCTGGAAACAGGGCAGTCAGTTACCCTGGAAACAGGGCAGTCAGTTATCCTGGAAAAAGGGCGGTCAGTTACCCCGGAAATAGGGAGGTCAGTTATCCTGGAAACAGGGCGGTCAGTTACCCCGGAAACAGGGAGATCAGTTACCCCGGAAACAGGGCAGTCAGTTAGCCTGGAAACAGGGCAGTCAGTTATCCTGGAAACAGGGTGGTCAGTGAGCCTGGAAATAGGGTGGTCAGTTACCCCGGAAACAGGGTGATCAGTAATCCTGGAAACAGGGCAGCCAGTTACCCCGGAAACAGGGTGATCAGTTATCCTGGAAACAGGGCAGTCAGTTAGCCTGGAAACAGGGCAGTCAGTTACCCTGGAAACAGGGCAGTCAGTTATCCCGGTAACAGGGCAGTCAGTTATCCCGGAAACAGGGTGATCAGTTACCCTGGAAACAGGGCAGTCAGTTACCCCGGAAACAGGGCAGTCAATTATCCTGGAAACAGGGCAGTCAGTTATCCCGGAAACAGTGCAGTCAGTTATCCCGGAAACAGGGTGATCAGTTACCCTGGAAACTGGGCAGTCAGTTAACCTGGAAACAGGGCAGTCAGTTACCCCGGAAACAGGGCAGTCAGTTAGCCTGGAAACTGGGCAGTCAGTTACCCTGGAAACAGGGCAGTCAGTTCTTCCGGAAACAGGGTGATCAGTTACCCTGGAAACAGGGCTGTCAGTTATCCCGCAAAAAGGGTGATCAGTTACCCTGGAAACTGGGCAGTCAGTTACCGTGGAAACAGGGCAGTCAGTTACCCCGGAAGCAGGGCAGTCAGTTACCCTGGAAAGAGGGCAGTCAGTTTCCCCGGAAACTGGGCAGTCAGTTACCCTGGAAACAGGGCAGTCAGTTATCCGGGAAACAGGGTGATCAGTTACCCTGGAAACAGGGCAGTCAGTTATCCCAGAAAAAGGGTGATCAGTTACCCTGGAAACTGGGCAGTCAGTTACCCTGGAAACAGGGCAGTCAGATTCCCCGGAAACAGGGAAGTCAGTTACCCTGGAAAGAGGTTAGTCTGTTACCCCAGAAACAGGGTGATCAGTTACCCCGGAAACAGGGCAGTCAGTTCCCCTGGAAACAGGGAAGTCAGTTACCCTGGAAAGAGGTTAGTCTGTTACCCCAGAAACAGGGTGATCAGTTACCCCGGAAACAGGTTAGTCAGTTACCCTGGAAACAGGGCAGTCAGTTCCCCTGGAAACAGGGCAGTGAGCTATCCCGGAAACAGGGCAGTCAGTTATCCAGGAAACAGGGTGAACAGTTACCCTGGAAACTGGGCAGTCAGTTGCCTTGCAAAAAGGGCGGTCAGTTACCCTGGAAACAGGGCAGTCAGTTAGCCTGGAAACAGGGCAGTCAGTTACCCCGGAAACAGGGCAGTCAGTTACCCTGGAAACAGGGCAGTCAGTTACCCCGGAAACTGGGCAGTCAGTTACACTGGAAACAGGGCATTCAGTTATCCCGGAAACAGGGCAGTCAGTTATCCCGGAAAAAGGGTGATCAGTTACCCTGGAAACTGGGCAGTCAGTTACCCTGGAAACAGGGCAGTCAGTTTCCCCGGAAACAGGGAAGTCAGTTACGCTGGAAACAGGGCAGTCAGTCACCCTGGAAACAGGGCAGTCAGTTATCCTGGAAACAGGGCGGTCAGTTACCCCGGAAATAGGGCGGTCAGTTTTCCTGGAAACAGGGTGGTCAGGTACCCCGGAAACAGCACGGTCAGTTAACCTGGAAACAGGGCAGTCAGTTACCCTGGAAACAGGGCAGTCAGTTATCCTGGAAAAAGGGCGGTCAGTTACCCCGGAAATAGGGAGGTCAGTTATCCTGGAAACAGGGCGGTCAGTTACCCCGGAAACAGGGAGATCAGTTACCCCGGAAACAGGGCAGTCAGTTAGCCTGGAAACAGGGCAGTCAGTTATCCTGGAAACAGGGTGGTCAGTGAGCCTGGAAATAGGGTGGTCAGTTACCCCGGAAACAGGGTGATCAGTTATCCTGGAAACAGGGCAGTCAGTTAGCCTGGAAACAGGGCAGTCAGTTACCCTGGAAACAGGGCAGTCAGTTATCCCGGAAACAGGGCAGTCAGTTATCCCGGAAACAGGGTGATCAGTTAGCCTGGAAACAGGGCAGTCAGTTACCCCGGAAACAGGGCAGTCAATTATCCTGGAAACAGGGCAGTCAGTTATCCCGGAAACAGTGCAGTCAGTTATCCCGGAAACAGGGTGATCAGTTACCCTGGAAACTGGGCAGTCAGTTAACCTGGAAACAGGGCAGTCAGTTACCCCGGAAACAGGGCAGTCAGTTAGCCTGGAAACTGGGCAGTCAGTTACCCTGGAAACAGGGCAGTCAGTTCTTCCGGAAACAGGGTGATCAGTTACCCCGGAAACAGGGAGATCAGTTACCCCGGAAACAGCACGGTCAGTTAACCTGGAAACAGGGCAGTCAGTTATCCTGGAAACAGGGTGGTCAGTGAGCCTGGAAATAGGGTGGTCAGTTACCCCGGAAATAGGGAGGTCAGTTATCCTGGAAACAGGGCGGTCAGTTACCCCGGAAACAGGGAGATCAGTTACCCCGGAAACAGGGCAGTCAGTTACCCTGGAAACAGGGCAGTCAGTTATCCTGGAAACAGGGTGGTCAGTGAGCCTGGAAATAGGGTGGTCAGTTACCCCGTAAACAGGTTGATCAGTAATCCTGGAAACAGGGCAGCCAGTTACCCCGGAAACAGCGTGATCAGTTATCCTGGAAACAGGGCAGTCAGTTAGCCTGGAAACAGGGCAGTCAGTTACCCCGGAAACAGGGCAGTCAGTTACCCTGGAAACAGGGCAGTAAATTATCCCGGTAACAGGGCAGTCAGTTATCCCGGAAACAGGGTGATCAGTTACACTGGAAACAGGGCAGTCAGTTAACCCGGAAACAGGGCAGTCAATTACCCTGGCAACAGGGCAGTCAGTTATCCCGGAAACAGGGTGATCAGTTACCCTGGAAACTGGGCAGTCAGTTAACCTGGAAACACTGCAGTCAGTTACCCCGGAAACAGGGCAGTCAGTTAGCCTGGAAACAGGGCAGTCAGTTACCCTGGAAACAGGGCAGTCAGTTATCCCGGAAACAGGGTGATCAGTTACCCTGGAAACAGGGCAGTCAGTTATCCCGCAAAAAGGGTGATCAGTTACCCTGGAAACTGGGCAGTCAGTTACCCTGGAAACAGGGCAGTCAGTTACCGCGGAAGCAGGGCAGTCAGTTACCCTGGAAAGAGGGCAGTCAGTTACCCCGGAAACTGGGCAGTCAGTTACCCTCGAAACAGGGCAGTCAGTCACCCTGGAACAGGTTAGTCAGTTACCCCGGAAACAGGGTGATCAGATACCCCGGAAAAAGGGCAGTCAGTTACCCTGGAAACAGGGCAGTCAGTTACCCCGGAAGCAGGGCAGTCAGTTCCCCTGGAAAGAGGGCAGTCAGTTACCCTGGAAACAGGGCAGTCAGTTAACCTGGAAACAGGGCAGTCAGTTAACCTGGAAACAGGGCAGTCCGTTATCCTGGAAACAGGGCGGTCAGTTACCCCGGACATAGGGAGGTCAGTTATCCTGGAAACAGGGCGGTCAGTTCCCCTGGAAACAGGGAGATCAGTTACCCCGGAAACAGGGCAGTCATTTACCCTGGAAACAGGGCAGTCAGTTCTCCTGGAAACAGTGTGGTCAGTGACCCTGGAAACAGGGTGGTCAGTTATCCTGGAAACAGGGTGGTCAGTTACCCCGGAAACAGGGTGATCAGTTATCCTGGAAACAGGGCAGTCAGTTACCCCGGAAACAGGGCAGTCTTTTACCCTGGAAACTGGGCAGTCAGTTATCCTGGAAACAGTGTGGTTGGTCAGTGACCCTGGAAACAGGGTGGTCAGTTATCCTGGAAATAGGGCGGTCAGTTACCCCGGAAACAGGGCAGTCAGTTACCCCGGAAACAGAGTGATCAGTTACCCTGGAAACAGGGCAGTCAGTTATCCCGGAAACAGGGTGATCAGTTACCCTGGAAACAGGGCAGTCAGTTAGCCTGGAAACAGGGCAGTCAGTTACCCCGGAAACAGGGCAGTCAATTACCCCGGAAACAGGGTGATCAGTTACCCTGGAAACAGTGCAGTCAGTTAGCCTGGAAACAGGGCAGTCAGTTACCCCGGAAACAGGGTGATCAGTTACCCTGGAAACAGGGCAGTCAGTTAGCCTGGAAACAGGACAGTCAGTTACCCCGGAAACAGGGCAGTCAGTTATCCCGGAAGCAGGGCAGTCAGTTATCCTGGAAACAGGGCAGTCAGTTATCCTGGAAAAAGGGCGATCAGTTGCCCCGGAAATAGGGAGGTCAGTTATCCTGGAAACAGCGCGGTCAGTTACCCCGGAACCAGGGAGATCAGTTTCCCCGGAAACAGGGCAGTCAGTTACCCTGGAAACAGGGCAGTCAGTTATCCTGGAAACAGGGCGGTCAGTTACCCCGGAAATAGGGCGGTCAGTTTTCCTGGAAAAAGGGTGGTCAGGTACCCCGGAAACCGGGAGATCAGTTACCGCGGAAACAGCGCGGTCAGTTAACCTGGAAACAGGGCAGTCAGTTACCCTGGAAACAGGGCAGTCAGTTATCCTGGAAAAAGGGCGGTCAGTTACCCCGGAAATATAGAGGTCAGTTATCCTGGAAACTGGGCAGTCAGTTACCCTGGAAACAGGGCAGTCAGTTATCCCGGAAACAGGGTGATCAGTTACCCTGGAAACAGGGCAGTCAGTTATCCCGCAAAAAGGGTGATCAGTTACCCTGGAAACTGGGCAGTCAGTTACCCTGGAAACAGGGCAGTCAGTTACCCCGGAAGCAGGGCAGTCAGTTACCCTGGAAAGAGGGCAGTCAGTTACCCCGGAAACTGGGCAGTCAGTTACCCTCGAAACAGGGCAGTCAGTCACCCTGGAACAGGTTAGTCAGTTACCCCGGAAACAGGGTGATCAGATACCCCGGAAAAAGGGCAGTCAGTTACCCTGGAAACAGGGCAGTCAGTTACCCCGGAAGCAGGGCAGTCAGTTCCCCTGGAAAGAGGGCAGTCAGTTACCCTGGAAACAGGGCAGTCAGTTAACCTGGAAACAGGGCAGTCAGTTAACCTGGAAACAGGGCAGTCCGTTATCCTGGAAACAGGGCGGTCAGTTACCCCGGACATAGGGAGGTCAGTTATCCTGGAAACAGGGCGGTCAGTTCCCCCGGAAACAGGGAGATCAGTTACCCCGGAAACAGGGCAGTCATTTACCCTGGAAACAGGGCAGTCAGTTATCCTGGAAACAGTGTGGTCAGTGACCCTGGAAACAGGGTGGTCAGTTATCCTGGAAACAGGGTGGTCAGTTACCCCGGAAACAGGGTGATCAGTTATCCTGGAAACAGGGCAGTCAGTTACCCCGGAAACAGGGCAGTCTTTTACCCTGGAAACTGGGCAGTCAGTTATCCTGGAAACAGTGTGGTTGGTCAGTGACCCTGGAAACAGGGTGGTCAGTTATCCTGGAAATAGGGCGGTCAGTTACCCCGGAAACAGGGCAGTCAGTTACCCCGGAAACAGAGTGATCAGTTACCCTGGAAACAGGGCAGTCAGTTATCCCGGAAACAGGGTGATCAGTTACCCTGGAAACAGGGCAGTCAGTTAGCCTGGAAACAGGGCAGTCAGTTACCCCGGAAACAGGGCAGTCAATTACCCCGGAAACAGGGTGATCAGTTACCCTGGAAACAGTGCAGTCAGTTAGCCTGGAAACAGGGCAGTCAGTTACCCCGGAAACAGGGTGATCAGTTACCCTGGAAACAGGGCAGTCAGTTAGCCTGGAAACAGGACAGTCAGTTACCCCGGAAACAGGGCAGTCAGTTATCCCGGAAGCAGGGCAGTCAGTTATCCTGGAAACAGGGCAGTCAGTTATCCTGGAAAAAGGGCGATCAGTTGCCCCGGAAATAGGGAGGTCAGTTATCCTGGAAACAGCGCGGTCAGTTACCCCGGAACCAGGGAGATCAGTTTCCCCGGAAACAGGGCTGTCAGTTACCCTGGAAACAGGGCAGTCAGTTATCCTGGAAACAGGGCGGTCAGTTACCCCGGAAATAGGGCGGTCAGTTTTCCTGGAAAAAGGGTGGTCAGGTACCCCGGAAACCGGGAGATCAGTTACCCCGGAAACAGCGCGGTCAGTTAACCTGGAAACAGGGCAGTCAGTTACCCTGGAAACAGGGCAGTCAGTTATCCTGGAAAAAGGGCGGTCAGTTACCCCGGAAATATAGAGGTCAGTTATCCTGGAAACTGGGCAGTCAGTTACCCTGGAAACAGGGCAGTCAGTTATCCCGGAAACAGGGTGATCAGTTACCCTGGAAACAGGGCAGTCAGTTATCCCGCAAAAAGGGTGATCAGTTACCCTGGAAACTGGGCAGTCAGTTACCCTGGAAACAGGGCAGTCAGTTACCCCGGAAGCAGGGCAGTCAGTTACCCTGGAAAGAGGGCAGTCAGTTACCCCGGAAACTGGGCAGTCAGTTACCCTCGAAACAGGGCAGTCAGTCACCCTGGAACAGGTTCGTCAGTTACCCCGGAAACAGGGTGATCAGATACCCCGGAAAAAGGGCAGTCAGTTACCCTGGAAAGAGGGCAGTCAGTTACCCCGGAAACTGGGCAGTCAGTTACCCTCGAAACAGGGCAGTCAGTCACCCTGGAACAGGTTAGTCAGTTACCCCGGAAACAGGGTGATCAGATACCCCGGAAAAAGGGCAGTCAGTTACCCTGGAAACAGGGCAGTCAGTTACCCCGGAAGCAGGGCAGTCAGTTCCCCTGGAAAGAGGGCAGTCAGTTACCCTGGAAACAGGGCAGTCAGTTAACCTGGAAACAGGGCAGTCAGTTAACCTGGAAACAGGGCAGTCCGTTATCCTGGAAACAGGGCGGTCAGTTACCCCGGACATAGGGAGGTCAGTTATCCTGGAAACAGGGCGGTCAGTTCCCCTGGAAACAGGGAGATCAGTTACCCCGGAAACAGGGCAGTCATTTACCCTGGAAACAGGGCAGTCAGTTCTCCTGGAAACAGTGTGGTCAGTGACCCTGGAAACAGGGTGGTCAGTTATCCTGGAAACAGGGTGGTCAGTTACCCCGGAAACAGGGTGATCAGTTATCCTGGAAACAGGGCAGTCAGTTACCCCGGAAACAGGGCAGTCTTTTACCCTGGAAACTGGGCAGTCAGTTATCCTGGAAACAGTGTGGTTGGTCAGTGACCCTGGAAACAGGGTGGTCAGTTATCCTGGAAATAGGGCGGTCAGTTACCCCGGAAACAGGGCAGTCAGTTACCCCGGAAACAGAGTGATCAGTTACCCTGGAAACAGGGCAGTCAGTTATCCCGGAAACAGGGTGATCAGTTACCCTGGAAACAGGGCAGTCAGTTAGCCTGGAAACAGGGCAGTCAGTTACCCCGGAAACAGGGCAGTCAATTACCCCGGAAACAGGGTGATCAGTTACCCTGGAAACAGTGCAGTCAGTTAGCCTGGAAACAGGGCAGTCAGTTACCCCGGAAACAGGGTGATCAGTTACCCTGGAAACAGGGCAGTCAGTTAGCCTGGAAACAGGACAGTCAGTTACCCCGGAAACAGGGCAGTCAGTTATCCCGGAAGCAGGGCAGTCAGTTATCCTGGAAACAGGGCAGTCAGTTATCCTGGAAAAAGGGCGATCAGTTGCCCCGGAAATAGGGAGGTCAGTTATCCTGGAAACAGCGCGGTCAGTTACCCCGGAACCAGGGAGATCAGTTTCCCCGGAAACAGGGCAGTCAGTTACCCTGGAAACAGGGCAGTCAGTTATCCTGGAAACAGGGCGGTCAGTTACCCCGGAAATAGGGCGGTCAGTTTTCCTGGAAAAAGGGTGGTCAGGTACCCCGGAAACCGGGAGATCAGTTACCGCGGAAACAGCGCGGTCAGTTAACCTGGAAACAGGGCAGTCAGTTACCCTGGAAACAGGGCAGTCAGTTATCCTGGAAAAAGGGCGGTCAGTTACCCCGGAAATATAGAGGTCAGTTATCCTGGAAACTGGGCAGTCAGTTACCCTGGAAACAGGGCAGTCAGTTATCCCGGAAACAGGGTGATCAGTTACCCTGGAAACAGGGCAGTCAGTTATCCCGCAAAAAGGGTGATCAGTTACCCTGGAAACTGGGCAGTCAGTTACCCTGGAAACAGGGCAGTCAGTTACCCCGGAAGCAGGGCAGTCAGTTACCCTGGAAAGAGGGCAGTCAGTTACCCCGGAAACTGGGCAGTCAGTTACCCTCGAAACAGGGCAGTCAGTCACCCTGGAACAGGTTAGTCAGTTACCCCGGAAACAGGGTGATCAGATACCCCGGAAAAAGGGCAGTCAGTTACCCTGGAAACAGGGCAGTCAGTTACCCCGGAAGCAGGGCAGTCAGTTCCCCTGGAAAGAGGGCAGTCAGTTACCCTGGAAACAGGGCAGTCAGTTAACCTGGAAACAGGGCAGTCAGTTAACCTGGAAACAGGGCAGTCCGTTATCCTGGAAACAGGGCGGTCAGTTACCCCGGACATAGGGAGGTCAGTTATCCTGGAAACAGGGCGGTCAGTTCCCCCGGAAACAGGGAGATCAGTTACCCCGGAAACAGGGCAGTCATTTACCCTGGAAACAGGGCAGTCAGTTATCCTGGAAACAGTGTGGTCAGTGACCCTGGAAACAGGGTGGTCAGTTATCCTGGAAACAGGGTGGTCAGTTACCCCGGAAACAGGGTGATCAGTTATCCTGGAAACAGGGCAGTCAGTTACCCCGGAAACAGGGCAGTCTTTTACCCTGGAAACTGGGCAGTCAGTTATCCTGGAAACAGTGTGGTTGGTCAGTGACCCTGGAAACAGGGTGGTCAGTTATCCTGGAAATAGGGCGGTCAGTTACCCCGGAAACAGGGCAGTCAGTTACCCCGGAAACAGAGTGATCAGTTACCCTGGAAACAGGGCAGTCAGTTATCCCGGAAACAGGGTGATCAGTTACCCTGGAAACAGGGCAGTCAGTTAGCCTGGAAACAGGGCAGTCAGTTACCCCGGAAACAGGGCAGTCAATTACCCCGGAAACAGGGTGATCAGTTACCCTGGAAACAGTGCAGTCAGTTAGCCTGGAAACAGGGCAGTCAGTTACCCCGGAAACAGGGTGATCAGTTACCCTGGAAACAGGGCAGTCAGTTAGCCTGGAAACAGGACAGTCAGTTACCCCGGAAACAGGGCAGTCAGTTATCCCGGAAGCAGGGCAGTCAGTTATCCTGGAAACAGGGCAGTCAGTTATCCTGGAAAAAGGGCGATCAGTTGCCCCGGAAATAGGGAGGTCAGTTATCCTGGAAACAGCGCGGTCAGTTACCCCGGAACCAGGGAGATCAGTTTCCCCGGAAACAGGGCTGTCAGTTACCCTGGAAACAGGGCAGTCAGTTATCCTGGAAACAGGGCGGTCAGTTACCCCGGAAATAGGGCGGTCAGTTTTCCTGGAAAAAGGGTGGTCAGGTAACCCGGAAACCGGGAGATCAGTTACCCCGGAAACAGCGCGGTCAGTTAACCTGGAAACAGGGCAGTCAGTTACCCTGGAAACAGGGCAGTCAGTTATCCTGGAAAAAGGGCGGTCAGTTACCCCGGAAATATAGAGGTCAGTTATCCTGGAAACTGGGCAGTCAGTTACCCTGGAAACAGGGCAGTCAGTTATCCCGGAAACAGGGTGATCAGTTACCCTGGAAACAGGGCAGTCAGTTATCCCGCAAAAAGGGTGATCAGTTACCCTGGAAACTGGGCAGTCAGTTACCCTGGAAACAGGGCAGTCAGTTACCCCGGAAGCAGGGCAGTCAGTTACCCTGGAAAGAGGGCAGTCAGTTACCCCGGAAACTGGGCAGTCAGTTACCCTCGAAACAGGGCAGTCAGTCACCCTGGAACAGGTTCGTCAGTTACCCCGGAAACAGGGTGATCAGATACCCCGGAAAAAGGGCAGTCAGTTACCCTGGAAACAGGGCAGTCAGTTACCCCGGAGGCAGGGCAGTCAGTTCCCCTGGAAAGAGGGCAGTCAGTTACCCTGGAAACAGGGCAGTCAGTTAACCTGGAAACAGGGCAGTCATTTAACCTGGAAACAGGGCAGTCCGTTATCCTGGAAACAGGGCGGTCAGTTACCCCGGACATAGGGAGGTCAGTTATCCTGGAAACAGGGCGGTCAGTTCCCCCGGAAACAGGGCAGTCATTTACCCTGGAAACAGGGCAGTCAGTTATCCTGGAAACAGTGTGGTCAGTGACCCTGGAAACAGGGTGGTCAGTTATCCTGGAAACAGGGTGGTCAGTTACCCCGGAAACAGGGTGATCAGTTATCCTGGAAACAGGGCAGTCAGTTACCCCGGAAACAGGGCAGTCTTTTACCCTGGAAACTGGGCAGTCAGTTATCCTGGAAACAGTGTGGTTGGTCAGTGACCCTGGAAACAGGGTGGTCAGTTATCCTGGAAATAGGGCGGTCAGTTACCCCAGAAACAGGGCAGTCAGTTACCCCGGAAACAGAGTGATCAGTTACCCTGGAAACAGGGCAGTCAGTTATCCCGGAAACAGGGTGATCAGTTACCCTGGAAACAGGGCAGTCAGTTAGCCTGGAAACAGGGCAGTCAGTTACCCCGGAAACAGGGCAGTCAATTACCCCGGAAACAGGGTGATCAGTTACCCTGGAAACAGTGCAGTCAGTTAGCCTGGAAACAGGGCAGTCAGTTACCCCGGAAACAGGGTGATCAGTTACCCTGGAAACAGGGCAGTCAGTTAGCCTGGAAACAGGGCAGTCAGTTATCCTGGAAACAGGGCGGTCAGTTACCCCGGAAATAGGGCGGTCAGTTTTCCTGGAAACAGGGTGGTCAGGTACCCCGGAAACCGGGAGATCAGTAACCCCAGAAACAGCGCGGTCAGTTAACCTGGAAACAGGGCGGTCAGTTACCCTGGAAACAGGGCAGTCAGTTATCCTGGAAAAAGGGCGGTCAGTTACCCCGGAAATAGGGAGGTCAGTTATCCTGGAAACAGGGCGGTCAGTTACCCCGGAAACAGGGAGATCAGTTACCCCGGAAACAGGGCAGTCAGTTACCCTGGAAACAGGGCAGTCAGTTATCCTGGAAACAGGGTGGTCAGTGAGCCTGGAAATAGGGTGGTCAGTTACCCCGGAAACAGGGTTATCAGTAATCCTGGAAACAGGGCAGCCAGTTACCCCGGAAAAAGGGTGATCAGTTATCCTGGAAACAGGGCAGTCAGTTAGCCTGGAAACAGGGCAGTCAGTTATCCCGGAAACAGGGTGATCAGTTACCCTGGAAACTGGGCAGTCAGTTAACCTGGAAACAGGGCAGTCAGTTACCCCGGAAACAGGGCAGTCAGTTAGCCTGGAAACTGGGCAGTCAGTTACCCTGGAAACAGGGCAGTCAGTTCTTCCGGAAACAGGGTGATCAGTTACCCTGGAAACAGGGCAGTCAGTTATCCCGCAAAAAGGGTGATCAGTTACCCTGGAAACTGGGCAGTCAGTTACCGTGGAAACAGGGCAGTCAGTTACCCCGGAAGCAGGGCAGTCAGTTACCCTGGAAAGAGGGCAGTCAGTTACCCTGGAAACTGGGCAGTCAGTTACCCTGGAAACAGGGCAGTCAGTTATCCCTGAAACAGGGTGATCAGTTACCCTGGAAACAGGGCAGTCAGTTATCCCGGAAAAAGGGTGATCAGTTACCCTGGAAACAGGGCGGTCAGTTCCCCCGGAAACAGGGAGATCAGTTACCCCGGAAGCAGGGCAGTCAGTTACCCTGGAAAGAGGGCAGTCTGTTACCCTGGAAACTGGGCAGTCAGTTACCCTGGAAACAGGGCAGTCAGTTATCCCTGAAACAGGGTGATCAGTTACCCTGGAAACAGGGCAGTCAGTTATCCCGGAAAAAGGGTGATCAGTTACCCTGGAAACAGGGCGGTCAGTTCCCCCGGAAACAGGGAGATCAGTTACCCCGGAAACAGGGCAGTCATTTACCCTGGAAACAGGGCAGTCAGTTATCCTGGAAACAGAGTGGTCAGTGACCCTGGAAACAGGGTGGTCAGTTATCCTGGAAACAGGGTGGTCAGTTACCCCGGAAACAAGGTGATCAGTTATCCTGGAAACAGGGCAGTCAGTTACCCCGGAAACAGGGCAGTCTTTTACCCTGGAAACTGGGCAGTCAGTTATCCTGGAAACAGTGTGGTTGGTCAGTGACCCTGGAAACAGGGTGGTCAGTTATCCTGGAAATAGGGCGGTCAGTTACCCCAGAAACAGGGCAGTCAGTTACCCCGGAAACAGTGTGATCAGTTACCCTGGAAACCGGGCAGTCAGTTACCCTGGAAACAGGGCAGTCAGTTTCCCCGGAAACAGGGAAGTCAGTTACCCCAGAAACAGGGCAGTCAGTCACCCTGGAAACAGGTTAGTCAGTTACCCCGGAAACAGGGTGATCAGTTACCCCGGAAAAAGGGCAGTCAGTTCCCCTGGAAACAGGGCAGTCAGTTACCCTGGAAACAGGGCAGTCAGTTACCATGGAAACAGGGCAATGAGCTATCCCAGAAACAGGGCAGTCAGGTTTCCCGGAAACAGGGTGAACAGTTAACCTGGAAACTGGGCAGTCAGTTATCCTGGAAACAGGGCAGTCAGTTATCCTGGAAACAGGGCGGTCATTTACCCCGGAAATCGGGCGGTCAGTTATCCTGGAAACAGGGTGGTCAGGTACCCCGGAAACCGGGAGATCAGTTACCCCGGAAACAGCGCGGTCAGTTACCCTGGAAACAGGGCAGTCAGTTACCCTGGAAACAGGGCAGTCAGTTATCCTGGCAAAAGGGCAGTCAGTTACCCCGGAAATAGGGAGGTCAGTTATCCTGGAAACAGGGCGGTCAGTTACCGCGAAAACAGGGAGATCAGTTATCCCGGAAACAGGGCAGTCAGTTACCCTGGAAACAGGGCAGTCAGTTATCCTGGAAACAGGGTGGTCAGTGAGCCTGGAAATAGGGTGGTCAGTTACCCCGGAAACAGGGCATTCAGTTATCCTGGAAACAGGGCAGTCAGTTATCCCGGAAAAAGGGTGATCAGTTACCCTGGAAACTGGGCAGTCAGTTACCCTGGAAACAGGGCAGTCAGTTTCCCCGGAAACAGGGAAGTCAGTTACCCTGGAAACAGGGCAGTCAGTCACCCTGGAAACAGGGCATTCAGTTATCCCGGAAACAGGGCAGTCAGTTATCCCGGAAAAAGGGTGATCAGTTACCCTGGAAACTGGGCAGTCAGTTACCCTGGAAATTGGGCAGTCAGTTTCCCCGGAAACAGGGGAGTCAGTTACCCTGGAAACAGGGCAGTCAGTTAGCCTGGAAACAGGTTAGTCAGTTACCCCAGAAACAGGGTGATCAGTTACCCAGGAAACAGGGCTGTCAGTTACCCTGGAAACAGGGCAGTCAGTTTCCCCGGAAACAGGGGAGTCTTTTACCCTGGAAACAGGGCAGTCAGTTACCCTGGAAGCAGGTTAGTCAGTTACCCCAGAAACAGGGTGATCAGTTACCCAGGAAACAGGGCTGTCAGTTACCCTGGAAACAGGGCAGTCAGTCACCCTGGAAACAGGGCATTCAGTTATCCCGGAAACAGGGCAGTCAGTTATCCCGGAAAAAGGGTGAACAGTTACCCTGGAAACTGGGCAGTCAGTTACCCTGGAAACAGGGCAGTCAGTTTCCCCGGAAACAGGGCAGTCAGTTACCCCGGAAACAGACTGATCAGTTCCCCTGGAAACAGGGCAGTCAGTTATCCCGGAAACAGGGTGATCAGTTACCCTGGAAACAGGGCAGTCAGTTAGCCTGGAAACAGGGCAGTCAGTTACCCCGGAAACAGGGCAGTCAATTACCCCGGAAACAGGGTGATCAGTTACCCTGGAAACAGTGCAGTCAGTTAGCCTGGAAACAGGGCAGTCAGTTACCCCGGAAACAGGGTGATCAGTTACCCTGGAAACAGGGCAGTCAGTTAGCCTGGAAACAGGGCAGTCAGTTACCCCGGAAACAGGGCAGTCAGTTATCCCGGAAGCAGGGCAGTCAGTTATCCTGGAAACAGGGCAGTCAGTTATCCTGGAAAAAGGGCGATCAGTTGCCCCGGAAATAGGGAGGTCAGTTATCCTGGAAACAGCGCGGTCAGTTACCCCGGAACCAGGGAGATCAGTTTCCCCGGAAACAGGGCAGTCAGTTACCCTGGAAACAGGGCAGTCAGTTATCCTGGAAACAGGGTGGTCAGTTACCCCGGAAATAGGGCGGTCAGTTTTCCTGGAAACAGGGTGGTCAGGTACCCCGGAAACCGGGAGATCAGTTACCCCGGAAACAGCGCGGTCAGTTAACCTGGAAACAGGGCAGTCAGTTACCCTGGAAACAGGGCAGTCAGTTATCCTGGAAAAAGGGCGGTCAGTTACCCCGGAAATATAGAGGTCAGTTATCCTGGAAACAGGGCAGTCAGTTATCCCGGAAACAGGGAGATCAGTTACCCCGGAAACAGGGCAGTCAGTTACCATGGAAACAGGGCAGTCAGTTACCCTGGAAACAGGGCAGTCAGTTATCCTGGAAAAAGGGCAGTCAGTTACCCCGGAAATAGGGAGGTCAGTTATCCTGGAAACAGGGCGGTCAGTTACCGCGAAAACAGGGAGATCAGTTACCCCGGAAACAGGGCAGTCAGTTACCCTGGAAACAGGGCAGTCAGTTATCCTGGAAACAGGGTGGTCAGTGAGCCTGGAAATAGGGTGGTCAGTTACCCCGGAAACAGGGCATTCAGTTATCCTGGAAACAGGGCAGTCAGTTATCCCGGAAAAAGGGTGATCAGTTACCCTGGAAACTGGGCAGTCAGTTACCCTGGAAACAGGGCAGTCAGTTTCCCCGGAAACAGGGAAGTCAGTTACCCTGGAAACAGGGCAGTCAGTCACCCTGGAAACAGGGCATTCAGTTATCCCGGAAACAGGGCAGTCAGTTATCCCGGAAAAAGGGTGATCAGTTACCCTGGAAACTGGGCAGTCAGTTACCCTGGAAACAGGGCAGTCAGTTATCCCGGAAACAGGGTGATCAGTTATCCTGGAAACAGGGCAGTCAGTTAGCCTGGAAACAGGGCAGTCAGTTATCCCGGAAACAGGGTGATCAGTTACCCTGGAAACTGGGCAGTCAGTTAACCTGGAAACAGGGCAGTCAGTTACCCTGGAAACAGGGCAGTCAGTTAGCCTGGAAACTGGGCAGTCAGTTACCCTGGAAACAGGGCAGTCAGTTATCCCGGAAACAGGGTGATCAGTTACCCTGGAAACAGGGCAGTCAGTTATCCCGGAAAAAGGGTGATCAGTTACCCTGGAAACTCGGCAGTCAGTTACCCTGGAAACAGGGCAGTCAGTTTCCCCGGAAACAGGGAAGTCAGTTACCCTGGAAACAGGGCAGTCAGTCACCCTGGAAACAGGTTAGTCAGTTACCCCGGAAACAGGGTGATCAGTTACCCCGGAAACAGGGCAGTCAGTTCCCCTGGAAACAGGGCAGTCAGTTACCCTGGAAACAGGGCAGTCAGTTACCCTGGAAACAGGGCAATGAGCTATCCCGGAAACAGGGCAGTCAGGTTTCCCGGAAACAGGGTGAACAGTTAACCTGGAAACTGGGCAGTCAGTTATACTGGAAAAAGGGCAGTCAGTTACCCCGGAAATAGGGAGGTCAGTTATCCTTGAAACAGGGCGGTCAGTTACCGCGGAAACAGGGAGATCAGTTGCCCCGGAAACAGGGCAGTCAGTTACCCTGGAAACAGGGCAGTCAGTTATCCTGGAAACAGGGTGGTCAGTGAGCCTGGAAACAGGGCATTCAGTTACCCCGGAAACAGGGCATTCAGTTACCCTGGAAACAGGGCAGTCAGTTATCCCGGAAAAAGGGTGATCAGTTACCCTGGAAACTGGGCAGTCAGTTACCCTGGAAACAGGGCAGTCAGTTTCCCCGGAAACAGGGAAGTCAGTTACCCTGGAAACAGGGCAGTCAGTTATCCCGGTAACAGGGCAGTCAGTTATCCCGGAAACAGTGTGATCAGTTACCCTGGAAACAGGGCAGTCAGTTACCCCGGAAACAGGGCAGTCAATTATCCTGGAAACAGGGCAGTCAGTTATCCCGGAAACAGTGCAGTCAGTTATCCCGGAAACAGGGTGATCAGTTACCCTGGAAACTGGGCAGTCAGTTAACCTGGAAACAGGGCAGTCAGTTACCCTGGAAACAGGGCAGTCAGTTAGCCTGGAAACTGGGCAGTCAGTTACCCTGGAAACAGGGCAGTCAGTTCTTCCGGAAACAGGGTGATCAGTTACCCTGGAAACAGGGCAGTCAGTTATCCCGCAAAAAGGGTGATCAGTTACCCTGGAAACTGGGCAGTCAGTTACCGTGGAAACAGGGCAGTCAGTTACCCCGGAAGCAGGGCAGTCAGTTACCCTGGAAAGAGGGCAGTCAGTTACCCCGGAAACTGGGCAGTCAGTTACCCTGGAAACAGGGCAGTCAGTTATCCCGGAAACAGGGTGATCAGTTACCCTGGAAACAGGGCAGTCAGTTATCCCGGAAAAAGGGTGATCAGTTACCCTGGAAACTGAGCAGTCAGTTACCCTGGAAACAGGGCAGTCAGATTCCCCGGAAACAGGGAAGTCAGTTACCCTGGAAACAGGGCAGTCACTCACCCTGGAAACAGGTTAGTCAGTTACCCCGGAAACAGGGTGATCAGTTACCCCGGAAACAGGGCAGTCAGTTCCCCTGGAAACAGGGCAGTCAGTCACCCTGGAAACAGGGCAATGAGCTATCCCGGAAACAGGGCAGTCAGGTTTCCCGGAAACAGGGTGAACAATTACCCTGGAAACTGGGCAGTCAGTTACCCTGGAAACAGGGCGGTCAGTTACCCTGGAAACAGGGCGGTCAGTTACCCCGGAAATCGGGCGGTCAGTTATCCTGGAAACAGGGTGGTCAGGTACCCCGGAAACAGGGAGATCAGTTACCCCGGAAACAGCGCGGTCAGTTACCCTGGAAACAGGGCAGTCAGTTACCCTGGAAACAGGGCAGTCAGTTATCCTGGAAAAAGGGCAGTCAGTTACCCCGGAAATAGGGAGGTCAGTTATCCTGGAAACAGGGCGGTTATTTACCGCGGAAACAGGGAGATCAGTCCCCCGGAAACAGGGCAGTCAGTTACCCTGGAAACAGGGCAGTCAGTTATCCTGGAAACAGGGTGGTCAGTGAGCATGGAAATAGGGTGGTCAGTTACCCCGGAAACAGGTTGATCAGTAATCCTGGAAACAGGGCAGCCAGTTACCCCGGAAACAGGGTGATCTGTTATCCTGGAAACAGGGCAGTCAGTTAGCCTGGAAACAGGGCAGTCAGTTACCCCGGAAACAGGGCAGTCAGTTACCCTGGAAACAGGGCAGTAAATTATCCTGGTAACAGGGCAGTCAGTTATCCCGGAAACAGGGTGATCAGTTACCCTGGAAACAGGGCAGTCAGTTAACCCGGAAACAGGGCAGTCAATTACCCTGGCAACAGGGCAGTCAGTTATCCCGGAAACAGGGTGATCAGTTACCCTGGAAACTGGGCAGTCAGTTAACCTGGAAACACGGCAGTCAGTTACCCCGGAAACAGGGCAGTCAGTTAGCCTGGAAACTGGGCAGTCAGTTACCCTGGAAACAGGTTAGTCAGTTACCCCGGAAACAGGGTGATCAGTTACCCCGGAAAAAGGGCAGTCAGTTCCCCTGGAAACAGGGCAGTCAGTTACCCTGGAAACAGGGCAGTCAGTTACCATGGAAACAGGGCAATGAGCTATCCCGGAAACAGGGCAGTCAGGTTTCCCGGAAACAGGGTGAACAGTTAACCTGGAAACTGGGCAGTCAGTTATACTGGAAATCGGGCAGTCAGTTATCCTGGAAACAGGGCAGTCAGTTATCCTGGAAACAGGGCGGTCATTTACCCCGGAAATCGGGCGGTCAGTTATCCTGGAAACAGGGTGGTCAGGTACCCCGGAAACAGGGAGATCAGTTACCGCGGAAACAGCGCGGTCAGTTACCCTGGAAACAGGGCAGTCAGTTACCCTGGAAACAGGGCAGTCAGTTATCCTGGAAAAAGGGCAGTCAGTTACCCCGGAAATAGGGAGGTCAGTTATCCTGGAAACAGGGCGGTCAGTTACCGCGGAAACAGGGAGATCAGTTACCCCGGAAACAGGGCAGTCAGTTACCCTGGAAACAGGGCAGTCAGTTATCCTGGAAACAGGGTGGTCAGTGAGCCTGGAAATAGGGTGGTCAGTTACCCCGGAAACAGGGCATTCAGTTATCCTGGAAACAGGGCAGTCAGTTATCCCGGAAAAAGGGTGATCAGTTACCCTGGAAACTGGGCAGTCAGTTACCCTGGAAACAGGGCAGTCAGTTTCCCCGGAAACAGGGCAGTCAGTTATCCCGGAAAAAGGGTGATCAGTTACCCTGGAAACTGGGCAGTCAGTTACCCTGGAAACAGGGCAGTCAGTTTCCCCGGAAACAGGGGAGTCAGTTACCCTGGAAACAGGGCAGTCAGTTACCCTGGAAACAGGTTAGTCAGTTACCCCAGAAACAGGGTGATCAGTTACCCAGGAAACAGGGCTGTCAGTTACCCTGGAAACAGGGCAGTCAGTTTCCCCGGAAACAGGGGAGTCAGTTACCCTGGAAACAGGGCAGTCAGTTACCCTGGAAACAGGTTAGTCAGTTACCCCAGAAACAGGGTGATCAGTTACCCAGGAAACAGGGCTGTCAGTTACCCTGGAAACAGGGCAGTCAGTCACCCTGGAAACAGGGCATTCAGTTATCCCGGAAACAGGGCAGTCAGTTATCCCGGAAAAAGGGTGATCAGTTACCCTGGAAACTGGGCAGTCAGTTACCCTGGAAACAGGGCAGTCAGTTTCCCCGGAAACAGGGCAGTCAGTTACCCCGGAAACAGAGTGATCAGTTACCCTGGAAACAGGGCAGTCAGTTATCCCGGAAACAGGGTGATCAGTTACCCTGGAAACAGGGCAGTCAGTTAGCCTGGAAACAGGGCAGTCAGTTACCCCGGAAACAGGGCAGTCAATTACCCCGGAAACAGGGTGATCAGTTACCCTGGAAACAGTGCAGTCAGTTAGCCTGGAAACAGGGCAGTCAGTTACCCCGGAAACAGGGTGATCAGTTACCCTGGAAACAGGGCAGTCAGTTAGCCTGGAAACAGGGCAGTCAGTTACCCGGAAACAGGGCAGTCAGTTATCCCGGAAGCAGGGCAGTCAGTTATCCCGGAAACAGGGCAGTCAGTTATCCTGGAAAAAGGGCGATCAGTTGCCCCGGAAATAGGGAGGTCAGTTATCCTGGAAACAGCGCGGTCAGTTACCCCGGAACCAGGGAGATCAGTTTCCCCGGAAACAGGGCAGTCAGTTACCCTGGAAACAGGGCAGTCAGTTATCCTGGAAACAGGGCGGTCAGTTACCCCGGAAATAGGGCGGTCAGTTTTCCTGGAAACAGGGTGGTCAGGTACCCCGGAAACCGGGAGATCAGTTACCCCGGAAACAGCGCGGTCAGTTAACCTGGAAACAGGGCAGTCAGTTACCCTGGAAACAGGGCAGTCAGTTATCCTGGAAAAAGGGCGGTCAGTTACCCCGGAAATATAGAGGTCAGTTATCCTGGAAACAGGGCGGTCAGTTACCCCGGAAACAGGGCAGTCACTCACCCTGGAAACAGGTTAGTCAGTTACCCCGGAAACAGGGTGATCAGTTACCCCGGAAACAGGGCAGTCAGTTCCCCTGGAAACAGGGCAGTCAGTCACCCTGGAAACAGGGCAATGAGCTATCCCGGAAACAGGGCAGTCAGGTTACCCGGAAACAGGATGAACAATTACCCTGGAAACTGGGCAGTCAGTTACCCTCGAAACAGGGCGGTCAGTTACCCTGGAAACAGGGCAGTCAGTTATCCTGGAAACAGGGCAGTCAGTTATCCTTGAAACAGGGCGGTCAGTTACCCCGGAAATCGGGCGGTCAGTTATCCTGGAAACAGGGTGGTCAGGTACCCCGGAAACAGGGAGATCAGTTACCCCGGAAACAGCGCGGTCAGTTACCCTGGAAACAGGGCAGTCAGTTCCCCTGGAAACAGGGCATTCAGTTATCCTGGAAAAAGGGCAGTCAGTTACCCCGGAAATAGGGAGGTCAGTTATCCTGGAAACAGGGCGGTTATTTACCGCGGAAACAGGGAGATCAGTCCCCCGGAAACAGGGCAGTCAGTTACCCTGGAAACAGGGCAGTCAGTTATCCTGGAAACAGGGTGGTCAGTGAGCATGGAAATAGGGTGGTCAGTTACCCCGGAAACAGGTTGATCAGTAATCCTGGAAACAGGGCAGCCAGTTACCCCGGAAACAGGGTGATCTGTTATCCTGGAAACAGGGCAGTCAGTTAGCCTGGAAACAGGGCAGTCAGTTACCCCGGAAACAGGGCAGTCAGTTACCCTGGAAACAGGGCAGTAAATTATCCTGGTAACAGGGCAGTCAGTTATCCCGGAAACAGGGTGATCAGTTACCCTGGAAACAGGGCAGTCAGTTAACCCGGAAACAGGGCAGTCAATTACCCTGGCAACAGGGCAGTCAGTTATCCCGGAAACAGGGTGATCAGTTACCCTGGAAACTGGGCAGTCAGTTAACCTGGAAACACGGCAGTCAGTTACCCCGGAAACAGGGCAGTCAGTTAGCCTGGAAACTGGGCAGTCAGTTCCCCTGGAAACAGGGCAGTCAGTTACCCTGGAAACAGGGCAGTCAGTTACCATGGAAACAGGGCAATGAGCTATCCCAGAAACAGGGCAGTCAGGTTTCCCGGAAACAGGGTGAACAGTTAACCTGGAAACTGGGCAGTCAGTTATACTGGAAACAGGGCAGTCAGTTATCCTGGAAACAGGGCAGTCAGTTATCCTGGAAACAGGGCGGTCATTTACCCCGGAAATCGGGCGGTCAGTTATCCTGGAAACAGGGTGGTCAGGTACCCCGGAAACAGGGAGATCAGTTACCGCGGAAACAGCGCGGTCAGTTACCCTGGAAACAGGGCAGTCAGTTATCCTGGAAAAAGGGCAGTCAGTTACCCCGGAAATAGGGAGGTCAGTTATCCTGGAAACAGGGCGGTCAGTTACCGCGGAAACAGGGAGATCAGTTACCCCGGAAACAGGGCAGTCAGTTACCCTGGAAACAGGGCAGTCAGTTATCCTGGAAACAGGGTGGTCAGTGAGCCTGGAAATAGGGTGGTCAGTTACCCCGGAAACAGGGCATTCAGTTATCCTGGAAACAGGGCAGTCAGTTATCCCGGAAAAAGGGTGATCAGTTACCCTGGAAACTGGGCAGTCAGTTACCCTGGAAACAGGGCAGTCAGTTTCCCCGGAAACAGGGAAGTCAGTTACCCTGGAAACAGGGCTTTCAGTCACCCTGGAAACAGGGCATTCAGTTATCCCGGAAACAGGGCAGTCAGTTATCCCGGAAAAAGGGTGATCAGTTACCCTGGAAACTGGGCAGTCAGTTACCCTGGAAACAGGGCAGTCAGTTTCCCCGGAAACAGGGGAGTCAGTTACCCTGGAAACAGGGCAGTCAGTTACCCTGGAAACAGGTTAGTCAGTTACCCCAGAAACAGGGTGATCAGTTACCCAGGAAACAGGGCTGTCAGTTACCCTGGAAACAGGGCAGTCAGTTACCCTGGAAACAGGGGAGTCAGTTACCCTGGAAACAGGGCAGTCAGTTACCCTGGAAACAGGTTAGTCAGTTACCCCAGAAACAGGGTGATCAGTTACCCAGGAAACAGGGCTGTCAGTTACCCTGGAAACAGGGCAGTCAGTCACCCTGGAAACAGGGCATTCAGTTATCCCGGAAACAGGGCAGTCAGTTATCCCGGAAAAAGGGTGATCAGTTACCCTGGAAACTGGGCAGTCAGTTACCCTGGAAACAGGGCAGTCAATTTCCCCGGAAACAGGGCAGTCAGTTACCCCGGAAACAGAGTGATCAGTTACCCTGGAAACAGGGCAGTCAGTTATCCCGGAAACAGGGTGATCAGTTACCCTGGAAACTGGGCAGTCAGTTAGCCTGGAAACAGGGCAGTCAGTTACCCCGGAAACAGGGCAGTCAATTACCCCGGAAACAGGGTGATCAGTTACCCTGGAAACAGTGCAGTCAGTTAGCCTGGAAACAGGGCAGTCAGTTACCCCGGAAACAGGGTGATCAGTTACCCTGGAAACAGGGCAGTCAGTTAGCCTGGAAACAGGGCAGTCAGTTACCCCGGAAACAGGGCAGTCAGTTATCCCGGAAGCAGGGCAGTCAGTTATCCTGGAAACAGGGCAGTCAGTTATCCTGGAAAAAGGGCGATCAGTTGCCCCGGAAATAGGGAGGTCAGTTATCCTGGAAACAGCGCGGTCAGTTACCCCGGAACCAGGGAGATCAGTTTCCCCGGAAACAGGGCAGTCAGTTACCCTGGAAACAGGGCAGTCAGTTATCCTGGAAACAGGGCGGTCAGTTACCCCGGAAATAGGGCGGTCAGTTTTCCTGGAAACAGGGTGGTCAGGTACCCCGGAAACCGGGAGATCAGTTACCCCGGAAACAGCGCGGTCAGTTAACCTGGAAACAGGGCAGTCAGTTACCCTGGAAACAGGGCAGTCAGTTATCCTGGAAAAAGGGCGGTCAGTTACCCCGGAAATATAGAGGTCAGTTATCCTGGAAACAGGGCGGTCAGTTACCCCGGAAACAGGGAGATCAGTTACCCCGGAAACAGGGCAGTCAGTTACCCTGGAAACAGGGCAGTCAGTTATCCTGGAAACAGGGTGGTCAGTGAGCCTGGAAATAGGGTGGTCAGTTACCCCGGAAACAGGGTGATCAGTAATCCTGGAAACAGGGCAGCCAGTTACCCCGGAAACAGAGTGATCAATTATCCTGGAAACAGGGCAGTCAGTTAGCCTGGAAACAGGGCAGTCAGTTATCCCGGAAACAGGGTGATCAGTTACCCTGGAAACTGGGCAGTCAGTTAACCTGGAAACAGGGCAGTCAGTTACCCTGGAAACAGGGCAGTCAGTTAGCCTGGAAACTGGGCAGTCAGTTACCCTGGAAACAGGGCAGTCAGTTATCCCGGAAACAGGGTGATCAGTTACCCTGGAAACAGGGCAGTCAGTTATCCCGGAAAAAGGGTGATCAGTTACCCTGGAAACTGGGCAGTCAGTTACCCTGGAAACAGGGCAGTCAGTTTCCCCGGAAACAGGGAAGTCAGTTACCCTGGAAACAGGGCAGTCAGTCACCCTGCAAAACAGGTTAGTCAGTTACCCCGGAAACAGGGTGATCAGTTACCCCGGAAACAGGGCAGTCAGTTCCCCTGGAAACAGGGCAGTCAGTTACCCTGGAAACAGGGCAGTCAGTTACCCTGGAAACAGGGCAATGAGCTATCCCGGAAACAGGGCAGTCAGGTTTCCCGGAAACAGGGTGAACAGTTAACCTGGAAACCGGGCAGTCAGTTATACTGGAAACAGGGCAGTCAGTTATCCTGGAAACAGGGCAGTCAGTTATCCTGGAAACAGGGCGGTCAGTTACCCCGGAAATCGGGCGGTCGGTTATCCTGGAAACAGGGTGGTCAGGTACCCCGGAAACAGGGAGATCAGTTACCCCGGAAACAGCGCGGTCAGTTACCCTGGAAACAGGGCAGTCAGTTACCCTGGAAACAGGGCAGTCAGTTATCCTGGAAAATTGCAGTCAGTTACCCCGGAAATAGGGAGGTCAGTTATCCTGGAAACAGGGCGGTCAGTTACCGCGGAAACAGGGAGATCAGTTACCCCGGAAACAGGGCAGTCAGTTACCCTGGAAACAGGGCAGTCAGTTATCCTGGAAACAGGGTGGTCAGTGAGCCTGGAAATAGGGTGGTCAGTTACCCCGGAAACAGGGCATTCAGTTATCCTGGAAACAGGGCAGTCAGTTACCCTGGAAACAGGGCAGTCAGTTTCCCCGGAAACAGGGAAGTCAGTTACCCTGGAAACAGGGCAGTCAGTTATCCCGGTAACAGGGCAGTCAGTTATCCCGGAAACAGGGTGATCAGTTACCCTGGAAACAGGGCAGTCAGTTACCCCGGAAACAGGGCAGTCAATTATCCTGGAAACAGGGCAGTCAGTTATCCCGGAAACAGTGCAGTCAGTTATCCCATAAACAGGGTGATCAGTTACCCTGGAAACTGGGCAGTCAGTTAACCTGGAAACAGGGCAGTCAGTTACCCCGGAAACAGGGCAGTCAGTTAGCCTGGAAACTGGGCAGTCAGTTACCCTGGAAACAGGGCAGTCAGTTATCCCGGAAACAGGGTGATCAGTTACCCTGGAAACAGGGCAGTCAGTTATCCCGCAAAAAGGGTGATCAGTTACCCTGGAAACTGGGCAGTCAGTTACCGTGGAAACAGGGCAGTCAGTTACCCCGGAAGCAGGGCAGTCAGTTACCCTGGAAAGAGGGCAGTCAGTTACCCCGGAAACTGGGCAGTCAGTTACCCTGGAAACAGGGCAGTCAGTTATCCCGGAAAAAGGGTGATCAGTTGCCCTGGAAACAGGGCAGTCAGTTATCCCGGAAAAAGGGTGATCAGTTACCCTGGAAACTGGGCAGTCAGTTACCCTGGAAACAGGGCAGTCAGATTCCCCGGAAACAGGGAAGTCAGTTACCCTGGAAACAGGGCAGTCACTCACCCTGGAAACAGGTTAGTCAGTTATCCCGGAAACAGGGTGATCAGTTACCCCGGAAACAGGGCAGTCAGTTCCCCTGGAAACAGGGCAGTCAGTTACCCTGGAAACAGGGCAATGAGCTATCCCGGAAACAGGGCAGTTAGGTTTCCCGGAAAAAGGGTGAACAATTACCCTGGAAACTGGGCAGACAGTTACACTGGAAACAGGGCGGTCAGTTACCCTGGAAACAGGGCAGTCAGTTATCCTGGAAACAGGGCAGTCAGTTATCCTGGAAACAGGGCGGTCAGTTACCCCGGAAATCGGGCGGTCAGTTATCCTGGAAACAGGGTGGTCAGGTACCCCGGAAACAGGGAGATCAGTTACCCCGGAAACAGCGCGTTCAGTTACCCTGGAAACAGGGCAGTCAGTTACCCTGGAAACAGGGCAGTCAGTTATCCTGGAAAAAGGGCAGTCAGTTACCCCGGAAATAGGGAGGTCAGTTTTCCTGGAAACAGGGCGGTTATTTACCGCGGAAAAAGGGAGATCAGTTACCCCGGAAACAGGGCAGTCAGTTACCCTGGAAACAGGGCAGTCAGTTATCCTGGAAAGAGGGTGGTCAGTGAGCATGGAAATAGGGTGGTCAGTTACCCTGGAAACAGGTTGATCAGTAATCCTGGAAACAGGGCAGCCAGTTACCCCGGAAACAGGGTGATCTGTTATCCTGGAAACAGGGCAGTCAGTTAGCCTGGAAACAGGGCAGTCAGTTACCCCGGAAACAGGGCAGTCAGTTACCCTGGAAACAGGGCAGTAAATTATCCCGGTAACAGGGCAGTCAGTTATCCCGGAAACAGGGTGATCAGTTACCCTGGAAACAGGGCAGTCAGTTAACCCGTAAACAGGGCAGTCAATTACCCTGGCAACAGGGCAGTCAGTTATCCCGGAAACAGGGTGATCAGTTACCCTGGAAACTGGGCAGTCAGTTAACCTGGAAACACGGCAGTCAGTTACCCCGGAAACAGGGCAGTCAGTTAGCCTGGAAACTGGGCAGTCAGTTACCCTGGAAACAGGGCAGTCAGTTATCCCGGAAACCGGGTGATCAGTTACCCTGGAAACAGGGCAGTCAGTTATCCCGCAAAAAGGGTGATCAGTTACCCTGGAAACTGGGCTGTCAGTTACCCTGGAAACAGGGCAGTCAGTTACCCCGGAAGCAGGGCAGTCAGTTACCCTGGAAAGAGGGCAGTCAGTTACTCCGGAAACTGGGCAGTCAGTTACCCTCGAAACAGGGCAGTCAGTCACCCTGGAACAGGTTAGTTAGTTACCCCGGAAACAGGGTGATCAGATACCCCGGAAAAAGGGCAGTCAGTTCCCCTGGAAAGAGGGCAGTCAGTTAACCTGGAAACAGGGCAGTCAGTTAACCTGGAAACAGGGCAGTCCGTTATGCTGGAAACAGGGCGGTCAGTTACCCCGGAAATAGGGAGGTCAGTTATCCTGGAAACAGGGCGGTCAGTTCCCCCGGAAACAGGGAGATCAGTTACCCCGGAAACAGGGCAGTCATTTACCCTGGAAACTGGGCAGTCAGTTATCCTGGAAACAGTGTGGTCAGTGACCTTGGAAACAGGGTGGTCAGTTATCCTAGAAACAGGGTGGTCAGTTATCCCGGAAACAGGGTGATCAGTTATCCTGGAAACAGGGCAGTCAGTTACCCCGGAAACAGGGCAGTCTTTTACCCTGGAAACTGGGCAGGCAGTTATCCCGGAAACAGTGTGGTTGGTCACTGACCCTGGAAACAGGGTGGTCAGTTATCCTGGAAATAGGGCGGTCAGTTACCCCGGAAACAGGGCAGTCAGTTACCCCGGAAACAGGGTGATCAGTTACCCTGGAAACAGGGCAGTCAGTTATCCCGGAAACAGGGTGATCAGTTACACTGGAAACAGGGCAGTCAGTTGGCCTGGAAACAGGGCAGTCAGTTACCCCGGAAACAGGGCAGTCAGTTACCCCGGAAACAGGGTGATCAGTTACCCTGGAAACAGTGCAGTCAGTTAGCCTGGAAACAGGGCAGTCAGTTACCCCGGAAACAGGGTGATCAGTTACCTTGGAAACAGGGCAGTCAGTTAGCCTGGAAACAGGGCAGTCAGTTACCCCGGAAACAGGGCAGTCAGTTATCCCGGAAGCAGGGCAGTCAGTTATCCTGGAAACAGGGTAGTCAGTTATCCTGGAAAAAGGGCGATCAGTTGACCCGGAAACAGGGTGGTCAGTTACCCCGGAAACAGGGAGATCAGTTACCCCGGAAACAGGGCAGTCAGTTACCCTGGAAACAGGGCAGTCAGTTATCCTGGAAACAGGGTGGTCAGTGAGCCTGGAAATAGGGTGGTCAGTTACCCCGGAAACAGGGTGATCAGTAATCCTGGAAACAGGGCAGCCATTTACCCCGGAAACAGGGTGATCAGTTATCCTGGAAACAGGGCAGTCAGTTAGCCTGGAAACAGGGAAGTCAGTGAGCCTGGAAACAGGGCAGTCAGTTATCCCAGTAACAGGGCAGTCAGTTATCCCGGAAACAGGGTGATCAGTTACCCTGGAAACAGGGCAGTCAGTTACCCCGGAAACAGGGCAGTCAATTACCCTGGAAACAGGGCAGTCAGTTATTACGGAAACAGTGCAGTCAGTTATCCCGGAAACAGGGTGATCAGTTACCCTGGAAACTGGGCAGTCAGTTACCCTGGAAACAGGGCAGTCAGTTACCCCGGAAACAGGGCAGTCAGTTAGCCTGGAAACTGGGCAGTCAGTTACCCTGGAAACTGGGCAGTCAGTTACCCTGGAAACAGGGCAGTCAGTTATCCCGGAAACAGGTTGATCAGTTACCCTGGAAACAGGGCAGTCAGTTATCCCGGAAAAAGGGTGATCAGTTACCCTGGAAACTGGGCAATCAGTTACCCTGGAAACAGGGCAGTCAGTTATCCTGGAAACAGAGTGGTCAGTGACCCTGGAAACAGGGTGGTCAGTTATCCTGGAAACAGGGTGGTCAGTTACCCCGGAAACAAGGTGATCAGTTATCCTGGAAACAGGGCAGTCAGTTACCCCGGAAACAGGGCAGTCTTTTACCCTGGAAACTGGGCAGTCAGTTATCCTGGAAACAGTGTGGTTGGTCAGTGACCCTGGAAACAGGGTGGTCAGTTATCCTGGAAATAGGGCGGTCAGTTACCCCAGAAACAGGGCAGTCAGTTACCCCGGAAACAGTGTGATCAGTTACCCTGGAAACCGGGCAGTCAGTTACCCTGGAAACAGGGCAGTCAGTTTCCCCGGAAACAGGGAAGTCAGTTACCCCAGAAACAGGGCAGTCAGTCACCCTGGAAACAGGTTAGTCAGTTACCCCGGAAACAGGGTGATCAGTTACCCCGGAAAAAGGGCAGTCAGTTCCCCTGGAAACAGGGCAGTCAGTTACCCTGGAAACAGGGCAGTCAGTTACCATGGAAACAGGGCAATGAGCTATCCCAGAAACAGGGCAGTCAGGTTTCCCGGAAACAGGGTGAACAGTTAACCTGGAAACTGGGCAGTCAGTTATCCTGGAAACAGGGCAGTCAGTTATCCTGGAAACAGGGCGGTCATTTACCCCGGAAATCGGGCGGTCAGTTATCCTGGAAACAGGGTGGTCAGGTACCCCGGAAACCGGGAGATCAGTTACCCCGGAAACAGCGCGGTCAGTTACCCTGGAAACAGGGCAGTCAGTTACCCTGGAAACAGGGCAGTCAGTTATCCTGGCAAAAGGGCAGTCAGTTACCCCGGAAATAGGGAGGTCAGTTATCCTGGAAACAGGGCGGTCAGTTACCGCGAAAACAGGGAGATCAGTTACCCCGGAAACAGGGCAGTCAGTTACCCTGGAAACAGGGCAGTCAGTTATCCTGGAAACAGGGTGGTCAGTGAGCCTGGAAATAGGGTGGTCAGTTACCCCGGAAACAGGGCATTCAGTTATCCTGGAAACAGGGCAGTCAGTTATCCCGGAAAAAGGGTGATCAGTTACCCTGGAAACTGGGCAGTCAGTTACCCTGGAAACAGGGCAGTCAGTTTCCCCGGAAACAGGGAAGTCAGTTACCCTGGAAACAGGGCAGTCAGTCACCCTGGAAACAGGGCATTCAGTTATCCCGGAAACAGGGCAGTCAGTTATCCCGGAAAAAGGGTGATCAGTTACCCTGGAAACTGGGCAGTCAGTTACCCTGGAAACAGGGCAGTCAGTTTCCCCGGAAACAGGGGAGTCAGTTACCCTGGAAACAGGGCAGTCAGTTAGCCTGGAAACAGGTTAGTCAGTTACCCCAGAAACAGGGTGATCAGTTACCCAGGAAACAGGGCTGTCAGTTACCCTGGAAACAGGGCAGTCAGTTTCCCCGGAAACAGGGGAGTCTTTTACCCTGGAAACAGGGCAGTCAGTTACCCTGGAAGCAGGTTAGTCAGTTACCCCAGAAACAGGGTGATCAGTTACCCAGGAAACAGGGCTGTCAGTTACCCTGGAAACAGGGCAGTCAGTCACCCTGGAAACAGGGCATTCAGTTATCCCGGAAACAGGGCAGTCAGTTATCCCGGAAAAAGGGTGAACAGTTACCCTGGAAACTGGGCAGTCAGTTACCCTGGAAACAGGGCAGTCAGTTTCCCCGGAAACAGGGCAGTCAGTTACCCCGGAAACAGACTGATCAGTTCCCCTGGAAACAGGGCAGTCAGTTATCCCGGAAACAGGGTGATCAGTTACACTGGAAACAGGGCAGTCAGTTGGCCTGGAAACAGGGCAGTCAGTTACCCCGGAAACAGGGCAGTCAGTTACCCCGGAAACAGGGTGATCAGTTACCCTGGAAACAGTGCAGTCAGTTAGCCTGGAAACAGGGCAGTCAGTTACCCCGGAAACAGGGTGATCAGTTACCTTGGAAACAGGGCAGTCAGTTAGCCTGGAAACAGGGCAGTCAGTTACCCCGGAAACAGGGCAGTCAGTTATCCCGGAAGCAGGGCAGTCAGTTATCCTGGAAACAGGGTAGTCAGTTATCCTGGAAAAAGGGCGATCAGTTGACCCGGAAACAGGGTGGTCAGTTACCCCGGAAACAGGGAGATCAGTTACCCCGGAAACAGGGCAGTCAGTTACCCTGGAAACAGGGCAGTCAGTTATCCTGGAAACAGGGTGGTCAGTGAGCCTGGAAATAGGGTGGTCAGTTACCCCGGAAACAGGGTGATCAGTAATCCTGGAAACAGGGCAGCCATTTACCCCGGAAACAGGGTGATCAGTTATCCTGGAAACAGGGCAGTCAGTTAGCCTGGAAACAGGGAAGTCAGTGAGCCTGGAAACAGGGCAGTCAGTTATCCCAGTAACAGGGCAGTCAGTTATCCCGGAAACAGGGTGATCAGTTACCCTGGAAACAGGGCAGTCAGTTACCCCGGAAACAGGGCAGTCAATTACCCTGGAAACAGGGCAGTCAGTTATTACGGAAACAGTGCAGTCAGTTATCCCGGAAACAGGGTGATCAGTTACCCTGGAAACTGGGCAGTCAGTTACCCTGGAAACAGGGCAGTCAGTTACCCCGGAAACAGGGCAGTCAGTTAGCCTGGAAACTGGGCAGTCAGTTACCCTGGAAACTGGGCAGTCAGTTACCCTGGAAACAGGGCAGTCAGTTATCCCGGAAACAGGTTGATCAGTTACCCTGGAAACAGGGCAGTCAGTTATCCCGGAAAAAGGGTGATCAGTTACCCTGGAAACTGGGCAATCAGTTACCCTGGAAACAGGGCAGTCAGTTATCCTGGAAACAGAGTGGTCAGTGACCCTGGAAACAGGGTGGTCAGTTATCCTGGAAACAGGGTGGTCAGTTACCCCGGAAACAAGGTGATCAGTTATCCTGGAAACAGGGCAGTCAGTTACCCCGGAAACAGGGCAGTCTTTTACCCTGGAAACTGGGCAGTCAGTTATCCTGGAAACAGTGTGGTTGGTCAGTGACCCTGGAAACAGGGTGGTCAGTTATCCTGGAAATAGGGCGGTCAGTTACCCCAGAAACAGGGCAGTCAGTTACCCCGGAAACAGTGTGATCAGTTACCCTGGAAACCGGGCAGTCAGTTACCCTGGAAACAGGGCAGTCAGTTTCCCCGGAAACAGGGAAGTCAGTTACCCCAGAAACAGGGCAGTCAGTCACCCTGGAAACAGGTTAGTCAGTTACCCCGGAAACAGGGTGATCAGTTACCCCGGAAAAAGGGCAGTCAGTTCCCCTGGAAACAGGGCAGTCAGTTACCCTGGAAACAGGGCAGTCAGTTACCATGGAAACAGGGCAATGAGCTATCCCAGAAACAGGGCAGTCAGGTTTCCCGGAAACAGGGTGAACAGTTAACCTGGAAACTGGGCAGTCAGTTATCCTGGAAACAGGGCAGTCAGTTATCCTGGAAACAGGGCGGTCATTTACCCCGGAAATCGGGCGGTCAGTTATCCTGGAAACAGGGTGGTCAGGTACCCCGGAAACCGGGAGATCAGTTACCCCGGAAACAGCGCGGTCAGTTACCCTGGAAACAGGGCAGTCAGTTACCCTGGAAACAGGGCAGTCAGTTATCCTGGCAAAAGGGCAGTCAGTTACCCCGGAAATAGGGAGGTCAGTTATCCTGGAAACAGGGCGGTCAGTTACCGCGAAAACAGGGAGATCAGTTACCCCGGAAACAGGGCAGTCAGTTACCCTGGAAACAGGGCAGTCAGTTATCCTGGAAACAGGGTGGTCAGTGAGCCTGGAAATAGGGTGGTCAGTTACCCCGGAAACAGGGCATTCAGTTATCCTGGAAACAGGGCAGTCAGTTATCCCGGAAAAAGGGTGATCAGTTACCCTGGAAACTGGGCAGTCAGTTACCCTGGAAACAGGGCAGTCAGTTTCCCCGGAAACAGGGAAGTCAGTTACCCTGGAAACAGGGCAGTCAGTCACCCTGGAAACAGGGCATTCAGTTATCCCGGAAACAGGGCAGTCAGTTATCCCGGAAAAAGGGTGATCAGTTACCCTGGAAACTGGGCAGTCAGTTACCCTGGAAACAGGGCAGTCAGTTTCCCCGGAAACAGGGGAGTCAGTTACCCTGGAAACAGGGCAGTCAGTTAGCCTGGAAACAGGTTAGTCAGTTACCCCAGAAACAGGGTGATCAGTTACCCAGGAAACAGGGCTGTCAGTTACCCTGGAAACAGGGCAGTCAGTTTCCCCGGAAACAGGGGAGTCTTTTACCCTGGAAACAGGGCAGTCAGTTACCCTGGAAGCAGGTTAGTCAGTTACCCCAGAAACAGGGTGATCAGTTACCCAGGAAACAGGGCTGTCAGTTACCCTGGAAACAGGGCAGTCAGTCACCCTGGAAACAGGGCATTCAGTTATCCCGGAAACAGGGCAGTCAGTTATCCCGGAAAAAGGGTGAACAGTTACCCTGGAAACTGGGCAGTCAGTTACCCTGGAAACAGGGCAGTCAGTTTCCCCGGAAACAGGGCAGTCAGTTACCCCGGAAACAGACTGATCAGTTCCCCTGGAAACAGGGCAGTCAGTTATCCCGGAAACAGGGTGATCAGTTACCCTGGAAACAGGGCAGTCAGTTAGCCTGGAAACAGGGCAGTCAGTTACCCCGGAAACAGGGCAGTCAATTACCCCGGAAACAGGGTGATCAGTTACCCTGGAAACAGTGCAGTCAGTTAGCCTGGAAACAGGGCAGTCAGTTACCCCGGAAACAGGGTGATCAGTTACCCTGGAAACAGGGCAGTCAGTTACCATGGAAACAGGGCAGTCAGTTACCCCGGAAACAGGGCAGTCAGTTATCCCGGAAGCAGGGCAGTCAGTTATCCTGGAAACAGGGCAGTCAGTTACCCTGGAAACAGGGCAGTCAGTTTCCCCGGAAACAGGGAAGTCAGTTACCCCAGAAACAGGGCAGTCAGTCACCCTGGAAACAGGTTAGTCAGTTACCCCGGAAACAGGGTGATCAGTTACCCCGGAAAAAGGGCAGTCAGTTCCCCTGGAAACAGGGCAGTCAGTTACCCTGGAAACAGGGCAGTCAGTTACCATGGAAACAGGGCAATGAGCTATCCCAGAAACAGGGCAGTCAGGTTTCCCGGAAACAGGGTGAACAGTTAACCTGGAAACTGGGCAGTCAGTTATCCTGGAAACAGGGCAGTCAGTTATCCTGGAAACAGGGCGGTCATTTACCCCGGAAATCGGGCGGTCAGTTATCCTGGAAACAGGGTGGTCAGGTACCCCGGAAACCGGGAGATCAGTTACCCCGGAAACAGCGCGGTCAGTTACCCTGGAAACAGGGCAGTCAGTTACCCTGGAAACAGGGCAGTCAGTTATCCTGGCAAAAGGGCAGTCAGTTACCCCGGAAATAGGGAGGTCAGTTATCCTGGAAACAGGGCGGTCAGTTACCGCGAAAACAGGGAGATCAGTTACCCCGGAAACAGGGCAGTCAGTTACCCTGGAAACAGGGCAGTCAGTTATCCTGGAAACAGGGTGGTCAGTGAGCCTGGAAATAGGGTGGTCAGTTACCCCGGAAACAGGGCATTCAGTTATCCTGGAAACAGGGCAGTCAGTTATCCCGGAAAAAGGGTGATCAGTTACCCTGGAAACTGGGCAGTCAGTTACCCTGGAAACAGGGCAGTCAGTTTCCCCGGAAACAGGGAAGTCAGTTACCCTGGAAACAGGGCAGTCAGTCACCCTGGAAACAGGGCATTCAGTTATCCCGGAAACAGGGCAGTCAGTTATCCCGGAAAAAGGGTGATCAGTTACCCTGGAAACTGGGCAGTCAGTTACCCTGGAAACAGGGCAGTCAGTTTCCCCGGAAACAGGGGAGTCAGTTACCCTGGAAACAGGGCAGTCAGTTAGCCTGGAAACAGGTTAGTCAGTTACCCAAGAAACAGGGTGATCAGTTACCCAGGAAACAGGGCTGTCAGTTACCCTGGAAACAGGGCAGTCAGTTTCCCCGGAAACAGGGGAGTCTTTTACCCTGGAAACAGGGCAGTCAGTTACCCTGGAAGCAGGTTAGTCAGTTACCCCAGAAACAGGGTGATCAGTTACCCAGGAAACAGGGCTGTCAGTTACCCTGGAAACAGGGCAGTCAGTCACCCTGGAAACAGGGCATTCAGTTATCCCGGAAACAGGGCAGTCAGTTATCCCGGAAAAAGGGTGAACAGTTACCCTGGAAACTGGGCAGTCAGTTACCCTGGAAACAGGGCAGTCAGTTTCCCCGGAAACAGGGCAGTCAGTTACCCCGGAAACAGACTGATCAGTTCCCCTGGAAACAGGGCAGTCAGTTATCCCGGAAACAGGGTGATCAGTTACCCTGGAAACAGGGCAGTCAGTTAGCCTGGAAACAGGGCAGTCAGTTACCCCGGAAACAGGGCAGTCAATTACCCCGGAAACAGGGTGATCAGTTACCCTGGAAACAGTGCAGTCAGTTAGCCTGGAAACAGGGCAGTCAGTTACCCCGGAAACAGGGTGATCAGTTACCCTGGAAACAGGGCAGTCAGTTAGCCTGGAAACAGGGCAGTCAGTTACCCCGGAAACAGGGCAGTCAGTTATCCCGGAAGCAGGGCAGTCAGTTATCCTGGAAACAGGGCAGTCAGTTATCCTGGAAAAAGGGCGATCAGTTGCCCCGGAAATAGGGAGGTCAGTTATCCTGGAAACAGCGCGGTCAGTTACCCCGGAACCAGGGAGATCAGTTTCCCCGGAAACAGGGCAGTCAGTTACCCTGGAAACAGGGCAGTCAGTTATCCTGGAAACAGGGTGGTCAGTTACCCCGGAAATAGGGCGGTCAGTTTTCCTGGAAACAGGGTGGTCAGGTACCCCGGAAACCGGGAGATCAGTTACCCCGGAAACAGCGCGGTCAGTTAACCTGGAAACAGGGCAGTCAGTTACCCTGGAAACAGGGCAGTCAGTTATCCTGGAAAAAGGGCGGTCAGTTACCCCGGAAATATAGAGGTCAGTTATCCTGGAAACAGGGCGGTCAGTTATCCCGGAAACAGGGAGATCAGTTACCCCGGAAACAGGGCAGTCAGTTACCATGGAAACAGGGCAGTCAGTTACCCTGGAAACAGGGCAGTCAGTTATCCTGGAAAAAGGGCAGTCAGTTACCCCGGAAATAGGGAGGTCAGTTATCCTGGAAACAGGGCGGTCAGTTACCGCGAAAACAGGGAGATCAGTTACCCCGGAAACAGGGCAGTCAGTTACCCTGGAAACAGGGCAGTCAGTTATCCTGGAAACAGGGTGGTCAGTGAGCCTGGAAATAGGGTGGTCAGTTACCCCGGAAACAGGGCATTCAGTTATCCTGTAAACAGGGCAGTCAGTTATCCCGGAAAAAGGGTGATCAGTTACCCTGGAAACTGGGCAGTCAGTTACCCTGGAAACAGGGCAGTCAGTTTCCCCGGAAACAGGGAAGTCAGTTACCCTGGAAACAGGGCAGTCAGTCACCCTGGAAACAGGGCATTCAGTTATCCCGGAAACAGGGCAGTCAGTTATCCCGGAAAAAGGGTGATCAGTTACCCTGGAAACTGGGCAGTCAGTTACCCTGGAAACAGGGCAGTCAGTTATCCCGGAAACAGGGTGATCAGTTATCCTGGAAACAGGGCAGTCAGTTAGCCTGGAAACAGGGCAGTCAGTTATCCCGGAAACAGGGTGATCAGTTACCCTGGAAACTGGGCAGTCAGTTAACCTGGAAACAGGGCAGTCAGTTACCCTGGAAACAGGGCAGTCAGTTAGCCTGGAAACTGGGCAGTCAGTTACCCTGGAAACAGGGCAGTCAGTTATCCCGGAAACAGGGTGATCAGTTACCCTGGAAACAGGGCAGTCAGTTATCCCGGAAAAAGGGTGATCAGTTACCCTGGAAACTCGGCAGTCAGTTACCCTGGAAACAGGGCAGTCAGTTTCCCCGGAAACAGGGAAGTCAGTTACCCTGGAAACAGGGCAGTCAGTCACCCTGGAAACAGGTTAGTCAGTTACCCCGGAAACAGGGTGATCAGTTACCCCGGAAACAGGGCAGTCAGTTCCCCTGGAAACAGGGCAGTCAGTTACCCTGGAAACAGGGCAGTCAGTTACCCTGGAAACAGGGCAATGAGCTATCCCGGAAACAGGGCAGTCAGGTTTCCCGGAAACAGGGTGAACAGTTAACCTGGAAACTGGGCAGTCAGTTATACTGGAAAAAGGGCAGTCAGTTACCCCGGAAATAGGGAGGTCAGTTATCCTTGAAACAGGGCGGTCAGTTACCGCGGAAACAGGGAGATCAGTTGCCCCGGAAACAGGGCAGTCAGTTACCCTGGAAACAGGGCAGTCAGTTATCCTGGAAACAGGGTGGTCAGTGAGCCTGGAAACAGGGCATTCAGTTACCCCGGAAACAGGGCATTCAGTTACCCTGGAAACAGGGCAGTCAGTTATCCCGGAAAAAGGGTGATCAGTTACCCTGGAAACTGGGCAGTCAGTTACCCTGGAAACAGGGCAGTCAGTTTCCCCGGAAACAGGGAAGTCAGTTACCCTGGAAACAGGGCAGTCAGTTATCCCGGTAACAGGGCAGTCAGTTATCCCGGAAACAGTGTGATCAGTTACCCTGGAAACAGGGCAGTCAGTTACCCCGGAAACAGGGCAGTCAATTATCCTGGAAACAGGGCAGTCAGTTATCCCGGAAACAGTGCAGTCAGTTATCCCGGAAACAGGGTGATCAGTTACCCTGGAAACTGGGCAGTCAGTTAACCTGGAAACAGGGCAGTCAGTTACCCTGGAAACAGGGCAGTCAGTTAGCCTGGAAACTGGGCAGTCAGTTACCCTGGAAACAGGGCAGTCAGTTCTTCCGGAAACAGGGTGATCAGTTACCCTGGAAACAGGGCAGTCAGTTATCCCGCAAAAAGGGTGATCAGTTACCCTGGAAACTGGGCAGTCAGTTACCGTGGAAACAGGGCAGTCAGTTACCCCGGAAGCAGGGCAGTCAGTTACCCTGGAAAGAGGGCAGTCAGTTACCCCGGAAACTGGGCAGTCAGTTACCCTGGAAACAGGGCAGTCAGTTATCCCGGAAACAGGGTGATCAGTTACCCTGGAAACAGGGCAGTCAGTTATCCCGGAAAAAGGGTGATCAGTTACCCTGGAAACTGAGCAGTCAGTTACCCTGGAAACAGGGCAGTCAGATTCCCCGGAAACAGGGAAGTCAGTTACCCTGGAAACAGGGCAGTCACTCACCCTGGAAACAGGTTAGTCAGTTACCCCGGAAACAGGGTGATCAGTTACCCCGGAAACAGGGCAGTCAGTTCCCCTGGAAACAGGGCAGTCAGTCACCCTGGAAACAGGGCAATGAGCTATCCCGGAAACAGGGCAGTCAGGTTTCCCGGAAACAGGGTGAACAATTACCCTGGAAACTGGGCAGTCAGTTACCCTGGAAACAGGGCGGTCAGTTACCCTGGAAACAGGGCGGTCAGTTACCCCGGAAATCGGGCGGTCAGTTATCCTGGAAACAGGGTGGTCAGGTACCCCGGAAACAGGGAGATCAGTTACCCCGGAAACAGCGCGGTCAGTTACCCTGGAAACAGGGCAGTCAGTTACCCTGGAAACAGGGCAGTCAGTTATCCTGGAAAAAGGGCAGTCAGTTACCCCGGAAATAGGGAGGTCAGTTATCCTGGAAACAGGGCGGTTATTTACCGCGGAAACAGGGAGATCAGTCCCCCGGAAACAGGGCAGTCAGTTACCCTGGAAACAGGGCAGTCAGTTATCCTGGAAACAGGGTGGTCAGTGAGCATGGAAATAGGGTGGTCAGTTACCCCGGAAACAGGTTGATCAGTAATCCTGGAAACAGGGCAGCCAGTTACCCCGGAAACAGGGCAGTCAGTTATCCCGGAAAAAGGGTGATCAGTTGCCCTGGAAACAGGGCAGTCAGTTATCCCGGAAAAAGGGTGATCAGTTACCCTGGAAACTGGGCAGTCAGTTACCCTGGAAACAGGGCAGTCAGATTCCCCGGAAACAGGGAAGTCAGTTACCCTGGAAACAGGGCAGTCACTCACCCTGGAAACAGGTTAGTCAGTTATCCCGGAAACAGGGTGATCAGTTACCCCGGAAACAGGGCAGTCAGTTCCCCTGGAAACAGGGCAGTCAGTTACCCTGGAAACAGGGCAATGAGCTATCCCGGAAACAGGGCAGTTAGGTTTCCCGGAAAAAGGGTGAACAATTACCCTGGAAACTGGGCAGACAGTTACACTGGAAACAGGGCGGTCAGTTACCCTGGAAACAGGGCAGTCAGTTATCCTGGAAACAGGGCAGTCAGTTATCCTGGAAACAGGGCGGTCAGTTACCCCGGAAATCGGGCGGTCAGTTATCCTGGAAACAGGGTGGTCAGGTACCCCGGAAACAGGGAGATCAGTTACCCCGGAAACAGCGCGGTCAGTTACCCTGGAAACAGGGCAGTCAGTTACCCTGGAAACAGGGCAGTCAGTTATCCTGGAAAAAGGGCAGTCAGTTACCCCGGAAATAGGGAGGTCAGTTTTCCTGGAAACAGGGCGGTTATTTACCGCGGAAACAGGGAGATCAGTTACCCCGGAAACAGGGCAGTCAGTTACCCTGGAAACAGGGCAGTCAGTTATCCTGGAAACAGGGTGGTCAGTGAGCATGGAAATAGGGTGGTCAGTTACCCTGGAAACAGGTTGATCAGTAATCCTGGAAACAGGGCAGCCAGTTACCCCGGAAACAGGGTGATCTGTTATCCTGGAAACAGGGCAGTCAGTTAGCCTGGAAACAGGGCAGTCAGTTACCCCGGAAACAGGGCAGTCAGTTACCCTGGAAACAGGGCAGTAAATTATCCCGGTAACAGGGCAGTCAGTTATCCCGGAAACAGGGTGATCAGTTACCCTGGAAACAGGGCAGTCAGTTAACCCGTAAACAGGGCAGTCAATTACCCTGGCAACAGGGCAGTCAGTTATCCTGGAAACAGGGTGATCAGTTACCCTGGAAACTGGGCAGTCAGTTAACCTGGAAACACGGCAGTCAGTTACCCCGGAAACAGGGCAGTCAGTTAGCCTGGAAACTGGGCAGTCAGTTACCCTGGAAACAGGGCAGTCAGTTATCCCGGAAACCGGGTGATCAGTTACCCTGGAAACAGGGCAGTCAGTTATCCCGCAAAAAGGGTGATCAGTTACCCTGGAAACTGGGCTGTCAGTTACCCTGGAAACAGGGCAGTCAGTTACCCCGGAAGCAGGGCAGTCAGTTACCCTGGAAAGAGGGCAGTCAGTTACCCCGGAAACTGGGCAGTCAGTTACCCTCGAAACAGGGCAGTCAGTCACCCTGGAACAGGTTAGTCAGTTACCCCGGAAACAGGGTGATCAGATACCCCGGAAAAAGGGCAGTCAGTTCCCCTGGAAAGAGGGCAGTCAGTTACCCTGGAAACAGGGCAGTCAGTTAACCTGGAAACAGGGCAGTCAGTTAACCTGGAAACAGGGCAGTCCGTTATGCTGGAAACAGGGCGGTCAGTTACCCCGGAAATAGGGAGGTCAGTTATCCTGGAAACAGGGCGGTCAGTTCCCCCGGAAACAGGGAGATCAGTTACCCCGGAAACAGGGCAGTCATTTACCCTGGAAACTGGGCAGTCAGTTATCCTGGAAACAGTGTTGTCAGTGACCCTGGAAACAGGGTGGTCAGTTATCCTAGAAACAGGGTGGTCAGTTATCCCGGAAACAGGGTGATCAGTTATCCTGGAAACAGGGCAGTCAGTTACCCCGGAAACAGGGCAGTCTTTTACCCTGGAAACTGGGCAGGCAGTTATCCCGGAAACAGTGTGGTTGGTCAGTGACCCTGGAAACAGGGTGGTCAGTTATCCTGGAAATAGGGCGGTCAGTTACCCCGGAAACAGGGCAGTCAGTTACCCCGGAAACAGGGTGATCAGTTACCCTGGAAACAGGGCAGTCAGTTATCCCGGAAACAGGGTGATCAGTTACACTGGAAACAGGGCAGTCAGTTGGCCTGGAAACAGGGCAGTCAGTTACCCCGGAAACAGGGCAGTCAGTTACCCCGGAAACAGGGTGATCAGTTACCCTGGAAACAGTGCAGTCAGTTAGCCTGGAAACAGGGCAGTCAGTTACCCCGGAAACAGGGTGATCAGTTACCTTGGAAACAGGGCAGTCAGTTAGCCTGGAAACAGGGCAGTCAGTTACCCCGGAAACAGGGCAGTCAGTTATCCCGGAAGCAGGGCAGTCAGTTATCCTGGAAACAGGGTAGTCAGTTATCCTGGAAAAAGGGCGATCAGTTGACCCGGAAACAGGGTGGTCAGTTACCCCGGAAACAGGGAGATCAGTTACCCCGGAAACAGGGCAGTCAGTTACCCTGGAAACAGGGCAGTCAGTTATCCTGGAAACAGGGTGGTCAGTGAGCCTGGAAATAGGGTGGTCAGTTACCCCGGAAACAGGGTGATCAGTAATCCTGGAAACAGGGCAGCCATTTACCCCGGAAACAGGGTGATCAGTTATCCTGGAAACAGGGCAGTCAGTTAGCCTGGAAACAGGGAAGTCAGTGAGCCTGGAAACAGGGCAGTCAGTTATCCCAGTAACAGGGCAGTCAGTTATCCCGGAAACAGGGTGATCAGTTACCCTGGAAACAGGGCAGTCAGTTACCCCGGAAACAGGGCAGTCAATTACCCTGGAAACAGGGCAGTCAGTTATTACGGAAACAGTGCAGTCAGTTATCCCGGAAACAGGGTGATCAGTTACCCTGGAAACTGGGCAGTCAGTTACCCTGGAAACAGGGCAGTCAGTTACCCCGGAAACAGGGCAGTCAGTTAGCCTGGAAACTGGGCAGTCAGTTACCCTGGAAACTGGGCAGTCAGTTACCCTGGAAACAGGGCAGTCAGTTATCCCGGAAACAGGTTGATCAGTTACCCTGGAAACAGGGCAGTCAGTTATCCCGGAAAAAGGGTGATCAGTTACCCTGGAAACTGGGCAATCAGTTACCCTGGAAACAGGGCAGTCAGTTATCCTGGAAACAGAGTGGTCAGTGACCCTGGAAACAGGGTGGTCAGTTATCCTGGAAACAGGGTGGTCAGTTACCCCGGAAACAAGGTGATCAGTTATCCTGGAAACAGGGCAGTCAGTTACCCCGGAAACAGGGCAGTCTTTTACCCTGGAAACTGGGCAGTCAGTTATCCTGGAAACAGTGTGGTTGGTCAGTGACCCTGGAAACAGGGTGGTCAGTTATCCTGGAAATAGGGCGGTCAGTTACCCCAGAAACAGGGCAGTCAGTTACCCCGGAAACAGTGTGATCAGTTACCCTGGAAACCGGGCAGTCAGTTACCCTGGAAACAGGGCAGTCAGTTTCCCCGGAAACAGGGAAGTCAGTTACCCCAGAAACAGGGCAGTCAGTCACCCTGGAAACAGGTTAGTCAGTTACCCCGGAAACAGGGTGATCAGTTACCCCGGAAAAAGGGCAGTCAGTTCCCCTGGAAACAGGGCAGTCAGTTACCCTGGAAACAGGGCAGTCAGTTACCATGGAAACAGGGCAATGAGCTATCCCAGAAACAGGGCAGTCAGGTTTCCCGGAAACAGGGTGAACAGTTAACCTGGAAACTGGGCAGTCAGTTATCCTGGAAACAGGGCAGTCAGTTATCCTGGAAACAGGGCGGTCATTTACCCCGGAAATCGGGCGGTCAGTTATCCTGGAAACAGGGTGGTCAGGTACCCCGGAAACCGGGAGATCAGTTACCCCGGAAACAGCGCGGTCAGTTACCCTGGAAACAGGGCAGTCAGTTACCCTGGAAACAGGGCAGTCAGTTATCCTGGCAAAAGGGCAGTCAGTTACCCCGGAAATAGGGAGGTCAGTTATCCTGGAAACAGGGCGGTCAGTTACCGCGAAAACAGGGAGATCAGTTACCCCGGAAACAGGGCAGTCAGTTACCCTGGAAACAGGGCAGTCAGTTATCCTGGAAACAGGGTGGTCAGTGAGCCTGGAAATAGGGTGGTCAGTTACCCCGGAAACAGGGCATTCAGTTATCCTGGAAACAGGGCAGTCAGTTATCCCGGAAAAAGGGTGATCAGTTACCCTGGAAACTGGGCAGTCAGTTACCCTGGAAACAGGGCAGTCAGTTTCCCCGGAAACAGGGAAGTCAGTTACCCTGGAAACAGGGCAGTCAGTCACCCTGGAAACAGGGCATTCAGTTATCCCGGAAACAGGGCAGTCAGTTATCCCGGAAAAAGGGTGATCAGTTACCCTGGAAACTGGGCAGTCAGTTACCCTGGAAACAGGGCAGTCAGTTTCCCCGGAAACAGGGGAGTCAGTTACCCTGGAAACAGGGCAGTCAGTTAGCCTGGAAACAGGTTAGTCAGTTACCCCAGAAACAGGGTGATCAGTTACCCAGGAAACAGGGCTGTCAGTTACCCTGGAAACAGGGCAGTCAGTTTCCCCGGAAACAGGGGAGTCTTTTACCCTGGAAACAGGGCAGTCAGTTACCCTGGAAGCAGGTTAGTCAGTTACCCCAGAAACAGGGTGATCAGTTACCCAGGAAACAGGGCTGTCAGTTACCCTGGAAACAGGGCAGTCAGTCACCCTGGAAACAGGGCATTCAGTTATCCCGGAAACAGGGCAGTCAGTTATCCCGGAAAAAGGGTGAACAGTTACCCTGGAAACTGGGCAGTCAGTTACCCTGGAAACAGGGCAGTCAGTTTCCCCGGAAACAGGGCAGTCAGTTACCCCGGAAACAGACTGATCAGTTCCCCTGGAAACAGGGCAGTCAGTTATCCCGGAAACAGGGTGATCAGTTACCCTGGAAACAGGGCAGTCAGTTAGCCTGGAAACAGGGCAGTCAGTTACCCCGGAAACAGGGCAGTCAATTACCCCGGAAACAGGGTGATCAGTTACCCTGGAAACAGTGCAGTCAGTTAGCCTGGAAACAGGGCAGTCAGTTACCCCGGAAACAGGGTGATCAGTTACCCTGGAAACAGGGCAGTCAGTTAGCCTGGAAACAGGGCAGTCAGTTACCCCGGAAACAGGGCAGTCAGTTATCCCGGAAGCAGGGCAGTCAGTTATCCTGGAAACAGGGCAGTCAGTTATCCTGGAAAAAGGGCGATCAGTTGCCCCGGAAATAGGGAGGTCAGTTATCCTGGAAACAGCGCGGTCAGTTACCCCGGAACCAGGGAGATCAGTTTCCCCGGAAACAGGGCAGTCAGTTACCCTGGAAACAGGGCAGTCAGTTATCCTGGAAACAGGGTGGTCAGTTACCCCGGAAATAGGGCGGTCAGTTTTCCTGGAAACAGGGTGGTCAGGTACCCCGGAAACCGGGAGATCAGTTACCCCGGAAACAGCGCGGTCAGTTAACCTGGAAACAGGGCAGTCAGTTACCCTGGAAACAGGGCAGTCAGTTATCCTGGAAAAAGGGCGGTCAGTTACCCCGGAAATATAGAGGTCAGTTATCCTGGAAACAGGGCGGTCAGTTATCCCGGAAACAGGGAGATCAGTTACCCCGGAAACAGGGCAGTCAGTTACCATGGAAACAGGGCAGTCAGTTACCCTGGAAACAGGGCAGTCAGTTATCCTGGAAAAAGGGCAGTCAGTTACCCCGGAAATAGGGAGGTCAGTTATCCTGGAAACAGGGCGGTCAGTTACCGCGAAAACAGGGAGATCAGTTACCCCGGAAACAGGGCAGTCAGTTACCCTGGAAACAGGGCAGTCAGTTATCCTGGAAACAGGGTGGTCAGTGAGCCTGGAAATAGGGTGGTCAGTTACCCCGGAAACAGGGCATTCAGTTATCCTGTAAACAGGGCAGTCAGTTATCCCGGAAAAAGGGTGATCAGTTACCCTGGAAACTGGGCAGTCAGTTACCCTGGAAACAGGGCAGTCAGTTTCCCCGGAAACAGGGAAGTCAGTTACCCTGGAAACAGGGCAGTCAGTCACCCTGGAAACAGGGCAGTCAGTTATCCCGGAAACAGGGCAGTCAGTTATCCCGGAAAAAGGGTGATCAGTTACCCTGGAAACTGGGCAGTCAGTTACCCTGGAAACAGGGCAGTCAGTTATCCCGGAAACAGGGTGATCAGTTACCCTGGAAACAGGGCAGTCAGTTAGCCTGGAAACAGGGCAGTCAGTTACCCCGGAAACAGGGCAGTCAGTTATCCCGGAAGCAGGGCAGTCAGTTATCCTGGAAACAGGGCAGTCAGTTATCCTGGAAAAAGGGCGATCAGTTGCCCCGGAAATAGGGAGGTCAGTTATCCTGGAAACAGCGCGGTCAGTTACCCCGGAACCAGGGAGATCAGTTTCCCCGGAAACAGGGCAGTCAGTTACCCTGGAAACAGGGCAGTCAGTTATCCTGGAAACAGGGTGGTCAGTTACCCCGGAAATAGGGCGGTCAGTTTTCCTGGAAACAGGGTGGTCAGGTACCCCGGAAACCGGGAGATCAGTTACCCCGGAAACAGCGCGGTCAGTTAACCTGGAAACAGGGCAGTCAGTTACCCTGGAAACAGGGCAGTCAGTTATCCTGGAAAAAGGGCGGTCAGTTACCCCGGAAATATAGAGGTCAGTTATCCTGGAAACAGGGCGGTCAGTTATCCCGGAAACAGGGAGATCAGTTACCCCGGAAACAGGGCAGTCAGTTACCATGGAAACAGGGCAGTCAGTTACCCTGGAAACAGGGCAGTCAGTTATCCTGGAAAAAGGGCAGTCAGTTACCCCGGAAATAGGGAGGTCAGTTATCCTGGAAACAGGGCGGTCAGTTACCGCGAAAACAGGGAGATCAGTTACCCCGGAAACAGGGCAGTCAGTTACCCTGGAAACAGGGCAGTCAGTTATCCTGGAAACAGGGTGGTCAGTGAGCCTGGAAATAGGGTGGTCAGTTACCCCGGAAACAGGGCATTCAGTTATCCTGTAAACAGGGCAGTCAGTTATCCCGGAAAAAGGGTGATCAGTTACCCTGGAAACTGGGCAGTCAGTTACCCTGGAAACAGGGCAGTCAGTTTCCCCGGAAACAGGGAAGTCAGTTACCCTGGAAACAGGGCAGTCAGTCACCCTGGAAACAGGGCAGTCAGTTATCCCGGAAACAGGGCAGTCAGTTATCCCGGAAAAAGGGTGATCAGTTACCCTGGAAACTGGGCAGTCAGTTACCCTGGAAACAGGGCAGTCAGTTATCCCGGAAACAGGGTGATCAGTTATCCTGGAAACAGGGCAGTCAGTTAGCCTGGAAACAGGGCAGTCAGTTATCCCGGAAACAGGGTGATCAGTTACCCTGGAAACTGGGCAGTCAGTTAACCTGGAAACAGGGCAGTCAGTTACCCTGGAAACAGGGCAGTCAGTTAGCCTGGAAACTGGGCAGTCAGTTACCCTGGAAACAGGGCAGTCAGTTATCCCGGAAACAGGGTGATCAGTTACCCTGGAAACAGGGCAGTCAGTTATCCCGGAAAAAGGGTGATCAGTTACCCTGGAAACTCGGCAGTCAGTTACCCTGGAAACAGGGCAGTCAGTTTCCCCGGAAACAGGGAAGTCAGTTACCCTGGAAACAGGGCAGTCAGTCACCCTGGAAACAGGTTAGTCAGTTACCCCGGAAACAGGGTGATCAGTTACCCCGGAAACAGGGCAGTCAGTTCCCCTGGAAACAGGGCAGTCAGTTACCCTGGAAACAGGGCAGTCAGTTACCCTGGAAACAGGGCAATGAGCTATCCCGGAAACAGGGCAGTCAGGTTTCCCGGAAACAGGGTGAACAGTTAACCTGGAAACTGGGCAGTCAGTTATACTGGAAAAAGGGCAGTCAGTTACCCCGGAAATAGGGAGGTCAGTTATCCTTGAAACAGGGCGGTCAGTTACCGCGGAAACAGGGAGATCAGTTGCCCCGGAAACAGGGCAGTCAGTTACCCTGGAAACAGGGCAGTCAGTTATCCTGGAAACAGGGTGGTCAGTGAGCCTGGAAACAGGGCATTCAGTTACCCCGGAAACAGGGCATTCAGTTACCCTGGAAACAGGGCAGTCAGTTATCCCGGAAAAAGGGTGATCAGTTACCCTGGAAACTGGGCAGTCAGTTACCCTGGAAACAGGGCAGTCAGTTTCCCCGGAAACAGGGAAGTCAGTTACCCTGGAAACAGGGCAGTCAGTTATCCCGGTAACAGGGCAGTCAGTTATCCCGGAAACAGTGTGATCAGTTACCCTGGAAACAGGGCAGTCAGTTACCCCGGAAACAGGGCAGTCAATTATCCTGGAAACAGGGCAGTCAGTTATCCCGGAAACAGTGCAGTCAGTTATCCCGGAAACAGGGTGATCAGTTACCCTGGAAACTGGGCAGTCAGTTAACCTGGAAACAGGGCAGTCAGTTACCCTGGAAACAGGGCAGTCAGTTAGCCTGGAAACTGGGCAGTCAGTTACCCTGGAAACAGGGCAGTCAGTTCTTCCGGAAACAGGGTGATCAGTTACCCTGGAAACAGGGCAGTCAGTTATCCCGCAAAAAGGGTGATCAGTTACCCTGGAAACTGGGCAGTCAGTTACCGTGGAAACAGGGCAGTCAGTTACCCCGGAAGCAGGGCAGTCAGTTACCCTGGAAAGAGGGCAGTCAGTTACCCCGGAAACTGGGCAGTCAGTTACCCTGGAAACAGGGCAGTCAGTTATCCCGGAAACAGGGTGATCAGTTACCCTGGAAACAGGGCAGTCAGTTATCCCGGAAAAAGGGTGATCAGTTACCCTGGAAACTGAGCAGTCAGTTACCCTGGAAACAGGGCAGTCAGATTCCCCGGAAACAGGGAAGTCAGTTACCCTGGAAACAGGGCAGTCACTCACCCTGGAAACAGGTTAGTCAGTTACCCCGGAAACAGGGTGATCAGTTACCCCGGAAACAGGGCAGTCAGTTCCCCTGGAAACAGGGCAGTCAGTCACCCTGGAAACAGGGCAATGAGCTATCCCGGAAACAGGGCAGTCAGGTTTCCCGGAAACAGGGTGAACAATTACCCTGGAAACTGGGCAGTCAGTTACCCTGGAAACAGGGCGGTCAGTTACCCTGGAAACAGGGCGGTCAGTTACCCCGGAAATCGGGCGGTCAGTTATCCTGGAAACAGGGTGGTCAGGTACCCCGGAAACAGGGAGATCAGTTACCCCGGAAACAGCGCGGTCAGTTACCCTGGAAACAGGGCAGTCAGTTACCCTGGAAACAGGGCAGTCAGTTATCCTGGAAAAAGGGCAGTCAGTTACCCCGGAAATAGGGAGGTCAGTTATCCTGGAAACAGGGCGGTTATTTACCGCGGAAACAGGGAGATCAGTCCCCCGGAAACAGGGCAGTCAGTTACCCTGGAAACAGGGCAGTCAGTTATCCTGGAAACAGGGTGGTCAGTGAGCATGGAAATAGGGTGGTCAGTTACCCCGGAAACAGGTTGATCAGTAATCCTGGAAACAGGGCAGCCAGTTACCCCGGAAACAGGGTGATCTGTTATCCTGGAAACAGGGCAGTCAGTTAGCCTGGAAACAGGGCAGTCAGTTACCCCGGAAACAGGGCAGTCAGTTACCCTGGAAACAGGGCAGTAAATTATCCTGGTAACAGGGCAGTCAGTTATCCCGGAAACAGGGTGATCAGTTACCCTGGAAACAGGGCAGTCAGTTAACCCGGAAACAGGGCAGTCAATTACCCTGGCAACAGGGCAGTCAGTTATCCCGGAAACAGGGTGATCAGTTACCCTGGAAACTGGGCAGTCAGTTAACCTGGAAACACGGCAGTCAGTTACCCCGGAAACAGGGCAGTCAGTTAGCCTGGAAACTGGGCAGTCAGTTACCCTGGAAACAGGTTAGTCAGTTACCCCGGAAACAGGGTGATCAGTTACCCCGGAAAAAGGGCAGTCAGTTCCCCTGGAAACAGGGCAGTCAGTTACCCTGGAAACAGGGCAGTCAGTTACCATGGAAACAGGGCAATGAGCTATCCCGGAAACAGGGCAGTCAGGTTTCCCGGAAACAGGGTGAACAGTTAACCTGGAAACTGGGCAGTCAGTTATACTGGAAACAGGGCAGTCAGTTATCCTGGAAACAGGGCAGTCAGTTATCCTGGAAACAGGGCGGTCATTTACCCCGGAAATCGGGCGGTCAGTTATCCTGGAAACAGGGTGGTCAGGTACCCCGGAAACAGGGAGATCAGTTACCGCGGAAACAGCGCGGTCAGTTACCCTGGAAACAGGGCAGTCAGTTACCCTGGAAACAGGGCAGTCAGTTATCCTGGAAAAAGGGCAGTCAGTTACCCCGGAAATAGGGAGGTCAGTTATCCTGGAAACAGGGCGGTCAGTTACCGCGGAAACAGGGAGATCAGTTACCCCGGAAACAGGGCAGTCAGTTACCCTGGAAACAGGGCAGTCAGTTATCCTGGAAACAGGGTGGTCAGTGAGCCTGGAAATAGGGTGGTCAGTTACCCCGGAAACAGGGCATTCAGTTATCCTGGAAACAGGGCAGTCAGTTATCCCGGAAAAAGGGTGATCAGTTACCCTGGAAACTGGGCAGTCAGTTACCCTGGAAACAGGGCAGTCAGTTTCCCCGGAAACAGGGAAGTCAGTTACCCTGGAAACAGGGCTTTCAGTCACCCTGGAAACAGGGCATTCAGTTATCCCGGAAACAGGGCAGTCAGTTATCCCGGAAAAAGGGTGATCAGTTACCCTGGAAACTGGGCAGTCAGTTACCCTGGAAACAGGGCAGTCAGTTTCCCCGGAAACAGGGGAGTCAGTTACCCTGGAAACAGGGCAGTCAGTTACCCTGGAAACAGGTTAGTCAGTTACCCCAGAAACAGGGTGATCAGTTACCCAGGAAACAGGGCTGTCAGTTACCCTGGAAACAGGGCAGTCAGTTTCCCCGGAAACAGGGGAGTCAGTTACCCTGGAAACAGGGCAGTCAGTTACCCTGGAAACAGGTTAGTCAGTTACCCCAGAAACAGGGTGATCAGTTACCCAGGAAACAGGGCTGTCAGTTACCCTGGAAACAGGGCAGTCAGTCACCCTGGAAACAGGGCATTCAGTTATCACGGAAACAGGGCAGTCAGTTATCCCGGAAAAAGGGTGATCAGTTACCCTGGAAACTGGGCAGTCAGTTACCCTGGAAACAGGGCAGTCAGTTTCCCCGGAAACAGGGCAGTCAGTTACCCCGGAAACAGAGTGATCAGTTACCCTGGAAACAGGGCAGTCAGTTATCCCGGAAACAGGGTGATCAGTTACCCTGGAAACAGGGCAGTCAGTTAGCCTGGAAACAGGGCAGTCAGTTACCCCGGAAACAGGGCAGTCAATTACCCCGGAAACAGGGTGATCAGTTACCCTGGAAACAGTGCAGTCAGTTAGCCTGGAAACAGGGCAGTCAGTTACCCCGGAAACAGGGTGATCAGTTACCCTGGAAACAGGGCAGTCAGTTAGCCTGGAAACAGGGCAGTCAGTTACCCGGAAACAGGGCAGTCAGTTATCCCGGAAGCAGGGCAGTCAGTTATCCTGGAAACAGGGCAGTCAGTTATCCTGGAAAAAGGGCGATCAGTTGCCCCGGAAATAGGGAGGTCAGTTATCCTGGAAACAGCGCGGTCAGTTACCCCGGAACCAGGGAGATCAGTTTCCCCGGAAACAGGGCAGTCAGTTACCCTGGAAACAGGGCAGTCAGTTATCCTGGAAACAGGGCGGTCAGTTACCCCGGAAATAGGGCGGTCAGTTTTCCTGGAAACAGGGTGGTCAGGTACCCCGGAAACCGGGAGATCAGTTACCCCGGAAACAGCGCGGTCAGTTAACCTGGAAACAGGGCAGTCAGTTACCCTGGAAACAGGGCAGTCAGTTATCCTGGAAAAAGGGCGGTCAGTTACCCCGGAAATATAGAGGTCAGTTATCCTGGAAACAGGGCGGTCAGTTACCCCGGAAACAGGGCAGTCACTCACCCTGGAAACAGGTTAGTCAGTTACCCCGGAAACAGGGTGATCAGTTACCCCGGAAACAGGCCAGTCAGTTCCCCTGGAAACAGGCAGTCAGTCACCCTGGAAACAGGGCAATGAGCTATCCCGGAAACAGGGCAGTCAGGTTACCCGGAAACAGGATGAACAATTACCCTGGAAACTGGGCAGTCAGTTACCCTCGAAACAGGGCGGTCAGTTACCCTGGAAACAGGGCAGTCAGTTATCCTGGAAACAGGGCAGTCAGTTATCCTTGAAACAGGGCGGTCAGTTACCCCGGAAATCGGGCGGTCAGTTATCCTGGAAACAGGGTGGTCAGGTACCCCGGAAACAGGGAGATCAGTTACCCCGGAAACAGCGCGGTCAGTTACCCTGGAAACAGGGCAGTCAGTTACCCTGGAAACAGGGCATTCAGTTATCCTGGAAAAAGGGCAGTCAGTTACCCCGGAAATAGGGAGGTCAGTTATCCTGGAAACAGGGCGGTTATTTACCGCGGAAACAGGGAGATCAGTCCCCCGGAAACAGGGCAGTCAGTTACCCTGGAAACAGGGCAGTCAGTTATCCTGGAAACAGGGTGGTCAGTGAGCATGGAAATAGGGTGGTCAGTTACCCCGGAAACAGGTTGATCAGTAATCCTGGAAACAGGGCAGCCAGTTACCCCGGAAACAGGGTGATCTGTTATCCTGGAAACAGGGCAGTCAGTTAGCCTGGAAACAGGGCAGTCAGTTACCCCGGAAACAGGGCAGTCAGTTACCCTGGAAACAGGGCAGTAAATTATCCTGGTAACAGGGCAGTCAGTTATCCCGGAAACAGGGTGATCAGTTACCCTGGAAACAGGGCAGTCAGTTAACCCGGAAACAGGGCAGTCAATTACCCTGGCAACAGGGCAGTCAGTTATCCCGGAAACAGGGTGATCAGTTACCCTGGAAACTGGGCAGTCAGTTAACCTGGAAACACGGCAGTCAGTTACCCCGGAAACAGGGCAGTCAGTTAGCCTGGAAACTGGGCAGTCAGTTCCCCTGGAAACAGGGCAGTCAGTTACCCTGGAAACAGGGCAGTCAGTTACCATGGAAACAGGGCAATGAGCTATCCCGGAAACAGGGCAGTCAGGTTTCCCGGAAACAGGGTGAACAGTTAACCTGGAAACTGGGCAGTCAGTTATACTGGAAACAGGGCAGTCAGTTATCCTGGAAACAGGGCAGTCAGTTATCCTGGAAACAGGGCGGTCATTTACCCCGGAAATCGGGCGGTCAGATATCCTGGAAACAGGGTGGTCAGGTACCCCGGAAACAGGGAGATCAGTTACCGCGGAAACAGCGCGGTCAGTTACCCTGGAAACAGGGCAGTCAGTTACCCTGGAAACAGGGCAGTCAGTTATCCTGGCAAAAGGGCAGTCAGTTACCCCGGAAATAGGGAGGTCAGTTATCCTGGAAACAGGGCGGTCAGTTACCGCGGAAACAGGGAGATCAGTTACCCCGGAAACAGGGCAGTCAGTTACCCTGGAAACAGGGCAGTCAGTTATCCTGGAAACAGGGTGGTCAGTGAGCCTGGAAATAGGGTGGTCAGTTACCCCGGAAACAGGGCATTCAGTTATCCTGGAAACAGGGCAGTCAGTTATCCCGGAAAAAGGGTGATCAGTTACCCTGGAAACTGGGCAGTCAGTTACCCTGGAAACAGGGCAGTCAGTTTCCCCGGAAACAGGGAAGTCAGTTACCCTGGAAACAGGGCTTTCAGTCACCCTGGAAACAGGGCATTCAGTTATCCCGGAAACAGGGCAGTCAGTTATCCCGGAAAAAGGGTGATCAGTTACCCTGGAAACTGGGCAGTCAGTTACCCTGGAAACAGGGCAGTCAGTTTCCCCGGAAACAGGGGAGTCAGTTACCCTGGAAACAGGGCAGTCAGTTACCCTGGAAACAGGTTAGTCAGTTACCCCAGAAACAGGGTGATCAGTTACCCAGGAAACAGGGCTGTCAGTTACCCTGGAAACAGGGCAGTCAGTTTCCCCGGAAACAGGGGAGTCAGTTACCCTGGAAACAGGGCAGTCAGTTACCCTGGAAACAGGTTAGTCAGTTACCCCAGAAACAGGGTGATCAGTTACCCAGGAAACAGGGCTGTCAGTTACCCTGGAAACAGGGCAGTCAGTCACCCTGGAAACAGGGCATTCAGTTATCCCGGAAACAGGGCAGTCAGTTATCCCGGAAAAAGGGTGATCAGTTACCCTGGAAACTGGGCAGTCAGTTACCCTGGAAACAGGGCAGTCAATTTCCCCGGAAACAGGGCAGTCAGTTACCCCGGAAACAGAGTGATCAGTTACCCTGGAAACAGGGCAGTCAGTTATCCCGGAAACAGGGTGATCAGTTACCCTGGAAACAGGGCAGTCAGTTAGCCTGGAAACAGGGCAGTCAGTTACCCCGGAAACAGGGCAGTCAGTTATCCCGGAAGCAGGGCAGTCAGTTATCCTGGAAACAGGGCAGTCAGTTATCCTGGAAAAAGGGCGATCAGTTGCCCCGGAAATAGGGAGGTCAGTTATCCTGGAAACAGCGCGGTCAGTTACCCCGGAACCAGGGAGATCAGTTTCCCCGGAAACAGGGCAGTCAGTTACCCTGGAAACAGGGCAGTCAGTTATCCTGGAAACAGGGCGGTCAGTTACCCCGGAAATAGGGCGGTCAGTTTTCCTGGAAACAGGGTGGTGAGGTACCCCGGAAACCGGGAGATCAGTTACCCCGGAAACAGCGCGGTCAGTTAACCTGGAAACAGGGCAGTCAGTTACCCTGGAAACAGGGCAGTCAGTTATCCTGGAAAAAGGGCGGTCAGTTACCCCGGAAATATAGAGGTCAGTTATCCTGGAAACAGGGCGGTCAGTTACCCCGGAAACAGGGAGATCAGTTACCCCGGAAACAGGGCAGTCAGTTACCCTGGAAACAGGGCAGTCAGTTATCCTGGAAACAGGGTGGTCAGTGAGCCTGGAAATAGGGTGGTCAGTTACCCCGGAAACAGGGTGATCAGTAATCCTGGAAACAGGGCAGCCAGTTACCCCGGAAACAGAGTGATCAATTATCCTGGAAACAGGGCAGTCAGTTAGCCTGGAAACAGGGCAGTCAGTTATCCCGGAAACAGGGTGATCAGTTACCCTGGAAACTGGGCAGTCAGTTAACCTGGAAACAGGGCAGTCAGTTACCCTGGAAACAGGGCAGTCAGTTAGCCTGGAAACTGGGCAGTCAGTTACCCTGGAAACAGGGCAGTCAGTTTCCCCGGAAACAGGGAAGTCAGTTACCCTGGAAACAGGGCAGTCAGTTATCCCGGTAACAGGGCAGTCAGTTATCCCGGAAACAGGGTGATCAGTTACCCTGGAAACAGGGCAGTCAGTTACCCCGGAAACAGGGCAGTCAATTATCCTGGAAACAGGGCAGTCAGTTATCCCGGAAACAGTGCAGTCAGTTATCCCATAAACAGGGTGATCAGTTACCCTGGAAACTGGGCAGTCAGTTAACCTGGAAACAGGGCAGTCAGTTACCCCGGAAACAGGGCAGTCAGTTAGCCTGGAAACTGGGCAGTCAGTTACCCTGGAAACAGGGCAGTCAGTTATCCCGGAAACAGGGTGATCAGTTACCCTGGAAACAGGGCAGTCAGTTACCGTGGAAACAGGGCAGTCAGTTACCCCGGAAGCAGGGCAGTCAGTTACCCTGGAAAGAGGGCAGTCAGTTACCCCGGAAACTGGGCAGTCAGTTACCCTGGAAACAGGGCAGTCAGTTATCCCGGAAAAAGGGTGATCAGTTGCCCTGGAAACAGGGCAGTCAGTTATCCCGGAAAAAGGGTGATCAGTTACCCTGGAAACTGGGCAGTCAGTTACCCTGGAAACAGGGCAGTCAGATTCCCCGGAAACAGGGAAGTCAGTTACCCTGGAAACAGGGCAGTCACTCACCCTGGAAACAGGTTAGTCAGTTATCCCGGAAACAGGGTGATCAGTTACCCCGGAAACAGGGCAGTCAGTTCCCCTGGAAACAGGGCAGTCAGTTACCCTGGAAACAGGGCAATGAGCTATCCCGGAAACAGGGCAGTTAGGTTTCCCGGAAAAAGGGTGAACAATTACCCTGGAAACTGGGCAGACAGTTACACTGGAAACAGGGCGGTCAGTTACCCTGGAAACAGGGCAGTCAGTTATCCTGGAAACAGGGCAGTCAGTTATCCTGGAAACAGGGCGGTCAGTTACCCCGGAAATCGGGCGGTCAGTTATCCTGGAAACAGGGTGGTCAGGTACCCCGGAAACAGGGAGATCAGTTACCCCGGAAACAGCGCGGTCAGTTACCCTGGAAACAGGGCAGTCAGTTACCCTGGAAACAGGGTGGTCAGTTATCCTGGAAAAAGGGCAGTCAGTTACCCCGGAAATAGGGAGGTCAGTTTTCCTGGAAACAGGGCGGTTATTTACCGCGGAAACAGGGAGATCAGTTACCCCGGAAACAGGGCAGTCAGTTACCCTGGAAACAGGGCAGTCAGTTATCCTGGAAACAGGGTGGTCAGTGAGCATGGAAATAGGGTGGTCAGTTACCCTGGAAACAGGTTGATCAGTAATCCTGGAAACAGGGCAGCCAGTTACCCCGGATCAGGGTGATCTGTTATCCTGGAAACAGGGCAGTCAGTTAGCCTGGAAACAGGGCAGTCAGTTACCCCGGAAACAGGGCAGTCAGTTACCCTGGAAACAGGGCAGTAAATTATCCCGGTAACAGGGCAGTCAGTTATCCCGGAAACAGGGTGATCAGTTACCCTGGAAACAGGGCAGTCAGTTAACCCGTAAACAGGGCAGTCAATTACCCTGGCAACAGGGCAGTCAGTTATCCCGGAAACAGGGTGATCAGTTACCCTGGAAACTGGGCAGTCAGTTAACCTGGAAACACGGCAGTCAGTTACCCCGGAAACAGGGCAGTCAGTTAGCCTGGAAACTGGGCAGTCAGTTACCCTGGAAACAGGGCAGTCAGTTATCCCGGAAACCGGGTGATCAGTTACCCTGGAAACAGGGCAGTCAGTTATCCCGCAAAAAGGGTGATCAGTTACCCTGGAAACTGGGCTGTCAGTTACCCTGGAAACAGGGCAGTCAGTTACCCCGGAAGCAGGGCAGTCAGTTACCCTGGAAAGAGGGCAGTCAGTTACCCCGGAAACTGGGCAGTCAGTTACCCTCGAAACAGGGCAGTCAGTCACCCTGGAACAGGTTAGTCAGTTACCCCGGAAACAGGGTGATCAGATACCCCGGAAAAAGGGCAGTCAGTTCCCCTGGAAAGAGGGCAGTCAGTTACCCTGGAAACAGGGCAGTCAGTTAACCTGGAAACAGGGCAGTCAGTTAACCTGGAAACAGGGCAGTCCGTTATGCTGGAAACAGGGCGGTCAGTTACCCCGGAAATAGGGAGGTCAGTTATCCTGGAAACAGGGCGGTCAGTTCCCCCGGAAACAGGGAGAACAGTTACCCCGGAAACAGGGCAGTCATTTACCCTGGAAACTGGGCAGTCAGTTATCCTGGAAACAGTGTGGTCAGTGACCCTGGAAACAGGGTGGTCAGTTATCCTAGAAACAGGGTGGTCAGTTATCCCGGAAACAGGGTGATCAGTTATCCTGGAAACAGGGCAGTCAGTTACCCCGGAAACAGGGCAGTCTTTTACCCTGGAAACTGGGCAGGCAGTTATCCCGGAAACAGTGTGGTTGGTCAGTGACCCTGGAAACAGGGTGGTCAGTTATCCTGGAAATAGGGCGGTCAGTTACCCCGGAAACAGGGCAGTCAGTTACCCCGGAAACAGGGTGATCAGTTACCCTGGAAACAGGGCAGTCAGTTATCCCGGAAACAGGGTGATCAGTTACACTGGAAACAGGGCAGTCAGTTGGCCTGGAAACAGGGCAGTCAGTTACCCCGGAAACAGGGCAGTCAGTTACCCCGGAAACAGGGTGATCAGTTACCCTGGAAACAGTGCAGTCAGTTAGCCTGGAAACAGGGCAGTCAGTTACCCCGGAAACAGGGTGATCAGTTACCTTGGAAACAGGGCAGTCAGTTAGCCTGGAAACAGGGCAGTCAGTTACCCCGGAAACAGGGCAGTCAGTTATCCCGGAAGCAGGGCAGTCAGTTATCCTGGAAACAGGGTAGTCAGTTATCCTGGAAAAAGGGCGATCAGTTGACCCGGAAACAGGGTGGTCAGTTACCCCGGAAACAGGGAGATCAGTTACCCCGGAAACAGGGCAGTCAGTTACCCTGGAAACAGGGCAGTCAGTTATCCTGGAAACAGGGTGGTCAGTGAGCCTGGAAATAGGGTGGTCAGTTACCCCGGAAACAGGGTGATCAGTAATCCTGGAAACAGGGCAGCCATTTACCCCGGAAACAGGGTGATCAGTTATCCTGGAAACAGGGCAGTCAGTTAGCCTGGAAACAGGGAAGTCAGTGAGCCTGGAAACAGGGCAGTCAGTTATCCCAGTAACAGGGCAGTCAGTTATCCCGGAAACAGGGTGATCAGTTACCCTGGAAACAGGGCAGTCAGTTACCCCGGAAACAGGGCAGTCAATTACCCTGGAAACAGGGCAGTCAGTTATTACGGAAACAGTGCAGTCAGTTATCCCGGAAACAGGGTGATCAGTTACCCTGGAAACTGGGCAGTCAGTTACCCTGGAAACAGGGCAGTCAGTTACCCCGGAAACAGGGCAGTCAGTTAGCCTGGAAACTGGGCAGTCAGTTACCCTGGAAACTGGGCAGTCAGTTACCCTGGAAACAGGGCAGTCAGTTATCCCGGAAACAGGTTGATCAGTTACCCTGGAAACAGGGCAGTCAGTTATCCCGGAAAAAGGGTGATCAGTTACCCTGGAAACTGGGCAATCAGTTACCCTGGAAACAGGGCAGTCAGTTTCCCCAGAAACAGGGAAGTCAGTTACCCTGGAAACAGGGCAGTCAGTCACCCTGGAAACAGGTTAGTCAGTTACCCCAGAAACAGGGCAGTCAGTTCCCCTGGAAAGAGGGCAGTCAGTTACCCTGGAAACAGGGCAGTCAGTTACCCTGGAAACAGGGCAATGAGCTATCCCGGAAACAGGGCAGTCAGGTTTCCCGGAAACAGGGTGAACAGTTAACCTGGAAACTGGGCAGTCAGTTATACTGGAAACAGGGCAGTCAGTTATCCTGGAAACAGGGCAGTCAGTTATCCTGGAAACAGGGCGTTCAGTTACCCCGGAAATCGGGCGGTCAGTTATCCTGGAAACAGAGTGGTCAGGTACCCCGGAAACAGGGAGATCAATTACCCCGGAAACAGCGCGGTCAGTTACCCTGGAAACAGGGCAGTCAGTTACCCTGGAAACAGGGCAGTCAGTTATCCTGGAAAAAGGGCAGTCAGTTACCCCGGAAATAGGGAGGTCAGTTATCCTGGAAACAGGGCGGTCAGTTACCGCGGAAACAGAGAGATCAGTTACCCCGGAAACAGGGCAGTCAGTTACCCTGGAAACAGGGTAGTCAGTTATCCTGGAAACAGGGTGGTCAGTGAGCCTGGAAATAGGGTGTTCAGTTACCCCAGAAACAGGGCATTCAGTTATCCTGGAAACAGGGCAGTCAGTTATCCCGGAAAAAGGGTGATCAGTTACCCTGGAAACTGGGCAGTCAGTTACCCTGGAAACAGGGCAGTCAGTTTCCCCGGAAACAGGGAAGTCAGTTACCCTGGAAACAGGGCAGTCAGTCACCCTGGAAACAGGGCATTCAGTTATCCCGGAAACAGGGCAGTCAGTTATCCCGGAAAAAGGGTGGTCAGGTACCCCGGAAACAGGGGAGTCAGTTACCCTGGAAACAGGGCAGTCAGTTACCCTGGAAACAGGTTAGTCAGTTACCCCAGAAACAGGGTGATCAGTTACCCAGGAAACAGGGCTGTCAGTTCCCCTGGAAACAGGGCAGTCAGTTACCCTGGAAAGAGGTTAGTCTGTTACCCCAGAAACAGGGTGATCAGTTACCCCGGAAACAGGGCAGTCAGTTCCCCTGGAAACAGGGCAGTCAGTTACCCTGGAAACAGGTTGGTCAGTTACCCCAGAAACAGGGTGATCAGTTACCCCGGAAACATGGCAGTCAGTTCCCCTGGAAACACGGCAGTCAGTTACCCTGGAAACAGGGCAGTGACCTATCCCGGAAACAGGGCAGTCAGTTATCCAGGAAACAGGGTGAACAGTTACCCTGGAAACTGGGCAGTCCGTTACCTTGCAAAAACGGCGGTCAGTTACCCTGGAAACAGGGCAGTCAGTTAGCCTGGAAACAGGGTCGTCAGTTATCCCGGAAACAGGGTGGTCAGTGAGCCTGGAAACAGGGTGGTCAGTTACCCCGGAAACAGGGTGATCAGTTATCCTGGAAACAGGGCGGCCAGTTACCCCAGAAACAGGGTGATCAGATAACCTGCAAACAGGGCAGTCAGTTATCACGCAAAAAGGGTGATCAGTTTCCCTGGAAACTGGGCAGTCAGTTACCCTGGAAACAGGGCAGTCAGTTATGCCGGAAGCAGGGCATTCAGTTACCCTGGAAACAGGGCAGTCAGCTACCCCGGAAACTGGGCAGTCAGTTACCCTTGAAACAGGGCAGTCAGTCACCCTGGAACAGGTTAGTCATTTACCCCGGAAACAGGGTGATCAGTTACCCCGGAAACAGGGCAGTCAGTTCCCCTGGAAACAGGGCAGTCAGTTACCCTGGAAACAGGGCAGTCAGTTAACCTGGAAATAGGACAGTCAGTTATCCTGGAAACAGGGCAGTCAGTTAACCTTGAAACAGGGCAGTCAGTTATCCGGGAAACAGGGCAGTCAGTTAACCTGGAAACAGGGCGGTCAGTTACCCCGGAAATAGGGAGGTCAGTTATCCTGGAAACAGGGCGGTCAGTTACCCCGGAAACAGGGAGATCAGTTACCCCGGAAACAGGGCAGTCAGTTACACTGGAAACAGGGCAGTCAGTTATCCTGGAAAAAGGGTGGTCAGTGACCCAGGAAACAGGGTGGTCAGTTACCCGGGAAATAGGGCGGTCAGTTATCCTGGAAACAGGGCGGTCAGTTACCCCGGAAACAGGGCAGTCAGTTATCCCGGAAAAAGGGTGATCAGTTACCCTGGAAACTGGGCAGTCAGTTAGCCTGGAAACAGGGCAGTCAGTTTCCCCGGAAACAGGGCAGTCAGTTACCCTGGAAACAGGGCAGTCAGTTATCCCGGAAACTGGGCAGTCAGTTACACTGGAAACAGGGCATTCAGTTATCCCGGAAACAGGGCAGTCAGTTATCCCGGAAAAAGGGTGATCAGTTACCCTGGAAACTGGGCAGTCAGTTACCCTGGAAACAGGGCAGTCAGTTTCCCCGGAAACAGGGAAGTCAGTTACGCTTGAAACAGGGCAGTCAGTCACCCTGGAAACAGGTTAGTCAGTTAGCCCGGAAACAGGATGATCAGTTACCCTGGAAACAGGGCAGTCATTTCCCCTGGAAACAGGGCAGTCAGTTACCCTGGAAACAGGGCAGTCAGTTACCCTGGAAACAGGGCAGTGAGCTATGCCGGAAACAGGGCAGTCAGGTTTCCCGGAAACAGGGTGAACAGTTAATCTGGAAACAGGGCAGTCAGTTATCCTGGAAACAGGGCAGTCAGTTATCCTGGAAACAGGGCGGTCAGTTACCCCGGAAATAGGGCGGTCAGTTTTCCTGGAAACAGGGTGGTCAGGTACCCCGGAAACAGGGAGATCAGTTACCCCGGAAACAGCACGGTCAGTTAACCTGGAAACAGGGCAGTCAGTTATCCTGGAAACAGGGTGGTCAGTGAGCCTGGAAATAGGGTGGTCAGTTACCCCGGAAATAGGGAGGTCAGTTATCCTGGAAACAGGGCGGTCAGTTACCCCGGAAACAGGGAGATCAGTTACCCCGGAAACAGGGCAGTCAGTTACCCTGGAAACAGGGCAGTCAGTTATCCTGGAAACAGGGTGGTCAGTGAGCCTGGAAATAGGGTGGTCAGTTACCCCGTAAACAGGTTGATCAGTAATCCTGGAAACAGGGCAGCCAGTTACCCCGGAAACAGGGTGATCTGTTATCCTGGAAACAGGGCAGTCAGTTAGCCTGGAAACAGGGCAGTCAGTTACCCCGGAAACAGGGCAGTCAGTTACCCTGGAAACAGGGCAGTAAATTATCCCGGTAACAGGGCAGTCAGTTATCCCGGAAACAGGGTGATCAGTTACCCTGGAAACAGGGCAGTCAGTTAACCCGGAAACAGGGCAGTCAATTACCCTGGCAACAGGGCAGTCAGTTATCCCGGAAACAGGGTGATCAGTTACCCTGGAAACTGGGCAGTCAGTTAACCTGGAAACACGGCAGTCAGTTACCCCGGAAACAGGGCAGTCAGTTAGCCTGGAAACTGGGCAGTCAGTTACCCTGGAAACAGGGCAGTCAGTTATCCCGGAAACAGGGTGATCAGTTACCCTGGAAACAGGGCAGTCAGTTATCCCGCAAAAAGGGTGATCAGTTACCCTGGAAACTGGGCAGTCAGTTACCCTGGAAGCAGGGCAGTCAGTTACCCCAGAAGCAGGGCAGTCAGTTACCCTGGAAAGAGGGCAGTCAGTTACCCCGGAAACTGGGCAGTCAGTTACCCTCGAAACAGGGCAGTCAGTCACCCTGGAACAGGTTAGTCAGTTACCCCGGAAACAGGGTGATCAGATACCCCGGAAAAAGGGCAGTCAGTTACCCTGGAAACAGGGCAGTCAGTTACCCCGGAAGCAGGGCAGTCAGTTCCCCTGGAAAGAGGGCAGTCAGTTACCCTGGAAACAGGGCAGTCAGTTAACCTGGAAACAGGGCAGTCCGTTATCCTGGAAACAGGGCGGTCAGTTACCCCGGACATAGGGAGGTCAGTTATCCTGGAAACAGGGCAGTCAGTTAGCCTGGAAACAGGGCAGTCAGTTACCCTGGAAACAGGGCAGTCAGTTATCCCGGTAACAGGGCAGTCAGTTATCCCGGAAACAGGGTGATCAATTACCCTGGAAACAGGGCAGTCAGTTACCCCGGAAACAGGGCAGTCAATTACCCTGGAAACAGGGCAGTCAGTTATCCCGGAAACAGTGCAGTCAGTTATCCCGGAAACAGGGTAATCAGTTACCCTGGAAACTGGGCAGTCAGTTACCCTGGAAACAGGGCAGTCAGTTACCCCGGAAACAGGGCAGTCAGTTAGCCTGGAAACTGGGCAGTCAGTTACCCTGGAAACTGGGCAGTCAGTTACCCTGGAAACAGGGCAGTCAGTTATCCCGGAAACAGGGTGATCAGTTACCCTGGAAACCGGGCAGTCAGTTACCCTGGAAACAGGGCAGTCAGTTTCCCTGGAAACAGGGAAGTCAGTTACCCTGGAAACAGGGCAGTCAGTCACCCTGGAAACAGGTTAGTCAGTTACCCCGGAAACAGGGCAGTCAGTTCCCCTGGAAACAGGGCAGTCAGTTACCCTGGAAACAGGGCAGTCAGTTACCCTGGAAACAGGGCAATGAGCTATCCCGGAAACAGGGCAGTCAGGTTTCCCGGAAACAGGGTGAACAGTTAACCTGGAAACTGGGCAGTCAGTTACACTGGAAACAGGGCATTCAGTTATCCCGGAAACAGGGCAGTCAGTTATCCCGGAAAAAGGGTGATCAGTTACCCTGGAAACTGGGCAGTCAGTTACCCTGGAAACAGGGCAGTCAGTTTCCCCGGATACAGGGAAGTCAGTTACGCTTGAAACAGGGCAGTCAGTCACCCTGGAAACAGGTTAGTCAGTTAGCCCGGAAACAGGATGATCAGTTACCCTGGAAACAGGGCAGTCATTTCCCCTGGAAACAGGGCAGTCAGTTACCCTGGAAACAGGGCAGTCAGTTACCCTGGAAACAGGGCAGTGAGCTATGCCGGAAACAGGGCAGTCAGGTTTCCCGGAAACAGGGTGAACAGTTAATCTGGAAACAGGGCAGTCAGTTATCCTGGAAACAGGGCAGTCAGTTATCCTGGAAACAGGGCGTTCAGTTACCCCGGAAATCGGGCGGTCAGTTATCCTGGAAACAGAGTGGTCAGGTACCCCGGAAACAGGGAGATCAATTACCCCGGAAACAGCGCGGTCAGTTACCCTGGAAACAGGGCAGTCAGTTACCCTGGAAACAGGGCAGTCAGTTATCCTGGAAAAAGGGCAGTCAGTTACCCCGGAAATAGGGAGGTCAGTTATCCTGGAAACAGGGCGGTCAGTTACCGCGGAAACAGGGAGATCAGTTACCCCGGAAACAGGGCAGTCAGTTACCCTGGAAACAGGGCAGTCAGTTATCCTGGAAACAGGGTGGTCAGTGAGCCTGGAAATAGGGTGTTCAGTTACCCCGGAAACAGGGCATTCAGTTATCCTGGAAACAGGGCAGTCAGTTATCCCGGAAAAAGGGTGATCAGTTACCCTGGAAACTGGGCAGTCAGTTACCCTGGAAACAGGGCAGTCAGTTTCCCCGGAAACAGGGAAGTCAGTTACCCTGGAAACAGGGCAGTCAGTCACCCTGGAAACAGGGCATTCAGTTATCCCGGAAACAGGGCAGTCAGTTATCCCGGAAAAAGGGTGATCAGTTACCCTGGAAACTGGGCAGTCAGTTACCCTGGAAACAGGGCAGTCAGTTTCCCCGGAAACAGGGGAGTCAGTTACCCTGGAAACAGGGCAGTCAGTTACCCTGGAAACAGGTTAGTCAGTTACCCCAGAAACAGGGTGATCAGTTATCCAGGAAACAGGGCTGTCAGTTCCCCTGGAAACAGGGCAGTCAGTTACCCTGGAAAGAGGTTAGTCTGTTACCCCAGAAACAGGGTGATCAGTTACCCCGGAAACAGGGCAGTCAGTTCCCCTGGAAACAGGGCAGTCAGTTACCCTGGAAACAGGTTGGTCAGTTACCCCAGAAACAGGGTGATCAGTTACCCCGGAAACATGGCAGTCAGTTCCCCTGGAAACACGGCAGTCAGTTACCCTGGAAACAGGGCAGTGACCTATCCCGGAAACAGGGCAGTCAGTTATCCAGGAAACAGGTGAACAGTTACCCTGGAAACTGGGCAGTCAGTTACCTTGCAAAAAGGGCGGTCAGTTACCCTGGAAACAGGGCAGTCAGTTAGCCTGGAAACAGGGTAGTCAGTTATCCCGGAGACAGGGTGGTCAGTGAGCCTGGAAACAGGGTGGTCAGTTACCCCGGAAACAGGGTGATCAGTTATCCTGGAAACAGGGCGGCCAGTTACCGCAGAAACAGGGTGATCAGATAACCTGCAAACAGGGCAGTCAGTTATCACGCAAAAAGGGTGATCAGTTACCCTGGAAACTGGGCAGTCAGTTACCCTGGAAACAGGGCAGTCAGTTACGCCGGAAGCAGGGCAGTCAGTTACCCTGGAAACAGGGCAGTCAGTTACCCCGGAAACTGGGCAGTCAGTTACCCTTGAAACAGGGCAGTCAGTCACCCTGGAACAGGTTAGTCATTTACCCCGGAAACAGGGTGATCAGTTACCCCGGAAACAGGGCAGTCAGTTAACCTGGAAATAGGACAGTCAGTTATCCTGGAAACAGGGCAGTCAGTTAACCTTGAAACAGGGCAGTCAGTTATCCGGGAAACAGGGCAGTCAGTTAACCTGGAAACAGGGCGGTCAGTTACCCCGGAAATAGGGAGGTCAGTTATCCTGGAAACAGGGCGGTCAGTTACCCCGGAAACAGGGAGATCAGTTACCCTGGAAACAGGGCAGTCAGTTACACTGGAAACAGGGCAGTCAGTTATCCTGGAAACAGGGTGGTCAGTGACCCAGGAAACAGGGTGGTCAGTTACCCGGGAAATAGGGCGGTCAGTTATCCTGGAAACAAGGCGGTCAGTTACCCCGGAAACAGGGCAGTCAGTTATCCCGGAAAAAGGGTGATCAGTTACCCTGGAACTGGGCAGTCAGTTAGCCTGGAAACAGGGCAGTCAGTTTCCCCGGAAACAGGGCAGTCAGTTACCCTGGAAACAGGGCAGTCAGTTACCCCGGAAACTGGGCAGTCAGTTACACTGGAAACAGGGCATTCAGTTATCCCGGAAACAGGGCAGTCAGTTATCCCGGAAAAAGGGTGATCAGTTACCCTGGAAACTGGGCAGTCAGTTACCCTGGAAACAGGGCAGTCAGTTTCCCCGGATACAGGGAAGTCAGTTACGCTTGAAACAGGGCAGTCAGTCACCCTGGAAACAGGTTAGTCAGTTAGCCCGGAAACAGGATGATCAGTTACCCTGGAAACAGGGCAGTCATTTCCCCTGGAAACAGGGCAGTCAGTTACCCTGGAAACAGGGCAGTCAGTTACCCTGGAAACAGGGCAGTGAGCTATGCCGGAAACAGGGCAGTCAGGTTTCCCGGAAACAGGGTGAACAGTTAATCTGGAAACAGGGCAGTCAGTTATCCTGGAAACAGGGCAGTCAGTTATCCTGGAAACAGGGCGGTCAGTTACCCCGGAAATAGGGCGGTCAGTTTTCCTGGAAACAGGGTGGTCAGGTACCCCGGAAACAGGGAGATCAGTTACCCCGGAAACAGCACGGTCAGTTAACCTGGAAACAGGGCAGTCAGTTATCCTGGAAACAGGGTGGTCAGTGAGCCTGGAAATAGGGTGGTCAGTTACCCCGGAAATAGGGAGGTCAGTTATCCTGGAAACAGGGCGGTCAGTTACCCCGGAAACAGGGAGATCAGTTACCCCGGAAACAGTGCAGTCAGTTACCCTGGAAACAGGGCAGTCAGTTATCCTGGAAACAGGGTGGTCAGTGAGCCTGGAAATAGGGTGGTCAGTTACCCCGTAAACAGGTTGATCAGTAATCCTGGAAACAGGGCAGCCAGTTACCCCGGAAACAGGGTGATCTGTTATCCTGGAAACAGGGCAGTCAGTTAGCCTGGAAACAGGGCAGTCAGTTACCCCGGAAACAGGGCAGTCAGTTACCCTGGAAACAGGGCAGTAAATTATCCCGGTAACAGGGCAGTCAGTTATCCCGGAAACAGGGTGATCAGTTACCCTGGAAACAGGGCAGTCAGTTAACCCGGAAACAGGGCAGTCAATTACCCTGGCAACAGGGCAGTCAGTTATCCCGGAAACAGGGTGATCAGTTACCCTGGAAACTGGGCAGTCAGTTAACCTGGAAACACGGCAGTCAGTTACCCCGGAAACAGGGCAGTCAGTTAGCCTGGAAACTGGGCAGTCAGTTACCCTGGAAACAGGGCAGTCAGTTATCCCGGAAACAGGGTGATCAGTTACCCTGGAAACAGGGCAGTCAGTTATCCCGCAAAAAGGGTGATCAGTAATCCTGGAAACTGGGCAGTCAGTTACCCTGGAAACAGGGCAGTCAGTTACCCCGGAAACAGGGCAGTCAGTTATCCAGGAAACATGGTGAACAGTTACCCTGGAAACAGGGCAGTCAGTTACCCCGGAAACTGGGCAGTCAGTTATCCCGGAAACAGGGCAGTCAGTTAGCCTGGAAACAGGGTAGTCAGTTATCCCGGAAACAGGGTGGTCAGTGAGCCTGGAAACAGGGTGGTCAGTTACCCCGGAAACAGGGTGATCAGTTATCCTGGAAACAGGGCGGCCAGTTACCCCAGAAACAGGGTGATCAGATAACCTGCAAACAGGGCAGTCAGTTATCACGCAAAAAGGGTGATCAGTTACCCTGGAAACTGGGCAGTCAGTTACCCTGGAAACAGGGCAGTCAGTTATGCCGGAAGCAGGGCATTCAGTTACCCTGGGAACAGGGCAGTCAGCTACCCCGGAAACTGGGCAGTCAGTTACCCTTGAAGCAGGGCAGTCAGTCACCCTGGAACAGGTTAGTCATTTACCCCGGAAACAGGGTGATCAGTTACCCCGGAAACAGGGCAGTCAGTTCCCCTGGAAACAGGGCAGTCAGTTACCCTGGAAACAGGGCAGTCAGTTAACCTGGAAATAGGACAGTCAGTTATCCTGGAAACAGGGCAGTCAGTTAACCTTGAAACAGGGCAGTCAGTTATCCGGGAAACAGGGCAGTCAGTTAACCTGGAAACAGGGCGGTCAGTTACCCCGGAAATAGGGAGGTCAGTTATCCTGGAAACAGGGCGGTCAGTTACCCCGGAAACAGGGAGATCAGTTACCCCGGAAACAGGGCAGTCAGTTACACTGGAAACAGGGCAGTCAGTTATCCTGGAAACAGGGTGGTCAGTGACCCAGGAAACAGGGTGGTCAGTTACCCGGGAAATAGGGCGGTCAGTTATCCTGGAAACAGGGCGGTCAGTTACCCCGGAAACAGGGCAGTCAGTTATCCCGGAAAAAGGGTGATCAGTTACCCTGGAAACTGGGCAGTCAGTTAGCCTGGAAACAGGGCAGTCAGTTTCCCCGGAAACAGGGCAGTCAGTTACCCTGGAAACAGGGCACTCAGTTATCCCGGAAACTGGGCAGTCAGTTACACTGGAAACAGGGCATTCAGTTATCCCGGAAACAGGGCAGTCAGTTATCCCGGAAAAAGGGTGATCAGTTACCCTGGAAACTGGGCAGTCAGTTACCCTGGAAACAGGGCAGTCAGTTTCCCCGGATACAGGGAAGTCAGTTACGCTTGAAACAGGGCAGTCAGTCACCCTGGAAACAGGTTAGTCAGTTAGCCCGGAAACAGGATGGTCAGTTACCCTGGAAACAGGGCAGTCATTTCCCCTGGAAACAGGGCAGTCAGTTACCCTGGAAACAGGGCAGTCAGTTACCCTGGAAACAGGGCAGTGAGCTATGCCGGAAACAGGGCAGTCAGGTTTCCCGGAAACAGGGTGAACAGTTAATCTGGAAACAGGGCAGTCAGTTATCCTGGAAACAGGGCAGTCAGTTATCCTGGAAACAGGGCGGTCAGTTACCCCGGAAATAGGGCGGTCAGTTTTCCTGGAAACAGGGTGGTCAGGTACCCCGGAAACAGGGAGATCAGTTACCCCGGAAACAGCACGGTCAGTTAACCTGGAAACAGGGCAGTCAGTTATCCTGGAAACAGGGTGGTCAGTGAGCCTGGAAATAGGGTGGTCAGTTACCCCGGAAATAGGGAGGTCAGTTATCCTGGAAACAGGGCGGTCAGTTACCCCGGAAACAGGGAGATCAGTTACCCCGGAAACAGGGCAGTCAGTTACCCTGGAAACAGGGCAGTCAGTTATCCTGGAAACAGGGTGGTCAGTGAGCCTGGAAATAGGGTGGTCAGTTACCCCGTAAACAGGTTGATCAGTAATCCTGGAAACAGGGCAGCCAGTTACCCCGGAAACAGGGTGATCTGTTATCCTGGAAACAGGGCAGTCAGTTAGCCTGGAAACTGGGCAGTCAGTTACCCCGGAAACAGGGCAGTCAGTTACCCTGGAAACAGGGCAGTAAATTATCCCGGTAACAGGGCAGTCAGTTATCCCGGAAACAGGGTGATCAGTTCCCCTGGAAACAGGGCAGTCAGTTAACCCGGAAACAGGGCAGTCAATTACCCTGGCAACAGGGCAGTCAGTTATCCCGGAAACAGGGTGATCAGTTATCCTGGAAACAGGGCGGCCAGTTACCCCAGAAACAGGGTGATCAGATAACCTGCAAACAGGGCAGTCAGTTATCACGCAAAAAGGGTGATCAGTTACCCTGGAAACTGGGCAGTCAGTTACCCTGGAAACAGGGCAGTCAGTTATGCCGGAAGCAGGGCATTCAGTTACCCTGGGAACACGGCAGTCAGTTACCCCGGAAACAGGGCAGTCAGTTAGCCTGGAAACTGGGCAGTCAGTTACCCTGGAAACAGGGCAGTCAGTTATCCCGGAAACAGGGTGATCAGTTACCCTGGAAACAGGGCAGTCAGTTATCCCGCAAAAAGGGTGATCAGTTACCCTGGAAACTGGGCAGTCAGTTACCCTGGAAACAGGGCAGTCAGTTACCCCGGAAGCAGGGCAGTCAGTTACCCTGGAAAGAGGGCAGTCAGTTACCCCGGAAACTGGGCAGTCAGTTACCCTCGAAACAGGGCAGTCAGTCACCCTGGAACAGGTTCGTCAGTTACCCCGGAAACAGGGTGATCAGATACCCCGGAAAAAGGGCAGTCAGTTACCCTGGAAACAGGGCAGTCAGTTACCCCGGAAGCAGGGCAGTCAGTTCCCCTGGAAAGAGGGCAGTCAGTTACCCTGGAAACAGGGCAGTCAGTTAACCTGGAAACAGGGCAGTCAGTTAACCTGGAAACAGGGCAGTCCGTTATCCTGGAAACAGGGCGGTCAGTTACCCCGGACATAGGGAGGTCAGTTATCCTGGAAACAGGGCAGTCAGTTAGCCTGGAAACAGGGCAGTCAGTTACCCTGGAAACAGGGCAGTCAGTTATCCCGGTAACAGGGCAGTCAGTTATCCCGGAAACAGGGTGATCAGTTACCCTGGAAACAGGGCAGTCAGTTACCCCGGAAACAGGGCAGTCAATTACCCTGGAAACAGGGCAGTCAGTTATCCCGGAAACAGTGCAGTCAGTTATCCCGGAAACAGGGTAATCAGTTACCCTGGAAACTGGGCAGTCAGTTACCCTGGAAACAGGGCAGTCAGTTACCCCGGAAACAGGGCAGTCAGTTATCCTGGAAACAGGGCGTTCAGTTACCCCGGAAATCGGGCGGTCAGTTATCCTGGAAACAGAGTGGTCAGGTACCCCGGAAACAGGGAGATCAATTACCCCGGAAACAGCGCGGTCAGTTACCCTGGAAACAGGTTGGTCAGTTACCCCAGAAACAGGGTGATCAGTTACCCCGGAAACATGGCAGTCAGTTCCCCTGGAAACAGGGTGGTCAGTGAGCCTGGAAGTAGGGTGTTCAGTTACCCCGGAAACAGGGCATTCAGTTATCCTGGAAACAGGGCAGTCAGTTATCCCGGAAAAAGGTTGGTCAGTTACCCCAGAAACAGGGTGATCAGTTACCCCGGAAACATGGCAGTCAGTTCCCCTGGAAACAGGGTGGTCAGTGAGCCTGGAAGTAGGGTGTTCAGTTACCCCGGAAACAGGGCAGTCAGTTATCCCGGAAAAAGGGTGATCAGTTACCCTGGAAACTGGGCAGTCAGTTACCCTGGAAACAGGGCAGTCAGTTTCCCCGGAAACAGGGGAGTCAGTTACCCTGGAAACAGGGCAGTCAGTTACCCTGGAAACAGGTTAGTCAGTTACCCCAGAAACAGGGTGATCAGTTACCCAGGAAACAGGGCTGTCAGTTCCCCTGGAAACAGGGCAGTCAGTTACCCTGGAAAGAGGTTAGTCTGTTACCCCAGAAACAGGGTGATCAGTTACCCCGGAAACAGGGCAGTCAGTTCCCCTGGAAACAGGGCAGTCAGTTACCCCGGAAATAGGGAGGTCAGTTATCCTGGAAACAGGGCGGTCAGTTACCGCGGAAACAGGGAGATCAGTTCCCCTGGAAACACGGCAGTCAGTTACCCTGGAAACAGGGCAGTGACCTATCCTGGAAACAGGGCAGTCAGTTATCCAGGAAACAGGTGAACAGTTACCCTGGAAACTGGGCAGTCAGTTACCTTGCAAAAAGGGCGGTCAGTTACCCTGGAAACAGGGCAGTCAGTTAGCCTGGAAACAGGGTAGTCAGTTATCCCGGAGACAGGGTGGTCAGTGAGCCTGGAAACAGGGTGGTCAGTTACCCCGGAAACAGGGTGATCAGTTATCCTGGAAACAGGGCGGCCAGTTACCCCAGAAACAGGGTGATCAGATAACCTGCAAACAGGGCAGTCAGTTATCACGCAAAAAGGGTGATCAGTTACCCTGGAAACTGGGCAGTCAGTTACCCTGGAAACAGGGCAGTCAGTTACGCCGGAAGCAGGGCAGTCAGTTACCCTGGAAACAGGGCAGTCAGTTACCCCGGAAACTGGGCAGTCAGTTACCCTTGAAACAGGGCAGTCAGTCACCCTGGAACAGGTTAGTCATTTACCCCGGAAACAGGGTGATCAGTTACCCCGGAAACAGGGCAGTCAGTTCCCCTGGAAACAGGGCAGTCAGTTACCCTGGAAACAGGGCAGTCAGTTAACCTGGAAATAGGACAATCAGTTATCCTGGAAACAGGGCAGTCCGTTATCCGGGAAACAGGGCAGTCAGTTAACCTGGAAACAGGGCGGTCAGTTACCCCGGAAATAGGGAGGTCAGTTATCCTGGAAACAGGGCGGTCAGTTATCCGGGAAACAGGGCAGTCAGTTAACCTGGAAACAGGGCGGTCAGTTACCCCGGAAATAGGGAGGTCAGTTATCCTGGAAACAGGGCGGTCAGTTACCCCGGAAACAGGGAGATCAGTTACCCTGGAAACAGGGCAGTCAGTTACACTGGAAACAGGGCAGTCAGTTATCCTGGAAACAGGGTGGTCAGTGACCCAGGAAACAGGGTGGTCAGTTACCCGGGAAATAGGGCGGTCAGTTATCCTGGAAACAAGGCGGTCAGTTACCCCGGAAACAGGGCAGTCAGTTATCCCGGAAAAAGGGTGATCAGTTACCCTGGAACTGGGCAGTCAGTTAGCCTGGAAACAGGGCAGTCAGTTTCCCCGGAAACAGGGCAGTCAGTTACCCTGGAAACAGGGCAGTCAGTTACCCCGGAAACTGGGCAGTCAGTTACACTGGAAACAGGGCATTCAGTTATCCCGGAAACAGGGCAGTCAGTTATCCCGGAAAAAGGGTGATCAGTTACCCTGGAAACTGGGCAGTCAGTTACCCTGGAAACAGGGCAGTCAGTTTCCCCGGAAACAGGGAAGTCAGTTCCGCTTGAAACAGGGCAGTCAGTCACCCTGGAAACAGGTTAGTCAGTTAGCCCGGAAACAGGATGATCAGTTACCCTGGAAACAGGGCAGTCATTTCCCCTGGAAACAGGGCAGTCAGTTACCCTGGAAACAGGGCAGTCAGTTACCCTGGAAACAGGGCAGTGAGCTATGCCGGAAACAGGGCAGTCAGGTTTCCCGGAAACAGGGTGAACAGTTAATCTGGAAACAGGGCAGTCAGTTATCCTGGAAACAGGGCAGTCAGTTATCCTGGAAACAGGGCGGTCAGTTACCCCGGAAATAGGGCGGTCAGTTTTCCTGGAAACAGGGTGGTTAGGTACCCCGGAAACAGGGAGATCAGTTACCCCGGAAACAGCACGGTCAGTTAACCTGGAAACAGGGCAGTCAGTTATCCTGGAAACAGGGTGGTCAGTGAGCCTGGAAATAGGGTGGTCAGTTACCCCGGAAATAGGGAGGTCAGTTATCCTGGAAACAGGGCGGTCAGTTACCCCGGAAACAGGGAGATCAGTTACCCCGGAAACAGGGCAGTCAGTTACCCTGGAAACAGGGCAGTCAGTTATCCTGGAAACAGGGTGGTCAGTGAGCCTGGAAATAGGGTGGTCAGTTACCCCGTAAACAGGTTGATCAGTAATCCTGGAAACAGGGCAGCCAGTTACCCCGGAAACAGGGTGATCTGTTATCCTGGAAACAGGGCAGTCAGTTAGCCTGGAAACAGGGCAGTCAGTTACCCCGGAAACAGGGCAGTCAGTTACCCTGGAAACAGGGCAGTAAATTATCCCGGTAACAGGGCAGTCAGTTATCCCGGAAACAGGGTGATCAGTTACCCTGGAAACAGGGCAGTCAGTTAACCCGGAAACAGGGCAGTCAATTACCCTGGCAACAGGGCAGTCAGTTATCCCGGAAACAGGGTGATCAGTTACCCTGGAAACTGGGCAGTCAGTTAACCTGGAAACACGGCAGTCAGTTACCCCGGAAACAGGGCAGTCAGTTAGCCTGGAAACTGGGCAGTCAGTCACCCTGGAACAGGTTAGTCAGTTACCCCGGAAACAGGGTGATCAGTTACCCTGGAAACAGGGCAGTCAGTTATCCCGCAAAAAGGGTGATCAGTTACCCTGGAAACTGGGCAGTCAGTTACCCTGGAAACAGGGCAGTCAGTTACCCCGGAAGCAGGGCAGTCAGTTACCCTGGAAAGAGGGCAGTCAGTTACCCCGCAAACTGGGCAGTCAGTTACCCTCGAAACAGGGCAGTCAGTCACCCTGGAACAGGTTAGTCAGTTACCCCGGAAACAGGGTGATCAGATACCCCGGAAAAAGGGCAGTCAGTTACCCTGGAAACAGGGCAGTCAGTTACCCCGGAAGCAGGGCAGTCAGTTCCCCTGGAAAGAGGTCAGTCAGTTACCCTGGAAACAGGGCAGTCAGTTAACCTGGAAACAGGGCAGTCAGTTAACCTGGAAACAGGGCAGTCCGTTATCCTGGAAACAGGGCGGTCAGTTACCCCGGACATAGGGAGGTCAGTTATCCTGGAAACAGGGCGGTCAGTTCCCCCGGAAACAGGGAGATCAGTTACCCCGGAAACAGGGCAGTCATTTACCCTGGAAACAGGGCAGTCAGTTATCCTGGAAACAGTGTGGTCAGTGACCCTGGAAACAGGGTGGTCAGTTATCCTGGAAACAGGGTGGTCAGTTATCCTGGAAACAGGGCAGTCAGTTACCCCGGAAACAGGGCAGTCTTTTACCCTGGAAACTGGGCAGTCAGTTATCCTGGAAACAGTGTGGTTGGTCAGTGACCCTGGAAACAGGGTGGTCAGTTATCCTGGAAATAGGGCGGTCAGTTACCCCGGAAACAGGGCAGTCAGTTACCCCGGAAACAGAGTGATCAGTTACCCTGGAAACAGGGCAGTCAGTTATCCCGGAAACAGGGTGATCAGTTACCCTGGAAACAGGGCAGTCAGTTAGCCTGGAAACAGGGCAGTCAGTTACCCCGGAAACAGGGCAGTCAATTACCCCGGAAACAGGGTGATCAGTTACCCTGGAAACAGTGCAGTCAGTTAGCCTGGAAACAGGGCAGTCAGTTACCCCGGAAACAGGGTGATCAGTTACCCTGGAAAAAGGGCAGTCAGTTAGCCTGGAAACAGGGCAGTCAGTTACCCCGGAAACAGGGCAGTCAGTTATCCCGGAAGCAGGGCAGTCAGTTATCCTGGAAACAGGGCAGTCAGTTATCCTGGAAAAAGGGCGATCAGTTGCCCCTGAAATAGGGAGGTCAGTTATCCTGGAAACAGCGCGGTCAGTTACCCCGGAACCAGGGAGATCAGTTTCGCCGGAAACAGGGCAGTCAGTTACCCTGGAAACAGGGCAGTCAGTTATCCTGGAAACAGGGCGGTCAGTTACCCCGGAAATAGGGCGGTCAGTTTTCCTGGAAACAGGGTGGTCAGGTACCCCGGAAACCGGGAGTTCAGTTACCCCGGAAACAGCGCGGTCAGTTAACCTGGAAACAGGGCAGTCAGTTACCCTGGAAACAGGGCAGTCAGTTATCCTGGAAAAAGGGCGGTCAGTTACCCCGGAAATATAGAGGTCAGTTATCCTGGAAACAGGGCGGTCAGTTACCCCGGAAACAGGGAGATCAGTTACCCCGGAAACAGGGCAGTCAGTTACCCTGGAAACAGGGCAGTCAGTTATCCTGGAAACAGGGTGGTCAGTGAGCCTGGAAATAGGGTGGTCAGTTACCCCGGAAACAGGGTGATCAGTAATCCTGGAAACAGGGCAGCCAGTTACCCTGGAAACAGGGTGATCAGTTATCCTGGAAACAGGGCAGTCAGTTAGCCTGGAAACTGGGCAGTCAGTTATCCCGGAAACAGGGTGATCAGTTACCCTGGAAACTGGGCAGTCAGTTAACCTGGAAACAGTGCAGTCAGTTACCCCGGAAACAGGGCAGTCAGTTAGCCTGGAAACTGGGCAGTCAGTTATCCTGGAAACAGGGCAGTCAGTTATCCCTGAAACAGGGTGATCAGTTACCCTGGAAACAGGGCAGTCAGTTATCCCGGAAAAAGGGTGATCAGTTACCCTGGAAACAGGGCGGTCAGTTCCCCCGGAAACAGGGAGATCAGTTACCCCGGAAACAGGGCAGTCATTTACCCTGGAAACAGGGCAGTCAGTTATCCTGGAAACAGTGTGGTCAGTGACCCTGGAAACAGGGTGGTCAGTTATCCTGGAAACAGGGTGGTCAGTTACCCCGGAAACAGGGTGATCAGTTATCCTGGAAACAGGGCAGTCAGTTACCCCGCAAACAGGGCAGTCTTTTACCCTGGAAACTGGGCAGTCAGTTATCCTGGAAACAGTGTGGTTGGTCAGTGACCCTGGAAACAGGGTGGTCAGTTATCCTGGAAATAGGGCGGTCAGTTACCCCGGAAACAGGGCAGTCAGTTACCCCGAAAACAGAGTGATCAGTTTCCCTGGAAACAGGGCAGTCAGTTATCCCGGAAACAGGGTGATCAGTTACCCTGGAAACAGGGCAGTCAGTTAGCCTGGAAACAGGGCAGTCAGTTACCCCGGAAACAGGGCAGTCAATTACCCCGGAAACAGGGTGATCAGTTACCCTGGAAACAGTGCAGTCAGTTAGCCTGGAAACAGGGCAGTCAGTTACCCCGGAAACAGGGTGATCAGTTACCCCAGAAACAGGGCAGTCAGTTATCCCGGAAGCAGGGCAGTCAGTTATCCTGGAAACAGGGCAGTCAGTTATCCTGGAAAAAGGGCGATCAGTTGCCCCGGAAATAGGGAGGTCAGTTATCCTGGAAACAGCGCGGTCAGTTACCCCGGAACCAGGGAGATCAGTTTCCCCGGAAACAGGGCAGTCAGTTACCCTGGAAACAGGGCAGTCAGTTATCCTGGAAACAGGGCGGTCAGTTACCCCGGAAATAGGGCGGTCAGTTTTCCTGGAAACAGGGTGGTCAGGTACTCCGGAAACCGGGAGATCAGTTACCCCGGAAACAGCACGGTCAGTTAACCTGGAAACAGGGCAGTCAGTTACCCTGGAAACAGGGCAGTCAGTTATCCTGGAAAAAGGGCGGTCAGTTACCCCGGAAATATAGAGGTCAGTTATCCTGGAAACAGGGCGGTCAGTTACCCCGGAAACAGGGAGATCAGTTACCCCGGAAACAGGGCAGTCAGTTACCCTGGAAACAGGGCAGTCAGTTATCCTGGAAACAGGGTGGTCAGTGAGCCTGGAAATAGGGTGGTCAGTTACCACGGAAACAGGGTGATCAGTAATCCTGGAAACAGGGCAGTCAGTTAGCCTGGAAACAGGGCAGTCAGTTATCCCGGAAACAGGGTGATCAGTTACCCTGGAAACTGGGCAGTCAGTTAACTTGGAAACAGGGCAGTCAGTTACCCCGGAAACAGGGCAGTCAGTTAGCCTGGAAACTGGGCAGTCAGTTACCCTGGAAACAGGGCAGTCAGTTATCCCGGAAACAGGGTGATCAGTTACCCTGGAAACAGGGCAGTCAGTTATCCCGGAAAAAGGGTGATCAGTTACCCTGGAAACTGGGCAGTCAGTTACCCTGGAAACAGGGCAGTCAGTTTCCCCGGAAACAGGGAAGTCAGTTACCCTGGAAACAGGGCAGTCAGTTACCCCGGAAACAGGGTGATCAGTTACCCCGGAAACAGGGCAGTCAGTTCCCCTGGAAACAGGGCAGTCAGTTCCCCTGGAAACAGGGCAGTCAGTTACCCTGGAAACAAAGCAATGAGCTATCCCGGAAACAGGGCAGTCAGGTTTCCCGGAAACAGGGTGAACAGTTAACCTGGAAACTGGGCAGTCAGTTATACTGGAAACAGGGCAGTCAGTTATCCTGGAAACAGGGCAGTCATTTATCCTGGAAACAGGGCGGTCAGTTACCCCGGAAATCGGGGGGTCAGTTATCCTGGAAACAGGGTGGTCAGGTACCCCGGAAACAGGGAGATCAGTTACCCCGGAAACAGCGCGGTCAGTTACCCTGGAAACAGGGCAGTCAGTTACCCTGGAAACAGGGCAGTCAGTTATCCTGGAAAAAGGGCAGTCAGTTACCCCGGAAATAGGGAGGTCAGTTATCCTGGAAACAGGGCGGTCAGTTACCGCGGAAACAGGGAGATCAGTTACCCCGGAAACAGGGCAGTCAGTTACCCTGGAAACAGGGCAGTCAGTTATCCTGCAAACAGGGCAGTCAGTTATCCCGGAAAAAGGGTGATCAGTTACCCTGGAAACTGGGCAGTCAGTTACCCTGGAAACAGGGCATTCAGTTATCCCGGAAACAGGGCAGTCAGTTATCCCGGAAAAAGGGTGATCAGTTACCCTGGAAACTGGGCAGTCTGTTACCCTGGAAACAGGGCAGTCAGTTTCCCCGGAAACAGGGGAGTCAGTTACCCTGGAAACAGGGCAGTCAGTTAACCTGGAAACAGGTTAGTCAGTTACCCCAGAAACAGGGTGATCAGTTACCCAGGAAACAGGGCTGTCAGTTCCCCTGGAAACAGGGCAGTCAGTTACCCTGGAAAGAGGTTAGTCTGTTACCCCAGAAACAGGGTGATCAGTTACCCCGGAAACAGGGCAGTCAGTTCCCCTGGAAACAGGGCAGTCAGTTACCCTGGAAACAGGTTGGTCAGTTACCCCAGAAACAGGGTGATCAGTTACCCCGGAAACATGGCAGTCAGTTCCCCTGGAAACACGGCAGTCAGTTACCCTGGAAACAGGGCAGTGACCTATCCCGGAAACAGGGCAGTCAGTTATCCAGGAAACAGGGTGAACAGTTACCCTGGAAACTGGGCAGTCAGTTACCTTGCAAAAAGGGCGGTCAGTTACCCTGGAAACAGGGCAGTCAGTTAGCCTGGAAACAGGGTAGTCAGTTATCCCGGAAACAGGGTGGTCAGTGAGCCTGGAAACAGGGTGGTCAGTTACCCCGGAAACAGGGTGATCAGTTATCCTGGAAACAGGGCGGCCAGTTACCCCAGAAACAGGGTGATCAGATAACCTGCAAACAGGGCAGTCAGTTATCACGCAAAAAGGGTGATCAGTTACCCTGGAAACTGGGCAGTCAGTTACCATGGAAACAGGGCAGTCAGTTACGCCGGAAGCAGGGCAGTCAGTTAGCCTGGAAACAGGGCAGTCAGTTACCCCGGAAACAGGGTGATCAGTTACCCTGGAAAAAGGGCAGTCAGTTAGCCTGGAAACAGGGCAGTCAGTTACCCCGGAAACAGGGCAGTCAGTTATCCCGGAAGCAGGGCAGTCAGTTATCCTGGAAACAGGGCAGTCAGTTATCCTGGAAAAAGGGCGATCAGTTGCCCCTGAAATAGGGAGGTCAGTTATCCTGGAAACAGCGCGGTCAGTTACCCCGGAACCAGGGAGATCAGTTTCGCCGGAAACAGGGCAGTCAGTTACCCTGGAAACAGGGCAGTCAGTTATCCTGGAAACAGGGCGGTCAGTTACCCCGGAAATAGGGCGGTCAGTTTTCCTGGAAACAGGGTGGTCAGGTACCCCGGAAACCGGGAGTTCAGTTACCCCGGAAACAGCGCGGTCAGTTAACCTGGAAACAGGGCAGTCAGTTACCCTGGAAACAGGGCAGTCAGTTATCCTGGAAAAAGGGCGGTCAGTTACCCCGGAAATATAGAGGTCAGTTATCCTGGAAACAGGGCGGTCAGTTACCCCGGAAACAGGGAGATCAGTTACCCCGGAAACAGGGCAGTCAGTTACCCTGGAAACAGGGCAGTCAGTTATCCTGGAAACAGGGTGGTCAGTGAGCCTGGAAATAGGGTGGTCAGTTACCCCGGAAACAGGGTGATCAGTAATCCTGGAAACTGGGCAGCCAGTTACCCTGGAAACAGGGTGATCAGTTATCCTGGAAACAGGGCAGTCAGTTAGCCTGGAAACTGGGCAGTCAGTTATCCCGGAAACAGGGTGATCAGTTACCCTGGAAACTGGGCAGTCAGTTAACCTGGAAACAGTGCAGTCAGTTACCCCGGAAACAGGGCAGTCAGTTAGCCTGGAAACTGGGCAGTCAGTTATCCTGGAAACAGGGCAGTCAGTTATCCCTGAAACAGGGTGATCAGTTACCCTGGAAACAGGGCAGTCAGTTATCCCGGAAAAAGGGTGATCAGTTACCCTGGAAACAGGGCGGTCAGTTCCCCCGGAAACAGGGAGATCAGTTACCCCGGAAACAGGGCAGTCATTTACCCTGGAAACAGGGCAGTCAGTTATCCTGGAAACAGTGTGGTCAGTGACCCTGGAAACAGGGTGGTCAGTTATCCTGGAAACAGGGTGGTCAGTTACCCCGGAAACAGGGTGATCAGTTATCCTGGAAACAGGGCAGTCAGTTACCCCGCAAACAGGGCAGTCTTTTACCCTGGAAACTGGGCAGTCAGTTATCCTGGAAACAGTGTGGTTGGTCAGTGACCCTGGAAACAGGGTGGTCAGTTATCCTGGAAATAGGGCGGTCAGTTACCCCGGAAACAGGGCAGTCAGTTACCCCGAAAACAGAGTGATCAGTTTCCCTGGAAACAGGGCAGTCAGTTATCCCGGAAACAGGGTGATCAGTTACCCTGGAAACAGGGCAGTCAGTTAGCCTGGAAACAGGGCAGTCAGTTACCCCGGAAACAGGGCAGTCAATTACCCCGGAAACAGGGTGATCAGTTACCCTGGAAACAGTGCAGTCAGTTAGCCTGGAAACAGGGCAGTCAGTTACCCCGGAAACAGGGTGATCAGTTACCCCAGAAACAGGGCAGTCAGTTATCCCGGAAGCAGGGCAGTCAGTTATCCTGGAAACAGGGCAGTCAGTTATCCTGGAAAAAGGGCGATCAGTTGCCCCGGAAATAGGGAGGTCAGTTATCCTGGAAACAGCGCGGTCAGTTACCCCGGAACCAGGGAGATCAGTTTCCCCGGAAACAGGGCAGTCAGTTACCCTGGAAACAGGGCAGTCAGTTATCCTGGAAACAGGGCGGTCAGTTACCCCGGAAATAGGGCGGTCAGTTTTCCTGGAAACAGGGTGGTCAGGTACTCCGGAAACCGGGAGATCAGTTACCCCGGAAACAGCACGGTCAGTTAACCTGGAAACAGGGCAGTCAGTTACCCTGGAAACAGGGCAGTCAGTTATCCTGGAAAAAGGGCGGTCAGTTACCCCGGAAATATAGAGGTCAGTTATCCTGGAAACAGGGCGGTCAGTTACCCCGGAAACAGGGAGATCAGTTACCCCGGAAACAGGGCAGTCAGTTACCCTGGAAACAGGGCAGTCAGTTATCCTGGAAACAGGGTGGTCAGTGAGCCTGGAAATAGGGTGGTCAGTTACCACGGAAACAGGGTGATCAGTAATCCTGGAAACAGGGCAGTCAGTTAGCCTGGAAACAGGGCAGTCAGTTATCCCGGAAACAGGGTGATCAGTTACCCTGGAAACTGGGCAGTCAGTTAACTTGGAAACAGGGCAGTCAGTTACCCCGGAAACAGGGCAGTCAGTTAGCCTGGAAACTGGGCAGTCAGTTACCCTGGAAACAGGGCAGTCAGTTATCCCGGAAACAGGGTGATCAGTTACCCTGGAAACAGGGCAGTCAGTTATCCCGGAAAAAGGGTGATCAGTTACCCTGGAAACTGGGCAGTCAGTTACCCTGGAAACAGGGCAGTCAGTTTCCCCGGAAACAGGGAAGTCAGTTACCCTGGAAACAGGGCAGTCAGTTACCCCGGAAACAGGGTGATCAGTTACCCCGGAAACAGGGCAGTCAGTTCCCCTGGAAACAGGGCAGTCAGTTCCCCTGGAAACAGGGCAGTCAGTTACCCTGGAAACAAAGCAATGAGCTATCCCGGAAACAGGGCAGTCAGGTTTCCCGGAAACAGGGTGAACAGTTAACCTGGAAACTGGGCAGTCAGTTATACTGGAAACAGGGCAGTCAGTTATCCTGGAAACAGGGCAGTCATTTATCCTGGAAACAGGGCGGTCAGTTACCCCGGAAATCGGGGGGTCAGTTATCCTGGAAACAGGGTGGTCAGGTACCCCGGAAACAGGGAGATCAGTTACCCCGGAAACAGCGCGGTCAGTTACCCTGGAAACAGGGCAGTCAGTTACCCTGGAAACAGGGCAGTCAGTTATCCTGGAAAAAGGGCAGTCAGTTACCCCGGAAATAGGGAGGTCAGTTATCCTGGAAACAGGGCGGTCAGTTACCGCGGAAACAGGGAGATCAGTTACCCCGGAAACAGGGCAGTCAGTTACCCTGGAAACAGGGCAGTCAGTTATCCTGCAAACAGGGCAGTCAGTTATCCCGGAAAAAGGGTGATCAGTTACCCTGGAAACTGGGCAGTCAGTTACCCTGGAAACAGGGCATTCAGTTATCCCGGAAACAGGGCAGTCAGTTATCCCGGAAAAAGGGTGATCAGTTACCCTGGAAACTGGGCAGTCTGTTACCCTGGAAACACGGCAGTCAGTTTCCCCGGAAACAGGGGAGTCAGTTACCCTGGAAACAGGGCAGTCAGTTAACCTGGAAACAGGTTAGTCAGTTACCCCAGAAACAGGGTGATCAGTTACCCAGGAAACAGGGCTGTCAGTTCCCCTGGAAACAGGGCAGTCAGTTACCCTGGAAAGAGGTTAGTCTGTTACCCCAGAAACAGGGTGATCAGTTACCCCGGAAACAGGGCAGTCAGTTCCCCTGGAAACAGGGCAGTCAGTTACCCTGGAAACAGGTTGGTCAGTTACCCCAGAAACAGGGTGATCAGTTACCCCGGAAACATGGCAGTCAGTTCCCCTGGAAACACGGCAGTCAGTTACCCTGGAAACAGGGCAGTGACCTATCCCGGAAACAGGGCAGTCAGTTATCCAGGAAACAGGGTGAACAGTTACCCTGGAAACTGGGCAGTCAGTTACCTTGCAAAAAGGGCGGTCAGTTACCCTGGAAACAGGGCAGTCAGTTAGCCTGGAAACAGGGTAGTCAGTTATCCCGGAAACAGGGTGGTCAGTGAGCCTGGAAACAGGGTGGTCAGTTACCCCGGAAACAGGGTGATCAGTTATCCTGGAAACAGGGCGGCCAGTTACCCCAGAAACAGGGTGATCAGATAACCTGCAAACAGGGCAGTCAGTTATCACGCAAAAAGGGTGATCAGTTACCCTGGAAACTGGGCAGTCAGTTACCATGGAAACAGGGCAGTCAGTTACGCCGGAAGCAGGGCAGTCAGTTACCCTGGAAACAGGGCAGTCAGTTACCCCGGAAACTGGGCAGACAGTTACCCTTGAAACAGGGCAGTCAGTCACCCTGGAACAGGTTAGTCATTTACCCCGGAAACAGGGTGATCAGTTACCCCGGAAACAGGGCAGTCAGTTCCCCTGGAAACAGGGCAGTCAGTTACCCTGGAAACAGGGCAGTCAGTTAACCTGGAAATAGGACAGTCAGTTATCCTGGAAACAGGGCAGTCAGTTAACCTTGAAACAGGGCAGTCAGTTATCCGGGAAACAGGGCAGTCAGTTAACCTGGAAACAGGGCGGTCAGTTACCCCGGAAATAGGGAGGTCAGTTATCCTGGAAACAGGGCGGTCAGTTACCCCGGAAACAGGGAGATCAGTTACCCTGGAAACAGGGCAGTCAGTTACACTGGAAACAGGGCAGTCAGTTGTCCTGGAAACAGGGTGGTCAGTGACCCAGGAAACAGGGTGGTCAGTTACCCGGGAAATAGGGCGGTCAGTTATCCTGGAAACAAGGCGGTCAGTTACCCCGGAGACAGGGCAGTCAGTTATCCCGCAAAAAGGGTGATCAGTTACCCTGGAACTGGGCAGTCAGTTAGCCTGGAAACAGGGCAGTCAGTTTCCCCGGAAACAGGGCAGTCAGTTACCCTGGAAACAGGGCAGTCAGTTACCCCGGAAATAGGGAGGTCAGTTATCCCGGAAAAAGGGTGATCAGTTACCCTGGAACTGGGCAGTCAGTTACCCTGGAAACAGGGCAGACAGTTAACCTGGAAACAGGGCAGTCAGTTAACCTGGAAACAGGGCAGTCCGTTATCCTGGAAACAGGGCGGTCAGTTACCCCGGAAATAGGGAGGTCAGTTATCCTGGAAACAGGGCGGTCAGTTCCCCCGGAAATAGGGAGATCAGTTACCCCGGAAACAGGGCAGTCATTTACCCTGGAAACTGGGCAGTCAGTTATCCTGGAAACAGTGTGGTCAGTGACCCTGGAAACAGGGTGGTCAGTTATCCTGGAAACAGGGTGGTCAGTTACCCCGGAAACAGGGTGATCAGTTATCCTGGAAACAGGGCAGTCAGTTACCCCGGAAACAGGGCAGTCATTTACCCTGGAAACTGGGCAGTCAGTTATCCTGGAAACAGTGTGGTTGGTCAGTGACCCCGGAAACAGGGCGGTCACTTACCCCGGAAATAGGGCGGTCAGTTTTCCTGGAAACAGGGTGGTCAGGTACCCCGGAAACAGGGAGATCAGTTACCCCGGAAACAGCACGGTCAGTTAACCTGGAAACAGGGCAGTCAGTTACCCTGGAAACAGGGCAGTCAGTTATCCTGGAAAAAGGGCGGTCAGTTACCCCGGAAATAGGGAGGTCAGTTATCCTGGAAACAGGGCGGTCAGTTACCCCGGAAACAGGGAGATCAGTTACCCCGGAAACAGGGCAGTCAGTTACCCTGGAAACAGGGCAGTCAGTTATCCTGGAAACAGGGTGGTCAGTGAGCCTGGAAATAGGGTGGTCAGTTACCCCGTAAACAGGTTGATCAGTAATCCTGGAAACAGGGCAGCCAGTTACCCCGGAAACAGGGTGATCTGTTATCCTGGAAACAGGGCAGTCAGTTAGCCTGGAAACAGGGCAGTCAGTTACCCCGGAAACAGGGCAGTAGGTTACCCTGGAAACAGGGCAGTAAATTATCCCGGTAACAGGGCAGTCAGTTATCCCGGAAACAGGGTGATCAGTTACCCTGGAAACAGGGCAGTCAGTTAACCCGGAAACAGGGCAGTAAATTATCCCGGTAACAGGGCAGTCAGTTATCCTGGAAACAGTGTGGTCAGTGACCCTGGAAACAGGGTGGTCAGTTATCCTGGAAACAGGGTGATCAGTTACCCCAGAAACAGGGTGATCAGTTATCCTGGAAACAGGGCAGTCAGTTACCCCGGAAACAGGGCAGTCATTTACCCTGGAAACTGGGCAGTCAGTTATCCTGGAAACAGTGTGGTTGGTCAGTGACCCCGGAAACAGGGCAGTCAGTTACCCCGGAAACAGAGTGATCAGTTACCCTGGAAACAGGGCAGTCAGTTATCCCGGAAACAGGTTGATCAGTTACCCTGGAAACAGGGCAGTCAGTTAGCCTGGAAACAGGGCAGTCAGTTACCCCGGAAACAGGGCAGTCAATTACCCCGGAAACAGGGTGATCAGTTACCCTGGAAACAGTGCAGTCAGTTAGACTGGAAACAGGGCAGTCAGTTACCCCGGAAACAGGGTGATCAGTTACCCTGGAAACAGGGCAGTCAGTTAGCCTGGAAACAGGGCAGTCAGTTACCCCGGAAACAGGGCAGTCAGTTATCCCGGAAGCAGGGCAGTCAGTTATCCTGGAAACAGGGCAGTCAGTTATCCTGGAAAAAGGGCGATCAGTTGCCCCGGAAATAGGGAGGTCAGTTATCCTGGAAACAGCGCGGTCAGTTACCCCGGAACCAGGGAGATCAGTTTCCCCGGAAACAGGGCAGTCAGTTACCCTGGAAACAGGGCAGTCAGTTATCCTGGAAACAGGGCGGTCAGTTACCCCGGAAATAGGGCGGTCAGTTTTCCTGGAAACAGGGTGGTCAGGTACCCCGGAAACCGGGAGATCAGTTACCCCGGAAACAGCGCGGTCAGTTAACCTGGAAACAGGGCAGTCAGTTACCCTGGAAACAGGGCAGTCAGTTATCCTGGAAAAAGGGCGGTCAGTTACCCCGGAAATATAGAGGTCAGTTATCCTGGAAACAGGGCGGTCAGTTACCCCGGAAACAGGGAGATCAGTTACCCCGGAAACAGGGCAAACAGTTACCCTGGAAAGAGGGCAGTCAGTTATCCTGGAAACAGGGTGGTCAGTGAGCCTGGAAATAGGGTGGGCAGTTACCACAGAAACAGGGTGATCAGTAATCCTGGAAACAGGGCAGCCAGTTACCCCGGAAACAGGGTGATCAGTTATCCTGGAAACAGGGCAGTCAGTTAGCCTGGAAACAGGGGATTCAGTTACTCTGGAAACAGGGCAGTCAGTTATCCCGGTAACAGGGCAGTCAGTTATCCCGGAAACAGGGTGATCAGTTACCCTGGAAACAGGGCAGTCAGTTACCCCAGAAACAGGGCAGTCAGTTACCCTGGAAACAGGGCAGTCAGTTATCCCGGAAACAGTGCAGTCAGTTATCCCGGAAACAGGGTGATCAGTTACCCTGGAAACTGGGCAGTCAGTTAACCTGGAAACAGGGCAGTCAGTTACCCCGGAAACAGGGCAGTCAGTTAGCCTGGAAACTGGGCAGTCAGTTACCCTGGAAACAGGGCAGTCAGTTCTTCCGGAAACAGGGTGATCAGTTACCCTGGAAACAGGGCAGTCAGTTATCCCGCAAAAAGGGTGATCAGTTACCCTGGAAACTGGGCAGTCAGTTACTGTGGAAACAGGGCAGTCAGTTACCCCGGAAGCAGGGCAGTCAGTTACCCTGGAAAGAGGGCAGTCAGTTACCCTGGAAACTGGGCAGTCAGTTACCCTGGAAACAGGGCAGTCAGTTATCCCGGAAACAGGGTGATCAGTTACCCTGGAAACAGGGCAGTCAGTTATCCCGGAAAAAGGGTGATCAGTTACCCTGGAAACTGGGCAGTCAGTTACCCTGGAAACAGGGCAGTCAGTTTCCCCAGAAACAGGGAAGTCAGCTACCCTGGAAACAGGGCAGTCAGTCACCCTGGAAACAGGTTAGTCAGTTACCCCGGAAACAGTGTGATCAGTTACCCCGGAGACAGGGCAGTCAGTTTCCCTGGAAACAGGGCAGTCATTTACCCTGGAAACAGGGCAGTCAGTTACCCTGGAAACAGGGCAATGAGCTATCCCGGAAACAGGGCAGTCAGGTTTCCCGGAAACAGGGTGAACAGTTAACCTGGAAACTGGGCAGTCAGTTAACCTGGAAACAGGGCAGTCACTTATCCTGGAAACAGGGCAGTCAGTTATCCTGGAAACAGGGCGGTCAGTTACCCCGGAAATCGGGCGGTCAGTTATCCTAGAAACAGGGCGGTCAGTTATCCTGGAAACAGGGTGGTCAGTGAGCCTGGAAATAGGGTGGTCAGTTACCCCGGAAACAGGGCAGTCAGTTATCCCGGAAAAAGGGTGATCAGTTACCCTGGAAACTGGGCAGTCAGTTACCCTGGAAACAGGGCAGTCAGTTTCCCCGGAAACAGGGAAGTCAGTTTCCCTGGAAACAGGGCAGTCAGTCACCCTGGAAACAGGGCATTCAGTTATCCCGGAAACAGGGCAGTCAGTTATCCCGGAAACAGGGTGATCAGTTAGCCCGGAAACAGGGCAGTCAGTTCCCCTGGAAACAGGGCAGTCAGTTACCCTGGAAACAGGGCAGTCAGTTAACCTGGAAACAGGGCAGTCAGTTATCCTGGAAACAGGGCATTCCTTTATCCTGGAAACAGGGCAGTCAGTTACCCCGGAAATAGGGAGGTCAGTTATCCTGGAAACAGGGCGGTCAGTTACCCCGGAAACAGGGAGGTCAGTTATCCTGGAAACAGGGCAGTCATTTACCCTGGAAACTGGGCAGTCATTTACCCTGGAAACTGGGCAGTCAGTTTTCCTGGAAACAGTGTGGTCAGTGACCCTGGAAACAGGGTGGTCAGTTAACCTGGAAACAGGGAGATCAGTTACCCCGGAAACAGGGCAGTCAGTTACCCCGGAAACAGGGTGATCAGTTATCCTGGAAACAGGGCAGTCAGTTACCCCGGAAACAGGGCAGTCATTTACCCTGGAAACTGGGCAGTCAGTTTTCCTGGAAACAGGGTGGTCAGTTATCCTGGAAACAGGGCGGTCAGTTACCCCGGAAACAGGGCAGTCAGTTATCCCGGAAACAGGGAGATCAGTTACCCTGGAAACAGGGCAGTCAGTTAGCCTGGAAACAGGGCAGTCAGTTACCCCTAAAACGGGGCAGTCAGTTACCCCTAAAACGGGGCAGTCAGTTAACCTGGAAACAGGGCAGTCAGTTATCCCGGAAACAGGGCAGTCAGTTATCCCGGAAACAGGGTGATCAGTTCCCCTGGAAACAGGGCAGTCAGTTACCCTTGAAACAGGGCAGTCAGTTAACCTGGAAACAGGGCAGTCAGTTATCCTGGAAACAGGGCATTCCGTTATCCTGGAAACAGGGCAGTCAGTTACCCCGGAAATAGGGAGGTCAGTTATCCTGGAAACAGGGCGGTCAGTTACCCCGGAAACAGGGAGGTCAGTTATGCTGGAAACAGGGCAGTCATTTACCCTGGAAACTGGGCAGTCATTTACCCTGGAAACTGGGCAGTCAGTTTTCCTGGAAACAGTGTGGTCAGTGACCCTGGAAACAGGGTGGTCAGTTAACCTGGAAACAGGGAGATCAGTTACCCCGGAAACAGGGCAGTCAGTTACCCCGGAAACAGGGTGATCAGTTATCCTGGAAACAGGGCAGTCAGTTACCCCGGAAACAGGGCAGTCATTTACCCTGGAAACTTGGCCGTCAGTTTTCCAGGAAACAGTGTGGTCAGTGACCCTGGAAACAGGGTGGTCAGTTATCCTGGAAACAGGGCGGTCAGTTACCCCGGAAACAGGGCAGCCAGTTATCCCGGAAACAGGGAGATCAGTTACCCTGGAAACAGGGCAGTCAGTTAGCCCAGAAAAAGGGCAGTCAGTTACCCCTAAAACGGGGCAGTCAGTTAACCTGGAAACAGGGCAGTCAGTTATCCCGGAAACAGGGCAGTCAGTTATCCCGGAAACAGGGTGATCGGTTACCCTGGAAACAGGGCAGTCATTTACCACGGAAGCAGGGCAGTCAGTTACCCTGGAAAGAGGGCATTCAGTTATCCCGGAAACAGGGCAGTCAGTTATTCCGGAAAAAGGGTGATCAGTTAACCTGGAAACTGGGCAGTCAGTTACCCTGGAAACAGGGCAGTCAGTTTCCCCGGAAACAGGGCAGTCAGTTACCCTGGAAACAGGGCAGTTAGTTACCCCGGAAACTGGGCAGTCAGTTACCCAGGAAACAGGGCAGTCAGTTACCCCGGAGACTGGGCAGTCAGTTACCCTGGAAACAGGGCAGTCAGTTATCCTGGAAACAGGGTGGTCAGTGACCCTGGAAACAGGGTGGTCAGTTCCCCTGGAAAAAGGGTGATCAGTTACCCTGGAAACTGGGCAGTCAGTTAGCCTGGAAACAGGGCAGTCAGTTTCCACCGGAAACAGGGCAGTCAGTTACCCTGGAAACAGGGCAGTCAGTTACCCCGGAAACTGGGCAGTCAGTTACACTGGAAACAGGGCATTCAGTTATCCTGGAAACAGGGCAGTCAGCTATCCCGGAAAAAGGGTGATCAGTTACCCTGGAAACTGGCAGTCAGTTACCCTGGAAACAGGGCAGTCAGTTTCCCCGGAAACAGGGCAGTCAGTTACCCTGGAAAAAGGGCAGTCAGTCACCCTGGAAACAGGTTAGTCAGTTACCCTGGAAACAGGGCATTCAGTTATCCCGGAAACAGGGCAGTCAGTTATCCCGGAAAAAGGGTGATCAGTTACCCTGGAAATTGGGCAGTCAGTTACTCTGGAAACAGGGCAGTCAGTTTCCCCGGAAACAGGGAAGTCAGTTACCCTGGAAACAGGGCAGTCAGTTACCCTGGAAACAGGTTAGTCAGTTAACCCAGAAACAGGGTGATCAGTTACCCTGGAAACAGGGCAGTCAGTTAGCCTGGAAACAGGGTAGTCAGTTACCCCGGAAACAGGGAAGTCAGTTACCCTGGAAACAGGGCAGTCAGTCACCCTGGAAACAGGGCATTCAGTTATCCCGGAAACAGGGCAGTCAGTTATTCCGGAAACAGGGTGATCAGTTAGCCCGGAAACAGGGCAGTCAATTCCCCTGGAAACAGGGCAGTCAGTTACCCCGGAAACAGGGAGGTCAGTTATCCTGGAAACAGGGCAGTCATTTACCCTGGAAACTGGGCAGTCATTTACCCTGGAAACTGGGCAGTCAGTTTTCCTGGAAACAGTGTGGTCAGTGACCCTGGAAACAGGGTGGTCAGTTAACCTGGAAACAGGGAGATCAGTTACCCAGGAAACAGGGCAGTCAGTTACCACGGAAACAGGGTGATCAGTTACCCTTGAAACTGGGCAGTCAGTTACCTTGCAAAAAGGGCGGTCAGTTACCCTGGAAACAGGGCAGTCAGTTAGCCTGGAAACAGGGCAGTCAGTTACCCCGGAAACAGGGCAGTCAGTTACCCTGGAAACAGGGTAGTCAGTTATCCCGGAAACAGGGCAGTCAGTTACCCTGGAAACATGGCAGTCAGTTACCCCGGAAACTGGGCAGTCAGTTACCCTGGAAACAGGGCAGTCAGTCACCCTGGAACAGGTTATTCAGTTACCCCGGAAACAGGGTGATCAGTTAGCCCGGAAACAGGGCAGTCAGTTCCCCTGGAAACAGGGCAGTCAGTTACCCTTGAAACAGGGCAGTCAGTTCCCCTGGAAACAGGGCAGTCAGTTATCCTGGAAACAGGGCATTCCGTTATCCTGGAAACAGGGCAGTCAGTTACCCCGGAAATAGGGAGGTCAGTTATCCTGGAAACAGGGCGGTCAGTTACCCCGGAAACAGGGAGGTCAGTTATCCTGGAAACAGGGCAGTCATTTACCCTGGAAACTGGGCAGTCATTTACCCTGGAAACTGGGCAGTCAGTTTTCCTGGAAACAGTGTGGTCAGTGACCCTGGAAACAGGGTGGTCAGTTAACCTGGAAACAGGGAGATCAGTTACCCCGGAAACAGGGCAGTCAGTTACCCCGGAAACAGGCTGATCAGTTATCCTGGAAACAGGGCAGTCAGTTACCCCGGAAACAGGGCAGTCATTTACCCTGGAAACATGGCCGTCAGTTTTCCTGGAAACAGTGTGGTCAGTGACCCTGGAAACAGGGTGGTCAGTTATCCTGGAAACAGGGCGGTCAGTTACCCCGGAAACAGGGCAGCCAGTTATCCCGGAAACAGGGAGATCAGTTACCCTGGAAACAGGGCAGTCAGTTAGCCCAGAAACAGCGCAGTCAGTTACCCCTAAAACGGGGCAGTCAGTTAACCTGGAAACAGGGCAGTCAGTTATCCCAGAAACAGGGCAGTCAGTTATCCCGGAAACAGGGTGATCGGTTATCCTGGAAACAGGGCAGTCATTTACCACGGAAGCAGGGCAGTCAGTTACCCAGGAAACAGGGCATTCAGTTATCCCAGAAACAGGACAGTCAGTTATTCCGGAAAAAGGGTGATCAGTTAACCTGGAAACTGGGCAGTCAGTTACCCTGGAAACAGGGCAGTCAGTTTCCCCGGAAACAGGGCAGTCAGTTACCCTGGAAACAGGGCAGTTAGTTACCCCGGAAACTGGGCAGTCAGTTACACTGGAAACAGGGCAGTCAGTTACCCCGGAGACTGGGCAGTCAGTTACCCTGGAAACAGGGCAGTCAGTTATCCTGGAAACAGGGTGGTCAGTGACCCTGGAAACAGGGTGGTCAGTTCCCCTGGAAAAAGGGTGATCAGTTACCCTGGAAACTGGGCAGTCAGTTAGCCTGGAAACAGGGCAGTCAGTTTCCACCGGAAACAGGGCAGTCAGTTACCATGGAAACAGGGCAGTCAGTTACCCCGGAAACTGGGCAGTCAGTTACACTGGAAATAGGGCATTCAGTTATCCTGGAAACAGGGCAGTCAGTTATCCCGGAAAAAGGGTGATCAGTTACCCTGGAAACTGGCAGTCAGTTACCCTGGAAACAGGGCAGTCAGTTTCCCCGGAAACAGGGCAGTCAGTTACCCTGGAAACAGGGCAGTCAGTCACCCTGGTAACAGGTTAGTCAGTTACCCTGGAAACAGGGCATTCAGTTATTCCGGAAACAGGGCAGTCAGTTATCCCGGAAAAAGGGTCATCAGTTACCCTGGAAATTGGGCAGTCAGTTACCCTGGAAACAGGGCAGTCAGTTTCCCCGGAAACAGGGCAGTCAGTTACCCTGGAAACAGGGCAGTTAGTTACCCCGGAAACTGGGCAGTCAGTTACACTGGAAACAGGGCAGTCAGTTACCCCGGAGACTGGGCAGTCAGTTACCCTGGAAACAGGGCAGTCAGTTATCCTGGAAACAGGGTGGTCAGTGACCCTGGAAACAGGGTGGTCAGTTCCCCTGGAAAAAGGGTGATCAGTTACCCTGGAAACTGGGCAGTCAGTTAGCCTGGAAACAGGGCAGTCAGTTTCCACCGGAAACAGGGCAGTCAGTTACCATGGAAACAGGGCAGTCAGTTACCCCGGAAACTGGGCAGTCAGTTACACTGGAAATAGGGCATTCAGTTATCCTGGAAACAGGGCAGTCAGTTATCCCGGAAAAAGGGTGATCAGTTACCCTGGAAACTGGCAGTCAGTTACCCTGGAAACAGGGCAGTCAGTTTCCCCGGAAACAGGGCAGTCAGTTACCCTGGAAACAGGGCAGCCAGTCACCCTGGTAACAGGTTAGTCAGTTACCCTGGAAACAGGGTATTCAGTTATCCCGGAAACAGGGCAGTCAGTTATCCCGGAAAAAGGGTGATCAGTTACCCTGGAAATTGGGCAGTCAGTTACCCTGGAAACAGGGCAGTCAGTTTCCCCGGAAACAGGGCAGTCAGTTACCCCGGAAACAGGGCAGTCAGTTATCCAGGAAACAGGGTGAACAGTTACCCTGGAAACTGGGCAGTCAGTTACCTTGCAAAAAGGGCTGTCAGTTACCCTGGAAACAGGGCAGTCAGTTAGCCTGGAAACAGGGCAGTCAGTTACCCCGGAAACAGGGCAGTCAGTTACCCTGGAAACAGGGTCGTCACTTATCCCGGAAACAGGGCAGTCAGTTACCCTGGAAACATGGCAGTCAGTTACCCCGGAAACTGGGCAGTCAGTTACCCTGGAAACAGGGCAGTCAGTTCCCCTGGAAACAGGGCAGTCAGTTACCCTTGAAACAGGGCAGTCAGTTAACCTGGAAACAGGGCAGTCAGTTATCCTGGAAACAGGGCATTCCGTTATCCTGGAAACAGGGCAGTCAGTTACCCCGGAAATAGGGAGGTCAGTTATCCTGGAAGCAGGGCGGTCAGTTACCCCGGAAACAGGGAGGTCAGTTATCCTGGAAACAGGGCAGTCATTTACCCTGGAAACTGGGCAGTCATTTACCCTGGAAACTGGGCAGTCAGTTTTCCTGGAAACAGTGTGGTCAGTGACCCTGGAAACAGGGTGGTCCGTTAACCTGGAAACAGGGAGATCAGTTACCCCGGAAACAGGGCAGTCAGTTACCCCGGAAACAGGCTGATCAGTTACCCTGGAAAAAGGGCAGTCAGTTACCCCGGAAACTGGGCAGTCATTTACCCTGGAAACTTGGCCGTCAGTTTTCCTGGAAACAGTGTGGTCAGTGACCCTGGAAACAGGGTGGTCAGTTATCCTGGAAAAAGGGCGGTCAGTTACCCCGGAAACAGGGCAGCCAGTTATCCCGGAAACAGGGAGATCAGTTACCCTGGAAACAGGGCAGTCAGTTAGCCCAGAAACAGGGCAGTCAGTTACCCCTAAAACGGGGCAGTCAGTTAACCTGGAAACAGGGCAGTCAGTTATCCCAGAAACAGGGCAGTCAGTTATCCCGGAAACAGGGTGATCGGTTACCCTGGAAACAGGGCAGTCATTTACCACGGAAGCAGGGCAGTCAGTTACCCTGGAAACAGGGCATTCAGTTATCCCGGAAACAGGACAGTCAGTTATTCCGGAAAAAGGGTGATCAGTTAACCTGGAAACTGGGCAGTCAGTTACCCTGGAAACAGGGCAGTCAGTTTCCCCGGAAACAGGGCAGTCAGTTACCCTGGAAACAGGGCAGTTAGTTACCCCGGAAACTGGGCAGTCAGTTGCCCTGGAAACAGGGCAGTCAGTTACCCCGGAGACTGGGCAGTCAGTTACCCTGGAAACAGGGCAGTCAGTTATCCTGGAAACAGGGTGGTCAGTGACCCTGGAAACAGGGTGGTCAGTTCCCCTGGAAAAAGGGTGATCAGTTACCCTGGAAACTGGGCAGTCAGTTAGCCTGGAAACAGGGCAGTCAGTTTCCACCGGAAACAGGGCAGTCAGTTGCCATGGAAACAGGGCAGTCAGTTACCCCGGAAACTGGGCAGTCAGTTACACTGGAAAAAGGGCATTCAGTTATCCTGGAAACAGGGCAGTCAGTTATCCCGGAAAAAGGGTGATCAGTTACCCTGGAAACTGGCAGTCAGTTACCCTGGAAACAGGGCAGTCAGTTTCCCCGGAAACAGGGCAGTCAGTTACCCTGGAAACAGGGCAGTCAGTCACCCTGGTAACAGGTTAGTCAGTTACCCTGGAAACAGGGCATTCAGTTATCCCGGAAACAGGGCAGTCAGTTATCCCGGAAAAAGGGTAGTCTGTTACCCCAGAAACAGGGTGATCAGTTACCCCGGAAACAGGGCAGTCAGTTCCCCTGGAAACAGGGCAGTCAGTTACCCTGGAAACAGGTTGGTCAGTTACCCCAGAAACAGGGTGATCAGTTACCCCGGAAACATGGCAGTCAGTTACCCTGGGAACAGGGCAGTGAGCTATCCCGGAAACAGGGCAGTCAGTTATCCAGGAAACAGGGTGAACAGTTACCCTGGAAACTGGGCAGTCAGTTACCCCGGAAACAGGGCGGTCAGTTACCCTGGAAACAGGGCAGTCAGTTAGCCTGGAAACAGGGCAGTCAGTTACCCCGGAAACAGGGCAGTCAGTTACCCTGGAAACAGGGTAGTCTGTTATCCCGGAAACAGGGCAGTCAGTTACCCTGGAAACATGGCAGTCAGTTACCCCGGAAACTGGGCAGTCAGTTACCCTGGAAACAGGGCAGTCAGTCACCCTGGAACAGGTTATTCAGTTACCCTGGAAACAGGGTGATCAGTTAGCCCGGAAACAGGGCAGTCAGTTCCCCTGGAAACAGGGCAGTCAGTTACCCTTGAAACAGGGCAGTCAGTTAACCTGGAAACAGGGCAGTCAGTTACCCCGGAAATAGGGAGGTCAGTTATCCTGGAAACAGGGCGGTCAGTTACCCCGGAAACAGGGAGGTCAGTTATCCTGGAAACAGGGCAGTCATTTACCCTGGAAACTGGGCAGTCATTTACCCTGGAAACTGGGCAGTCAGTTTTCCTGGAAACAGTGTGGTCAGTGACCCTGGAAACAGGGTGGTCAGTTAACCTGGAAACAGGGAGATCAGTTACCCCGGAAACAGGGCAGTCAGTTACCCCGGAAACAGGGTGATCAGTTATCCTGGAAACAGGGCAGTCAGTTACCCCGGAAACAGGGCAGTCATTTACCCTGGAAACTTGGCCGTCAGTTTTCCTGGAAACAGTGTGGTCAGTGACCCTGGAAACAGGGTGGTCAGTTATCCTGGAAACAGGGCGGTCAGTTACCCCGGAAACAGGGCAGCCAGTTATCCCGGAAACAGGGAGATCAGTTACCCTGGAAACAGGGCAGTCAGTTAGCCCAGAAACAGGGCAGTCAGTTACCCCTAAAACGGGGCAGTCAGTTCCCCTGGAAACAGGGCATTCAGTTATCCCGGAAACAGGACAGTCAGTTATTCCGGAAAAAGGGTGATCAGTTAACCTGGAAACTGGGCAGCCAGTTACCCTGGAAGCAGGGCAGTCAGTTTCCCCGGAAACAGGGCAGTCAGTTACCCTGCAAACAGGGCAGTTAGTTACCCCGGAAACTGGGCAGTCAGTTACCCTGGAAACAGGGCAGTCAGTTACCCCGGAGACTGGGCAGTCAGTTACCCTGGAAACAGGGCAGTCAGTTATCCTGGAAACAGGGTGGTCAGTGACCCTGGAAACAGGGTGGTCAGTTCCCCTGGAAAAAGGGTGATCAGTTACCCTGGAAACTGGGCAGTCAGTTAGCCTGGAAACAGGGCAGTCAGTTTCCACCGGAAACAGGGCAGTCAGTTACCATGGAAACAGGGCAGTCAGTTACCCCGGAAACTGTGCAGTCAGTTGCACTGGAAACAGGGCATTCAGTTATCCTGGAAACAGGGCAGTCAGTTATCCCGGAAAAAGGGTGATCAGTTACCCTGGAAACTGGCAGTCAGTTACCCTGGAAACAGGGCAGTCAGTTTCCCCGGAAACAGGGCAGTCTGTTACCCTGGAAACAGGGCAGTCAGTCACCCTGGTAACAGGTTAGTCAGTTACCCTGGAAACAGGGCATTCAGTTATCCCGGAAACAGGGCAGTCAGTTATCCCGGAAAAAGGGTGATCAGTTACCCTGGAAATTGGGCAGTCAGTTACCCTGGAAACAGGGCAGTCAGTTTCCCCGGAAACAGGGAAGTCAGTTACCCTGGAAACAGGGCAGTCAGTTACCCTGGAAACAGGTTAGTCAGTTACCCCAGAAACAGGGTGATCAGTTACCCTGGAAACAGGGCTGTCAGTTCCCCTGGAAACAGGGCAGTCAGTTACCCTGGAAACAGGGTAGTCTGTTACCCCAGAAACAGGGTGATCAGTTACCCCGGAAACAGGGCAGTCAGTTCCCCTGGAAACAGGTTGGTCAGTTACCCCAGAAACAGGGTGATCAGTTACCCCGGAAACATGGCAGTCAGTTCCCCTGGAAACACGGCAGTCAGTTACCCTGGAAACAGGGCAGTGAGCTATCCCGGAAACAGGGCAGTCAGTTATCCAGGAAAAAGGGTGAACAGTTACCCTGGAAACTGGGCACTCAGTTATCTTGCAAAAAGGGCGGTCAGTTACCCTGGAAACAGGGCAGTCAGTTAGCCTGGAAACAGGGCAGTCAGTTTCCCCGGAAACATGGCAGTCATTTACCCTGGAAACAGGGCAGTTAGTTACCCCGGAAACTGGGCAGTCAGTTACCCTGGAAACATGGCAGTCAGTTAACCCGGAAACTGGGCAGTCAGTTACCCTGGAAACAGGGCAGTCAGTCACCCTGGAACAGGTTATTCAGTTACCCCGGAAACAGGGTGATCAGTTAGCCCGGAAACAGGGCAGTCAGTTCCCCTGGAAACAGGGCAGTCAGTTACCCTGGAAACAGGGCAGTCAGTTAACCTGGAAACAGGGCAGTCCGTTAACCTGGAAACAGGGCATTCCTTTATCCTGGAAACAGGGCAGTCAGTTACCCCGGAAATAGGGAGGTCAGTTATCCTGGAAACAGGGCGGTCAGTTACCCCGGAAACAGGGAGGTCAGTTATCCTGGAAACAGGGCAGTCATTTACCCTGGAAACTGGGCAGTCATTTACCCTGGAAACTGGGCAGTCAGTTTTCCTGGAAACAGTGAGGTCAGTGACCCTGGAAACAGGGTGGTCAGTTAACCTCTAAACAGGGAGATCAGTTACCCCGGAAACAGGGCAGTCAGTTACCCCGGAAACAGGGTGATCAGTTATCCTGGAAACAGGGCAGTCAGTTACCCCGGAAACAGGGCAGTCAGTTACCCTGGAAACAGGGTAGTCTGTTATCCCGGAAACAGGGCAGTCAGTTACCCTGGAAACATGGCAGTCAGTTACCCCGGAAACTGGGCAGTCAGTTACCCTGGAAACAGGGCAGTCAGTCACCCTGGAACAGGTTATTCAGTTACCCTGGAAACAGGGTGATCAGTTAGCCCGGAAACAGGGCAGTCAGTTCCCCTGGAAACAGGGCAGTCAGTTACCCCGGAAATAGGGAGGTCAGTTATCCTGGAAACAGGGCGGTCAGTTACCCCGGAAACAGGGAGGTCAGTTATCCTGGAAACAGGGCAGTCATTTACCCTGGAAACTGGGCAGTCATTTACCCTGGAAACTGGGCAGTCAGTTTTCCTGGAAACAGTGTGGTCAGTGACCCTGGAAACAGGGTGGTCAGTTAACCTGGAAACAGGGAGATCAGTTACCCCGGAAACAGGGCAGTCAGTTACCCCGGAAACAGGGTGATCAGTTATCCTGGAAACAGGGCAGTCAGTTACCCCGGAAACAGGGCAGTCATTTACCCTGGAAACTTGGCCGTCAGTTTTCCTGGAAACAGTGTGGTCAGTGACCCTGGAAACAGGGTGGTCAGTTATCCTGGAAACAGGGCGGTCAGTTACCCCGGAAACAGGGCAGCCAGTTATCCCGGAAACAGGGAGATCAGTTACCCTGGAAACAGGGCAGTCAGTTAGCCCAGAAACAGGGCAGTCAGTTACCCCTAAAACGGGGCAGTCAGTTCCCCTGGAAACAGGGCATTCAGTTATCCCGGAAACAGGACAGTCAGTTATTCCGGAAAAAGGGTGATCAGTTAACCTGGAAACTGGGCAGCCAGTTACCCTGGAAGCAGGGCAGTCAGTTTCCCCGGAAACAGGGCAGTCAGTTACCCTGCAAACAGGGCAGTTAGTTACCCCGGAAACTGGGCAGTCAGTTACCCTGGAAACAGGGCAGTCAGTTACCCCGGAGACTGGGCAGTCAGTTACCCTGGAAACAGGGCAGTCAGTTATCCTGGAAACAGGGTGGTCAGTGACCGTGGAAACAGGGTGGTCAGTTCCCCTGGAAAAAGGGTGATCAGTTACCCTGGAAACTGGGCAGTCAGTTAGCCTGGAAACAGGGCAGTCAGTTTCCACCGGAAACAGGGCAGTCAGTTACCATGGAAACAGGGCAGTCAGTTACCCCGGAAACTGTGCAGTCAGTTGCACTGGAAACAGGGCATTCAGTTATCCTGGAAACAGGGCAGTCAGTTATCCCGGAAAAAGGGTGATCAGTTACCCTGGAAACTGGCAGTCAGTTACCCTGGAAACAGGGCAGTCAGTTTCCCCGGAAACAGGGCAGTCTGTTACCCTGGAAACAGGGCAGTCAGTCACCCTGGTAACAGGTTAGTCAGTTACCCTGGAAACAGGGCATTCAGTTATCCCGGAAACAGGGCAGTCAGTTATCCCGGAAAAAGGGTGATCAGTTACCCTGGAAATTGGGCAGTCAGTTACCCTGGAAACAGGGCAGTCAGTTTCCCCGGAAACAGGGAAGTCAGTTACCCTGGAAACAGGGCAGTCAGTTACCCTGGAAACAGGTTAGTCAGTTACCCCAGAAACAGGGTGATCAGTTACCCTGGAAACAGGGCTGTCAGTTCCCCTGGAAACAGGGCAGTCAGTTACCCTGGAAACAGGGTAGTCTGTTACCCCAGAAACAGGGTGATCAGTTACCCCGGAAACAGGGCAGTCAGTTCCCCTGGAAACAGGTTGGTCAGTTACCCCAGAAACAGGGTGATCAGTTACCCCGGAAACATGGCAGTCAGTTCCCCTGGAAACACGGCAGTCAGTTACCCTGGAAACAGGGCAGTGAGCTATCCCGGAAACAGGGCAGTCAGTTATCCAGGAAAAAGGGTGAACAGTTACCCTGGAAACTGGGCACTCAGTTATCTTGCAAAAAGGGCGGTCAGTTACCCTGGAAACAGGGCAGTCAGTTAGCCTGGAAACAGGGCAGTCAGTTTCCCCGGAAACATGGCAGTCATTTACCCTGGAAACAGGGCAGTTAGTTACCCCGGAAACTGGGCAGTCAGTTACCCTGGAAACATGGCAGTCAGTTAACCCGGAAACTGGGCAGTCAGTTACCCTGGAAACAGGGCAGTCAGTCACCCTGGAACAGGTTATTCAGTTACCCCGGAAACAGGGTGATCAGTTAGCCCGGAAACAGGGCAGTCAGTTCCCCTGGAAACAGGGCAGTCAGTTACCCTGGAAACAGGGCAGTCAGTTAACCTGGAAACAGGGCAGTCCGTTAACCTGGAAACAGGGCATTCCTTTATCCTGGAAACAGGGCAGTCAGTTACCCCGGAAATAGGGAGGTCAGTTATCCTGGAAACAGGGCGGTCAGTTACCCCGGAAACAGGGAGGTCAGTTATCCTGGAAACAGGGCAGTCATTTACCCTGGAAACTGGGCAGTCATTTACCCTGGAAACTGGGCAGTCAGTTTTCCTGGAAACAGTGAGGTCAGTGACCCTGGAAACAGGGTGGTCAGTTAACCTGGAAACAGGGAGATCAGTTACCCCGGAAACAGGGCAGTCAGTTACCCCGGAAACAGGGTGATCAGTTATCCTGGAAACAGGGCAGTCAGTTACCCCGGAAACAGGGCAGTCAGTTACCCTGGAAACAGGGTAGTCTGTTATCCCGGAAACAGGGCAGTCAGTTACCCTGGAAACATGGCAGTCAGTTACCCCGGAAACTGGGCAGTCAGTTACCCTGGAAACAGGGCAGTCAGTCACCCTGGAACAGGTTATTCAGTTACCCTGGAAACAGGGTGATCAGTTAGCCCGGAAACAGGGCAGTCAGTTCCCCTGGAAACAGGGCAGTCAGTTACCCTTGAAACAGGGCAGTCAGTTAACCTGGAAACAGGGCAGTCAGTTATCCTGGAAACAGGGCATTCCGTTATCCTGGAAACAGGGCAGTCAGTTACCCCGGAAATAGGGAGGTCAGTTATCCTGGAAACAGGGCGGTCATTTACCCCGGAAACAGGGAGGTCAGTTATCCTGGAAACAGGGCAGTCATTTACCCTGGAAACTGGGCAGTCATTTACCCTGGAAACTGGGCAGTCAGTTTTCCTGGAAACAGTGTGGTCAGTGACCCTGGAAAGAGGGTGGTCAGTTAACCTGGAAACAGGGAGATCAGTTACCCCGGAAACAGGGCAGTCAGTTACCCCGGAAACAGGGTGATCAGTTATCCTGGAAACAGGGCAGTCAGTTACCCCGGAAACAGGGCAGTCATTTACCCTGGAAACTGGGCAGTCAGTTTTCCTGGAAACAGTGTGGTCAGTGACCCTGGAAAGAGGGTGGTCCGTTACCCCGGAAATAGGGAGGTCAGTTATCCTGGAAACAGGGCGGTCAGTTATCCCGGAAACAGGGAGGTCAGTTATCCTGGAAACAGGGCAGTCATTTACCCTGGAAACTTGGCCGTCAGTTTTCCTGGAAACAGTGTGGTCAGTGACCCTGGAAACAGGGTGGTCAGTTATCCTGGAAACAGGGCGGTCAGTTACCCCGGAAACAGGGCAGCCAGTTATCCCGGAAACAGGGAGATCAGTTACCCTGGAAACAGGGCAGTCAGTTATCCCGGAAACAGGACTGTCAGTTATTCCGGAAAAAGGGTGATCAGTTAACCTGGAAACTGGGCAGTCAGTTACCCTGGAAGCAGGGCAGTCAGTTTCCCCGGAAACAGGGCAGTCAGTTACCCTGGAAGCAGGGCAGTCAGTTTCCCCGGAAACAGGGCAGTCAGTTACCCTGGAAACAGGGCAGTTAGTTACCCTGGAAACAGGGCAGTCAGTTACCCCGGAGACTGGGCAGTCAGTTACCCTGGAAACAGGGCAGTCAGTTATCCTGGAAACAGGGTGGTCAGTGACCCTGGAAACAGGGTGGTCAATTCCCCTGGAAAAAGGGTGATCAGTTACCCTGGAAACTGGGCAGTCAGTTAGCCTGGAAACAGGGCAGTCAGTTTCCACCGGCAACAGGGCATTCAGTTATCCTGGAAACAGGGCAGTCAGTTATCCCGGAAAAAGGGTGATCAGTTACCCTGGAAACTGGCAGTCAGTTACCCTGGAAACAGGGCAGTCAGTTTCCCCGGATACAGGGCAGTCTGTTACCCTGGAAACAGGGCAGTCAGTCACCCTGGTAACAGGTTAGTCAGTTACCCTGGAAACAGGGCATTCAGTTATCCCGGAAACAGGGCAGTCAGTTATCCCGGAAAAAGGGTGATCAGTTACCCTGGAAATTGGGCAGTCAGTTACCCTGGAAACAGGGCAGTCAGTTTCCCCGGAAACAGGGAAGTCAGTTCCCCTGGAAACAGGGCAGTCAGTTACCCTGGAAACAGGTTAGTCAGTTACCCCAGAAACAGGGTGATCAGTTACCCCTAAAACGGGGCAGTCAGTTACCCTGGAAACAGGGCATTCAGTTATCCCGGAAACAGGACTGTCAGTTATTCCGGAAAAAGGGTGATCAGTTAACCTGGAAACTGGGCAGTCAGTTACCCTGGAAGCAGGGCAGTCAGTTTCCCCGGAAACAGGGCAGTCAGTTACCCTGGAAACAGGGCAGTTAGTTACCCCGGAAACTGGGCAGAGAGTTACCCTGGAAACAGGGCAGTCAGTTACCCCGGAGACTGGGCAGTCAGTTACCCTGGAAACAGGGCAGTCAGTTATCCTGGAAACAGGGTGGTCAGTGACCCTGGAAACAGGGTGGTCAATTCCCCTGGAAAAAGGGTGATCAGTTACCCTGGAAACTGGGCAGTCAGTTAGCCTGGAAACAGGGCAGTCAGTTTCCACCGGCAACAGGGCATTCAGTTATCCTGGAAACAGGGCAGTCAGTTATCCCGGAAAAAGGGTGATCAGTTACCCTGGAAACTGGCAGTCAGTTACCCTGGAAACAGGGCAGTCAGTTTCCCCGGAAACAGGGCAGTCTGTTACCCTGGAAACAGGGCAGTCAGTCACCCTGGTAACAGGTTAGTCAGTTACCCTGGAAACAGGGCATTCAGTTATCCCGGAAACAGGGCAGTCAGTTATCCCGGAAAAAGGGTGATCAGTTACCCTGGAAATTGGGCAGTCAGTTACCCTGGAAACAGGGCAGTCAGTTTCCCCGGAAACAGGGAAGTCAGTTCCCCTGGAAACAGGGCAGTCAGTTACCCTGGAAACAGGTTAGTCAGTTACCCCAGAAACAGGGTGATCAGTTACCCCGGAAACAGGGCAGTCAGTTCCCCTGGAAACAGGGCAGTCAGTTACCCTGGAAACAGGTTGGTCAGTTACCCCAGAAACAGGGTGATCAGTTACCCCGGAAACATGGCAGTCAGTTCCCCTGGAAACACGGCAGTCAGTTACCCTGGAAACAGGGCAGTGAGCTATCCCGGAAACAGGGCAGTCAGTTATCCAGGAAAAAGGGTGAACAGTTACCCTGGAAACTGGGCACTCAGTTATCTTGCAAAAAGGGCGGTCAGTTACCCTGGAAACAGGGCAGTCAGTTAGCCTTGAAACAGGGCAGTCAGTTTCCCCGGAAACATGGCAGTCATTTACCCTGGAAACAGGGCAGTCAGTTATCCTGGAAACAGGGTGGTCAGTGACCCTGGAAACAGGGTGGTCAATTCCCCTGGAAAAAGGGTGATCAGTTACCCTGGAAACTGGGCAGTCAGTTAGCCTGGAAACAGGGCAGTCAGTTTCCACCGGCAACAGGGCATTCAGTTATCCTGGAAACAGGGCAGTCAGTTATCCCGGAAAAAGGGTGATCAGTTACCCTGGAAACTGGCAGTCAGTTACCCTGGAAACAGGGCAGTCAGTTTCCCCGGAAACAGGGCAGTCTGTTACCCTGGAAACAGGGCAGTCAGTCACCCTGGTAACAGGTTAGTCAGTTACCCTGGAAACAGGGCATTCAGTTATCCCGGAAACAGGGCAGTCAGTTATCCCGGAAAAAGGGTGATCAGTTACCCTGGAAATTGGGCAGTCAGTTACCCTGGAAACAGGGCAGTCAGTTTCCCCGGAAACAGGGAAGTCAGTTCCCCTGGAAACAGGGCAGTCAGTTACCCTGGAAACAGGGTAGTCTGTTACCCCAGAAACAGGGTGATCAGTTACCCCGGAAACAGGGCAGTCAGTTCCCCTGGAAACAGGGCAGTCAGTTACCCTGGAAACAGGTTGGTCAGTTACCCCAGAAACAGGGTGATCAGTTACCCCGGAAACATGGCAGTCAGTTCCCCTGGAAACACGGCAGTCAGTTACCCTGGAAACAGGGCAGTGAGCTATCCCGGAAACAGGGCAGTCAGTTATCCAGGAAAAAGGGTGAACAGTTACCCTGGAAACTGGGCACTCAGTTATCTTGCAAAAAGGGTGGTCAGTTACCCTGGAAACAGGGCAGTCAGTTAGCCTTGAAACAGGGCAGTCAGTTTCCCCGGAAACATGGCAGTCATTTACCCTGGAAACAGGGCAGTTAGTTACCCCGGAAACTGGGCAGTCAGTTACCCTGGAAACATGGCAGTCAGTTAACCCGGAAACTGGGCAGTCAGTTACCCTGGAAACAGGGCAGTCAGTCACCCTGGAACAGGTTATTCAGTTACCCCGGAAACAGGGTGATCAGTTAGCCCGGAAACAGGGCAGTCAGTTCCCCTGGAAACAGGGCAGTCAGTTACCCTGGAAACAGGGCAGTCAGTTAACCTGGAAACAGGGCAGTCCGTTATCCTGGAAACAGGGCATTCCTTTATCCTGGAAACAGGGCAGTCAGTTACCCCGGAAATAGGGAGGTCAGTTATCCTGGAAACAGGGCGGTCAGTTACCCCGGAAACAGGGAGGTCAGTTATCCTGGAAACAGGGCAGTCATTTACCCTGGAAACTGGGCAGTCATTTACCCTGGAAACTGGGCAGTCAGTTTTCCTGGAAACAGTGAGGTCAGTGACCCTGGAAACAGGGTGGTCAGTTAACCTGGAAACAGGGAGATCAGTTACCCCGGAAACAGGGCAGTCAGTTACCCCGGAAACAGGGTGATCAGTTATCCTGGAAACAGGGCAGTCAGATACCCCGGAAACAGGGCAGTCATTTACCCTGGAAACTGGGCAGTCAGTTTTCCTGGAAACATTGTGGTCAGTGACCATGGAAACAGGGTGGTCAGTTATCCTGGAAACAGGGCGGTCAGTTACCCCGGAAACAGGGCAGTCAGTTATCCCGGAAACAGGGAGATCAGTTACACTGGAAACAGGGCAGTCAGTTAGCCTGGAAACAGGGCGGTCAGTTACCCCGGAAACAGGGCAGTCAGTTATCCCGGAAACAGGGAGATCACTTACCCTGGAAACAGGGCAGTCAGTTAGCCTGGAAACAGGGCAGTCAGTTACCCCTAAAACGGGGCAGTCAGTTAACCTGGAAACAGGGCAGTCAGTTATCCCGGAAACAGGGCAGTCAGTTATCCCGGAAACAGGGTGATCAGTTACCCTGGAAACAGGGCAGTCATTTACCACGGAAGCAGGGCAGTCAGTTACCCTGGAAACAGGGCCGTCAGTTATCCCGGAAACAGGGCAGTCAGTTACCCTGGAAAAAGGGCAGTCAGTTACCCCGGAAACCGGGCAGTCAGTTACCCTGGAAACAGGGCAGTCAGCTACCCCGGAAACTGGGCAGTCAGTTACCCCGGAAACAGGGCATTCAGTTATCCCGGAAACAGGACAGTCAGTTATTCCGGGAAAAAGGTGATCAGTTAACCTGGAAACTGGGCAGTCAGTTACCATGGAAACAGGGCAGTCAGTTTCCCCGGAAACAGGGCAGTCATTTACCCTGGAAACAGGGCAGTTAGTTACCCCGGAAAATGGGCAGTCAGTTACCCCGGAGACTGGGCAGTCAGTTACCCTGGAAACAGGGCAGTCAGTTATCCTGGAAATATGGTGGTCAGTGACCCTGGAAACAGGGTGGTCAGTTCCCCTGGAAAAAGGGTGATCAGTTACCCTGGAAACTGGGCAGTCAGTTAGCCTGGAAACAGGGCAGTCAGTTTCCACCGGAAACAGGGCAGTCAGTTACCCTGGAAACAGGGCAGTCAGTTACCCCGGAAACTGGGCAGTCAGTTACACTGGAAACAGGGCATTCAGTTATCCTGGAAACAGGGCAGTCAGTTATCCCGGAAAAAGGGTGATCAGTTACCCTGGAAACTGGGCAGTCAGTTACCCTGGAAACAGGGCAGTCAGTTTCCCCGGAAACAGGGAAGTCAGTTACCCTGGAAACAGGGCAGTCAGTCACCCTGGAAACAGGGCAGTCAGTTATCCCGGAGAAAGGGTGATCAGTTACCCTGGAAACTGGGCAGTCAGTTACCCTGGAAACAGGGCAGTCAGTTTCCCCGGAAACATGGAAGTCAGTTACCCTGGAAACAGGGCAGTCAGTTACCCTGGAAACAGGTTAGTCAGTTACCCCAGAAACAGGGTGATCAGTTACCCTGGAAACAGGGCTGTCAGTTCCCCTGGAAACAGGGCAGTCAGTTACCCTGGAAAGAGGTTTGTCAGTTACCCCAGAAACAGGGTGATCAGTTACCCCGGAAACAGGGCAGTCAGTTCCCCTGGAAACAGGGCAGTCAGTTACCCTGGAAACAGGTTGCTCAGTTACCCCAGAAACAGGGTGATCAGTTACCCTGGAAACATGGCAGTCAGTTCCCCTGGAAACAGGGCAGTCAGTTACCCTGGAAACAGGGCAGTGAGCTATCCCGGAAACAGGGCAGTCAGTCATCCAGGAAACAGGGTGAACAGTTACCCTGGAAACCGGGCAGTCAGGTACCTTGCAAAAAGGGCGGTCAGTTACCCTGGAAACAGGGCAGTCAGTTAGCCTGGAAACAGGGCAGTCAGTTACCCCGGAAACAGGGCAGTCAGTTACCCTGGAAACAGGGTAGTCAGTTATCCCGGAAACAGGGTGGTCAGTGAGCCTGGAAACAGGGTGGTCAGTTACCCCGGAAACAGGGTGATCAGTTATCCTGGAAACAGGGCGGCCAGTTCCCCCGGAAATAGGGTGATCAGATATCCTGGAAACAGGGCAGTTAGTTAGCCTGGAAACAGGGCAGTCAGTTACCCCGGAAACAGGGCAGTCAGTTACCCTGGAAACAGGGCAGTCAGTTATCCCGGAAACAGGGCAGTCAGTTATCCCGGAAACAGGGTGATCAATTACCCTGGAACCAGGGCAGTCAGTTACCCCGGAAACAGGGCAGTCAGTTACCCTGGAAACAGGGCAGTCAGTTATCCCGGAAACAGTGCAGTCAGTTATCCCGGAAACAGGGTGATCAGTTACCCTGGAAACTGGGCAGTCAGTTAACCTGGAAACTGGGCAGTCAGTTACCCTGGAAGCAGGGCAGTCAGTTATCCCGGAAACAGCGTGATCAGTTAACCTGCAAACAGGGCAGTCAGTTATCACGCAAAAAGGGTGATCAGTTACCCTGGAAACTGGGCAGTCAGTTACCCTGGAAACAGGGCAGTCAGTTACGCCGGAAGCAGGGCAGTCAGTTACCCTTGAAACAGGGCAGTCAGTCAACCTGGAACAGGTTAGTCATTTACCCCGGAAAAAGGGTGATCAGTTACCCCGGAAACAGGGCAGTCAGTTCCCCTGGAAACAGGGCAGTCAGTTATGCTGGAAGCAGGGCAGTCAGTTAACCTTGAAACAGGGCAGTCAGTTATCCGGGAAACAGGGCAGTCAGTTATCCTGGAAACAGTGCGGACAGTTACCCCGGAAATAGGGAGGTCAGTTATCCTGGAAACAGGGCGGTCAGTTACCCCGGAAACAGGGAGATCAGTTACCCCGGAAACAGGGCAGTCAGTTCCCCTGGAAACAGGGCAGTCAGTTATCCTGGAAACAGGGTGGTCAGACACCCAGGAAACAGGGTGGTCAGTTGCCCGGGAAACAGGGCAGTCAGTTAACCCGGAAAAAGGGTGATCAGTTACCCTGGAAACTGGGCTGTCAGTTAGCCTGGAAACAGGGCAGTCAGTTTCCCTGGAAACAGGGCAGTCAGTTACCCCGGAAACTGGGCAGTCAGTTACACTGGAAACAGGGAAGTCAGTTACGCTGGAAACAGGGCAGTCAGTCACCCTGGAAACAGGTTAGTCAGTTACCCCGGAAACAGGGTGATCAGTTACCTTGGAAACAGGGCAGTCAGTTCCCCTGGAAACAGGGCAGTCAGTTCCCCTGGAAACAGGGCAGTCAGTTATCCTGGAAACAGGGCAGTCAGTTATCCTGGAAACAGGGCGGTCAGTTACCCCGGAAATAGGGCGGTCAGTTTTCCTGGAAACAGGGTGGTCAGGTACCCCGGAAACAGGGAGATCAGTTACCCCGGAAACAGCGCGGTCAGTTAACCTGGAAACAGGGCAGTCAGTTACCCTGGAAACAGGGCAGTCAGTTATCCTGGAAAAAGGGCGGTCAGTTACCCCGGAAATATAGAGGTCAGTTATCCTGGAAACAGGGTGATCAGTTACCTTGGAAACAGGGCAGTCAGTTCCCCTGGAAACAGGGCAGTCAGTTACCCCGGAAACAGGGAGATCAGTTACCCCGGAAACAGGGCAGTCAGTTACCCTGGAAACAGGGCAGTCAGTTATCCTGGAAACAGGGTGGTCAGTGAGCCTGGAAATAGGGTGGTCAGTTACCCCGGAAACAGGGTGATCAGTAATCCTGGAAACAGGGCAGCCAGTTACCCCGGAAACAGGGTGATCAGTTATCCTGGAAACAGGGCAGTCAGTTAGCCTGGAAACAGGGCAGTCAGTTACCCTGGAAACAGGGCAGTCAGTTATCCCGGTAACAGGGCAGTCAGTTATCCCGGAAACAGGGTGATCAGGTACCCTGGAAACAGGGCAGTCAGTTACCCCGGAAACAGGGCAGTCAATTACCCTGGAAACAGGGCAGTCAGTTATCCCGGAAACAGTGCAGTCAGTTATCCCGGAAACAGGGTGATCAGTTACCCTGGAAACTGGGCAGTCAGTTAACCTGGAAACAGGGCAGTCAGTTACCCCGGAAACAGGGCAGTCAGTTAGCCTGGAAACTGGGCAGTCAGTTACCCTGGAAACAGGGCAGTCAGTTCTTCCGGAAACAGGGTTATCAGTTACCCTGGAAACAGGGCAGTCAGTTAACCCGCAATAAGGGTGATCAGTTACCCTGGAAACTGGGCAGTCAGTTACCGTGGAAACAGGGCAGTCAGTTACCCCGGAAGCAGGGCAGTCAGTTACCCTGGAAAGAGGGCAGTCAGTTACCCCGGAAACTGGGCAGTCAGTTACCCTGGAAACAGGGCAGTCAGTTATCCCGGAAACAGGGTGATCAGTTACCCTGGAAACAGGGCAGTCAGTTATCCCGGAAAAAGGGTGATCAGTTACCGTGGAAACTGGGCAGTCAGTTACCCTGGAAACAGGGCAGTCAGTCACCCTGGAAACAGGTTAGTCAGTTACCCCGGAAACAGGGTGATCAGTTACCCCGGAAACAGGGCAGTCAGTTATCCTGGAAACAGGGCAGTCAGTTACCCTGGAAACAGGGCAGTCAGTTACCCTGGAAACAGGGCAATGAGCTATCCCGGAAACAGGGCAGGCAGGTTTCGCGGAAACAGGGTGAACAGTTAACCTGGAAACTGGGCAGTCAGTTACCCTGGAAACAGGGCAGTCAGTTATCCTGGAAACAGGGCAGTCAGTTATCCTGGAAACAGGGCGGTCAGTTACCCCGGAAATCGGGCGGTCAGTTATCCTGGAAACAGGGTGGTCAGGTACCCCGGAAACAGTGAGATCAGTTACCCCGGAAACAGCGCGGTCAGTTACCCTGGAAACAGGGCAGTCAGTTACCCTGGAAACAGGGCAGTCAGTTATCCTGGAAAAAGGGCAGTCAGTTACCCCGGAAATAGGGAGGTCAGTTATCCTGGAAACAGGGCGGTTATTTAACGCGGAAACAGGGAGATCAGTTACCCCGGAAACAGGGCAGTCAGTTACCCTGGAAACAGGGCAGTCAGTTATCCTGGAAACAGGGTGGTCAGTGAGCATGGAAATAGGGTGGTCAGTTACCCCGGAAACAGGTTGATCAGTAATCCTGGAAACAGGGCAGCCAGTTACCCCGGAAACAGGGTGATCTGTTATCCTGGAAAGAGGGCAGTCAGTTAGCCTGGAAACAGGGCAGTCAGTTACCCCGGAAACAGGGCAGTCAGTTACCCTGGAAACAGGGCAGTAAATTATCCCGGTAACAGGGCAGTCAGTTATCCCGGAAACAGGGTGATCAGTTACCCTGGAAACAGGGCAGTCAGTTAACCCGGAAACAGGGCAGTCAATTACCCTGGCAACAGGGCAGTCAGTTATCCCGGAAACAGGGTGATCAGTTACCCCGGAAACAGGGCAGTCAGTTATCCTGAAAACAGGGCAGTCAGTTACCCTGGAAACAGGGCAGTCAGTTACCCTGGAAACAGGGCAATGAGCTATCCCGGAAACAGGGCAGACAGGTTTCCCGGAAACAGGGTGAACAGTTAACCTGGAAACTGGGCAGTCAGTTACCCTGGAAACAGGGCAGTCAGTTATCCTGGAAACAGGGCAGTCAGTTATCCTGGAAACAGGGCGGTCAGTTACCCCGGAAATCGGGCGGTCAGTTATCCTGGAAACAGGGTGGTCAGGTACCCCGGAAACAGGGAGATCAGTTACCCCGGAAACAGCGCGGTCAGTTACCCTGGAAACAGGGCAGTCAGTTACCCTGGAAACAGGGCAGTCAGTTATCCTGGAAAAAGGGCAGTCAGTTCCCCCGGAAATAGGGAGGTCAGTTATCCTGGAAACAGGGCGGTTATTTACCGCGGAAACAGGGAGATCAGTTACCCCGGAAACAGGGCAGTCAGTTACCCTGGAAACAGGGCAGTCAGTTATCCTGGAAACAGGGTGGTCAGTGAGCATGGAAATAGGGTGGTCAGTTACCCCGGAAACAGGTTGATCAGTAATCCTGGAAACAGGGCAGCCAGTTACCCCGGAAACAGGGTGATCTGTTATCCTGGAAAGAGGGCAGTCAGTTAGCCTGGAAACAGGGCAGTCAGTTACCCCGGAAACAGGGCAGTCAGTTACCCTGGAAACAGGGCAGTAAATTATCCCGGTAACAGGGCAGTCAGTTATCCCGGAAACAGGGTGATCAGTTACCCTGGAAACAGGGCAGTCAGTTAACCCGGAAACAGGGCAGTCAATTACCCTGGCAACAGGGCAGTCAGTTATCCCGGAAACAGGGTGATCAGTTACCCTGGAAACTGGGCAGTCAGTTAACCTGTAAACACGGCAGTCAGTTACCCCGGAAACAGGGCAGTCAGTTAGCATGGAAACTGGGCAGTCAGTTACCCCGGAAACTGGGCAGTCAGTTACACTGGAAACAGGGCATTCAGTTATCCCGGAAACAGGGCAGTCAGTTATCCCGGAAAAAGGGTGATCAGTTAACCTGGAAACTGGGCAGTCAGTTACCCTGGAAACAGGGAAGTCAGTGACGCTGGAAACAGGGCAGTCAGTCAACCTGGAAACAGGTTAGTCAGTTACCCCGGAAACAGGGTGATCAGTTACCCTGGAAACAGGGCAGTCAGTTCCCCTGGAAACAGGGAAGTCAGTTACCCTGGAAACAGGGCAGTCAGTTATCCTGGAAACAGGGCAGTCAGTTATCCTGGAAACAGGGCAGTCAGTTACCCCGGAAATAGGGCGGTCAGTTTTCCTGGAAACAGGGTGGTCAGGTACCCCGGAAACAGGGAGATCAGTTACCCCGGAAACAGCGCGGTCAGTTAACCTGGAAACAGGGCAGTCAGTTACCCTGGAAACTGGGCAGTCAGTTACCCTGGAAACAGGGCAGTCAGTTATCCCGGAAACAGGGTGATCAGTTACCCTGGAAACAGGGCAGTCAGTTATCCCGGAAAAAGGGTGATCAGTTACCGTGGAAACTGGGCAGTCAGTTACCCTGGAAACAGGGCAGTCAGTCACCCTGGAAACAGGTTAGTCAGTTACCCCGGAAACAGGGTGATCAGTTACCCCGGAAACAGGGCAGTCAGTTATCCTGGAAACAGGGCAGTCAGTTACCCTGGAAACAGGGCAGTCAGTTACCCTGGAAACAGGGCAATGAGCTATCCCGGAAACAGGGCAGGCAGGTTTCGCGGAAACAGGGTGAACAGTTAACCTGGAAACTGGGCAGTCAGTTACCCTGGAAACAGGGCAGTCAGTTATCCTGGAAACAGGGCAGTCAGTTATCCTGGAAACAGGGCGGTCAGTTACCCCGGAAATCGGGCGGTCAGTTATCCTGGAAACAGGGTGGTCAGGTACCCCGGAAACAGTGAGATCAGTTACCCCGGAAACAGCGCGGTCAGTTACCCTGGAAACAGGGCAGTCAGTTACCCTGGAAACAGGGCAGTCAGTTATCCTGGAAAAAGGGCAGTCAGTTACCCCGGAAATAGGGAGGTCAGTTATCCTGGAAACAGGGCGGTTATTTAACGCGGAAACAGGGAGATCAGTTACCCCGGAAACAGGGCAGTCAGTTACCCTGGAAACAGGGCAGTCAGTTATCCTGGAAACAGGGTGGTCAGTGAGCATGGAAATAGGGTGGTCAGTTACCCCGGAAACAGGTTGATCAGTAATCCTGGAAACAGGGCAGCCAGTTACCCCGGAAACAGGGTGATCTGTTATCCTGGAAAGAGGGCAGTCAGTTAGCCTGGAAACAGGGCAGTCAGTTACCCCGGAAACAGGGCAGTCAGTTACCCTGGAAACAGGGCAGTAAATTATCCCGGTAACAGGGCAGTCAGTTATCCCGGAAACAGGGTGATCAGTTACCCTGGAAACAGGGCAGTCAGTTAACCCGGAAACAGGGCAGTCAATTACCCTGGCAACAGGGCAGTCAGTTATCCCGGAAACAGGGTGATCAGTTACCCCGGAAACAGGGCAGTCAGTTATCCTGAAAACAGGGCAGTCAGTTACCCTGGAAACAGGGCAGTCAGTTACCCTGGAAACAGGGCAATGAGCTATCCCGGAAACAGGGCAGACAGGTTTCCCGGAAACAGGGTGAACAGTTAACCTGGAAACTGGGCAGTCAGTTACCCTGGAAACAGGGCAGTCAGTTATCCTGGAAACAGGGCAGTCAGTTATCCTGGAAACAGGGCGGTCAGTTACCCCGGAAATCGGGCGGTCAGTTATCCTGGAAACAGGGTGGTCAGGTACCCCGGAAACAGGGAGATCAGTTACCCCGGAAACAGCGCGGTCAGTTACCCTGGAAACAGGGCAGTCAGTTACCCTGGAAACAGGGCAGTCAGTTATCCTGGAAAAAGGGCAGTCAGTTCCCCCGGAAATAGGGAGGTCAGTTATCCTGGAAACAGGGCGGTTATTTACCGTGGAAACAGGGAGATCAGTTACCCCGGAAACAGGGCAGTCAGTTACCCTGGAAACAGGGCAGTCAGTTATCCTGGAAACAGGGTGGTCAGTGAGCATGGAAATAGGGTGGTCAGTTACCCCGGAAACAGGTTGATCAGTAATCCTGGAAACAGGGCAGCCAGTTACCCCGGAAACAGGGTGATCTGTTATCCTGGAAAGAGGGCAGTCAGTTAGCCTGGAAACAGGGCAGTCAGTTACCCCGGAAACAGGGCAGTCAGTTACCCTGGAAACAGGGCAGTAAATTATCCCGGTAACAGGGCAGTCAGTTATCCCGGAAACAGGGTGATCAGTTACCCTGGAAACAGGGCAGTCAGTTAACCCGGAAACAGGGCAGTCAATTACCCTGGCAACAGGGCAGTCAGTTATCCCGGAAACAGGGTGATCAGTTACCCTGGAAACTGGGCAGTCAGTTAACCTGTAAACACGGCAGTCAGTTACCCCGGAAACAGGGCAGTCAGTTAGCATGGAAACTGGGCAGTCAGTTACCCCGGAAACTGGGCAGTCAGTTACACTGGAAACAGGGCATTCAGTTATCCCGGAAACAGGGCAGTCAGTTATCCCGGAAAAAGGGTGATCAGTTAACCTGGAAACTGGGCAGTCAGTTACCCTGGAAACAGGGAAGTCAGTGACGCTGGAAACAGGGCAGTCAGTCAACCTGGAAACAGGTTAGTCAGTTACCCCGGAAACAGGGTGATCAGTTACCCTGGAAACAGGGAAGTCAGTTCCCCTGGAAACAGGGAAGTCAGTTACCCTGGAAACAGGGCAGTCAGTTATCCTGGAAACAGGGCAGTCAGTTATCCTGGAAACAGGGCAGTCAGTTACCCCGGAAATAGGGCGGTCAGTTTTCCTGGAAACAGGGTGGTCAGGTACCCCGGAAACAGGGAGATCAGTTACCCCGGAAACAGCGCGGTCAGTTAACCTGGAAACAGGGCAGTCAGTTACCCTGGAAACAGGGCAGTCAGTTATCCTGGAAAAAGGGCGGTCAATTACCCCGGAAATAGGGAGGTCAGTTATCCTGGAAACAGGGCGTCAGTTACCGCGGAAACAGGGCAGTCAGTTACCCTGGAAACAGGGCAGTCAGTTACGCCGGAAGCAGGGCAGTCAGTTACTCTGGAAACAGGGCAGTCAGTTACCCCGGAAACTGGGCAGTCAGTTACCCTTGAAACAGGGCAGTCAGTCAACCTGGAACAGGTTAGTCATTTACCCCGGAAAAAGGGTGATCAGTTACCCCGGAAACAGGGCAGTCAGTTCCCCTGGAAACAGGGCAGTCAATTATGCTGGAAGCAGGGCAGTCAGTTAACCTTGAAACAGGGCAGTCAGTTATCCGGGAAACAGGGCAGTCAGTTATCCTGGAAACAGTGCGGACAGTTACCCCGGAAATAGGGAGGTCAATTATCCTGGAAACAGGGCGGTCAGTTACCCCGGAAACAGGGAGATCAGTTACCCCGGAAACAGGGCAGTCAGTTCCCCTGGAAACAGGGCAGTCAGTTATCCTGGAAACAGGGTGGTCAGTGACCCAGGAAACAGGGTGGTCAGTTACCCGGGAAACAGGGCAGTCAGTTATCCCGGAAAAAGGGTGATCAGTTACCCTGGAAACTGGGCTGTCAGTTAGGCTGGAAACAGGGCAGTCAGTTTCCCTGGAAACAGGGCAGTCAGTTACCCTGGAAACAGGGCAGTCAGTTACCCCGGAAACTGGGCAGTCAGTTACACTGGAAACAGGGCATTCAGTTATCCCGGAAACAGGGCAGTCAGTTATCCCGGAAAAAGGGTGATCAGTTAACCTGGAAACTGGGCAGTCAGTTACCCTGGAAACAGGGAAGTCAGTTACGCTGGAAACAGGGCAGTCAGTCAACCTGGAAACAGGTTAGTCAGTTACCCCGGAAACAGGGTGATCAGTTACCCTGGAAACAGGGCAGTCAGTTCCCCTGGAAACAGGGAAGTCAGTTACCCTGGAAACAGGGCAGTCAGTTATCCTGGCAACAGGGCAGTCAGTTATCCTGGAAACAGGGCGGTCAGTTACCCCGGAAATAGGGCGGTCAGTTTTCCTGGAAACAGGGTGGTCAGGTACACCGGAAACAGGGAGATCAGTTACCCCGGAAACAGCGCGGTCAGTTAACCTGGAAACAGGGCAGTCAGTTACCCTGGAAACAGGGCAGTCAGTTATCCTGGAAAAAGGGCGGTCAATTACCCCGGAAATAGGGAGGTCAGTTATCCTGGAAACAGGGCGTCAGTTACCGCGGAAACAGGGAGATCAGTTACCCCGGAAACAGGGCAGTCAGTTACCCTGGAAACAGGGCAGTCAGTTATCCTGGAAACAGGGTGGTCAGTGAGCCTGGAAATAGGGTGGTCAGTGACCCCGGAAACAGGGTGATCAGTAATCCTGGAAACAGGGCAGCCAGTTACCCCGGAAACAGGGTGATCAGTTATCCTGGCAACAGGGCAGTCAGTTAGCCTGGAAACAGGGCAGTCAGTTACCCTGGAAACAGGGCAGTCAGTTATCCTGGTAACAGGGCAGTCAGTTATCCCGGAAACAGGGTGACCAGTTACCCTGGAAACAGGGCAGTCAGTTACCCCGGAAACAGGGCAGTCAATTACCCTGGAAACAGGGCAGTCAGTTATCCCGAAAACAGTGCAGTCAGTTATCCCGGAAACAGGGTGATCAGTTACCCTGGAAACAGGGCAGTCAGTTAACCCGCAATAAGGGTGATCAGTTACCCTGGAAACTGGGCAGTCAGTTACCGTGGAAACAGGGCAGTCAGTTACCCCGGAAGCAGGGCAGTCAGTTACCCTGTGAAGAGGGCAGTCAGTTACCCCGGAAACTGGGCAGTCAGTTACCCTGGAAACAGGGCAATCAGTTATCCCGGAAAAAGGGTGATCAGTTACCGTGGAAACTGGGCAGTCAGTTACCCTGGAAACAGGGCAGTCAGTTTCCCTGGAAACTGGGAAGTCAGTTACCCTGGAAACAGGGCAGTCAGTCACCCTGGAAACAGGTTCGTCAGTTACCCCGGAAACAGGGTGATCAGTTACCCCGGAAACAGGGCAGTCAGTTCCCCTGGAAACAGGGCAGTCAGTTACCCTGGAAACAGGGCAGTCAGTTACCCTGGAAACAGGGCAGTCAGTTATCCTGGAAACAGGGCTGTCAGTTATCCTGGAAACAGGGCGGTCAGTTACCCCGGAAATCGGGCGGTCAGCTATCCTGGAAACAGGGTTGTCAGGTACCCCGGAAACAGGGAGATCAGTTACCCCGGAAACAGCGCGGTCAGTTACCCTGGAAACAGGGCAGTCAGTTACCCTGGAAACAGGGCAGACAGTTATCCTGGAAAAAGGGCAGTCAGTTACCCCGGAAATCGGGCAGTCAGTTATCCTGGAAACAGGATGGTCAGTGAGCCTGGAAATAGGGCAGTCAGTTAGCCTGGAAACAGGGCAGTCAGTTACCCCGGAAACAGGGCAGTCAGTTACCCTGGAAACAGGGCAGTAAATTATCCCGGTAACAGGGCAGTCAGTTATCCCGGAAACAGGGTGATCAGTTACCCTGGAAACAGGGCAGTCAGTTTTCCCGGAAACAGGGAAGTCAGTTACGCTGGAAACAGGGCAGTCAGTCACCCTGGAAACAGGTTAGTCAGTTACCCCGGAAACAGGGTGATCAGTTACCTTGGAAACAGGGCAGTCAGTTCCCCTGGAAACAGGGCAGTCAGTTATCCTGGAAACAGGGCAGTCAGTTATCCTGGAAACAGGGCGGTCAGTTACCCCGGAAATAGGGCGGTCAGTTTTCCTGGAAACAGGGTGGTCAGGTACCCCGGAAACAGGGAGATCAGTTACCCCGGAAACAGCGCGGTCAGTTAACCTGGAAACAGGGCAGTCAGTTACCCTGGAAACAGGGCAGTCAGTTATCCTGGAAAAAGGGCGGTCAGTTACCCCGGAAATATAGAGGTCAGTTATCCTGGAAACAGGGCGGTCAGTTACCCCGGAAACAGGGAGATCAGTTACCCCGGAAACAGGGCAGTCAGTTACCCTGGAAACAGGGCAGTCAGTTATCCTGGAAACAGGGTGGTCAGTGAGCCTGGAAATAGGGTGGTCAGTTACCCCGGAAACAGGGTGATCAGTAATCCTGGAAACAGGGCAGCCAGTTACCCCGGAAACAGGGTGATCAGTTATCCTGGCAACAGGGCAGTCAGTTAGCCTGGAAACAGGGCAGTCAGTTACCCTGGAAACAGGGCAGTCAGTTATCCCGGTAACAGGGCAGTCAGTTATCCCGGAAACAGGGTGATCAGTTACCCTGGAAACAGGGCAGTCAGTTACCCCGGAAACAGGGCAGTCAATTACCCTGGAAACAGGGCAGTCAGTTATCCCGGAAACAGTGCAGTCAGTTATCCCGGAAACAGGGTGATCAGTTACCCTGGAAACTGGGCAGTCAGTTAACCTGGAAACAGGGCAGTCAGTTACCCCGGAAACAGGGCAGTCAGTTAGCCTGGAAACTGGGCAGTCAGTTACCCTGGAAACAGGGCAGTCAGTTCTTCCGGAAACAGGGTTATCAGTTACCCTGGAAACAGGGCAGTCAGTTAACCCGCAATAAGGGTGATCAGTTACCCTGGAAACTGGGCAGTCAGTTACCGTGGAAACAGGGCAGTCAGTTACCCCGGAAGCAGGGCAGTCAGTTACCCTGGAAAGAGGGCAGTCAGTTACCCCGGAAACTGGGCAGTCAGTTACCCTGGAAACAGGGCAGTCAGTTATCCCGGAAACAGGGTGATCAGTTACCCTGGAAACAGGGCAGTCAGTTATCCCGGAAAAAGGGTGATCAGTTACCGTGGAAACTGGGCAGTCAGTTACCCTGGAAACAGGGCAGTCAGTCACCCTGGAAACAGGTTAGTCAGTTACCCCGGAAACAGGGTGATCAGTTACCCCGGAAACAGGGCAGTCAGTTATCCTGGAAACAGGGCAGTCAGTTACCCTGGAAACAGGGCAGTCAGTTACCCTGGAAATAGGGCAATGAGCTATCCCGGAAACAGGGCAGGCAGGTTTCGCGGAAACAGGGTGAACAGTTAACCTGGAAACTGGGCAGTCAGTTACCCTGGAAACAGGGCAGTCAGTTATCCTGGAAACAGGGCAGTCAGTTATCCTGGAAACAGGGCGGTCAGTTACCCCGGAAATCGGGCGGTCAGTTATCCTGGAAACAGGGTGGTCAGGTACCCCGGAAACAGTGAGATCAGTTACCCCGGAAACAGCGCGGTCAGTTACCCTGGAAACAGGGCAGTCAGTTACCCTGGAAACAGGGCAGTCAGTTATCCTGGAAAAAGGGCAGTCAGTTACCCCGGAAATAGGGAGGTCAGTTATCCTGGAAACAGGGCGGTTATTTAACGCGGAAACAGGGAGATCAGTTACCCCGGAAACAGGGCAGTCAGTTACCCTGGAAACAGGGCAGTCAGTTATCCTGGAAACAGGGTGGTCAGTGAGCATGGAAATAGGGTGGTCAGTTACCCCGGAAACAGGTTGATCAGTAATCCTGGAAACAGGGCAGCCAGTTACCCCGGAAACAGGGTGATCTGTTATCCTGGAAAGAGGGCAGTCAGTTAGCCTGGAAACAGGGCAGTCAGTTACCCCGGAAACAGGGCAGTCAGTTACCCTGGAAACAGGGCAGTAAATTATCCCGGTAACAGGGCAGTCAGTTATCCCGGAAACAGGGTGATCAGTTACCCTGGAAACAGGGCAGTCAGTTAACCCGGAAACAGGGCAGTCAATTACCCTGGCAACAGGGCAGTCAGTTATCCCGGAAACAGGGTGATCAGTTACCCCGGAAACAGGGCAGTCAGTTATCCTGAAAACAGGGCAGTCAGTTACCCTGGAAACAGGGCAGTCAGTTACCCTGGAAACAGGGCAATGAGCTATCCCGGAAACAGGGCAGACAGGTTTCCCGGAAACAGGGTGAACAGTTAACCTGGAAACTGGGCAGTCAGTTACCCTGGAAACAGGGCAGTCAGTTATCCTGGAAACAGGGCAGTCAGTTATCCTGGAAACAGGGCGGTCAGTTACCCCGGAAATCGGGCGGTCAGTTATCCTGGAAACAGGGTGGTCAGGTACCCCGGAAACAGGGAGATCAGTTACCCCGGAAACAGCGCGGTCAGTTACCCTGGAAACAGGGCAGTCAGTTACCCTGGAAACAGGGCAGTCAGTTATCCTGGAAAAAGGGCAGTCAGTTCCCCCGGAAATAGGGAGGTCAGTTATCCTGGAAACAGGGCGGTTATTTACCGCGGAAACAGGGAGATCAGTTACCCCGGAAACAGGGCAGTCAGTTACCCTGGAAACAGGGCAGTCAGTTATCCTGGAAACAGGGTGGTCAGTGAGCATGGAAATAGGGTGGTCAGTTACCCCGGAAACAGGTTGATCAGTAATCCTGGAAACAGGGCAGCCAGTTACCCCGGAAACAGGGTGATCTGTTATCCTGGAAAGAGGGCAGTCAGTTAGCCTGGAAACAGGGCAGTCAGTTACCCCGGAAACAGGGCAGTCAGTTACCCTGGAAACAGGGCAGTAAATTATCCCGGTAACAGGGCAGTCAGTTATCCCGGAAACAGGGTGATCAGTTACCCTGGAAACAGGGCAGTCAGTTAACCCGGAAACAGGGCAGTCAATTACCCTGGCAACAGGGCAGTCAGTTATCCCGGAAACAGGGTGATCAGTTACCCTGGAAACTGGGCAGTCAGTTAACCTGTAAACACGGCAGTCAGTTACCCCGGAAACAGGGCAGTCAGTTAGCATGGAAACTGGGCAGTCAGTTACCCTGGAAACAGGGCAGTCAGTTATCCCGGAAACAGGGTGATCAGTTACCCTGGAAACAGGGCAGTCAGTTATCCCGCAAAAAGGGTGATCAGTTACCCTGGAAACTGGGCAGTCAGTTACCCTGGAAACAGGGCAGTCAGTTACCCCGGAAGCAGGGTAGTCAGTTTCCCTGGAAAGAGGGCAGTCAGTTACCCCGGAAACTGGGCAGTCAGTTACCCTCGAAACAGGGCAGTCAGTCACCCTGGAACAGGTTAGTCAGTTACCCTGGAAACAGGGCAGTCAGTTAACCTGGAAACAGGGCAGTCAGTTACCCTGGAAACAGGGCAGTCAGTTAACCTGGAAACAGGGCAGTCAGTTAACCTGGAAACAGGGCAGTCCGTTATCCTGGAAACAGGGTGGTCAGTTCCCCCGGAAACAGGGTGATCAGTTACCCTGGAAACAGGACAGTCATTTACCCTGGAAACTGGGCAGTCAGTTATCCTGGAAACAGTGTGGTCAGTGACCCTGGAAACAGGGTGGTCAGTTATCCTGGAACAGGGTGGTCAGTTCCCCCGGAAACAGGGCAGTCTTTTACCCTGGAAACTGGGCAGTCAGTTATCCTGGAAACAGTGTGGTTGGTCAGTGACCCTGGAAACAGGGTGGTCAGTTATCCTGGAAATAGGGCGGTCAGTTACCCCGGAAACAGGGCAGTCAGTTACCCATGAAACAGGGTGATCAGTTACCCTGGAAACAGGGCAGTCAGTTATCCTGGAAACAGGGTGATCAGTTACCCTGGAAACAGGGCAGTCAGTTAGCCTGGAAACAGGGCAGTCAGTTACCCCGGAAACAGGGCAGTCAGTTACCCCGGAAACAGGGTGATCAGTTACCCTGGAAACAGTGCAGTCAGTTAGCCTGGAAACAGGGCAGTCACTTACCCCGGAAACAGGGTGATCAGTTACCCTGGAAACAGGGCAGTCAGTTAGCCTGGAAACAGGGCAGTCAGTTACCCCGGAAACAGGGCAGTCAGTTATCCCGGAAGCAGGGCAGTCAGTTATCCTGGAAACAGGGCAGTCAGTTATCCTGGAAAAAGGGCGATCAGTTGCCCCGGAAATAGGGAGGTCAGTTATCCTGGAAACAGCGCGGTCAGTTACCCCGGAACCAGGGAGATCAGTTACCCCGGAAACAGGGCAGTCAGTTATCCTGGAAACAGGGCAGTCAGTTATCCTGGAAACAGGGCGGTCAGTTACCCCGGAAATAGGGCGGTCAGTTTTCCTGGAAACAGTGTGGTCAGGTACCCCGGAAACCGGGAGATCAGTTACCCCGGAAACAGCGCGGTCAGTTATCCTGGAAAAGGGCAGTCAGTTATCCTGGAAACAGGGCGGTCAGTTACCCCGGAAATCGGGCGGTCAGTTATCCTGGAAACAGGGTGGTCAGGTACCCCGGAAACAGGGAGATCAGTTACCCCGGAAACAGCGCGGTCAGTTACCCTGGAAACAGGGCAGTCAGTTACCCTGGAAACAGGGCAGACAGTTATCCTGGAAAAAGGGCAGTCAGTTACCCCGGAAATAGGGAGGTCAGTTATCCTGGAAACAGGGCGGTCAGTTACCGCGGAAACAGGGAGATCAGTTACCCCGGAAACAGGGCAGTCAGTTACCCTGGAAACAGGGCAGTCAGTTATCCTGGAAACAGGGCAGTCAGTTATCCCGGAAACAGGGTGATCAGTTACCCTGGAAACTGGGCAGTCAGTTACCCTGGAAACAGGGCAGTCAGTTTCCCCGGAAACAGGGCAGTCAGTTACCCTGGAAACAGGGCAGTCAGTCACCCTGGAAACAGGGCAGTCAGTTATCCTGGAAACAGGGCAGTCAGTTACCCTGGAAACAGGGCGGTCAGTTACCCCGGAAATCGGGCGGTCAGTTATCCTGGAAACAGGGTGGTCAGGTACCCCTGAAACAGGGAGATCAGTTACCCCGGAAACAGCGCGGTCAGTTACCCTGGAAACAGGGCAGTCAGTTACCCTGGAAACAGGGCAGTCAGTTATCCTGGAAAAAGGGCAGTCAGTTACCCCGGAAATAGGGAGGTCAGTTATCCTGGAAACAGGGCGGTTATTTACCGCGGAAACAGGGAGATCAGTTACCCCGGAAACAGGGCAGTCAGTTACCCTGGAAACAGGGCAGTCAGTTATCCTGGAAACAGGGTGGTCAGTGAGCATGGAAATAGGGTGGTCAGTTACCCCGGAAACAGGGTGATCTGTTATCCTGGAAAGAGGGCAGTCAGTTAGCCTGGAAACAGGGCAGTCAGTTACCCCGGAAACAGGGCAGTCAGTTACCCTGGAAACATGGCAGTAAATTATCCCGGTAACAGGGCAGTCAGTTATCCCGGAAACAGGGTGATCAGTTACCCTGGAAACAGGGCAGTCAGTTAACCCGGAAACAGGGCAGTCAATTACCCTGGCAACAGGGCAGTCAGTTATCCCGGAAACAGGGTGATCAGTTACCCTGGAAACTGGGCAGTCAGTTAACCTGGAAACACGGCAGTCAGTTACCCCGGAAACAGGGCAGTCAGTTAGCCTGGAAACTGGGCAGTCAGTTACCCTGGAAACAGGGCAGTCAGTTATCCCGGAAACAGGGTGATCAGTTACCCTGGAAACAGGGCAGTCAGTTATCCCGCAAAAAGGGTGATCAGTTACCCTGGAAACTGGGCAGTCAGTTACCCTGGAAACAGGGCAGTCAGTTACCCCGGAAGCAGGGCAGTCAGTTACCCTGGAAAGAGGGCAGTCAGTTACCCCGGAAACTGGGCAGTCAGTTACCCTCGAAACAGGGCAGTCAGTCTCTCTGGAACAGGTTAGTCAGTTACCCCGGAAACAGGGTGATCAGATACCCCGGAAAAAGGGCAGTCAGTTCCCCTGGAAAGAGGGCAGTCAGTTACCCTGGAAACAGGGCAGTCAGTTAACCTGGAAACAGGGCAGTCAGTTAACCTGGAAACAGGGCAGTCCGTTATCCTGGAAACAGGGCGGTCAGTTACCCCGGAAATAGGGAGGTCAGTTATCCTGGAAACAGGGCGGTCAGTTCCCCCGGAAACAGGGAGATCAGTTACCCCGGAAACAGGGCAGTCATTTACCCTGGAAACTGGGCAGTCAGTTATCCTGGAAACAGTGTGGTCAGTGACCCTGGAAACAGGGCAGTCAGTTACCCCGGAAGCAGGGCAGTCAGTTACCCTGTGAAGAGGGCAGTCAGTTACCCCGGAAACTGGGCAGTCAGTTACCCTGGAAACAGGGCAGTCAGTTATCCCGGAAAAAGGGTGATCAGTTACCGTGGAAACTGGGCAGTCAGTTACCCTGGAAACAGGGCAGTCAGTTTCCCTGGAAACTGGGAAGTCAGTTACCCTGGAAACAGGGCAGTCAGTCACCCTGGAAACAGGTTCGTCAGTTACCCCGGAAACAGGGTGATCAGTTACCCCGGAAACAGGGCAGTCAGTTCCCCTGGAAACAGGGCAGTCAGTTACCCTGGAAACAGGGCAGTCAGTTACCCTGGAAACAGGGCAGTCAGTTATCCTGGAAACAGGGCTGTCAGTTATCCTGGAAACAGGGCGGTCAGTTACCCCGGAAATCGGGCGGTCAGCTATCCTGGAAACAGGGTGGTCAGGTACCCCGGAAACAGGGAGATCAGTTACCCCGGAAACAGCGCGGTCAGTTACCCTGGAAACAGGGCAGTCAGTTACCCTGGAAACAGGGCAGACAGTTATCCTGGAAAAAGGGCAGTCAGTTACCCCGGAAATCGGGCAGTCAGTTATCCTGGAAACAGGGTGGTCAGTTACCCCGGAAACAGGGTGATCTGTTATCCTGGAAACAGGGCAGTCAGTTAGCCTGGAAACAGGGCAGTCAGTTACCCCGGAAACAGGGCAGTCAGTTACCCTGGAAACAGGGCAGTAAATTATCCCGGTAACAGGGCAGTCAGTTATCCCGGAAACAGGGTGATCAGTTACCCTGGAAACAGGGCAGTCAGTTTCCCCGGAAACAGGGAAGTCAGTTACGCTGGAAACAGGGCAGTCAGTCACCCTGGAAACAGGTTAGTCAGTTACCCCGGAAACAGGGTGATCAGTTACCTTGGAAACAGGGCAGTCAGTTCCCCTGGAAACAGGGCAGTCAGTTCCCCTGGAAACAGGGCAGTCAGTTATCCTGGAAACAGGGCAGTCAGTTATCCTGGAAACAGGGCGGTCAGTTACCCCGGAAATAGGGCGGTCAGTTTTCCTGGAAACAGGGTGGTCAGGTACCCCGGAAACAGGGAGATCAGTTACCCCGGAAACAGCGCGGTCAGTTAACCTGGAAACAGGGCAGTCAGTTACCCTGGAAACAGGGCAGTCAGTTATCCTGGAAAAAGGGCGGTCAGTTACCCCGGAAATATAGAGGTCAGTTATCCTGGAAACAGGGCGGTCAGTTACCCCGGAAACAGGGAGATCAGTTACCCCGGAAACAGGGCAGTCAGTTACCCTGGAAACAGGGCAGTCAGTTATCCTGGAAACAGGGTGGTCAGTGAGCCTGGAAATAGGGTGGTCAGTTACCCCGGAAACAGGGTGATCAGTAATCCTGGAAACAGGGCAGCCAGTTACCCCGGAAACAGGGTGATCAGTTATCCTGGCAACAGGGCAGTCAGTTAGCCTGGAAACAGGGCAGTCAGTTACCCTGGAAACAGGGCAGTCAGTTATCCCGGTAACAGGGCAGTCAGTTATCCCGGAAACAGGGTGATCAGTTACCCTGGAAACAGGGCAGTCAGTTACCCCGGAAACAGGGCAGTCAATTACCCTGGAAACAGGGCAGTCAGTTATCCCGGAAACAGTGCAGTCAGTTATCCCGGAAACAGGGTGATCAGTTACCCTGGAAACTGGGCAGTCAGTTAACCTGGAAACAGGGCAGTCAGTTACCCCGGAAACAGGGCAGTCAGTTAGCCTGGAAACTGGGCAGTCAGTTACCCTGGAAACAGGGCAGTCAGTTCTTCCGGAAACAGGGTTATCAGTTACCCTGGAAACAGGGCAGTCAGTTAACCCGCAATAAGGGTGATCAGTTACCCTGGAAACTGGGCAGTCAGTTACCGTGGAAACAGGGCAGTCAGTTACCCCGGAAGCAGGGCAGTCAGTTACCCTGGAAAGAGGGCAGTCAGTTACCCCGGAAACTGGGCAGTCAGTTACCCTGGAAACAGGGCAGTCAGTTATCCCGGAAACAGGGTGATCAGTTACCCTGGAAACAGGGCAGTCAGTTATCCCGGAAAAAGGGTGATCAGTTACCGTGGAAACTGGGCAGTCAGTTACCCTGGAAACAGGGCTGTCAGTCACCCTGGAAACAGGTTAGTCAGTTACCCCGGAAACAGGGTGATCAGTTACCCCGGAAACAGGGCAGTCAGTTATCCTGGAAACAGGGCAGTCAGTTAGCCTGGAAACAGGGCAGTCAGTTACCCTGGAAACAGGGCAATGAGCTATCCCGGAAACAGGGCAGGCAGGTTTCGCGGAAACAGGGTGAACAGTTAACCTGGAAACTGGGCAGTCAGTTACCCTGGAAACAGGGCAGTCAGTTATCCTGGAAACAGGGCAGTCAGTTATCCTGGAAACAGGGCGGTCAGTTACCCCGGAAATCGGGCGGTCAGTTATCCTGGAAACAGGGTGGTCAGGTACCCCGGAAACAGTGAGATCAGTTACCCCGGAAACAGCGCGGTCAGTTACCCTGGAAACAGGGCAGTCAGTTACCCTGGAAACAGGGCAGTCAGTTATCCTGGAAAAAGGCAGTCAGTTACCCCGGAAATAGGGAGGTCAGTTATCCTGGAAACAGGGCGGTTATTTAACGCGGAAACAGGGAGATCAGTTACCCCGGAAACAGGGCAGTCAGTTACCCTGGAAACAGGGCAGTCAGTTATCCTGGAAACAGGGTGGTCAGTGAGCATGGAAATAGGGTGGTCAGTTACCCCGGAAACAGGTTGATCAGTAATCCTGGAAACAGGGCAGCCAGTTACCCCGGAAACAGGGTGATCTGTTATCCTGGAAAGAGGGCAGTCAGTTAGCCTGGAAACAGGGCAGTCAGTTACCCCGGAAACAGGGCAGTCAGTTACCCTGGAAACAGGGCAGTAAATTATCCCGGTAACAGGGCAGTCAGTTATCCCGGAAACAGGGTGATCAGTTACCCTGGAAACAGGGCAGTCAGTTAACCCGGAAACAGGGCAGTCAATTACCCTGGCAACAGGGCAGTCAGTTATCCCGGAAACAGGGTGATCAGTTACCCCGGAAACAGGGCAGTCAGTTATCCTGAAAACAGGGCAGTCAGTTACCCTGGAAACAGGGCAGTCAGTTACCCTGGAAACAGGGCAATGAGCTATCCCGGAAACAGGGCAGACAGGTTTCCCGGAAACAGGGTGAACAGTTAACCTGGAAACTGGGCAGTCAGTTACCCTGGAAACAGGGCAGTCAGTTATCCTGGAAACAGGGCAGTCAGTTATCCTGGAAACAGGGCGGTCAGTTACCCCGGAAATCGGGCGGTCAGTTATCCTGGAAACAGGGTGGTCAGGTACCCCGGAAACAGGGAGATCAGTTACCCCGGAAACAGCGCGGTCAGTTACCCTGGAAACAGGGCAGTCAGTTACCCTGGAAACAGGGCAGTCAGTTATCCTGGAAAAAGGGCAGTCAGTTCCCCCGGAAATAGGGAGGTCAGTTATCCTGGAAACAGGGCGGTTATTTACCGCGGAAACAGGGAGATCAGTTACCCCGGAAACAGGGCAGTCAGTTACCCTGGAAACAGGGCAGTCAGTTATCCTGGAAACAGGGTGGTCAGTGAGCATGGAAATAGGGTGGTCAGTTACCCCGGAAACAGGTTGATCAGTAATCCTGGAAACAGGGCAGCCAGTTACCCCGGAAACAGGGTGATCTGTTATCCTGGAAAGAGGGCAGTCAGTTAGCCTGGAAACAGGGCAGTCAGTTACCCCGGAAACAGGGCAGTCAGTTACCCTGGAAACAGGGCAGTAAATTATCCCGGTAACAGGGCAGTCAGTTATCCCGGAAACAGGGTGATCAGTTACCCTGGAAACAGGGCAGTCAGTTAACCCGGAAACAGGGCAGTCAATTACCCTGGCAACAGGGCAGTCAGTTATCCCGGAAACAGGGTGATCAGTTACCCTGGAAACTGGGCAGTCAGTTAACCTGTAAACACGGCAGTCAGTTACCCCGGAAACAGGGCAGTCAGTTAGCATGGAAACTGGGCAGTCAGTTACCCTGGAAACAGGGCAGTCAGTTATCCCGGAAACAGGGTGATCAGTTACCCTGGAAACAGGGCAGTCAGTTATCCTGCAAAAAGGGTGATCAGTTACCCTGGAAACTGGGCAGTCAGTTACCCTGGAAACAGGGCAGTCAGTTACCCCGGAAGCAGGGTAGTCAGTTTCCCTGGAAAGAGGGCAGTCAGTTACCCCAGAAACTGGGCAGTCAGTTACCCTCGAAACAGGGCAGTCAGTCACCCTGGAACAGGTTAGTCAGTTACCCCGGAAACAGGGTGATCAGATACCCCGGAAAAAGGGCAGTCAGTTCCCCTGGAAAGAGGGCAGTCAGTTACCCTGGAAACAGGGCAGTCAGTTAACCTGGAAACAGGGCAGTCAGTTAACCTGGAAACAGGGCAGTCCGTTATCCTGGAAACAGGGTGGTCAGTTCCCCCGGAAACAGGGTGATCAGTTACCCTGGAAACAGGACAGTCATTTACCCTGGAAACTGGGCAGTCAGTTATCCTGGAAACAGTGTGGTCAGTGACCCTGGAAACAGGGTGGTCAGTTATCCTGGAAACAGGGTGGTCAGTTCCCCCGGAAACAGGGCAGTCTTTTACCCTGGAAACTGGGCAGTCAGTTATCCTGGAAACAGTGTGGTTGGTCAGTGACCCTGGAAACAGGGTGGTCAGTTATCCTGGAAATAGGGCGGTCAGTTACCCCGGAAACAGGGCAGTCAGTTACCCCTGAAACAGGGTGATCAGTTACCCTGGAAACAGGGCAGTCAGTTATCCCGGAAACAGGGTGATCAGTTACCCTGGAAACAGGGCAGTCAGTTAGCCTGGAAACAGGGCAGTCAGTTACCCCGGAAACAGGGCAGTCAGTTACCCCGGAAACAGGGTGATCAGTTACCCTGGAAACAGTGCAGTCAGTTAGCCTGGAAACAGGGCAGTCACTTACCCCGGAAACAGGGTGATCAGTTACCCTGGAAACAGGGCAGTCAGTTAGCCTGGAAACAGGGCAGTCAGTTACCCCGGAAACAGGGCAGTCAGTTATCCCGGAAGCAGGGCAGTCAGTTATCCTGGAAACAGGGCAGTCAGTTATCCTGGAAAAAGGGCGATCAGTTGCCCCGGAAATAGGGAGGTCAGTTATCCTGGAAACAGCGCGGTCAGTTACCCCGGAACCAGGGAGATCAGTTACCCCGGAAACAGGGCAGTCAGTTACCCTGGAAACAGGGCAGTCAGTTATCCTGGAAACAGGGCGGTCAGTTACCCCGGAAATAGGGCGGTCAGTTTACCTGGAAACAGTGTGGTCAGGTACCCCGGAAACCGGGAGATCAGTTACCCCGGAAACAGCGCGGTCAGTTATCCTGGAAAAGGGCAGTCAGTTATCCTGGAAACAGGGCGGTCAGTTACCCCGGAAATCGGGCGGTCAGTTATCCTGGAAACAGGGTGGTCAGGTACCCCGGAAACAGGGAGATCAGTTACCCCGGAAACAGCGCGGTCAGTTACCCTGGAAACAGGGCAGTCAGTTACCCTGGAAACAGGGCAGACAGTTATCCTGGAAAAAGGGCAGTCAGTTACCCCGGAAATAGGGAGGTCAGTTATCCTGGAAACAGGGCGGTCAGTTACCGCGGAAACAGGGAGATCAGTTACCCCGGAAACAGGGCAGTCAGTTACCCTGGAAACAGGGCAGTCAGTTATCCTGGAAACAGGGTGGTCAGTGAGCCTGGAAATAGGGTGGTCTGTTACCCCGGAAACAGGGCATTCAGTTATCCTGGAAACAGGGCAGTCAGTTATCCCGGAAACAGGGTGATCAGTTACCCTGGAAACTGGGCAGTCAGTTACCCTGGAAACAGGGCAGTCAGTTTCCCCGGAAACAGGGCAGTCAGTTACCCTGGAAACAGGGCAGTCAGTCACCCTGGAAACAGGGTGGTCAGTTATCCTGGAAACAGGGCAGTCAGTTACCCCGGAAACAGGGCGGTCAGTTATCCCGGAAATCGGGCGGTCAGTTATCCTGGAAACAGGGTGGTCAGGTACCCCTGAAACAGGGAGATCAGTTACCCCGGAAACAGCGCGGTCAGTTACCCTGGAAACAGGGCAGTCAGTTACCCTGGAAACAGGGCAGTCAGTTATCCTGGAAAAAGGGCAGTCAGTTACCCCGGAAATAGGGAGGTCAGTTATCCTGGAAACAGGGCGGTTATTTACCGCGGAAACAGGGAGATCAGTTACCCCGGAAACAGGGCAGTCAGTTACCCTGGAAACAGGGCAGTCAGTTATACTGGAAACAGGGTGGTCAGTGAGCATGGAAATAGGGTGGTCAGTTACCCCGGAAACAGGGTGATCTGTTATCCTGGAAAGAGGGCAGTCAGTTAGCCTGGAAACAGGGCAGTCAGTTACCCCGGAAACAGGGCAGTCAGTTACCCTGGAAACATGGCAGTAAATTATCCCGGTAACAGGGCAGTCAGTTATCCCGGAAACAGGGTGATCAGTTACCCTGGAAACAGGGCAGTCAGTTAACCCGGAAACAGGGCAGTCAATTACCCTGGCAACAGGGCAGTCAGTTATCCCGGAAACAGGGTGATCAGTTACCCTGGAAACTGGGCAGTCAGTTAACCTGGAAACACGGCAGTCAGTTACCCCGGAAACAGGGCAGTCAGTTAGCCTGGAAACTGGGCAGTCAGTTACCCTGGAAACAGGGCAGTCAGTTATCCCGGAAACAGGGTGATCAGTTACCCTGGAAACAGGGCAGTCAGTTATCCCGCAAAAAGGGTGATCAGTTACCCTGGAAACTGGGCAGTCAGTTACCCTGGAAACAGGGCAGTCAGTTACCCCGGAAGCAGGGCAGTCAGTTACCCTGGAAAGAGGGCAGTCAGTTACCCCGGAAACTGGGCAGTCAGTTACCCTCGAAACAGGGCAGTCAGTCTCTCTGGAACAGGTTAGTCAGTTACCCCGGAAACAGGGTGATCAGATACCCCGGAAAAAGGGCAGTCAGTTCCCCTGGAAAGAGGGCAGTCAGTTACCCTGGAAACAGGGCAGTCAGTTAACCTGGAAACAGGGCAGTCAGTTAACCTGGAAACAGGGCAGTCCGTTATCCTGGAAACAGGGCGGTCAGTTACCCCGGAAATAGGGAGGTCAGTTATCCTGGAAACAGGGCGGTCAGTTCCCCCGGAAACAGGGAGATCAGTTACCCCGGAAACAGGGCAGTCATTTACCCTGGAAACTGGGCAGTCAGTTATCCTGGAAACAGTGTGGTCAGTGACCCTGGAAACAGGGTGGTCAGTTACCCTGGAAACAGGGCAGTCAGTTATCCCGGAAACAGGGTGATCAGTTACCCTGGAAACAGGGCAGTCAGTTAGCCTGGAAACAGGGCAGTCAGTTACCCCGGAAACAGGGCAGTCAGTTACCCCGGAAAAAGGGTGATCAGTTACCCTGGAAACAGTGCAGTCAGTTAGCCTGGAAACAGGGCAGTCAGTTACCCCGGAAACAGGGTGATCAGTTACCCTGGAAACAGGGCAGTCAGTTAGCCTGGAAACAGGGCAGTCAGTTACCCCGGAAGCAGGGCAGTCAGTTATCCCGGAAGCAGGGCAGTCAGTTATCCTGGAAACAGGGCAGTCAGTTATCCTGGAAACAGGGCGGTCAGTTACCCCGGAAATCGGGCGGTCAGTTATCCTGGAAACAGGGTGGTCAGGTACCCCGGAAACAGGGAGATCAGTTACCCCGGAAACAGCGCGGTCAGTTACCCTGGAAACAGGGCAGTCAGTTACCCTGGAAACAGGGCAGTCAGTTATCCTGGAAAAAGGGCAGTCAGTTACCCCGGAAATAGGGAGGTCAGTTATCCTGGAAACAGGGCGGTCAGTTACCGCGGAAACAGGGAGATCAGTTACCCCGGAAACAGGGCAGTCAGTTACCCTGGAAACAGGGCAGTCAGTTTTACTGGAAACAGGGTGGTCAGTGAGCCTGGAAATAGGGTGGTCTGTTACCCCGGAAACAGGGCATTCAGTTATCCTGGAAACAGGGCAGTCAGTTATCCCGGAAACAGGGTGATCAGTTACCCTGGAAACTGGGCAGTCAGTTACCCTGGAAACAGGGCAGTCAGTCACCCTGGAAACAGGGCAGTCAGTTATCCTGGAAACAGGGCAGTCAGTTATCCTGGAAACAGGGCGGTCAGTTACCCCGGAAATCGGGCGGTCAGTTATCCTGGAAACAGGGTGGTCAGGTACCCCGGAAACAGGGAGATCAGTTACCCCGGAAACAGCGCGGTCAGTTACCCTGGAAACAGGGCAGTCAGTTACCCTGGAAACAGGGCAGTCAGTTATCCTGGAAAAAGGGCAGTCAGTTACCCCGGAAATAGGGAGGTCAGTTATCCTGGAAACAGGGCGGTTATTTACCGCGGAAACAGGGAGATCAGTTACCCCGGAAACAGGGCAGTCAGTTACCCTGGAAACAGGGCAGACAGTTATCCTGGAAACAGGGTGGTCAGTGAGCATGGAAATAGGGTGGTCAGTTACCCCGGAAACAGGTTGATCAGTAATCCTGGAAACAGGGCAGCCAGTTACCCCGGAAACAGGGTGATCTGTTATCCTGGAAAGAGGGCAGTCAGTGGGCGGCACAGTGGCGCAGTGGTTAGCACCGCAGCCTCACAGCTCCAGGGACCCGGGTTCGATTCCGGGTACTGCCTGTGTGGAGTTTGCAAGTTCTCCCTGTGTCTGCGTGGGTTTTCTCCGGGTGCTCCGGTTTCCTCCCACAATCCAAAAGACTTGCAGTTTGATAGGTAAATTGGCCATTATAAATTGTCACTAGTATAGGTAGGTGGTAGGGACAGGTGGGGATGTTTGGTAGGAATATGGGATTAGTGTAGGATTAGTATAAATGGGTGGTTGATGTTCGGCACAGACTCGGTGGGCCGAAGGGCCTGTTTCAGTGCTGTATCTCTAATCTAATCTAATCAGTTAGCCTGGAAACAGGGCAGTCAGTTACCCCGGAAACAGGGCAGTCAGTTACCCTGGAAACAGGGCAGTAAATTATCCCGGTAACAGGGCAGTCAGTTATCCCGGAAACAGGGTGATCAGTTACCCTGGAAACAGGGCAGTCAGTTAACCCAGAAACAGGGCAGTCAATTACCCTGGCAACAGGGCAGTCAGTTATCCCGGAAACAGGGTGATCAGTTACCCTGGAAACTGGGCAGTCGGTTAACCTGGAAACACGGCAGTCAGTTACCCCGGAAACAGGGCAGTCAGTTAGCCTGGAAACTGGGCAGTCAGTTACCCTGGAAACAGGGCAGTCAGTTATCCCGGAAACAGGGTGATCAGTTACCCTGGAAACAGGGCAGTCAGTTATCCCGCAAAAAGGGTGATCAGTTACCCTGGAAACTGGGCAGTCAGTTACCCTGGAAACAGGGCAGTCAGTTACCCCGGAAGCAGGGCAGTCAGTTACCCTGGAAAGAGGGCAGTCAGTTACCCCGGAAACTGGGCAGTCAGTTACCCTCGAAACAGGGCAGTCAGTCACCCTGGAACAGGTTAGTCAGTTACCCCGGAAACAGGGTGATCAGATACCCCGGAAAAAGGGCAGTCAGTTCCCCTGGAAAGAGGGCAGTCAGTTACCCTGGAAACAGGGCAGTCAGTTAACCTGGAAACAGGGCAGTCAGTTAACCTGGAAACAGGGCAGTCCGTTATCCTGGAAACAGGGCGGTCAGTTACCCCGGAAATAGGGAGGTCAGTTATCCTGGAAACAGGGCGGTCAGTTCCCCCGGAAACAGGGAGATCAGTTACCCCGGAAACAGGGCAGTCATTTACCCTGGAAACTGGGCAGTCAGTTATCCTGGAAACAGTGTGGTCAGTGACCCTGGAAACAGGGTGGTCAGTTATCCTGGAAACAGGGTGGTCAGTTCCCCCGGAAACAGGGTGATCAGTTATCCTGGAAACAGGGCAGTCAGTTACCCCGGAAACAGGGCAGTCTTTTACCCTGGAAACTGGGCAGTCAGTTATCCTGGAAACAGTGTGGTTGGTCAGTGACCCTGGAAACAGGGTGGTCAGTTATCCTGGAAATAGGGCGGTCAGTTACCCCGGAAACAGGGCAGTCAGTTACCCCGGAAACAGGGTGATCAGTTACCCTGGAAACAGGGCAGTCAGTTATCCCGGAAACAGGGTGATCAGTTACCCTGGAAACAGGGCAGTCAGTTAGCCTGGAAACAGGGCAGTCAGTTACCCCGGAAACAGGGCAGTCAGTTACCCCGGAAACAGGGTGATCAGTTACCCTGGAAACAGTGCAGTCAGTTAGCCTGGAAACAGGGCAGTCAGTTACCCCGGAAACAGGGTGATCAGTTACCCTGGAAACAGGGCAGTCAGTTAGCCTGGAAACAGGGCAGTCAGTTACCCCGGAAACAGGGCAGTCAGTTATCCAGGAAGCAGGGCAGTCAGTTATCCTGGAAACAGGGCAGTCAGTTATCCTGGAATAAGGGCGATCAGTTACCCCGGAACCAGGGAGATCAGTTAACCCGGAAATAGGGCAGTCAGTTACCCCGGAAACAGGGTGATCAGTTACCCTGGAAACAGTGCAGTCAGTTAGCCTGGAAACAGGGCAGTCAGTTACCCCGGAAACAGGGTGATCAGTTACCCTGGAAACAGGGCAGTCAGTTAGCCTGGAAACAGGGCAGTCAGTTACCCCGGAAACAGGGCAGTCAGTTATCCCGGAAGCAGGGCAGTCAGTTATCCTGGAAACAGGGCAGTCAGTTATCCTGGAAACAGGGCGGTCAGTTACCCCGGAAATCGGGCGGTCAGTTATCCTGGAAACAGGGTGGTCAGGTACCCCGGAAACAGGGAGATCAGTTACCCCGGAAACAGCGTGGTCAGTTACCCTGGAAACAGGGCAGTCAGTTACCCTGGAAACAGGGCAGTCAGTTATCCTGGAAAAAGGGCAGTCAGTTACCCCGGAAATAGGGAGGTCAGTTATCCTGGAAACAGGGCGGTCAGTTACCGCGGAAACAGGGAGATCAGTTACCCCGGAAACAGGGCAGTCAGTTATCCCGGAAACAGGGTGATCAGTTACCCTGGAAACTGGGCAGTCAGTTACCCTGGAAACAGGGCAGTCAGTTTCCCCGGAAACAGGGAAGTCAGTTACCCTGGAAACAGGGCAGTCAGTCACCCTGGAAACAGGGCAGTCAGTTGTCCTGGAAACAGGGCAGTCAGTTATCCTGGAAACAGGGCGGTCAGTTACCCCAGAAATCGGGCGGTCAGTTATCCTGGAAACAGGGTGGTCAGGTACCCCGGAAACAGGGAGATCAGTTACCCCGGAAACAGCGCGGTCAGTTACCCTGGAAACAGGGCAGTCAGTTACCCTGGAAACAGGGCAGTCAGTTATCCTGGAAAAAGGGCGGTCAGTTACCCCGGAAATAGGGAGGTCAGTTATCCTGGAAACAGGGCGGTTATTTACTGCGGAAACAGGGAGATCAGTTACCCCGGAACAGGGCAGTCAGTTACCCTGGAAACAGGGCAGTCAGTTATCCTGGAAACAGGGTGGTCAGTGAGCATGGAAATAGGGTGGTCAGTTACCCCGGAAACAGGTTGATCAGTAATCCTGGAAACAGGGCAGCCAGTTACCCCGGAAACAGGGTGATCTGTTATCCTGGAAAGAGGGCAGTCAGTTAGCCTGGAAACAGGGCAGTCAGTTACCCCTGAAACAGGGCAGTCAGTTACCCTGGAAACAGGGCAGTAAATTATCCCGGTAACAGGGCAGTCAGTTATCCCGGAAACAGGGTGATCAGTTACCCTGGAAACAGGGCAGTCAGTTAACCCGGAAACAGGGCAGTCAATTACCCTGGCAACAGGGCAGTCAGTTATCCCGGAAACAGGGTGATCAGTTACCCTGGAAACTGGGCAGTCAGTTAACCTGGAAACACGGCAGTCAGTTACCCCGGAAACAGGGCAGTCAGTTAGCCTGGAAACTGGGCAGTCAGTTACCCTGGAAACAGGGCAGTCAGTTATCCCGGAAACAGGGTGATCAGTTACCCTGGAAACAGGGCAGTCAGTTATCCCGCAAAAAGGGTGATCAGTTACCCTGGAAACTGGGCAGTCAGTTACCCTGGAAACAGGGCAGTCAGTTACCCCGGAAGCAGGGCAGTCAGTTACCCTGGAAAGAGGGCAGTCAGTTACCCCGGAAACTGGGCAGTCAGTTACCCTCGAAACAGGGCAGTCAGTCACCCTGGAACAGGTTAGTCAGTTACCCCGGAAACAGGGTGATCAGATACCCCGGAAAAAGGGCAGTCAGTTCCCCTGGAAAGAGGGCAGTCAGTTTCCCTGGAAACAGGGCAGTCAGTTAACCTGGAAACAGGGCAGTCAGTTAACCTGGAAACAGGGCAGTCCGTTATCCTGGAAACAGGGCGGTCAGTTACCCCGGAAATAGGGAGGTCAGTTATCCTGGAAACAGGGCGGTCAGTTCCCCCGGAAACAGGGTGATCAGTTATCCTGGAAACAGGGCAGTCTTTTACCCTGGAAACTGGGCAGTCAGTTATCCTGGAAACAGTGTGGTTGGTCAGTGACCCTGGAAACAGGGTGGTCAGTTATCCTGGAAATAGGGCGGTCAGTTACCCCGGAAACAGGGCAGTCAGTTACCCCGGAAACAGGGTGATCAGTTACCCTGGAAACAGGGCAGTCAGTTATCCCGGAAACAGGGTGATCAGTTACCCTGGAAACAGGGCAGTCAGTTAGCCTGGAAACAGGGCAGTCAGTTACCCCGGAAACAGGGCAGTCAGTTACCCCGGAAACAGGGTGATCAGTTACCCTGGAAACAGTGCAGTCAGTTAGCCTGGAAACAGGGCAGTCAGTTACCCCGGAAACAGGGAGATCAGTTACCCTGGAAACAGGGCAGTCAGTTAGCCTGGAAACAGGGCAGTCAGTTACCCCGGAAACAGGGCAGTCAGTTATCCCGGAAGCAGGGCAGTCAGTTATCCTGGAAACAGGGCAGTCAGTTATCCTGGAAAAAGGGCGATCAGTTGCCCCGGAAATAGGGAGGTCAGTTATCCTGGAAACAGCGCGGTCAGTTACCCCGGAACCAGGGAGATCAGTTACCCCGGAAACAGGGCAGTCAGTTACCCTGGAAACAGGGCAGTCAGTTATCCTGGAAACAGGGCGGTCAGTTACCCCGGAATCAGGGCAGTCAGTTACCCTGGAAACAGGGCAATGAGCTATCCCGGAAACAGGGAGATCAGTTACCCCGGAAACAGCGCGGTCAGTTAACCTGGAAACAGGGCAGTCAGTTACCCTGGAAACAGGGCAGTCAGTTATCCTGGAAAAAGGGCGGTCAGTTACACCGGAAATATAGAGGTCAGTTATCCTGGAAACAGGGCGGTCAGTTACCCCGGAAACAGGGAGATCAGTTACCCCGGAAACAGGGCAGTCAGTTACCCTGGAAACAGGGCAGTCAGTTATCCTGGAAACAGGGTGGTCAGTGAGCCTGGAAATAGGGTGGTCAGTTACCCCGGAAACAGGGTGATCAGTAATCCTGGAAACAGGGCAGCCAGTTACCCCGGAAACAGGGTGATCAGTTATCCTGGAAACAGGGCAGTCAGTTAGCCTGGAAACAGGGCAGTCAGTTACCCTGGAAACAGGGCAGTCAGTTATCCCGGTAACAGGGCAGTCAGTTATCCCGGAAACAGGGTGATCAGTTACCCTGGAAACAGGGCAGTCAGTTACCCCGGAAACAGGGCAGTCAATTACCCTGGAAACAGGGCAGTCAGTTATCCCGGAAACAGTGCAGTCAGTTATCCCGGAAACAGGGTGATCAGTTACCCTGGAAACTGGGCAGTCAGTTAACCTGGAAACAGGGCAGTCAGTTACCCCGGAAACAGGGCAGTCAGTTAGCCTGGAAACTGGGCAGTCAGCTACCCTGGAAACAGGGCAGTCAGTTCTTCCGGAAACAGGGTGATCAGTTACCCTGGAAACAGGGCAGTCAGTTATCCCGCAAAAAGGGTGATCAGTTACCCTGGAAACTGGGCAGTCAGTTACCGTGGAAACAGGGCAGTCAGTTACCCCGGAAGCAGGGCAGTCAGTTACCCTGGAAAGAGGGCAGTCAGTTACCCTGGAAACTGGGCAGTCAGTTACCCTGGAAACAGGGCAGTCAGTTATCCCGGAAACAGGGTGATCAGTTACCCTGGAAACAGGGCAGTCAGTTATCCCGGAAAAAGGGTGATCAGTTACCCTGGAAACTGGGCAGTCAGCTACCATGGAAACAGGGCAGTCAGTTTCCCCGGAAACAGCGAAGTCAGTTACCCTGGAAACAGGGCAGTCAGTCACCCTGGAAACAGGTTAGTCAGTTACCCCGGAAACAGGGTGATCAGGTACGCCGGAAACAGGGCAGTCAGTTCCCCTGGAAACAGGGCAGTCAGTTACCCTGGAAACAGGGCAGTCAGTTACCCTGGAAACAGGGCAATGAGCTATCCCGGAAACCGGGCAGTCAGGTTTCCCGGAAACAGGGTGAACAGTTAACCTGGAAACTGGGCAGTCAGTTACCCTGGAAACAGGGCAGTCAGTTATCCTGTAAACAGGGCAGTCAGTTATCCTGGAAAAAGGGCTGTCAGTTACCCCGGAAATAGGGAGGTCAGTTATCCTGGAAACAGGGCAGTCAGTTATCCTGGAAACAGGGCGGTCAGTTACCCCGGAAATCGGGCGGTCAGTTATCCTGGGAACAGCATGGTCAGGTACCCCGGAAACAGGGAGATCAGTTACCCCGGAAACAGCGCGGTCAGTTACCCTGGAAACAGGGCAGTCAGTTACCCTGGAAACAGGGCAGTTAGTTATCCTGGAAAAAGGGCTGTCAGTTACCCCGGAAATAGGGAGGTCAGTTATCCTGGAAACAGGGCGGTCAGTTACCGCGGAAACAGGGAGATCAGTTACCCCGGAAACAGGGCAGTCAGTTACCCTGGAAACAGGGCAGTCAGTTATCCTGGAAACAGGGCAGTCAGTTATCCCGGAAACAGGGTGATCAGTTACCCTGGAAACTGGGCAGTCAGTTACCCTGGAAACAGGGCAGTCAGTTTCCCCGGAAACAGGGAAGTCAGTTACCCTGGAAACAGGGCAGTCAGTCACCCTGGAAACAGGGCATTCAGTTATCCCGGAAACAGGGCAGTCAGTTATCCAGGAAAAAGGGTGATCAGTTACCCTGGAAACTGGGCAGTCAGTTTCCCCGGAAACAGGGAAGCCAGTTAACCTGGAAACAGGGCTGTCAGTTACCCTGGAAACAGGTTAGTCAGTTACCCCAGAAACAGGGTGATCAGTTACCCAGGAAACAGGGCTGTCAGTTCCCCTGGAAACAGGGCAGTCAGTTACCCTGGAAAGAGGTTAGTCTGTTACCCCAGAAACAGGGTGATCAGTTACCCCGGAAACAGGGCAGTCAGTTCCCCTGGAAACAGGGCAGTCCGTTACCCTGGAAACAGGTTGGTCAGTTACCCCAGAAACAGGGTGATCAGTTACCCCGGAAACATGGCAGTCAGTTCCCCTGGAAACACGGCAGTCAGTTACCCTGGAAACAGGGCAGTGACCTATCCCGGAAACAGGGCAGTCAGTTATCCAGGAAACAGGGTGAACAGTTACCCTGGAAACTGGGCAGTCAGTTACCTTGCAAAAAGGGCGGTCAGTTACCCTGGAAACAGGGCAGTCAGTTACCCTGGAAACAGGGCAGTCAGTTAGCCTGGAAACAGGGCAGTCAGTTACCCCGGAAACAGGGCATTCAGTTACCCTGGAAACAGGGTAGTCAGTTATCCCGGAAACAGGGTAGTCAGAGAGCCTGGAAACAGGGTGGTCAGTTACCCCGGAAACAGGGTGATCAGTTATCCTAGAAACAGGGCGGCCAGTTACCCCAGAAACAGGGTGATCAGATATCCTGGAAACAGGGCAGTCAGTTATCCCGCAAACAGTGCAGTCAGTTATCCCGGAAACAGGGTGATCAGTTACCCTGGAAACTGGGCAGTCAGTTACCCCGGAAACTGGGCAGTCAGTTACACTGGAAACAGGGCATTCAGTTATCCCGGAAACAGGGCAGTCAGTTATCCCGGAAAAAGGGTGATCAGTTACTCTGGAAACTGGGCAGTCAATTACCCTGGAAACAGGGCAGTCAGTTTCCCCGGAAACAGGGAAGTCAGTTACGCTTGAAACAGGGCAGTCAGTCACCCTGGAAACAGGTTAGTCAGTTAGCCCGGAAACAGGGCAGTCAGTTACCCTGGAAACAGGGCAGTCAGTTATCCTGGAAACAGGGCAGTCAGTTATCCCGGAAACAGGGTGATCAATTACCCTGGAAACAGGGCAGTCAGTTACCCCGGAAACAGGGCAGTCAGTTAACCTGGAAACAGGGCAGTCAGTTATCCCGCAAACAGTGCAGTCAGTTATCCCGGAAACAGGGTGATCAGTTACCCTGGAAACTGGGCAGTCAGTTAACCTGGAAACAGGGCAGTCAGTTACACCGGAAACAGGGCAGTCCGTTAGCCTGGAAACTGGGCAGTCAGTTACCCTGGAAGCAGGGCAGTCAGTTATCCCGGAAACAGCGTGATCAGTTAACCTGCAAACAGGGCAGTCAGTTATCACGCAAAAAGGGTGATCAGTTACCCTGGAAATTGGGCAGTCAGTTACCCTGGAAACAGGGCAGTCAGTTACGCCGGAAGCAGGGCAGTCAGTTACCCTGGAAACAGGGCAGTCAGTTACCCTGGAAACAGGGCAGTCAGTTACCCCGGAAACTGGGTAGTCAGTTACCCTTCAAACAGGGCAGTCAGTCACCTTGGAACAGGTTAGTCATTTACCCCGGAAACAGGGTGATCAGTTACCCCGGAAACAGGGCAGTCAGTTCCCCTGGAAACAGGGCAGTCAGTTACCCTGGAAACAGGGCGGTCAGTTAATCTTGAAACAGGGCAGTCAGTTATCCTGGAAACAGGGCAGTCAGTTAACCTTGAAACAGGGCAGTCAGTTATCCGGGAAACAGGGCGGTCAGTTAACCTGGAAACAGGGCGGTCAGTTACCCCGGAAATAGGGAGGTCAGTTATCCTGGAAACAGGGCGGTCAGTTACCCCGGAAACAGGGAGATCAGTTACCCCGGAAACAGGGCAGTCAGTTACACTGGAAACAGGGCAGTCAGTTATCCTGGAAACAGGGTGGTCAGTGACCCAGGAAACAGGGTGGTCAGTTACCCGGGAAATAGGGCGGTCAGTTATCCTGGAAACAGGGCGGTCAGTTACCCCGGAAACAGGGCTGTAAGTTATCCCGGAAAAAGGGTGATCAGTTACCCTGGAAACTGGGCAGTCAGTTAGCCTGGAAACAGGGCAGTCAGTTTCCCCGGAAACAGGGCAGTCAGTTACCCTGGAAACAGGGCAGTCAGTTACCCCGGAAACTGGGCAGTCAGTTACCCTGGAAACAGGGCATTCAGTTATCCCGGAAACAGGGCGGTCAGTTATCCCGGAAAAAGGGTGATCAGTTACTCTGGAAACTGGGCAGTCAGTTACCCTGGAAACAGGGCAGTCAGTTTCCCCGGACACAGGGAAGTCAGTTACGCTTGAAACAGGGCAGTCAGTCACCCTGGAAACAGGTTAGTCAGTTAGCCTGGAAACAGGGTGATCAGTTATCCTGGAAACAGGGCAGTCAGTTAGCCTGGAAACAGGGCAGTCAGTTACCCTGGAAACAGGGCAATGAGCTATCCCGGAAACAGGGCAGTCAGGTTTCCCGGAAACAGGGTGAACAGTTAACCTGGAAATTGGGCAGTCAGTTACCCTGGTAACAGGGCAGTCAGTTATCCTGGAAACAGGGCAGTCAGTTATCCTGGAAACAGGGCGGTCAGTTACCCCGGAAATCGGGCGGTCAGTTATCCTGGAAACAGGGTGGTCAGGTACCCCGGAAACAGGGAGATCAGTTACCCCGGAAACAGCGCGGTCAGTTACCCTGGAAACAGGGCAGTCAGTTACCCTGGAAACAGGGCAGTCAGTTATCCTGGAAAAAGGGCAGTCAGTTTCCCCGGAAATAGGGAGGTCAGTTATCCTGGAAACAGGGCGGTCAGTTACCGTGGAAACAGGGAGATCAGTTACCCCGGAAACAGGGCAGTCAGTTACCCTGGAAACAGGGCAGTCAGTTATCCTGGAAACAGGGTGGTAAGTGAGCCTGGAAGTAGGGTGGTCTGTTACCCCGGAAACAGGGCATTCAGTTATCCTGGAAACAGGGCAGTCAGTTATCCCGGAAACAGGGTGATCAGTTGCCCCGGAAACAGGGCAGTCAGTTCCCCTGGAAACAGGGCAGTCAGTTACCCTGGAAACAGGGCAATGAGCTATCCCGGAAACAGGGCAGTCAGGTTTCCCGGAAACAGGGTGAACAGTTAACCTTTAAACTGGGCAGTCAGTTACCCTGGAAACAGGGCAGTCAGTTATCCTGGAAACAGGGCAGTCAGTTATCCTGGAAACAGGGCGGTCAGTTACCCCGGAAATCGGGCGGTCAGTTATCCTGGAAACAGGGTGGTCAGGTACCCCGGAAACAGGGAGATCAGTTACCCCGGAAACAGCGCAGTCAGTTACCCTGGAAACAGGGCAGTCAGTTACCCTGGAAACAGGGCAGTCAGTTATCCTGGAAAAAGGGCAGTCAGTTACCCCGGAAATAGGGAGGTCAGTTATCCTGGAAACAGGGCGGTCAGTTACCGCGGAAACAGGGAGATCAGTTACCCCGGAAACAGGGCAGTCAGTTACCCTGGAAACAGGGCAGTCAGTTACCCTGGAAACAGGGCAGTCAGTTTCCCCGGAAACAGGGAAGTCAGTTACGCTTGAAACAGGGCAGTCAGTTACCGTGGAAACAGGGAGATCAGTTACCCCGGAAACAGGGCAGTCAGTTACCCTGGAAACAGGGCAGTCAGTTATCCTGGAAACAGGGTGGTCAGTGAGCCTGGAAGTAGGGTGGTCTGTTACCCCGGAAACAGGGCATTCAGTTATCCTGGAAACAGGGCAGTCAGTTATCCCGGAAACAGGGTGATCAGTTGCCCCGGAAACAGGGCAGTCAGTTCCCCTGGAAACAGGGCAGTCAGTTACCCTGGAAACAGGGCAATGAGCTATCCCGGAAACAGGGCAGTCAGGTTTCCCGGAAACAGGGTGAACAGTTAACCTGGAAACTGGGCAGTCAGTTACCCTGGAAACAGGGCAGTCAGTTATCCTGGAAACAGGGCAGTCAGTTATCCTGGAAACAGGGCGGTCAGTTACCCCGGAAATCGGGCGGTCAGTTATCCTGGAAACAGGGTGGTCAGGTACCCCGGAAACAGGGAGATCAGTTACCCCGGAAACAGCGCGGTCAGTTACCCTGGAAACAGGGCAGTCAGTTACCCTGGAAACAGGGCAGTCAGTTATCCTGGAAAAAGGGCAGTCAGTTACCCCGGAAATAGGGAGGTCAGTTATCCTGGAAACAGGGCGGTCAGTTACCGCGGAAACAGGGAGATCAGTTACCCCGGAAACAGGGCAGTCAGTTACCCTGGAAACAGGGCAGTCAGTTTCCCCGGAAACAGGGAAGTCAGTTACGCTTGAAACAGGGCAGTCAGTCACCCTGGAAACAGGTTAGTCAGTTAGCCCGGAAACAGGGTGATCAGTTACCCTGGAAACAGGGCAGTCATTTCCCCTGGAAACAGGGCAGTCAGTTACCCTGGAAACAGGGCAGTCAGTTACCCTAGAAACAGGGCAGTCAGTTATCCTGGAAACAGGGCAGTCAGTTAGCCTGGAAACAGGGCAGTCAGTTATCCTGGAAACAGGGTGGTCAGTGAGCCTGGAAGTAGGGTGGTCTGTTACCCCGGAAACAGGGCATTCAGTTATCCTGGAAACAGGGCAGTCAGTTATCCCGGAAACAGGGTGATCAGTTGCCCCGGAAACAGGGCAGTCAGTTCCCCTGGAAACAGGGCAGTCAGTTACCCTGGAAACAGGGCAATGAGCTATCCCGGAAACAGGGCAGTCAGGTTTCCCGGAAACAGGGTGAACAGTTAACCTGGAAACTGGGCAGTCAGTTACCCTGGAAACAGGGCAGTCAGTTACCCCGGAAACAGGGCAGTCAGTTATCCCGGAAGCAGGGCAGTCAGTTATCCTGGAAACAGGGCAGTCAGTTATCCTGGAAAAAGGGCGATCAGTTGCCCCGGAAATAGGGAGGTCAGTTATCCTGGAAACAGCGCGGTCAGTTACCCCGGAACCAGGGAGATCAGTTACCCCGGAAACAGGGCAGTCAGTTACCCTGGAAACAGGGCAGTCAGTTATCCTGGAAACAGGGCGGTCAGTTACCCCGGAATCAGGGCAGTCAGTTACCCTGGAAACAGGGCAATGAGCTATCCCGGAAACAGGGAGATCAGTTACCCCGGAAACAGCGCGGTCAGTTAACCTGGAAACAGGGCAGTCAGTTACCCTGGAAACAGGGCAGTCAGTTATCCTGGAAAAAGGGCGGTCAGTTACACCGGAAATATAGAGGTCAGTTATCCTGGAAACAGGGCGGTCAGTTACCCCGGAAACAGGGAGATCAGTTACCCCGGAAACAGGGCAGTCAGTTACCCTGGAAACAGGGCAGTCAGTTATCCTGGAAACAGGGTGGTCAGTGAGCCTGGAAATAGGGTGGTCAGTTACCCCGGAAACAGGGTGATCAGTAATCCTGGAAACAGGGCAGCCAGTTACCCCGGAAACAGGGTGATCAGTTATCCTGGAAACAGGGCAGTCAGTTAGCCTGGAAACAGGGCAGTCAGTTACCCTGGAAACAGGGCAGTCAGTTATCCCGGTAACAGGGCAGTCAGTTATCCCGGAAACAGGGTGATCAGTTACCCTGGAAACAGGGCAGTCAGTTACCCCGGAAACAGGGCAGTCAATTACCCTGGAAACAGGGCAGTCAGTTATCCCGGAAACAGTGCAGTCAGTTATCCCGGAAACAGGGTGATCAGTTACCCTGGAAACTGGGCAGTCAGTTAACCTGGAAACAGGGCAGTCAGTTACCCCGGAAACAGGGCAGTCAGTTAGCCTGGAAACTGGGCAGTCAGCTACCCTGGAAACAGGGCAGTCAGTTCTTCCGGAAACAGGGTGATCAGTTACCCTGGAAACAGGGCAGTCAGTTATCCCGCAAAAAGGGTGATCAGTTACCCTGGAAACTGGGCAGTCAGTTACCGTGGAAACAGGGCAGTCAGTTACCCCGGAAGCAGGGCAGTCAGTTACCCTGGAAAGAGGGCAGTCAGTTACCCTGGAAACTGGGCAGTCAGTTACCCTGGAAACAGGGCAGTCAGTTATCCCGGAAACAGGGTGATCAGTTACCCTGGAAACAGGGCAGTCAGTTATCCCGGAAAAAGGGTGATCAGTTACCCTGGAAACTGGGCAGTCAGCTACCATGGAAACAGGGCAGTCAGTTTCCCCGGAAACAGCGAAGTCAGTTACCCTGGAAACAGGGCAGTCAGTCACCCTGGAAACAGGTTAGTCAGTTACCCCGGAAACAGGGTGATCAGGTACGCCGGAAACAGGGCAGTCAGTTCCCCTGGAAACAGGGCAGTCAGTTACCCTGGAAACAGGGCAGTCAGTTACCCTGGAAACAGGGCAATGAGCTATCCCGGAAACCGGGCAGTCAGGTTTCCCGGAAACAGGGTGAACAGTTAACCTGGAAACTGGGCAGTCAGTTACCCTGGAAACAGGGCAGTCAGTTATCCTGTAAACAGGGCGGTCAGTTACCCCGGAAATCGGGCGGTCAGTTATCCTGGGAACAGCATGGTCAGGTACCCCGGAAACAGGGAGATCAGATACCCCGGAAACAGCGCGGTCAGTTACCCTGGAAACAGGGCAGTCAGTTACCCTGGAAACAGGGCAGTCAGTTATCCTGGAAAAAGGGCTGTCAGTTACCCCGGAAATAGGGAGGTCAGTTATCCTGGAAACAGGGCAGTCAGTTATCCTGGAAACAGGGCGGTCAGTTACCCCGGAAATCGGGCGGTCAGTTATCCTGGGAACAGCATGGTCAGGTACCCCGGAAACAGGGAGATCAGTTACCCCGGAAACAGCGCGGTCAGTTACCCTGGAAACAGGGCAGTCAGTTACCCTGGAAACAGGGCAGTTAGTTATCCTGGAAAAAGGGCTGTCAGTTACCCCGGAAATAGGGAGGTCAGTTATCCTGGAAACAGGGCGGTCAGTTACCGCGGAAACAGGGAGATCAGTTACCCCGGAAACAGGGCAGTCAGTTACCCTGGAAACAGGGCAGTCAGTTATCCTGGAAACAGGGCAGTCAGTTATCCCGGAAACAGGGTGATCAGTTACCCTGGAAACTGGGCAGTCAGTTACCCTGGAAACAGGGCAGTCAGTTTCCCCGGAAACAGGGAAGTCAGTTACCCTGGAAACAGGGCAGTCAGTCACCCTGGAAACAGGGCATTCAGTTATCCCGGAAACAGGGCAGTCAGTTATCCAGGAAAAAGGGTGATCAGTTACCCTGGAAACTGGGCAGTCAGTTTCCCCGGAAACAGGGAAGCCAGTTAACCTGGAAACAGGGCTGTCAGTTACCCTGGAAACAGGTTAGTCAGTTACCCCAGAAACAGGGTGATCAGTTACCCAGGAAACAGGGCTGTCAGTTCCCCTGGAAACAGGGCAGTCAGTTACCCTGGAAAGAGGTTAGTCTGTTACCCCAGAAACAGGGTGATCAGTTACCCCGGAAACAGGGCAGTCAGTTCCCCTGGAAACAGGGCAGTCCGTTACCCTGGAAACAGGTTGGTCAGTTACCCCAGAAACAGGGTGATCAGTTACCCCGGAAACATGGCAGTCAGTTCCCCTGGAAACACGGCAGTCAGTTACCCTGGAAACAGGGCAGTGACCTATCCCGGAAACAGGGCAGTCAGTTATCCAGGAAACAGGGTGAACAGTTACCCTGGAAACTGGGCAGTCAGTTACCTTGCAAAAAGGGCGGTCAGTTACCCTGGAAACAGGGCAGTCAGTTACCCTGGAAACAGGGCAGTCAGTTAGCCTGGAAACAGGGCAGTCAGTTACCCCGGAAACAGGGCATTCAGTTACCCTGGAAACAGGGTAGTCAGTTATCCCGGAAACAGGGTAGTCAGAGAGCCTGGAAACAGGGTGGTCAGTTACCCCGGAAACAGGGTGATCAGTTATCCTAGAAACAGGGCGGCCAGTTACCCCAGAAACAGGGTGATCAGATATCCTGGAAACAGGGCAGTCAGTTATCCCGCAAACAGTGCAGTCAGTTATCCCGGAAACAGGGTGATCAGTTACCCTGGAAACTGGGCAGTCAGTTACCCCGGAAACTGGGCAGTCAGTTACACTGGAAACAGGGCATTCAGTTATCCCGGAAACAGGGCAGTCAGTTATCCCGGAAAAAGGGTGATCAGTTACTCTGGAAACTGGGCAGTCAATTACCCTGGAAACAGGGCAGTCAGTTTCCCCGGAAACAGGGAAGTCAGTTACGCTTGAAACAGGGCAGTCAGTCACCCTGGAAACAGGTTAGTCAGTTAGCCCGGAAACAGGGCAGTCAGTTACCCTGGAAACAGGGCAGTCAGTTATCCTGGAAACAGGGCAGTCAGTTATCCCGGAAACAGGGTGATCAATTACCCTGGAAACAGGGCAGTCAGTTACCCCGGAAACAGGGCAGTCAGTTAACCTGGAAACAGGGCAGTCAGTTATCCCGCAAACAGTGCAGTCAGTTATCCCGGAAACAGGGTGATCAGTTACCCTGGAAACTGGGCAGTCAGTTAACCTGGAAACAGGGCAGTCAGTTACACCGGAAACAGGGCAGTCCGTTAGCCTGGAAACTGGGCAGTCAGTTACCCTGGAAGCAGGGCAGTCAGTTATCCCGGAAACAGCGTGATCAGTTAACCTGCAAACAGGGCAGTCAGTTATCACGCAAAAAGGGTGATCAGTTACCCTGGAAATTGGGCAGTCAGTTACCCTGGAAACAGGGCAGTCAGTTACGCCGGAAGCAGGGCAGTCAGTTACCCTGGAAACAGGGCAGTCAGATACCCTGGAAACAGGGCAGTCAGTTACCCCGGAAACTGGGTAGTCAGTTACCCTTCAAACAGGGCAGTCAGTCACCTTGGAACAGGTTAGTCATTTACCCCGGAAACAGGGTGATCAGTTACCCCGGAAACAGGGCAGTCAGTTCCCCTGGAAACAGGGCAGTCAGTTACCCTGGAAACAGGGCGGTCAGTTAATCTTGAAACAGGGCAGTCAGTTATCCTGGAAACAGGGCAGTCAGTTAACCTTGAAACAGGGCAGTCAGTTATCCGGGAAACAGGGCGGTCAGTTAACCTGGAAACAGGGCGGTCAGTTACCCCGGAAATAGGGAGGTCAGTTATCCTGGAAACAGGGCGGTCAGTTACCCCGGAAACAGGGAGATCAGTTACCCCGGAAACAGGGCAGTCAGTTACACTGGAAACAGGGCAGTCAGTTATCCTGGAAACAGGGTGGTCAGTGACCCAGGAAACAGGGTGGTCAGTTACCCGGGAAATAGGGCGGTCAGTTATCCTGGAAACAGGGCGGTCAGTTACCCCGGAAACAGGGCTGTAAGTTATCCCGGAAAAAGGGTGATCAGTTACCCTGGAAACTGGGCAGTCAGTTAGCCTGGAAACAGGGCAGTCAGTTTCCCCGGAAACAGGGCAGTCAGTTACCCTGGAAACAGGGCAGTCAGTTACCCCGGAAACTGGGCAGTCAGTTACCCTGGAAACAGGGCATTCAGTTATCCCGGAAACAGGGCGGTCAGTTATCCCGGAAAAAGGGTGATCAGTTACTCTGGAAACTGGGCAGTCAGTTACCCTGGAAACAGGGCAGTCAGTTTCCCCGGACACAGGGAAGTCAGTTACGCTTGAAACAGGGCAGTCAGTCACCCTGGAAACAGGTTAGTCAGTTAGCCTGGAAACAGGGTGATCAGTTATCCTGGAAACAGGGCAGTCAGTTAGCCTGGAAACAGGGCAGTCAGTTACCCTGGAAACAGGGCAATGAGCTATCCCGGAAACAGGGCAGTCAGGTTTCCCGGAAACAGGGTGAACAGTTAACCTGGAAATTGGGCAGTCAGTTACCCTGGTAACAGGGCAGTCAGTTATCCTGGAAACAGGGCAGTCAGTTATCCTGGAAACAGGGCGGTCAGTTACCCCGGAAATCGGGCGGTCAGTTATCCTGGAAACAGGGTGGTCAGGTACCCCGGAAACAGGGAGATCAGTTACCCCGGAAACAGCGCGGTCAGTTACCCTGGAAACAGGGCAGTCAGTTACCCTGGAAACAGGGCAGTCAGTTATCCTGGAAAAAGGGCAGTCAGTTTCCCCGGAAATAGGGAGGTCAGTTATCCTGGAAACAGGGCGGTCAGTTACCGTGGAAACAGGGAGATCAGTTACCCCGGAAACAGGGCAGTCAGTTACCCTGGAAACAGGGCAGTCAGTTATCCTGGAAACAGGGTGGTCAGTGAGCCTGGAAGTAGGGTGGTCTGTTACCCCGGAAACAGGGCATTCAGTTATCCTGGAAACAGGGCAGTCAGTTATCCCGGAAACAGGGTGATCAGTTGCCCCGGAAACAGGGCAGTCAGTTCCCCTGGAAACAGGGCAGTCAGTTACCCTGGAAACAGGGCAATGAGCTATCCCGGAAACAGGGCAGTCAGGTTTCCCGGAAACAGGGTGAACAGTTAACCTTTAAACTGGGCAGTCAGTTACCCTGGAAACAGGGCAGTCAGTTATCCTGGAAACAGGGCAGTCAGTTATCCTGGAAACAGGGCGGTCAGTTACCCCGGAAATCGGGCGGTCAGTTATCCTGGAAACAGGGTGGTCAGGTACCCCGGAAACAGGGAGATCAGTTACCCCGGAAACAGCGCAGTCAGTTACCCTGGAAACAGGGCAGTCAGTTACCCTGGAAACAGGGCAGTCAGTTATCCTGGAAAAAGGGCAGTCAGTTACCCCGGAAATAGGGAGGTCAGTTATCCTGGAAACAGGGCGGTCAGTTACCGCGGAAACAGGGAGATCAGTTACCCCGGAAACAGGGCAGTCAGTTACCCTGGAAACAGGGCAGTCAGTTACCCTGGAAACAGGGCAGTCAGTTTCCCCGGAAACAGGGAAGTCAGTTACGCTTGAAACAGGGCAGTCAGTTACCGTGGAAACAGGGAGATCAGTTACCCCGGAAACAGGGCAGTCAGTTACCCTGGAAACAGGGCAGTCAGTTATCCTGGAAACAGGGTGGTCAGTGAGCCTGGAAGTAGGGTGGTCTGTTACCCCGGAAACAGGGCATTCAGTTATCCTGGAAACAGGGCAGTCAGTTATCCCGGAAACAGGGTGATCAGTTGCCCCGGAAACAGGGCAGTCAGTTCCCCTGGAAACAGGGCAGTCAGTTACCCTGGAAACAGGGCAATGAGCTATCCCGGAAACAGGGCAGTCAGGTTTCCCGGAAACAGGGTGAACAGTTAACCTGGAAACTGGGCAGTCAGTTACCCTGGAAACAGGGCAGTCAGTTATCCTGGAAACAGGGCAGTCAGTTATCCTGGAAACAGGGCGGTCAGTTACCCCGGAAATCGGGCGGTCAGTTATCCTGGAAACAGGGTGGTCAGGTACCCCGGAAACAGGGAGATCAGTTACCCCGGAAACAGCGCGGTCAGTTACCCTGGAAACAGGGCAGTCAGTTACCCTGGAAACAGGGCAGTCAGTTATCCTGGAAAAAGGGCAGTCAGTTACCCCGGAAATAGGGAGGTCAGTTATCCTGGAAACAGGGCGGTCAGTTACCGCGGAAACAGGGAGATCAGTTACCCCGGAAACAGGGCAGTCAGTTACCCTGGAAACAGGGCAGTCAGTTTCCCCGGAAACAGGGAAGTCAGTTACGCTTGAAACAGGGCAGTCAGTCACCCTGGAAACAGGTTAGTCAGTTAGCCCGGAAACAGGGTGATCAGTTACCCTGGAAACAGGGCAGTCATTTCCCCTGGAAACAGGGCAGTCAGTTACCCTGGAAACAGGGCAGTCAGTTACCCTAGAAACAGGGCAGTCAGTTATCCTGGAAACAGGGCAGTCAGTTAGCCTGGAAACAGGGCAGTCAGTTATCCTGGAAACAGGGTGGTCAGTGAGCCTGGAAGTAGGGTGGTCTGTTACCCCGGAAACAGGGCATTCAGTTATCCTGGAAACAGGGCAGTCAGTTATCCCGGAAACAGGGTGATCAGTTGCCCCGGAAACAGGGCAGTCAGTTCCCCTGGAAACAGGGCAGTCAGTTACCCTGGAAACAGGGCAATGAGCTATCCCGGAAACAGGGCAGTCAGGTTTCCCGGAAACAGGGTGAACAGTTAACCTGGAAACTGGGCAGTCAGTTACCCTGGAAACAGGGCAGTCAGTTATCCTGGAAACAGGGCAGTCAGTTATCCTGGAAACAGGGCGGTCAGTTACCCCGGAAATCGGGCGGTCAGTTATCCTGGAAACAGGTTGGTCAGGTACCCCGGAAACAGGGAGATCAGTTACCCCGGAAACAGCGCGGTCAGTTACCCTGGAAACAGGGCAGTCAGTTACCCTGGAAACAGGGCAGTCAGTTATCCTGGAAAAAGGGCAGTCAGTTACCCCGGAAATAGGGAGGTCAGTTATCCTGGAAACAGGGCGGTCAGTTACCGCGGAAACAGGGAGATCAGTTACCCCGGAAACAGGGCAGTCAGTTACCCTGGAAACAGGGCAGTCAGTTATCCTGGAAACAGGGTGGTCAGTGAGCCTGGAAATAGGGTGGTCTGTTACCCTGGAAACAGGGCATTCAGTTATCCTGGAAACAGGGCAGTCAGTTATCCCGGAAACAGGGTGATCAGTTACCCTGGAAACTGGGCAGTCAGTTACCCTGGAAACAGGGCAGTCAGTTTCCCCGGAAACAGGGAAGTCAGTTACCCTGGAAACAGGGCAGTCAGTCACCCTGGAAACAGGGCATTCAGTTATCCCGGAAACAGGGCAGTCAGTTATCCCGGAAAAAGGGTGATCAGTTATCGTGGAAACTGGGCAGTCAGTTACCCTGGAAACAGGGCAGTCAGTTTCCCCGGAAACAGGGAAGCCAGTTACCCTGGAAACATGGCAGTCAGTTACCCTGGAAACAGGTTAGTCAGTTACCCCAGAAACAGGGTGATCAGTTACCCAGGAAACAGGGCTGTCAGTTCCCCTGGAAACAGGGCAGTCAGTTACCCTGGAAAGAGGTTAGTCTGTTACCCCAGAAACAGGGTGATCAGTTACCCCGGAAACAGGGCAGTCAGTTCCCCTGGAAACGGGGCAGTCCGTTACCCTGGAAACAGGTTGGTCAGTTACCCCAGAAACAGGGTGATCAGTTACCCCGGAAACATGGCAGTCAGTTCCCCTGGAAACACCGCAGTCAGTTACCCTGGAAACAGGGCAGTGACCTATCCCGGAAACAGGGCAGTCAGTTATCCAGGAAACAGGGTGAACAGTTACCCTGGAAACTGGGCAGTCAGTTACCTTGCAAAAAGGGCGGTCAGTTACCCTGGAAACAGGGCAGTCAGTTAGCCTGGAAACAGGGCAGTCAGTTACCCCGGAAACAGGGCAGTCAGTTACCCTGGAAACAGGGTAGTCAGTTATCCCGGAAACAGGGTGGTCAGTGAGCCTGGAAACAGGGTGGTCAGTTACCCCGGAAAAAGGGTGATCAGTTATCCTGGAAACAGGGCGGCCAGTTACCCCAGAAACAGGGTGATCAGATATCCTGGAAACAGGGCAGTTAGTTAGCCTGGAAACAGGGCTGTCAGTTACCCCGGAAACAGGGCAGTCAGTTACCCTGGAAACAGGGCAGTCAGTTATCCCGGAAACAGGGCAGTCAGTTATCCCGGAAACAGGGTGATCAATTACCCTGGAAACAGGGCAGTCAGTTACCCCGGAAACAGGGCAGTCAGTTACCCTGGAAACAGGGCAGTCAGTTATCCCGCAAACAGTGCAGTCAGTTATCCCGGAAACAGGGTGATCAGTTACCCTGGAAACTGGGCAGTCAGTTAACCTGGAAACAGGGCAGTCAGTTACACCGGAAACAGGGCAGTCCGTTAGCCTGGAAACTGGGCAGTCAGTTACCCTGGAAGCAGGGCAGTCAGTTATCCCGGAAACAGCGTGATCAGTTAACCTGCAAACAGGGCAGTCAGTTATCACGCAAAAAGGGTGATCAGTTACCCTGGAAACTGGGCAGTCAGTTACCCTGGAAACAGGGCAGTCAGTTACGCCGGAAGCAGGGCAGTCAGTTACCCTGGAAACAGGGCAGTCAGTTACCCCGGAAACTGGGCAGTCAGTTACCCTTCAAACAGGGCAGTCAGTCACCCTGGAACAGGTTAGTCATTTACCCCGGAAACAGGGTGATCAGTTACCCCGGAAACAGGGCAGTCAGTTCCCCTGGAAACAGGGCAGTCAGTTACCCTGGAAACAGGGCGGTCAGTTAACCTTGAAACAGGGCAGTCAGTTATCCTGGAAACAGGGCAGTCAGTTAACCTTGAAACAGGGCAGTCAGTTATCCGGGAAACAGGGCAGTCAGTTAACCTGGAAACAGGGCGGTCAGTTACGCCGGAAATAGGGAGTCAGTTATCCTGCAAACAGGGCGGTCAGTTACACCGGAAACAGGGAGATCAGTTACCCCGGAAACAGGGCAGTCAGTTACACTGGAAACAGGGCAGTCAGTTATCCTGGAAACAGGGTGGTCAGTGACCCAGGAAACAGGGTGGTCAGTTACCCGGGAAATAGGGCGGTCAGTTATCCTGGAAACAGGGCGGTCAGTTACCCCGGAAACAGGGCAGTCAGTTATCCCGGAAAAAGGGTGATCAGTTACCCTGGAAACTGGGCAGTCAGTTAGCCTGGAAACAGGGCAGTCAGTTTCCCCGGAAACAGGGCAGTCAGTTACCCTGGAAACAGGGCAGTCAGTTACCCCGGAAACTGGGCAGTCATTTGCACTGGAAACAGGGCATTCAGTTATCCCGGAAACAGGGCAGTCAGTTATCCCAGAAAAAGGGTGATCAGTTACCCTGGAAACTGGGCAGTCAGTTACCCTGGAAACAGGGCAGTCAGTTTCCCCGGAAACAGGGAAGTCAGTTACGCTTGAAACAGGGCAGTCAGTCACCCTGGAAACAGGTTAGTCAGTTAGCCCGGAAACAGGGTGATCAGTTACCCTGGAAACAGGGCAGTCATTTCCCCTGGAAACAGGGCAGTCATTTACCCTGGAAACAGGGCAGTCAGTTACCCTGGAAACAGGGCAGTCAGTTATCCTGGAAACAGGGCGGTCAGTTACCCCGGAAATAGGGCGGTCAGTTTTCCTGGAAACAGGGTGGTCAGGTACCCCGGAAACAGGGAGATCAGTTACCCCGGAAACAGCACGGTCAGTTAACCTGGAAACAGGGCAGTCAGTTACCCTGGAAACAGGGCAGTCAGTTATCCTGGAAAAAGGGCGGTCAGTTACCCCGGAAATAGGGAGGTCAGTTATCCTGGAAACAGGGCGGTCAGTTACAACGGAAACAGGGAGATCAGTTACCCCGGAAACAGGGCAGTCAGTTACCCTGGAAACAGGGCAGTCAGTTATCCTGGAAACAGGGTGGTCAGTGAGCCTGGAAATAGGGTGGTCAGTTACCCCGGAAACAGGTTGATCAGAAATCCTGGAAACAGGGCAGCCAGTTACCCCGGAAACAGGGTGATCTGTTAGCCTGGAAACAGGGCAGTCAGTTAGCCTGGAAACAGGGCAGTCAGTTATCCTGGAAACAGTGTGGTCAGTGAGCCTGGAAATAGGGTGGTCAGTTACCCCGGAAACAAGGTGATCAGTAATCCTGGAAACAGGGCAGCCAGTTACCCCGGAAGCAGGGTGATCAGTTATCCTGGAAACAGGGCAGTCAGTTAGCCTGGAAACAGGGCAGTCAGTTACCCTGGAAACAGGGCAGTCAGTTACACTGGAAACAGGGCAGTCAGTTATCCTGGAAACAGGCTGGTCAGTGACCCAGGAAACAGGGTGGTCAGTTACCCGGGAAATAGGGCGGTCAGTTATCCTGGAAACAGGGCGGTCAGTTACCCCGGAAACAGGGCAGTCAGTTATCCCGGAAAAAGGGTGATCAGTTACCCTGGAAACTGGGCAGTCAGTTAGCCTGGAAACAGGGCAGTCAGTTTCCCCGGAAACAGGGCAGTCAGTTACCCTGGAAACAGGGCAGTCAGTTACCCCGGAAACTGGGCAGTCATTTGCACTGGAAACAGGGCATTCAGTTATCCCGGAAACAGGGCAGTCAGTTATCCCGGAAAAAGGGTGATCAGTTACCCTGGAAACTGGGCAGTCAGTTACCCTGGAAACAGGGCAGTCAGTTTCCCCGGAAACAGGGAAGTCAGTTACGCTTGAAACAGGGCAGTCAGTCACCCTGGAAACAGGTTAGTCAGTTAGCCCGGAAACAGGGTGATCAGTTACCCTGGAAACAGGGCAGTCATTTCCCCTGGAAACAGGGCAGTCATTTACCCTGGAAACAGGGCAGTCAGTTACCCTGGAAACAGGGCAGTCAGTTATCCTGGAAACAGGGCGGTCAGTTACCCCGGAAATAGGGCGGTCAGTTTTCCTGGAAACAGGGTGGTCAGGTACCCCGGAAACAGGGAGATCAGTTACCCCGGAAACAGCACGGTCAGTTAACCTGGAAACAGGGCAGTCAGTTACCCTGGAAACAGGGCAGTCAGTTATCCTGGAAAAAGGGCGGTCAGTTACCCCGGAAATAGGGAGGTCAGTTATCCTGGAAACAGGGCGGTCAGTTACAACGGAAACAGGGAGATCAGTTACCCCGGAAACAGGGCAGTCAGTTACCCTGGAAACAGGGCAGTCAGTTATCCTGGAAACAGGGTGGTCAGTGAGCCTGGAAATAGGGTGGTCAGTAACCCCGGAAACAGGTTGATCAGAAATCCTGGAAACAGGGCAGCCAGTTACCCCGGAAACAGGGTGATCTGTTAGCCTGGAAACAGGGCAGTCAGTTAGCCTGGAAACAGGGCAGTCAGTTATCCTGGAAACAGGGTGGTCAGTGAGCCTGGAAATAGGGTGGTCAGTTACCCCGGAAACAAGGTGATCAGTAATCCTGGAAACAGGGCAGCCAGTTACCCCGGAAACAGGGTGATCAGTTATCCTGGAAACAGGGCAGTCAGTTAGCCTGGAAACAGGGCAGTCAGTTACCCTGGAAACAGGGCAGTCAGTTATCCCGGTAACAGGGCAGTCAGTTATCCCGGAAACAGGGTGATCAGTTACCCTGGAAACAGGGCAGTCAGTTACACTGGAAACAGGGCAGTCAGTTATCCTGGAAACAGGCTGGTCAGTGACCCAGGAAACAGGGTGGTCAGTTACCCGGGAAATAGGGCGGTCAGTTATCCTGGAAACAGGGCGGTCAGTTACCCCGGAAACAGGGCAGTCAGTTATCCCGGAAAAAGGGTGATCAGTTACCCTGGAAACTGGGCAGTCAGTTAGCCTGGAAACAGGGCAGTCAGTTTCCCCGGAAACAGGGCAGTCAGTTACCCTGGAAACAGGGCAGTCAGTTACCCCGGAAACTGGGCAGTCATTTGCACTGGAAACAGGGCATTCAGTTATCCCGGAAACAGGGCAGTCAGTTATCCCGGAAAAAGGGTGATCAGTTACCCTGGAAACTGGGCAGTCAGTTACCCTGGAAACAGGGCAGTCAGTTTCCCCGGAAACAGGGAAGTCAGTTACGCTTGAAACAGGGCAGTCAGTCACCCTGGAAACAGGTTAGTCAGTTAGCCCGGAAACAGGGTGATCAGTTACCCTGGAAACAGGGCAGTCATTTCCCCTGGAAACAGGGCAGTCATTTACCCTGGAAACAGGGCAGTCAGTTACCCTGGAAACAGGGCAGTCAGTTATCCTGGAAACAGGGCGGTCAGTTACCCCGGAAATAGGGCGGTCAGTTTTCCTGGAAACAGGGTGGTCAGGTACCCCGGAAACAGGGAGATCAGTTACCCCGGAAACAGCACGGTCAGTTAACCTGGAAACAGGGCAGTCAGTTACCCTGGAAACAGGGCAGTCAGTTATCCTGGAAAAAGGGCGGTCACTTACCCCGGAAATAGGGAGGTCAGTTATCCTGGAAACAGGGCGGTCAGTTACAACGGAAACAGGGAGATCAGTTACCCCGGAAACAGGGCAGTCAGTTACCCTGGAAACAGGGCAGTCAGTTATCCTGGAAACAGGGTGGTCAGTGAGCCTGGAAATAGGGTGGTCAGTTACCCCGGAAACAGGTTGATCAGAAATCCTGGAAACAGGGCAGCCAGTTACCCCGGAAACAGGGTGATCTGTTAGCCTGGAAACAGGGCAGTCAGTTAGCCTGGAAACAGGGCAGTCAGTTATCCTGGAAACAGGGTGGTCAGTGAGCCTGGAAATAGGGTGGTCAGTTACCCCGGAAACAAGGTGATCAGTAATCCTGGAAACAGGGCAGCCAGTTACCCCGGAAACAGGGTGATCAGTTATCCTGGAAACAGGGCAGTCAGTTAGCCTGGAAACAGGGCAGTCAGTTACCCTGGAAACAGGGCAGTCAGTTATCCCGGTAACAGGGCAGTCAGTTATCCCGGAAACAGGGTGATCAGTTACCCTGGAAACAGGGCAGTCAGTTACCCCGGAAACAGGGCAGTCAATTACCCTGGAAACAGGGCAGTCAGTTATCCCGGAAACAGTGCAGTCAGTTATCCCAGAAACAGGGTGATCAGTTACCCTGGAAACTGGGCAGTCAGTTAACCTGGAAACAGGGCAGTCAGTTACCCCGGAAACAGGGCAGTCAGTTAGCCTGGAAACTGGGCAGTCAGTTAACCTGGAAACAGGGCAGTCAGTTCTTCCGGAAACAGGGTGATCAGTTACCCTGGAAACAGGGCAGTCAGTTATCCCGCAAAAAGGGTGATCAGTTACCCTGGAAACTGGGCAGTCAGTTACCGTGGAAACAGGGCAGTCAGTTACCCCGGAAGCAGGGCAGTCAGTTACCCTGGAAAGAGGGCAGTCAGTTACCCCGGAAACTGGGCAGTCAGTTACCCTGGAAACAGGGCAGTCAGTTATCCCGGAAACAGGGTGATCAGTTACCCTGGAAACAGGGCAGTCAGTTATCCCGGAAACAGGGTGATCAGTTAGCCTGGAAACTGGGCAGTCAGTTACCCTGGAAACAGGGCAGTTAGTTTCCCCGGAAACAGGGAAGTCAGTTACCCTGGAAACAGGGCAGTCACTCACCCTGGAAACAGGTTAGTCAGTTACCCCGGAAACAGGGTGATCAGTTACCCCGGAAACAGGGCAGTCAGTTCCCCTGGAAACAGGGCAGTCAGTTACCCTGGAAACAGGGCAATGAGCTATCCCGGAAACAGGGCAGTCAGGTTTCCCGGAAACAGGGTGAACAGTTAACCTGGAAACTGGGCAGTCAGTTACCCTGGAAACAGGACAGTCAGTTATCCTGGAAACAGGGCAGTCAGTTATCCTGGAAACAGGGCGGTCAGTTACCCCGGAAATCGGGCGGTCAGTTATCCTGGAAACAGGGTGGTCAGGTAACCCGGAAACAGTGAGATCAGTTACCCCGGAAACAGCACGGTCAGTTACCCTGGAAACAGGGCAGTCAGTTACCCTGGAAACAGGGCAGTCAGTTATCCTGGAAAAAGGGCAGTCAGTTACCCCGGAAATAGGGAGGTCAGTTATCCTGGAAACAGGGCGGTTATTTACCGCGGAAACAGGGAGATCAGTTACCCCGGAAACAGGGCAGTCAGTTACCCTGGAAACAGGGCAGTCAGTTATCCTGGAAACAGGGTGGTCAGTGAGCATGGAAATAGGGTGGTCAGTTACCCCGGAAACAGGTTGATCAGTAATCCTGGAAACAGGGCAGCCAGTTACCCCGGAAACAGGGTGATCTGTTATCCTGGAAAGAGGGCAGTCAGTTAGCCTGGAAACAGGGCAGTCAGTTACCCCGGAAACAGGGCAGTCAGTTACCCTGGAAACAGGGCAGTAAATTATCCCGGTAACAGGGCAGTCAGTTATCCCGGAAACAGGGTGATCAGTTACCCTGGAAACAGGGCAGTCAGTTAACCCGGAAACAGGGCAGTCAATTACCCTGGCAACAGGGCAGTCAGTTATCCCGGAAACAGGGTGATCAGTTACCCGGGAAACTGGGCAGTCAGTTAACCTGGAAACACGGCAGTCAGTTACCCCGGAAACAGGGCAGTCAGTTAGCCTGGAAACTGGGCAGTCAGTTACCCTGGAAACAGGGCAGTCAGTTATCCCGGAAACAGGGTGATCAGTTACCCTGGAAACAGGGCAGTCAGTTATCCCGCAAAAAGGGTGATCAGTTACCCTGGAAACTGGGCAGTCTGTTACCGTGGAAACAGGGCAGTCAGTTACCCCGGAAGCAGGGCAGTCAGTTACCCTGGTAAGAGGGCAGTCAGTTACCCCGGAAACTGGGCAGTCAGTTACCCTCGAAACAGGGCAGTCAGTCACCCTGGAACAGGTTAGTCAGTTACCCCGGAAACAGGGTGATCAGATACCCCGGAAAAAGGGCAGTCAGTTCCCCTGGAAAGAGGGCAGTCAGTTACCCTGGAAACAGGGCAGTCAGTTAACCTGGAAACAGGGCAGTCAGTTAACCTGGAAACAGGGCAGTCCGTTATCCTGGAAACAGGGCGGTCAGTTACCCCGGAAATAGGGAGGTCAGTTATCCTGGAAACAGGGCGGTCAGTTCCCCCGGAAACAGGGAGATCAGTTACCCCGGAAACAGGGCAGTCATTTACCCTGGAAACTGGGCAGTCAGTTATCCTGGAAACAGTGTGGTCAGTGACCCTGGAAACAGGGTGGTCAGTTATCCTGGAAACAGGGTGGTCAGTTATCCCGGAAACAGGGTGATCAGTTATCCTGGAAACAGGGCAGTCAGTTACCCCGGAAACAGGGCAGTCTTTTACCCTGGAAACTGGGCAGTAAGTGACCCTGGAAACAGGGTGGTCAGTTATCCTGGAAATAGGGCGGTCAGTTACCCCGGAAACAGGGCAGTCAGTTACCCCGGAAACAGGGTGATCAGTTACCCTGGAAACAGGGCAGTCAGTTATCCCGGAAACAGGGTGATCAGTTACCCTGGAAACAGGGCAGTCAGTTAGCCTGGAAACAGGGCAGTCAGTTACCCCGGAAACAGGGCAGTCAGTTACCCCGGAAACAGGGTGATCAGTTACCCTGGAAACAGTGCAGTCAGTTAGCCTTGAAACAGGGCAGTCAGTTACCCCGGAAACAGGGTGATCAGTTACCCTGGAAACAGGGCAGACAGTTAGCCTGGAAACAGGGCAGTCAGTTACCCCGGAAACAGGGCAGTCAGTTATCCCGGAAGCAGGGCAGTCAGTTATCCTGGAAACAGGGCAGTCATTTATCCTGGAAAAAGGACGATCAGTTGCCCCGGAAATAGGGAGGTCAGTTATCCTGGAAACAGCGCGGTCAGTTACCCCGGAACCAGGGAGATCAGTTACCCCGGAAACAGGGCAGTCAGTTACCCTGGAAACAGGGCAGTCAGTTATCCTGGAAACAGGGCGGTCAGTTACCCCGGAAATAGGGCGGTCAGTTTTCCTGGAAACAGGGTGGTCAGGTACCCCGGAATCCGGGAGATCAGTTACCCCAGAAACAGCGCGGTCAGTTAACCTGGAAACAGGGCAGTCAGTTACCCTGGAAACAGGGCAGTCAGTTATCCTGGAAAAAGGGCGGTCAGTTACCCCGGAAATATAGAGGTCAGTTATCCTGGAAACAGGGCGGTCAGTTACCCCGGAAACAGGGAGATCAGTTACCCCGGAAACAGGGCAGTCAGTTACCCTGGAAACAGGGCAGTCAGTTATCCTGGAAACAGGGTGGTCAGTGAGCCTGGAAATAGGGTGGTCAGTTACCCCGGAAACAGGGTGATCAGTAATCCTGGAAACAGGGCAGCCAGTTACCCCGGAAACAGGGTGATCAGTTATCCTGGAAACAGGGCAGTCAGTTAGCCTGGAAACAGGGGAGTCAGTTAGCCTGGAAACAGGGCAGTCAGTTACCCCGGAAACAGGGCAGTCAGTTACCCTGGAAACAGGGTAGTCAGTTATCCCGGAAACAGGGTGGTCAGTGAGCCTGGAAACAGGGTGGTCAGTTACCCCGGAAAAAGGGTGATCAGTTATCCTGGAAACAGGGCGGCCAGTTACCCCAGAAACAGGGTGATCAGATATCCTGGAAACAGGGCAGTTAGTTAGCCTGGAAACAGGGCTGTCAGTTACCCCGGAAACAGGGCAGTCAGTTACCCTGGAAACAGGGCAGTCAGTTATCCCGGAAACAGGGCAGTCAGTTATCCCGGAAACAGGGTGATCAATTACCCTGGAAACAGGGCAGTCAGTTACCCCGGAAACAGGGCAGTCAGTTACCCTGGAAACAGGGCAGTCAGTTATCCCGCAAACAGTGCAGTCAGTTATCCCGGAAACAGGGTGATCAGTTACCCTGGAAACTGGGCAGTCAGTTAACCTGGAAACAGGGCAGTCAGTTACACCGGAAACAGGGCAGTCCGTTAGCCTGGAAACTGGGCAGTCAGTTACCCTGGAAGCAGGGCAGTCAGTTATCCCGGAAACAGCGTGATCAGTTAACCTGCAAACAGGGCAGTCAGTTATCACGCAAAAAGGGTGATCAGTTACCCTGGAAACTGGGCAGTCAGTTACCCTGGAAAAAGGGCAGTCAGTTACGCCGGAAGCAGGGCAGTCAGTTACCCTGGAAACAGGGCAGTCAGTTACCCCGGAAACTGGGCAGTCAGTTACCCTTCAAACAGGGCAGTCAGTCACCCTGGAACAGGTTAGTCATTTACCCCGGAAACAGGGTGATCAGTTACCCCGGAAACAGGGCAGTCAGTTCCCCTGGAAACAGGGCAGTCAGTTACCCTGGAAACAGGGCGGTCAGTTAACCTTGAAACAGGGCAGTCAGTTATCCTGGAAACAGGGCAGTCAGTTAACCTTGAAACAGGGCAGTCAGTTATCCGGGAAACAGGGCAGTCAGTTAACCTGGAAACAGGGCGGTCAGTTACGCCGGAAATAGGGAGGTCAGTTATCCTGCAAACAGGGCGGTCAGTTACACCGGAAACAGGGAGATCAGTTACCCCGGAAACAGGGCAGTCAGTTACACTGGAAACAGGGCAGTCAGTTATCCTGGAAACAGGGTGGTCAGTGACCCAGGAAACAGGGTGGTCAGTTACCCGGGAAATAGGGCGGTCAGTTATCCTGGAAACAGGGCGGTCAGTTACCCCGGAAACAGGGCAGTCAGTTATCCCGGAAAAAGGGTGATCAGTTACCCTGGAAACTGGGCAGTCAGTTAGCCTGGAAACAGGGCAGTCAGTTTCCCCGGAAACAGGGCAGTCAGTTACCCTGGAAACAGGGCAGTCAGTTACCCCGGAAACTGGGCAGTCATTTGCACTGGAAACAGGGCATTCAGTTATCCCGGAAACAGGGCAGTCAGTTATCCCGGAAAAAGGGTGATCAGTTACCCTGGAAACTGGGCAGTCAGTTCCCCTGGAAACAGGGCAGTCAGTTTCCCCGGAAACAGGGAAGTCAGTTACGCTTGAAACAGGGCAGTCAGTCACCCTGGAAACAGGTTAGTCAGTTAGCCCGGAAACAGGGTGATCAGTTACCCTGGAAACAGGGCAGTCATTTCCCCTGGAAACAGGGCAGTCATTTACCCTGGAAACAGGGCAGTCAGTTACCCTGGAAACAGGGCAGTCAGTTATCCTGGAAACAGGGCGGTCAGTTACCCCGGAAATAGGGCGGTCAGTTTTCCTGGAAACAGGGTGGTCAGGTACCCCGGAAACAGGGAGATCAGTTACCCCGGAAACAGCACGGTCAGTTAACCTGGAAACAGGGCAGTCAGTTACCCTGGAAACAGGGCAGTCAGTTATCCTGGAAAAAGGGCGGTCAGTTACCCCGGAAATAGGGAGGTCAGTTATCCTGGAAACAGGGCGGTCAGTTACAACGGAAACAGGGAGATCAGTTACCCCGGAAACAGGGCAGTCAGTTACCCTGGAAACAGGGCAGTCAGTTATCCTGGAAACAGGGTGGTCAGTGAGCCTGGAAATAGGGTGGTCAGTTACCCCGGAAACAGGTTGATCAGAAATCCTGGAAACAGGGCAGCCAGTTACCCCGGAAACAGGGTGATCTGTTAGCCTGGAAACAGGGCAGTCAGTTAGCCTGGAAACAGGGCAGTCAGTTATCCTGGAAACAGGGTGGTCAGTGAGCCTGGAAATAGGGTGGTCAGTTACCCCGGAAACAAGGTGATCAGTAATCCTGGAAATGGGGCAGCCAGTTACCCCGGAAACAGGGTGATCAGTTATCCTGGAAACAGGGCAGTCAGTTAGCCTGGAAACAGGGCAGTCAGTTACCCTGGAAACAGGGCAGTCAGTTATCCCGGTAACAGGGCAGTCAGTTATCCCGGAAACAGGGTGATCAGTTATCCTGGAAACAGGGCAGTCAGTTACCCCGGAAACAGGGCAGTCAATTACGCTGGAAACAGGGCAGTCAGTTATCCCGGAAACAGTGCAGTCAGTTATCCCAGAAACAGGGTGATCAGTTACCCCGGAAACAGGGCAGTCAGTTAGCCTGGAAACTGGGCAGTCAGTTACACTGGAAACAGGGCAGTCAGTTCTTCCGGAAACAGGGTGATCAGTTACCCTGGAAACAGGGCAGTCAGTTATCCCGCAAAAAGGGTGATCAGTTACCCTGGAAACTGGGCAGTCAGTTACCGTGGAAACAGGGCAGTCAGTTACCCCGGAAGCAGGGCAGTCAGTTACCCTGGAAAGAGGGCAGTCAGTTACCCCGGAAACTGGGCAGTCACTTACCCTGGAAACAGGGCAGTCAGTTATCCCGGAAACAGGGTGATCAGTTACCCTGGAAACAGGGCAGTCAGTTAGCCCGGAAACAGGGTGATCAGTTAGCCTGGAAACTGGGCAGTCAGTTACCCTGGAAACAGGGCAGTTAGTTTCCCCGGAAACAGGGAAGTCAGTTACCCTGGAAACAGGGCAGTCACTCACCCTGGAAACAGGTTAGTCAGTTACCCCGGAAACAGGGTGATCAGTTACCCCGGAAACAGGGCAGTCAGTTCCCCTGGAAACAGGGCAGTCAGTTACCCTGGAAACAGGGCAATGAGCTATCCCGGAAACAGGGCAGTCAGGTTTCCCGGAAACAGGGTGAACAGTTAACCTGGAAACTGGGCAGTCAGTTACCCTGGAAACAGGGCAGTCAGTTATCCTGGAAACAGGGCAGTCAGTTATCCTGGAAACAGGGCGGTCAGTTACCCCGGAAATCGGGCGGTCAGTTATCCTGGAAACAGGGTGGTCAGGTAACCCGGAAACAGTGAGATCAGTTACCCCGGAAACAGCGCGGTCAGTTACCCTGGAAACAGGGCAGTCAGTTACCCTGGAAACAGGGCAGTCAGTTATCCTGGAAAAAGGGCAGTCAGTTACCCCGGAAATAGGGAGGTCAGTTATCCTGGAAACAGGGCAGTTATTTACCGCGGAAACAGGGAGATCAGTTACCCCGGAAACAGGGCAGTCAGTTACCCTGGAAACAGGGCAGTCAGTTATCCTGGAAACAGGGTGGTCAGTGAGCATGGAAATAGGGTGGTCAGTTACCCCGGAAACAGGTTGATCAGTAATCCTGGAAACAGGGCAGCCAGTTACCCCGGAAACAGGGTGATCTGTTATCCTGGAAAGAGGGCAGTCAGTTAGCCTGGAAACAGGGCAGTCAGTTACCCCGGAAACAGGGCAGTCAGTTACCCTGGAAACAGGGCAGTAAATTATCCCGGTAACAGGGCAGTCAGTTATCCCGGAAACAGGGCAGTCAATTACCCTGGCAACAGGGCAGTCAGTTATCCCGGAAACAGGGTGATCAGTTACCCTGGAAACTGGGCAGTCAGTTAACCTGGAAACACGGCAGTCAGTTACCCCGGAAACAGGGCAGTCAGTTAGCCTGGAAACTGGGCAGTCAGTTACCCTGGAAACAGGGCAGTCAGTTATCCCGGAAACAGGGTGATCAGTTACCCTGGAAACAGGGCAGTCAGTTATCCCGCAAAAAGGGTGATCAGTTACCCTGGAAACTGGGCAGTCAGTTACCGTGGAAACAGGGCAGTCAGTTACCCCGGAAGCAGGGCAGTCAGTTACCCTGGAAAGAGGGCAGTCAGTTACCCCGGAAACTGGGCAGTCAGTTACCCTCGAAACAGGGCAGTCAGTCACCCTGGAACAGGTTAGTCAGTTACCCCGGAAACAGGGTGATCAGATACCCCGGAAAAAGGGCAGTCAGTTCCCCTGGAAAGAGGGCAGTCAGTTACCCTGGAAACAGGGCAGTCAGTTAACCTGGAAACAGGGCAGTCCGTTATCCTGGAAACAGGGCGGTCAGTTACCCCGGAAATAGGGAGGTCAGTTATCCTGGAAACAGGGCGGTCAGTTCCCCCGGAAACAGGGAGATCAGTTACCCCGGAAACAGGGCAGTCATTTACCCTGGAAACTGGGCAGTCAGTTATCCTGGAAACAGTGTGGTCAGTGACCCTGGAAACAGGGTGGTCAGTTATCCTGGAAACAGGGTGGTCAGTTATCCCGGAAACAGGGTGATCAGTTATCCTGGAAACAGGGCAGTCAGTTACCCCGGAAACAGGGCAGTCTTTTACCCTGGAAACTGGGCAGTAAGTTATCCTGGAAACAGTGTGGTTGGTCAGTGACCCTGGAAACAGGGTGGTCAGTTATCCTGGAAATAGGGCGGTCAGTTACCCCGGAAACAGGGCAGTCAGTTACCCCGGAAACAGGGTGATCAGTTACCCTGGAAACAGGGCAGTCAGTTATCCCGGAAACAGGGTGATCAGTTACCCTGGAAACAGGGCAGTCAGTTAGCCTGGAAACAGGGCAGTCAGTTACCCCGGAAACAGGGCAGTCAGTTACCCCGGAAACAGGGTGATCAGTTACCCTGGAAACAGTGCAGTCAGTTAGCCTGGAAACAGGGCAGTCAGTTACCCCGGAAACAGGGTGATCAGTTACCCTGGAAACAGGGCAGACAGTTAGCCTGGAAACAGGGCAGTCAGTTGCCCCGGAAACAGGGCAGTCAGTTATCCCGGAAGCAGGGCAGTCAGTTATCCTGGAAACAGGGCAGTCATTTATCCTGGAGAAAGGGCGATCAGTTGACCCGGAAATAGGGAGGTCAGTTATCCTGGAAACAGCGCGGTCAGTTACCCCGGAACCAGGGAGATCAGTTACCCCGGAAACAGGGCAGTCAGTTACCCTGGAAACAGGGCAGTCAGTTATCCTGGAAACAGGGCGGTCAGTTACCCCGGAAATAGGGCGGTCAGTTTTCCTGGAAACAGGGTGGTCAGGTACCCCGGAAACCGGGAGATCAGTTACCCCAGAAACAGCGCGGTCAGTTAACCTGGAAACAGGGCAGTCAGTTACCCTGGAAACAGGGCAGTCAGTTATCCTGGAAAAAGGGCGGTCAGTTACCCCGGAAATATAGAGGTCAGTTATCCTGGAAACAGGGCGGTCAGTTACCCCGGAAACAGGGAGATCAGTTACCCCGGAAACAGGGCAGTCAGTTACCCTGGAAACAGGGCAGTCAGTTATCCTGGAAACAGGGTGGTCAGTGAGCCTGGAAATAGGGTGGTCAGTTACCCCGGAAACAGGGTGATCAGTAATCCTGGAAACAGGGCAGCCAGTTACCCCGGAAACAGGGTGATCAGTTATCCTGGAAACAGGGCAGTCAGTTAGCCTGGAAACAGGGCAGTCAGTTACCCTGGAAACAGGGCAGTCAGTTATCCCGGTAACAGGGCAGTCAGTTATCCCGGAAACAGGGTGATCAGTTACCCTGGAAACAGGGCAGTCAGTTACCCCGGAAACAGGGCAGTCAATTACCCTGGAAACAGGGCAGTCAGTTATCCCGGAAACAGTGCAGTCAGTTATCCCGGAAACAGGGTGATCAGTTACCCTGGAAACTGGGCAGTCAGTTAACCTGGAAACAGGGCAGTCAGTTACCCCGGAAACAGGGCAGTCAGTTAGCCTGGAAACTGGGCAGTCATTTACCCTGGAAACAGGGCAGTCAGTTCTTCCGGAAACAGGGTGATCAGTTACCCTGGAAACAGGGCAGTCAGTTCCCCTGGAAAGAGGGCAGTCAGTTACCCCGGAAACTGGGCAGTCAGTTACCCTCGAAACAGGGCAGTCAGTCACCCTGGAACAGGTTAGTCAGTTACCCCGGAAACAGGGTGATCCGATACCCCGGAAAAAGGGCAGTCAGTTCCCCTGGAAAGAGGGCCGTCAGTTACCCTGGAAACAGGGCAGTCAGTTAACCTGGAAACAGGGCAGTCCGTTATCCTGGAAACAGGGCGGTCAGTTACCCCGGCAATAGGGAGGTCAGTTATCCTGGAAACAGGGCGGTCAGTTCCCCCGGAAACAGGGAGATCAGTTACCCCGGAAACAGGGCAGTCATTTACCCTGGAAACTGGGCAGTCAGTTATCCTGGAAACAGGGTGGTCAGTGAGCCTGGAAATAGGGTGGTCAGTTACCCCTGAAACAGGTTGATCAGAAATCCTGGAAACAGGGCAGCCAGTTACCCCGGAAACAGGGTGATCTGTTAGCCTGGAAACAGGGCAGTCAGTTAGCCTGGAAACAGGGCAGTCAGTTATCCTGGAAACAGGGTGGTCAGTGAGCCTGGAAATAGGGTGGTCAGTTACCCCGGAAACAAGGTGATCAGTAATCCTGGAAACAGGGCAGCCAGTTACCCCGGAAACAGGGTGATCAGTTATCCTGGAAACAGGGCAGTCAGTTAGCCTGGAAACAGGGCAGTCAGTTACCCTGGAAACAGGGCAGTCAGTTATCCCGGTAACAGGGCAGTCAGTTATCCCGGAAACAGGGTGATCAGTTATCCTGGAAACAGGGCAGTCAGTTACCCCGGAAACAGGGCAGTCAATTACCCTGGAAACAGGGCAGTCAGTTATCCCGGAAACAGTGCAGTCAGTTATCCCAGAAACAGGGTGATCAGTTACCCTGGAAACTGGGCAGTCAGTTAACCTGGAAACAGGGCAGTCAGTTACCCCGGAAACAGGGCAGTCAGTTAGCCTGGAAACTGGGCAGTCAGTTACACTGGAAACAGGGCAGTCAGTTCTTCCGGAAACAGGGTGATCAGTTACCCTGGAAACAGGGCAGTCAGTTATCCCGCAAAAAGGGTGATCAGTTACCCTGGAAACTGGGCAGTCAGTTACCGTGGAAACAGGGCAGTCAGTTACCCCGGAAGCAGGGCAGTCAGTTACCCTGGAAAGAGGGCAGTCAGTTTCCCCCGGAAACTGGGCAGTCACTTACCCTGGAAACAGGGCAGTCAGTTATCCCGGAAACAGGGTGATCAGTTACCCTGGAAACAGGGCAGTCAGTTATCCCGGAAACAGGGTCATCAGTGAGCCTGGAAACTGGGCAGTCAGTTACCCTGGAAACAGGGCAGTTAGTTTCCCCGGAAACAGGGAAGTCAGTTACCCTGGAAACAGGGCAGTCACTCACCCTGGAAACAGGTTAGTCAGTTACCCCGGAAACAGGGTGATCAGTTACCCCGGAAACAGGGCAGTCAGTTCCCCTGGAAACAGGGCAGTCAGTTACCCTGGAAACAGGGCAATGAGCTATCCCGGAAACAGGGCAGTCAGGTTTCCCGGAAACAGGGTGAACAGTTAACCTGGAAACTGGGCAGTCAGTTACCCTGGAAACAGGGCAGTCAGTTATCCTGGAAACAGGGCAGTCAGTTATCCTGGAAACAGGGCGGTCAGTTACCACGGAAATCGGGCGGTCAGTTATCCTGGAAACAGGGTGGTCAGGTAACCCGGAAACAGTGAGATCAGTTACCCCGGAAACAGCGCGGTCAGTTAACCTGGAAACAGGGCAGTCAGTTACCCTGGAAACAGGGCAGTCAGTTATCCTGGAAAAAGGGCAGTCAGTTACCCCGGAAATAGGGAGGTCAGTTATCCTGGAAACAGGGCGGTCAGGTACCCCGGAAACAGTGAGATCAGTTACCCCGGAAACAGCGCGGTCAGTTACCCTGGAAACAGGGCAGTCAGTTACCCTGGAAACAGGGCAGTCAGTTATCCTGGAAAAAGGGCTGTCAGTTACCCCGGAAATAGGGAGGTCAGTTATCCTGGAAACAGGGCGGTTATTTACCGTGGAAACAGGGAGATCAGTTACCCCGGAAACAGGGCAGTCAGATACCCTGGAAACAGGGCAGTCAGTTATCCTGGAAACAGGGTGGTCAGTGAGCATGGAAATAGGGTGGTCAGTTACCCCGGAAACAGGTTGATCAGTAATCCTGGAAACAGGGCAGCCAGTTACCCCGGAAACAGGGTGATCTGTTATCCTGGAAAGAGGGCAGTCAGTTAGCCTGGAAACAGGGCAGTCAGTTACCCCGGAAACAGGGCAGTCAGTTACCCTGGAAACAGGGCAGTAAATTATCCCGGTAACAGGGCAGTCAGTTATCCCGGAAACAGGGTGATCAGTTACCCTGGAAACAGGGCAGTCAGTTAACCCGGAAACAGGGCAGTCAATTACCCTGGCAACAGGGCAGTCAGTTATCCCGGAAACAGGGTGATCAGTTACCCTGGAAACTGGGCAGTCAGTTAACCTGGAAACAGGGCAGTCAGTTACCCCGGAAACAGGGCAGTCAGTTAGCATGGAAACTGGGCAGTCATTTACCCTGGAAACAGGGCAGTCAGTTCTTCCGGAAACAGGGTGATCAGTTACCCTGGAAACAGGGCAGTCAGTTATCCCGCAAAAAGGGTGATCAGTTACCCTGGAAACTGGGCAGTCAGTTACCGTGGAAACAGGGCAGTCAGTTACCCCGGAAGCAGGGCAGTCAGTTACCCTGGAAAGAGGGCAGTCAGTTACCCTGGAAACTGGGCAGTCAGTTACCCTGGAAACAGGGCAGTCAGTTATCCCGGAAACAGGGTGATCAGTTACCCTGGAAACAGGGCAGTCAGTTATCCCGGAAAAAGGGTGATCAGTTACCCTGGAAACTGGGCAGTCAGTTACCCTGGAAACAGGGCAGTCAGTTTCCCCGGAAACAGGGAAGTCAGTTACCGTGGAAACAGGGCAGTCAGTCACCCTGGAAGCAGGGCAGTCAGTTCCCCTGGAAAGAGGGCAGTCAGTTACCCCGGAAACTGGGCAGTCAGTTACCCTCGAAACAGGGCAGTCAGTCACCCTGGAACAGGTTAGTCAGTTACCCCGGAAACAGGGTGATCCGATACCCCGGAAAAAGGGCAGTCAGTTCCCCTGGAAAGAGGGCCGTCAGTTACCCTGGAAACAGGGCAGTCAGTTAACCTGGAAACAGGGCAGTCAGTTAACCTGGAAACAGGGCAGTCCGTTATCCTGGAAACAGGGCGGTCAGTTACCCCGGCAATAGGGAGGTCAGTTATCCTGGAAACAGGGCGGTCAGTTCCCCCGGAAACAGGGAGATCAGTTACCCCGGAAACAGGGCAGTCATTTACCCTGGAAACTGGGCAGTCAGTTATCCTGGAAACAGGGTGGTCAGTGAGCCTGGAAATAGGGTGGTCAGTTACCCCTGAAACAGGTTGATCAGAAATCCTGGAAACAGGGCAGCCAGTTACCCCGGAAACAGGGTGATCTGTTAGCCTGGAAACAGGGCAGTCAGTTAGCCTGGAAACAGGGCAGTCAGTTATCCTGGAAACAGGGTGGTCAGTGAGCCTGGAAATAGGGTGGTCAGTTACCCCGGAAACAAGGTGATCAGTAATCCTGGAAACAGGGCAGCCAGTTACCCCGGAAACAGGGTGATCAGTTATCCTGGAAACAGGGCAGTCAGTTAGCCTGGAAACAGGGCAGTCAGTTACCCTGGAAACAGGGCAGTCAGTTATCCCGGTAACAGGGCAGTCAGTTATCCCGGAAACAGGGTGATCAGTTATCCTGGAAACAGGGCAGTCAGTTACCCCGGAAACAGGGCAGTCAATTACCCTGGAAACAGGGCAGTCAGTTATCCCGGAAACAGTGCAGTCAGTTATCCCAGAAACAGGGTGATCAGTTACCCTGGAAACTGGGCAGTCAGTTAACCTGGAAACAGGGCAGTCAGTTACCCCGGAAACAGGGCAGTCAGTTAGCCTGGAAACTGGGCAGTCAGTTACACTGGAAACAGGGCAGTCAGTTCTTCCGGAAACAGGGTGATCAGTTACCCTGGAAACAGGGCAGTCAGTTATCCCGCAAAAAGGGTGATCAGTTACCCTGGAAACTGGGCAGTCAGTTACCGTGGAAACAGGGCAGTCAGTTACCCCGGAAGCAGGGCAGTCAGTTACCCTGGAAAGAGGGCAGTCAGTTTCCCCCGGAAACTGGGCAGTCACTTACCCTGGAAACAGGGCAGTCAGTTATCCCGGAAACAGGGTGATCAGTTACCCTGGAAACAGGGCAGTCAGTTATCCCGGAAACAGGGTGATCAGTTAGCCTGGAAACTGGGCAGTCAGTTACCCTGGAAACAGGGCAGTTAGTTTCCCCGGAAACAGGGAAGTCAGTTACCCTGGAAACAGGGCAGTCACTCACCCTGGAAACAGGTTAGTCAGTTACCCCGGAAACAGGGTGATCAGTTACCCCGGAAACAGGGCAGTCAGTTCCCCTGGAAACAGGGCAGTCAGTTACCCTGGAAACAGGGCAATGAGCTATCCCGGAAACAGGGCAGTCAGGTTTCCCGGAAACAGGGTGAACAGTTAACCTGGAAACTGGGCAGTCAGTTACCCTGGAAACAGGGCAGTCAGTTATCCTGGAAACAGGGCAGTCAGTTATCCTGGAAACAGGGCGGTCAGTTACCACGGAAATCGGGCGGTCAGTTATCCTGGAAACAGGGTGGTCAGGTAACCCGGAAACAGTGAGATCAGTTACCCCGGAAACAGCACGGTCAGTTAACCTGGAAACAGGGCAGTCAGTTACCCTGGAAACAGGGCAGTCAGTTATCCTGGAAAAAGGGCAGTCAGTTACCCCGGAAATAGGGAGGTCAGTTATCCTGGAAACAGGGCGGTCAGGTACCCCGGAAACAGTGAGATCAGTTACCCCGGAAACAGCGCGGTCAGTTACCCTGGAAACAGGGCAGTCAGTTACCCTGGAAACAGGGCAGTCAGTTATCCTGGAAAAAGGGCAGTCAGTTACCCCGGAAATAGGGAGGTCAGTTATCCTGGAAACAGGGCGGTTATTTACCGTGGAAACAGGGAGATCAGTTACCCCGGAAACAGGGCAGTCAGTTACCCTGGAAACAGGGCAGTCAGTTATCCTGGAAACAGGGTGGTCAGTGAGCATGGAAATAGGGTGGTCAGTTACCCCGGAAACAGGTTGATCAGTAATCCTGGAAACAGGGCAGCCAGTTACCCCGGAAACAGGGTGATCTGTTATCCTGGAAAGAGGGCAGTCAGTTAGCCTGGAAACAGGGCAGTTAGTTACCCCGGAAACAGGGCAGTCAGTTACCCTGGAAACAGGGCAGTAAATTATCCCGGTAACAGGGCAGTCAGTTATCCCGGAAACAGGGTGATCAGTTACCCTGGAAACAGGGCAGTCAGTTAACCCGGAAACAGGGCAGTCAATTACCCTGGCAACAGGGCAGTCAGTTATCCCGGAAACAGGGTGATCAGTTACCCTGGAAACTGGGCAGTCAGTTAACCTGGAAACAGGGCAGTCAGTTACCCCGGAAACAGGGCAGTCAGTTAGCCTGGAAACTGGGCAGTCAGTTACCCTGGAAACAGGGCAGTCAGTTATCCCGGAAACAGGGTGATCAGTTACCCTGGAAACAGGGCAGTCAGTTATCCCGCAAAAAGGGTGATCAGTTACCCTGGAAACTGGGCAGTCAGTTACCGTGGAAACAGGGCAGTCAGTTACCCCGGAAGCAGGGCAGTCAGTTACCCTGGAAAGAGGGCAGTCAGTTACCCCGGAAACTGGGCAGTCAGTTACCCTCGAAACAGGGCAGTCAGTCACCCTGGAACAGGTTAGTCAGTTACCCCGGAAACAGGGTGATCAGATACCCCGGAAAAAGGGCAGTCAGTTCCCCTGGAAAGAGGGCAGTCAGTTCCCCTGGAAACAGGGCAGTCAGTTAACCTGGAAACAGGGCAGTCCGTTATCCTGGAAACAGGGCGGTCAGTTACCCCGGAAATAGGGAGGTCAGTTATCCTGGAAACAGGGCGTCAGTTCCCCCGGAAACAGGGAGATCAGTTACCCCGGAAACAGGGCAGTCATTTAACCTGGAAACTGGGCAGTCAGTTATCCTGGAAACAGTGTGGTCAGTGACCCTGGAAACAGGGTGGTCAGTTATCCTGGAAACAGGGTGGTCAGTTATCCCGGAAACAGGGTGATCAGTTATCCTGGAAACAGGGCAGTCAGTTACCCCGGAAACAGGGCAGTCTTTTACCCTGGAAACTGGGCAGTAAGTTATCCTGGAAACAGTGTGGTTGGTCAGTGACCCTGGAAACAGGGTGGTCAGTTATCCTGGAAATAGGGCGGTCAGTTACCCCGGAAACAGGGCAGTCAGTTACCCCGGAAACAGGGTGATCAGTTACCCTGGAAACAGGGCAGTCAGTTATCCCGGAAACAGGGTGATCAGTTACCCTGGAAACAGGGCAGTCAGTTAGCCTGGAAACAGGGCAGTCAGTTACCCCGGAAACAGGGCAGTCAGTTACCCCGGAAACAGGGTGATCAGTTACCCTGGAAACAGTGCAGTCAGTTAGCCTGGAAACAGGGCAGTCAGTTACCCCGGAAACAGGGTGATCAGTTACCCTGGAAACAGGGCAGACAGTTAGCCTGGAAACAGGGCAGTCAGTTACCCCGGAAACAGGGCAGTCAGTTATCCCGGAAGCAGGGCAGTCAGTTATCCTGGAAACAGGGCAGTCATTTATCCTGGAAAAAGGGCGATCAGTTGACCCGGAAATAGGGAGGTCAGTTATCCTGGAAACAGCGCGGTCAGTTACCCCGGAACCAGGGAGATCAGTTACCCCGGAAACAGGGCAGTCAGTTACCCTGGAAACAGGGCAGTCAGTTATCCTGGAAACAGGGCGGTCAGTTACCCCGGAAATAGGGCGGTCAGTTTTCCTGGAAACAGGGTGGTCAGGTACCCCGGAAACCGGGAGATCAGTTACCCCAGAAACAGCGCGGTCAGTTAACCTGGAAACAGGGCAGTCAGTTACCCTGGAAACAGGGCAGTCAGTTATCCTGGAAAAAGGGCGGTCAGTTACCCCGGAAATATAGAGGTCAGTTATCCTGGAAACAGGGCGGTCAGTTACCCCGGAAACAGGGAGATCAGTTACACCGGAAACAGGGCAGTCAGTTACCCTGGAAACAGGGCAGTCAGTTATCCTGGAAACAGGGTGGTCAGTGAGCCTGGAAATAGGGTGGTCAGTTACCCCGGAAACAGGGTGATCAGTAATCCTGGAAACAGGGCAGCCAGTTACCCCGGAAACAGGGTGATCAGTTATCCTGGAAACAGGGCAGTCAGTTAGCCTGGAAACAGGGCAGTCAGTTACCCTGGAAACAGGGCAGTCAGTTATCCCGGTAACAGGGCAGTCAGTTATCCCGGAAACAGGGTGATCAGTTACCCTGGAAACAGGGCAGTCAATTACCCTGGAAACAGGGCAGTCAGTTATCCCGGAAACAGTGCAGTCAGTTATCCCGGAAACAGGGTGATCAGTTACCCTGGAAACTGGGCAGTCAGTTAACCTGGAAACAGGGCAGTCAGTTACCCCGGAAACAGGGCAGTCAGTTAGCCTGGAAACTGGGCAGTCATTTACCCTGGAAACAGGGCAGTCAGTTCTTCCGGAAACAGGGTGATCAGTTACCCTGGAAACAGGGCAGTCAGTTATCCCGCAAAAAGGGTGATCAGTTACCCTGGAAACTGGGCAGTCAGTTACCGTGGAAACAGGGCAGTCAGTTACCCCGGAAGCAGGGCAGTCAGTTACCCTGGAAAGAGGGCAGTCAGTTACCCTGGAAACTGGGCAGTCAGTTACCCTGGAAACAGGGCAGTCAGTTATCCCGGAATCAGGGTGATCAGTTACACTGGAAACAGGGCAGTCAGTTATCCCGGAAAAAGGGTGATCAGTTACCCTGGAAACTGGGCAGTCAGTTACCCTGGAAACAGGGCAGTCAGTTTCCCCGGAAACAGGGAAGTCAGTTACCGTGGAAACAGGGCAGTCAGTTAGCCTGGAAACAGGGCAGTCAGTTACCCCGGAAACAGGGCAGTCAGTTACCCCGGAAACAGGGTGATCAGTTACCCTGGAAACAGTGCAGTCAGTTAGCCTGGAAACAGGGCAGTCAGTTACCCCGGAAACAGGGTGATCAGTTACCCTGGAAACAGGGCAGACAGTTAGCCTGGAAACAGGGCAGTCAGTTACCCCGGAAACAGGGCAGTCAGTTATCCCGGAAGCAGGGCAGTCAGTTATCCTGGAAACAGGGCAGTCATTTATCCTGGAAAAAGGGCGATCAGTTGACCCGGAAATAGGGAGGTCAGTTATCCTGGAAACAGCGCGGTCAGTTACCCCGGAACCAGGGAGATCAGTTACCCCGGAAACAGGGCAGTCAGTTACCCTGGAAACAGGGCAGTCAGTTATCCTGGAAACAGGGCGGTCAGTTACCCCGGAAATAGGGCGGTCAGTTTTCCTGGAAACAGGGTGGTCAGGTACCCCGGAAACCGGGAGATCAGTTACCCCAGAAACAGCGCGGTCAGTTAACCTGGAAACAGGGCAGTCAGTTACCCTGGAAACAGGGCAGTCAGTTATCCTGGAAAAAGGGCGGTCAGTTACCCCGGAAATATAGAGGTCAGTTATCCTGGAAACAGGGCGGTCAGTTACCCCGGAAACAGGGAGATCAGTTACACCGGAAACAGGGCAGTCAGTTACCCTGGAAACAGGGCAGTCAGTTATCCTGGAAACAGGGTGGTCAGTGAGCCTGGAAATAGGGTGGTCAGTTACCCCGGAAACAGGGTGATCAGTAATCCTGGAAACAGGGCAGCCAGTTACCCCGGAAACAGGGTGATCAGTTATCCTGGAAACAGGGCAGTCAGTTAGCCTGGAAACAGGGCAGTCAGTTACCCTGGAAACAGGGCAGTCAGTTATCCCGGTAACAGGGCAGTCAGTTATCCCGGAAACAGGGTGATCAGTTACCCTGGAAACAGGGCAGTCAATTACCCTGGAAACAGGGCAGTCAGTTATCCCGGAAACAGTGCAGTCAGTTATCCCGGAAACAGGGTGATCAGTTACCCTGGAAACTGGGCAGTCAGTTAACCTGGAAACAGGGCAGTCAGTTACCCCGGAAACAGGGCAGTCAGTTAGCCTGGAAACTGGGCAGTCATTTACCCTGGAAACAGGGCAGTCAGTTCTTCCGGAAACAGGGTGATCAGTTACCCTGGAAACAGGGCAGTCAGTTATCCCGCAAAAAGGGTGATCAGTTACCCTGGAAACTGGGCAGTCAGTTACCGTGGAAACAGGGCAGTCAGTTACCCCGGAAGCAGGGCAGTCAGTTACCCTGGAAAGAGGGCAGTCAGTTACCCTGGAAACTGGGCAGTCAGTTACCCTGGAAACAGGGCAGTCAGTTATCCCGGAATCAGGGTGATCAGTTACACTGGAAACAGGGCAGTCAGTTATCCCGGAAAAAGGGTGATCAGTTACCCTGGAAACTGGGCAGTCAGTTACCCTGGAAACAGGGCAGTCAGTTTCCCCGGAAACAGGGAAGTCAGTTACCGTGGAAACAGGGCAGTCAGTCACCCTGGAAGCAGGGCAGTCAGTTACCCTGGAAAGAGGGCAGTCAGTTTCCCCGGAAACAGGGAAGTCAGTTACCGTGGAAACAGGGCAGTCAGTCACCCTGGAAGCAGGGCGGTCAGTTACCCCGGCAATAGGGAGGTCAGTTATCCTGGAAACAGGGCGGTCAGTTCCCCCGGAAACAGGGAGATCAGTTACCCCGGAAACAGGGCAGTCATTTACCCTGGAAACTGGGCAGTCAGTTATCCTGGAAACAGTGTGGTCAGTGACCCTGGAAACAGGGTGGTCAGTTATCCTGGAAACAGGGTGGTCAGTTCCCCCGGAAACAGGGTGATCAGTTATCCTGGAAACAGGGCAGTCAGTTACCCCGGAAACAGGGCAGTCTTTTACCCTGGAAACTGGGCAGTCAGTTATCCTGGAAACAGTGTGGTTGGTCAGTGACCCTGGAAACAGGGTGGTCAGTTATCCTGGAAATAGGGCGGTCAGTTACCCCGGAAACAGGGCAGTCAGTTACCCCGGAAACAGGGTGATCAGTTACCCTGGAAACAGGGCAGTCAGTTATCCCGGAAACAGGGTGATCAGTTACCCTGGAAACAGGGCAGTCAGTTAGCCTGGAAACAGGGCAGTCAGTTACCCCGGAAACAGGGCAGTCAGTTACCCCGGAAACAGGGTGATCAGTTACCCTGGAAACAGTGCAGTCAGTTAGCCTGGAAACAGGGCAGTCAGTTACCCCGGAAACAGGGTGATCAGTTACCCTGGAAACAGGGCAGTCAGTTAGCCTGGAAACAGGGCAGTCAGTTACCCCGGAAACAGGGCAGTCAGTTATCCCGGAAGCAGGGCAGTCAGTTATCCTGGAAACAGGGCAGTCAGTTATCCTGGAAAAAGGGCGATCAGTTGACCCGGAAATAGGGAGGTCAGTTATCCTGGAAACAGCGCGGTCAGTTACCCCGGAACCAGGGAGATCAGTTACCCCGGAAACAGGGCAGTCAGTTACCCTGGAAACAGGGCAGTCAGTTATCCTGGAAACAGGGCGGTCAGTTACCCCGGAAATAGGGAGGTCAGTTTTCCTGGAAACAGGGTGGTCAGGTACCCCGGAAACCGGGAGATCAGTTACCCCGGAAACAGCGCGGTCAGTTAACCTGGAAACAGGGCAGTCAGTTACCCTGGAAACAGGGCAGTCAGTTATCCTGGAAAAAGGGCGGTCAGTTACCCCGGAAATATAGAGGTCAGTTATCCTGGAAACAGGGCGGTCAGTTACCCCGGAAACAGGGAGATCAGTTACCCCGGAAACAGGGCAGTCAGTTACCCTGGAAACAGGGCAGTCAGTTATCCTGGAAACAGGGTGGTCAGTGAGCCTGGAAATAGGGTGGTCAGTTACCCCGGAAACAGGGTGATCAGTAATCCTGGAAACAGGGCAGCCAGTTACCCCGGAAACAGGGTGATCAGTTATCCTGGAAACAGGGCAGTCAGTTAGCCTGGAAACAGGGCAGTCAGTTACCCTGGAAACAGGGCAGTCAGTTATCCCGGTAACAGGGCAGTCAGTTATCCCGGAAACAGGGTGATCAGTTACCCTGGAAACAGGGCAGTCAGTTACCCCGGAAACAGGGCAGTCAATTACCCTGGAAACAGGGCAGTCAGTTATCCCGGAAACAGTGCAGTCAGTTATCCCGGAAACAGGGTGATCAGTTACCCTGGAAACTGGGCAGTCAGTTACCCTGGAAACAGGGCAGTCAGTTACCCCGGAAACAGGGCAGTCAGTTAGCCTGGAAACTGGGCAGTCAGTTACCCTGGAAACAGGGCAGTCAGTTCTTCCGGAAACAGGGTGATCAGTTACCCTGGAAACAGGGCAGTCAGTTATCCCGCAAAAAGGGTGATCAGTTACCCTGGAAACTGGGCAGTCAGTTACCGTGGAAACAGGGCAGTCAGTTACCCCGGAAGCAGGGCAGTCAGTTACCCTGGAAAGAGGGCAGTCAGTTACCCTGGAAACTGGGCAGTCAGTTACCCTGGAAACAGGGCAGTCAGTTCTTCCGGAAACAGGGTGATCAGTTACCCTGGAAACAGGGCAGTCAGTTATCCCGCAAAAAGGGTGATCAGTTACCCTGGAAACTGGGCAGTCAGTTACCGTGGAAACAGGGCAGTCAGTTACCCCGGAAGCAGGGCAGTCAGTTACCCTGGAAAGAGGGCAGTCAGTTACCCTGGAAACTGGGCAGTCAGTTACCCTGGAAACAGGGCAGTCAGTTATCCCGGAAACAGGGTGATCAGTTACCCTGGAAACAGGGCAGTCAGTTATCCCGGAAAAAGGGTGATCAGTTACCCTGGAAACTGGGCAGTCAGTTTCCCTGGAAACAGGGAAGTCAGTTACCCTGGAAACAGGGCAATGAGCTATCCCGGAAACAGGGCAGTCAGGTTTCCCGGAAACAGGGTGAACAGTTAACCTGGAAACTGGGCAGTCAGTTATACTGGAAACAGGGCAGTCAGTTATCCTGGAAACAGGGCAGTCAGTTATCCTGGAAACAGGGCGGTCAGTTACCCCGGAAATCGGGCGGTCAGTTATCCTGGAAACAGGGTGGTCAGGTACCCCGGAAACAGGGAGATCAGTTACACCGGAAACAGCGCGGTCAGTTACCCTGGAAACAGGGCAGTCAGTTACCCTGGAAACAGGGCAGTCAGTTATCCTGGAAAAAGGGCAGTCAGTTACCCCGGAAATAGGGAGGTCAGTTACCCTGGAAACAGGGCAGTCAGTTACCCTGGAAACAGGGCAGTCAGTTTCCACGGAAACAGGGAAGCCAGTTACCCTGGAAACAGGGCAGTCAGTTTCCCTGGAAACAGGTTAGTCAGTTACCCCAGAAACAGGGTGATCAGTTACCCAGGAAACAGGGCTGTCAGTTCCCCTGGAAACAGGGCAGTCAGTTACCCTGGAAAGAGGTTAGTCTGTTACCCCAGAAACAGGGTGATCAGTTACCCCGGAAACAGGGCAGTCAGTTCCCCTGGAAACAGGGCAGTCCGTTACCCTGGAAACAGGTTGGTCAGTTACCCCAGAAACAGGGTGATCAGTTACCCCGGAAACATGGCAGTCAGTTCCCCTGGAAACACGGCAGTCAGTTACCCTGGAAACAGGGCAGTGAGCTATCCCGGAAACAGGGCAGTCAGTTATCCAGGAAACAGGGTGAACAGTTACCCTGGAAACTGGGCAGTCAGTTCCCTTGCAAAAAGGGCGGTCAGTTAACCTGGAAACAGGGCAGTCAGTTAGCCTGGAAACAGGGCAGTCAGTTACCCCGGAAACAGGGCAGTCAGTTACCCTGGAAACTGGGCAGTCAGTTAACCTGGAAACAGGGCAGTCAGTTACACCGGAAACAGGGCAGTCCGTTAGCCTGGAAACTGGGCAGTCAGTTACCCTGGAAGCAGGGCAGTCAGTTATCCCGGAAACAGCGTGATCAGTTAACCTGCAAACAGGGCAGTCAGTTATCACGCAAAAAGGGTGATCAGTTACGCCGGCAGCAGGGCAGTCAGTTACCCTGGAAACAGGGCAGTCAGTTACCCCGGAAACTGGGCAGTCAGTTACCCTTCAAACAGAGCAGTCAGTCACCCTGGAACAGGTTAGTCATTTACCCCGGAAACAGGGTGATCAGTTACCCCGGAAACAGGGCAGTCAGTTCCCCTGGAAACAGGGCAGTCAGTTACCCTGGAAACAGTGCGGTCAGTTAACCTTGAAACAGGGCAGTCAGTTATCCTGGAAACAGGGCAGTCAGTTAACCTTGAAACAGGGCAGTCAGTTATCCGGGAAACAGGGCAGTCAGTTAACCTGGAAACAGGGCGGTCAGTTACCCCGGAAATAGGGAGGTCTGTTATCCTGGAAACAGGGCGGTCAGTTACCCCGGAAACAGGGAGATCAGTTACCCCGGAAACAGGGCAGTCAGTTACACTGGAAACAGGGCAGTCAGTTATCCTGGAAACAGGGTGGTCAGTGACCCAGGAAACAGGGTGGTCAGTTACCCGGGAAATAGGGCGGTCAGTTACCCCGGAAACAGGGCAGTCAGTTATCCTGGAAACAGGGTGGTCAGTGACCCAGGAAACAGGGTGGTCAGTTACCCGGGAAATAGGGCGGTCAGTTACCCCGGAAACAGGGCAGTCAGTTATCCCGGAAAAAGGGTGATCAGTTACCCTGGAAACTGGGCAGTCAGTTACCCTGGAAACAGGGCAGTCAGTTTCCCCAGAAACAGGGAAGTCAGTTACGCTTGAAACAGGGCAGTCCGTTACCCTGGAAACAGGGCAGTCAGTTACCCCGGAAACTGGGCAGTCAGTTACACTGAAAACAGGGCATTCAGTTATCCCGGAAACAGGGCAGTCAGTTATCCCGGAAAAAGGGTGATCAGTTACCCTGGAAACTGGGCAGTCAGTTACCCTGGAAACAGGGCAGTCAGTTTCCCCAGAAACAGGGAAGTCAGTTACGCTTGAAACAGGGCAGTCAGTCACCCTGGAAACAGGTTAGTCAGTTAGCCCGGAAACAGGGTGATCAGTTACCCTGGAAACAGGGCAGTCATTTCCCCTGGAAACAGGGCAGTCAGTTACCCTGGAAACAGGGCAGTCAGTTACCCTGGAAACAGGGCAGTCAGTTATCCTGGAAACAGGGCGGTCAGTTACCCCGGAAATAGGGCGGTCAGTTATCCTGGAAACAGGGCGGTCAGTTACCCCGGAAATAGGGCGGTCAGTTTTCCTGGAAACAGGGTGGTCAGGTACCCCGGAAACAGGGAGATCAGTTACCCCGGAAACAGCACGGTCAGTTAACCTGGAAACAGGGCAGTCAGTTACCCTGGAAACAGGGCAGTCAGTTATCCTGGAAAAAGGGCGGTCAGTTACCCCGGAAATAGGGAGGTCAGTTATCCTGGAAACAGGGCGGTCAGTTACCCCGGAAACAGGGAGATCAGTTACCCCGGAAACAGGGCAGTCAGTTACCCTGGAAACAGGGCAGTCAGTTATCCTGGAAACAGGGTGGTCAGTGAGCCTGGAAATAGGGTGGTCAGTTACCCCGGAAACAGGTTGATCAGTAATCCTGGAAACAGGGCAGCCAGTTACCCCGGAAACAGGGTGATCTGTTATCCTCAAAACAGGGCAGTCAGTTAGCATGGAAACAGGGCAGTAAGTTATCCTGGAAACAGGGTGGTCAGTGAGCCTGGAAATAGGGTGGTCAGTTACCCCGGAAACAGGGTGATCAGTAATCCTGGAAACAGGGCAGCCAGTTACCCCGGAAACAGGGTGATCTGTTATCCTGGAAACAGGGCAGTCAGTTAGCCTGGAAACAGGGCAGTCAGTTACCCTGGAAACAGGGCAGTCAGTTATCCCGGTAACAGGGCAGTCAGTTATCCCGGAAACAGGGTGATCAGTTACCCTGGAAACAGGGCAGTCAGTTACCCCGGAAACAGGGCAGTCAATTACCCTGGAAGCAGGGCAGTCAGTTATCCCGGAAACAGGGTGATCAGTTACCATGGAAACTGGGCAGTCAGTTAACCTGGAAACAGGGCAGTCAGTTACCCCGGAAACAGGGCAGTCAGTTAGCCTGGAAACTGGGCAGTCAGTTACCCTGGAAACAGGGCAGTCAGTTCTCCCGGAAACAGGGTGATCAGTTACCCTGGAAACAGGGCAGTCAGTTATCCCGCAAAAAGGGTGATCAGTTACCCTGGAAACTGGGCAGTCAGTTACCGTGGAAACAGGGCAGTCAGTTACCCCGGAAGCAGGGCAGTCAGTTACCCTGGAAAGAGGGCAGTCAGTTACCCCGGAAACTGGGCAGTCAGTTACCCTGGAAACAGGGCAGTCAGTTATCCCGGAAACAGGGTGATCAGTTACCCTGGAAACAGGGCAGTCAGTTATCCCGGAAAAAGGGTGATCAGTTACCCTGGAAACTGGGCAGTCAGTTACCCTGGAAACAGGGCAGTCAGTTTCCCCGGAAACAGGGAAGTCAGTTACCCTGGAAACAGGGCAGTCACTCACCCTGGAAACAGGTTAGTCAGTTACCCCGGAAACAGGGTGATCAGTTGCCCCGGAAACAGGGCAGTCAGTTCCCCTGGAAACAGGGCAGTCAGTTACCCCGGAAACAGGGCAGTCAGTTAGCCTGGAAACTGGGCAGTCAGTTACCCTGGAAACAGGGCAGTCAGTTCTTCCGGAAACAGGGTGATCAGTTACCCTGGAAACAGGGCAGTCAGTTATCCCGCAAAAAGGGTGATCAGTTACCCTGGAAACTGGGCAGTCAGTTACCGTGGAAACAGGGCAGTCAGTTACCCCGGAAGCAGGGCAGTCAGTTACCCTGGAAAGAGGGCAGTCAGTTACCCTGAAAACTGGGCAGTCAGTTACCCTGGAAACAGGGCAGTCAGTTATCCCGGAAACAGGGTGATCAGTTACCCTGGAAACAGGGCAGTCAGTTATCCCGGAAAAAGGGTGATCAGTTACCCTGGAAACTGGGCAGTCAGTTTCCCTGGAAACAGGGAAGTCAGTTACCCTGGAAACAGGGCAATGAGCTATCCCGGAAACAGGGCAGTCAGGTTTCCCGGAAACAGGGTGAACAGTTAACCTGGAAACTGGGCAGTCAGTTATACTGGAAACAGGGCAGTCAGTTATCCTGGAAACAGGGCAGTCAGTTATCCTGGAAACAGGGCGGTCAGTTACCCCGGAAATCGGGCGGTCAGTTATCCTGGAAACAGGGTGGTCAGGTACCCCGGAAACAGGGAGATCATTTACACCGGAAACAGCGCGGTCAGTTACCCTGGAAACAGGGCAGTCAGTTACCCTGGAAACAGGGCAGTCAGTTATCCTGGAAAAAGGGCAGTCAGTTACCCCGGAAATAGGGAGGTCAGTTACCCTGGAAACAGGGCAGTCAGTTACCCTGGAAACAGGGCAGTCAGTTTCCACGGAAACAGGGAAGCCAGTTACCCTGGAAACAGGGCAGTCAGTTTCCCTGGAAACAGGTTAGTCAGTTACCCCAGAAACAGGGTGATCAGTTACCCAGGAAACAGGGCTGTCAGTTCCCCTGGAAACAGGGCAGTCAGTTACCCTGGAAAGAGGTTAGTCTTTTACCCCAGAAACAGGGTGATCAGTTACCCCGGAAACAGGGCAGTCAGTTCCCCTGGAAACAGGGCAGTCAGTTACCCTGGAAACAGGTTGGTCAGTTACCCCAGAAACAGGGTGATCAGTTACCCCGGAAACATGGCAGTCAGTTCCCCTGGAAACACGGCAGTCAGTTACCCTGGAAACAGGGCAGTGACCTATCCCGGAAACAGGGCAGTCAGTTATCCAGGAAACAGGGTGAACAGTTACCCTGGAAACTGGGCAGTCAGTTACCTTGCAAAAAGGGCGGTCAGTTACCCTGGAAACAGGGCAGTCAGTTAGCCTGGAAACAGGGCAGTCAGTTACCCCGGAAACAGGGCAGTCAGTTACCCTGGAAACTGGGCAGTCAGTTAACCTGGAAACAGGGCAGTCAGTTACACCGGAAACAGGGCAGTCCGTTAGCCTGGAAACTGGGCAGTCAATTCCCCTGGAAGCAGGGCAGTCAGTTATCCCGGAAACAGCGTGATCAGTTAACCTGCAAACAGGGCAGTCAGTTATCACGCAAAAAGGGTGATCAGTTACGCCGGCAGCAGGGCAGTCAGTTACCCTGGAAACAGGGCAGTCAGTTACCCCGGAAACTGGGCAGTCAGTTACCCTTCAAACAGAGCAGTCAGTCACCCTGGAACAGGTTAGTCATTTACCCCGGAAACAGGGTGATCAGTTACCCCGGAAACAGGGCAGTCAGTTCCCCTGGAAACAGGGCAGTCAGTTACCCTGGAAACAGTGCGGTCAGTTAACCTTGAAACAGGGCAGTCAGTTATCCTGGAAACAGGGCAGTCAGTTAACCTTGAAACAGGGCAGTCAGTTATCCGGGAAACAGGGCAGTCAGTTAACCTGGAAACAGGGCGGTCAGTTACCCCGGAAATAGGGAGGTCTGTTATCCTGGAAACAGGGCGGTCAGTTACCCCGGAAACAGGGAGATCAGTTACCCCGGAAACAGGGCAGTCAGTTACACTGGAAACAGGGCAGTCAGTTATCCTGGAAACAGGGTGGTCAGTGACCCAGGAAACAGGGTGGTCAGTTACCCGGGAAATAGGGCGGTCAGTTACCCCGGAAACAGGGCAGTCAGTTATCCTGGAAACAGGGTGGTCAGTGACCCAGGAAACAGGGTGGTCAGTTACCCGGGAAATAGGGCGGTCAGTTACCCCGGAAACAGGGCAGTCAGTTATCCCGGAAAAAGGGTGATCAGTTACCCTGGAAACTGGGCAGTCAGTTACCCTGGAAACAGGGCAGTCAGTTTCCCCAGAAACAGGGAAGTCAGTTACGCTTGAAACAGGGCAGTCCGTTACCCTGGAAACAGGGCAGTCAGTTACCCCGGAAACTGGGCAGTCAGTTACACTGAAAACAGGGCATTCAGTTATCCCGGAAACAGGGCAGTCAGTTATCCCGGAAAAAGGGTGATCAGTTACCCTGGAAACTGGGCAGTCAGTTACCCTGGAAACAGGGCAGTCAGTTTCCCCAGAAACAGGGAAGTCAGTTACGCTTGAAACAGGGCAGTCAGTCACCCTGGAAACAGGTTAGTCAGTTAGCCCGGAAACAGGGTGATCAGTTACCCTGGAAACAGGGCAGTCATTTCCCCTGGAAACAGGGCAGTCAGTTACCCTGGAAACAGGGCAGTCAGTTACCCTGGAAACAGGGCAGTCAGTTATCCTGGAAACAGGGCGGTCAGTTACCCCGGAAATAGGGCGGTCAGTTATCCTGGAAACAGGGCGGTCAGTTACCCCGGAAATAGGGCGGTCAGTTTTCCTGGAAACAGGGTGGTCAGGTACCCCGGAAACAGGGAGATCAGTTACCCCGGAAACAGCACGGTCAGTTAACCTGGAAACAGGGCAGTCAGTTACCCTGGAAACAGGGCAGTCAGTTATCCTGGAAAAAGGGCGGTCAGTTACCCCGGAAATAGGGAGGTCAGTTATCCTGGAAACAGGGCGGTCAGTTACCCCGGAAACAGGGAGATCAGTTACCCCGGAAACAGGGCAGTCAGTTACCCTGGAAACAGGGCAGTCAGTTATCCTGGAAACAGGGTGGTCAGTGAGCCTGGAAACAGGGTGATCTGTTATCCTCAAAACAGGGCAGTCAGTTAGCATGGAAACAGGGCAGTAAGTTATCCTGGAAACAGGGTGGTCAGTGAGCCTGGAAATAGGGTGGTCAGTTACCCCGGAAACAGGGTGATCAGTAATCCTGGAAACAGGGCAGCCAGTTACCCCGGAAACAGGGTGATCTGTTATCCTGGAAACAGGGCAGTCAGTTAGCCTGGAAACAGGGCAGTCAGTTACCCTGGAAACAGGGCAGTCAGTTATCCCGGTAACAGGGCAGTCAGTTATCCCGGAAACAGGGTGATCAGTTACCCTGGAAACAGGGCAGTCAGTTACCCCGGAAACAGGGCAGTCAATTACCCTGGAAACAGGGCAGTCAGTTATCCCGGAAACAGTGCAGTCAGTTATCCCGGAAACAGGGTGATCAGTTACCCTGGAAACTGGGCAGTCAGTTAACCTGGAAACAGGGCAGTCAGTTACCCCGGAAACAGGGCAGTCAGTTAGCCTGGAAACTGGGCAGTCAGTTACCCTGGAAACAGGGCAGTCAGTTATCCTGGAAACAGGGCGGTCAGTTACCCCGGAAATCGGGCGGTCAGTTATCCTGGAAACAGGGTGGTCAGGTACCCCGAAAACAGGGTGATCAGTTGCCCCGGAAACAGGGCAGTCAGTTCCCCTGGAAACAGGGCAGTCAGTTATCCTGGAAACAGGGCAGTCAGTTATCCTGGAAACAGGGCGGTCAGTTACCCCGGAAATCGGGCGGTCAGTTATCCTGGAAACAGGGTGGTCAGGTACCCCGAAAACAGGGAGATCAGTTACCCCGGAAACAGCGCGGTCAGTTACCCTGGAAACAGGGCAGTCAGTTATCCTGGAAAAAGGGCAGTCAGTTATCCTGGAAACAGGGTGGTCAGGTACCCCGGAAACAGGGAGATCAGTTACCCCGGAAACAGCGCGGTCACTTACCCTGGAAACAGGGCAGTCAGTTACCCTGGAAACAGGGCAGTCAGTTATCCTGGAAAAAGGGCAGTCAGTTACCCCGGAAATAGGGAGGTCAGTTATCCTGGAAACAGGGCGGTGATTTACCGCGGAAACAGTGAGATCAGTTACCCCGGAAACAGGGCAGTCAGTTACCCCGGAAATCGGGCGGTCAGTTATCCTGGAAACAGGGTGGTCAGGTACCCCGGAAACAGGGAGATCAGTTACCCCGGAAACAGCGCGGTCAGTTACCCTGGAAACAGGGCAGTCAGTTACCCTGGAAACAGGGCAGTCAGTTATCCTGGAAAAAGGGCAGTCAGTTACCCCGGAAATAGGGAGGTCAGTTATCCTGGAAACAGGGCGGTTATTTACCGCGGAAACAGTGAGATCAGTTACCCCGGAAACAGGGCAGTCAGTTACCCCGGAAATCGGGCGGTCAGTTATCCTGGAAACAGGGTGGTCAGTTACCCCGGAAATAGGGAGGTCAGTTATCCTGGAAAGAGGGCGGTTATTTACCGCGGAAACAGTGAGATCAGTTACCCCGGAAACAGGGCAGTCAGTTACCCTGGAAACAGGGCAGTCAGTTATACTGGAAACAGGGTGGTCAGTGAGCATGGAAATAGGGTGGTCAGTTACCCCGGAAACAGGTTGATCAGTAATCGTGGAAACAGGGCAGCCAGTTACCCCGGAAACAGGGTGATCTGTTATCCTGGAAACAGGGCAGTCAGTTAGCCTGGAAACAGGGCAGTCAGTTACCCTGGAAACAGGGCAGTCAGTTACCCTGGAAACAGGGCAGTAAATTATCCCGGTAACAGTGCAGTCAGTTATCCCGGAAACAGGGTGATCAGTTACCCTGGAAACAGGGCAGTCAGTTAACCCGGAAACTGGGCAGTCAATTACCCTGGCAACAGGGCAGTCAGTTATCCCGGAAACAGGGTGATCAGTTACCCTGGAAACTGGGCAGTCAGTTAACCTGGAAACACGGCAGTCAGTTACCCCGGAAACAGGGGAGTCAGTTAGCCTGGAAACTGGGCAGTCAGTTACCCTGGAAACAGGGCAGTCAGTTATCCCGGAAACAGGGTGATCAGTTACCCTGGAAACAGGGCAGTCAGTTATCCCGCAAAAAGGGTGATCAGTTACCCTGGAAACTGGGCAGTCAGTTACCCTGGAAACAGGGCAGTCAGTTACCCCGGAAGCAGGGCAGTCAGTTACCCTGGAAAGAGGGCAGTCAGTTACCCCGGAAACTGGGCAGTCAGTTACCCTCGAAACAGGGCAGTCAGTCACCCTGGAACAGGTTAGTCAGTTACCCCGGAAAGAGGGTGATCAAATACCCCGGAAAAAGGGCAGTCAGTTCCCCTGGAAAGAGGGCAGTCAGTTACCCTGGAAACATGGCAGTCAGTTAACCTGGAAACAGGGCAGTCAGTTAACCTGGAAACAGGGCAGTCCGTTATCCTGGAAACAGGGTGGTCAGTTACCCCGGAAATAGGGAGGTCAGTTATCCTGGAAACAGGGCGGTCAGTTCCCCCGGAAACAGGGAGATCAGTTACCCCGGAAACAGGGCAGTCATTTACCCTGGAAACTGGGCAGTCAGTTATCCTGGAAACAGTGTGGTCAGTGACCCTGGAAACAGGGTGGTCAGTTATCCTGGAAACAGGGTGGTCAGTTATCCCGGAAACAGGGTGATCAGTTATCCTGGAAACAGGGCAGTCAGTTACCCCGGAAACAGGGCAGTCTTTTACCCTGGAAACTGGGCAGTCAGTTATCCTGGAAACAGTGTGGTTGGTCAGTGACCCTGGAAACAGGGTGGTCAGTTATCCTGGAAATAGGGCGGTCAGTTACCCCGGAAACAGGGCAGTCAGTTACCCCAGAAACAGGGTGATCAGTTACCCTGGAAACAGGGCAGTCAGTTATCCCGGAAACAGGGTGATCAGTTACCCTGGAAACAGGGCAGTCAGTTAGCCTGGAAACAGGGCAGTCAGTTACCCCGGAAACAGGGCAGTCAGTTACCCCGGAAACAGGGTGATCAGTTACCCTGGAAACAGTGCAGTCAGTTAGCCTGGAAACAGGGCAGTCAGTTACCCCGGAAACAGGGTGATCAGTTACCCTGGAAACAGGGCAGTCAGTTAGCCTGGAAACAGGGCAGTCAGTTACCCCGGAAACAGGGCAGTCAGTTATCCCGGAAGCAGGGCAGTCAGTTATCCTGGAAACAGGGCAGTCAGTTATCCTGGAAAAAGGGCGATCACTTGACCCGGAAATAGGGAGGTCAGTTATCCTGGAAACAGAGTGGTCAGTTACCCCGGAACCAGGGAGATCAGTTACCCCGGAAACAGGGCAGTCAGTTACCCTGGAAACAGGGCAGTCAATTCTCCTGGAAACAGGGCAGTCAGTTATCCTGGAAAAAGGGCGGTCAGTTACCCGGAAATATAGAGGTCAGTTATCCTGGAAACAGGGCGGTCAGTTACCCCGGAAACAGGGAGATCAGTTACCCCGGAAACAGGGCAGTCAGTTACCCTGGAAACAGGGCAGTCAGTTATCCTGGAAACAGGGTGGTCAGTGAGCCTGGAAATAGGGTGGTCAGTTACCCCAGAAACAGGGTGATCAGTAATCCTGGAAACAGGGCAGCCAGTTACCCCGGAAACAGGGTGATCAGTTATCCTGGAAACAGGGCAGTCAGTTAGCCTGGAAACAGGGCAGTCAGTTACCCTGGAAACAGGGCAGTCAGTTATCCCGGTAACAGGGCAGTCAGATATCCCGGAAACAGGGTGATCAGTTACCCTGGAAACAGGGCAGTCAGTTACCCCGGAAACAGGGCAGTCAATTACCCTGGAAACAGGGCAGTCAGTTATCCCGGAAACAGTGCAGTCAGTTATCCCGGAAACAGGGTGATCAGTTACCCTGGAAACTGGGCAGTCAGTTACCCTGGAAACAGGGCAGTCAGTTACCCCGGAAACAGGGCAGTCAGTTAGCCTGGAAACTGGGCAGTCAGTTACCCTGGAAACAGGGCAGTCAGTTCTTCCAGAAACAGGGTGATCAGTTACCCTGGAAACAGGGCAGTCAGTTATCCCGCAAAAAGGGTGATCAGTTACCCTGGAAACTGGGCAGTCAGTTACCGTGGAAACAGGGCAGTCAGTTACCCCGGAAGCAGGGCAGTCAGTTACCCTGGAAAGAGGGCAGTCAGTTACCCTGGAAACTGGGCAGTCAGTTACCCTGGAAACAGGGCAGTCAGTTATCCCGGAAACAGGGTGATCAGTTACCCTGGAAACAGGGCAGTCAGTTATCCCGGAAAAAGGGTGATCAGTTACCCTGGAAACTGGGCAGTCAGTTACCCAGGAAACAGGGCAGTCAGTTTCCCCGGAAACAGGGAAGTCAGTTACCCTGGAAACAGGGCAGTCAGTTACCCTGGAAGCATGGCAGTCAGTTACCCTGGAAAGAGGGCAGTCAGTTACCCCGGAAACTGGGCAGTCAGTTACCCTCGAAACAGGGCAGTCAGTCACCCTGGAACAGGTTAGTCAGTTACCCCGGAAACAGGGTGATCAGATACCCCGGAAAAAGGGCAGTCAGTTCCCCTGGAAAGAGGGCAGTCAGTTACCCTGGAAACAGGGCAGTCAGTTAACCTGGAAACAGGGCAGTCCGTTATCCTGGAAACAGGGCGGTCAGTTACCCCGGAAATAGGGAGGTCAGTTATCCTGGAAACAGGGCGGTCAGTTCCCCCGGAAACAGGGAGATCAGTTACCCCGGAAACAGGGCAGTCATTTACCCTGGAAACTGGGCAGTCAGTTATCCTGGAAACAGTGTGGTCAGTGACCCTGGAAACAGGGTAGTCAGTTATCCTGGAAACAGGGTGGTCGGTTATCCCGGAAACAGGGTGATCAGTTATCCTGGAAACAGGGCAGTCAGTTACCCCGGAAACAGGGCAGTCGTTTACCCTGGAAACTGGGCAGTCAGATATCCTGGAAACAGTGTGGTTGGTCAGTGTCCCTGGAAACAGGGTGGTCAGTTATCCTGGAAATAGGGCGGTCAGTTACCCCGGAAACAGGGCAGTCAGTTACCCCGGAAACAGGGTGATCAGTTACCCTGGAAACAGGGCAGTCAGTTATCCCGGAAACAGGGTGATCAGTTACCCTGGAAACAGGGCAGTCAGTTAGCCTGGAAACAGGGCAGTCAGTTACCCCGGAAACAGGGCAGTCAGTTACCCCGGAAACAGGGTGATCAGTTACCCTGGAAACAGTGCAGTCAGTTAGCCTGGAAACAGGGCAGTCAGTTACCCCGGAAACAGGGTGATCAGTTACCCTGGAAACAGGGCAGTCAGTTAGCCTGGAAACAGGGCAGTCAGTTACCCCGGAAACAGGGCAGTCAGTTATCCCGGAAGCAGGGCAGTCAGTTATCCTGGAAACAGGGCAGTCAGTTATCCTGGAAAAAGGGCGATCAGTTGACCCGGAAATAGGGAGGTCAGTTATCCTGGAAACCGGGAGATCAGTTACCCCGGAAACAGCGCGGTCAGTTAACCTGGAAACAGGGCAGTCAGTTACCCTGGAAACAGGGCAGTCAGTTATCCTGGAAAAAGGGCGGTCAGTTACCCCGGAAATATAGAGGTCAGTTATCCTGGAAACAGGGCGGTCAGTTACCCCGGAAACAGGGCAGTCAGTTATCCTGGAAACAGGGTGGTCAGGGAGCCTGGAAATAGGGTGGTCAGTTACCCCGGAAACAGGGTGATCAGTAATCCTGGAAACAGGGCAGCCAGTTACCCCGGAAACAGGGTGATCAGTTATCCTGGAAACAGGGCAGTCAGTTAGCCTGGAAACAGGGCAGTCAGTTACCCTGGAAACAGGGCAGTCAGTTATCCCGGTAACAGGGCAGTCAGTTATCCCGGAAACAGGGTGATCAGTTACCCTGGAAACAGGGCACTCAGTTACCCCGGAAACAGGGCAGTCAATTACCCTGGAAACAGGGCAGTCAGTTATCCAGGAAACAGTGCAGTCAGTTATCCCGGAAACAGGGTCATCAGTTACCCTGGAAACTGGGCAGTCAGTTACCCTGGAAACTGGGCAGTCAGTTACCCCGGAAACAGGGCAGTCAGTTCTTCCGGAAACAGGGTGATCAGTTACCCTGGAAACAGGGCAGTCAGTTATCCCGCAAAAAGGGTGATCAGTTACCCTGGAAACTGGGCAGTCAGTTACCGTGGAAACAGGGCAGTCAGTTACCCCGGAAGCAGGGCAGTCAGTTACCCTGGAAAGAGGGCAGTCAGTTACCCTGGAAACTGGGCAGTCAGTTACCCTGGAAACAGGGCAGTCAGTTATCCCGGAAACAGGGTGATCAGTTACCCTGGAAACAGGGCAGTCAGTTATCCCGGAAAAAGGGTGATCAGTTACCCTGGAAACTGGGCAGTCAGTTACCCTGGAAACAGGGCAGTCAGTTTCCCCGGAAACAGGGACGTCAGTTACACTGGAAACAGGGCAGTCAGTCACCCTGGAAACAGGTTAGTCAGTTACCCCGGAAACAGGGTGATCAGTTACCCCGGAAACAGGGCAGTCAGTTCCCCTGGAAACAGGGCAGTCAGTTACCCTGGAAACAGGGCAGTCAGTTACCCTGGAAACAGGGCAATGAGCTATCCCGGAAACAGGGCAGTCAGGTTTCCCGGAAACAGGGTGAACAGTTAACCTGGAAACTGGGCAGTCAGTTATACTGGAAACAGGGCAGTCAGTTATCCTGGAAACAGGGCAGTCAGTTATCCTGGAAACAGGGCGGTCAGATACCCCGGAAATCGGGCGGTCAGTTATCCTGGAAACAGGGTGGTCAGGTACCCCGGAAACAGGGAGATCAGTTACCCCGGAAACAGCGCGGTCACTTACCCTGGAAACAGGGCAGTCAGTTACCCTGGAAACAGGGCAGTCAGTTATCCTGGAAAAAGGGCAGTCAGTTACCCCGGAAATAGGGAGGTCAGTTATCCTGGAAACAGGGCGGTCAGTTACCGCGGAAACAGGGAGATCAGTTACCCCGGAAACAGGGCAGTCAGTTACCCTGGAAACAGGGCAGTCAGTTATCCTGGAAACAGGGTGGTCAGTGAGCCTGGAAGTAGGGCGGTCAGTTACCCCGGAAACAGGGCATTCAGTTATCCTGGAAACAGGGCAGTCAGTTATCCCGGAAAAAGGGTGATCAGTTACCCTGGAAACTGGGCAGTCAGTTACCCTGGAAACAGGGCAGTCAGTTTCCCCGGAAACAGGCAAGTCAGTTACCCTGGAAACAGGGCATTCAGTTATCCCGGAAACAGGGCAGTCAGTTATCCCGGAAAAAGGGTGATCAGTTACCCTGGAAACTGGGCAGTCAGTTACCCTGGAAACAGGGCAGTCAGTTTCCCCGGAAACAGGGGAGTCAGTTACCCTGGAAACAGGGCAGTCAGTTACCCTGGAAACAGGTTAGTCAGTTACCCCAGAAACAGGGTGATCAGTTACCCAGTAAACAGGGCTGTCAGTTCCCCTGGAAACAGGGCAGTCAGTTCCCCTGGAAAGAGGTTAGTCTTTTACCCCAGAAACAGGGTGATCAGGTACCCCGGAAACAGGGCAGTCAGTTCCCCTGGAAACAGGGCAGTCAGTTACCCTGGAAACAGGTTGGTCAGTTACCCCAGAAACAGGGTGATCAGTTACCCCGGAAACATGGCAGTCAGTTCCCCTGGAAACACGGCAGTCAGTTACCCTGGAAACAGGGCAGTGACCTATCCCGGAAACAGGGCAGTCAGTTATCCAGGAAACAGGGTGAACAGTTACCCTGGAAACTGGGCAGTCAGTTACCTTGCAAAAAGGGCGGTCAGTTACCCTGGAAACAGGGCAGTCAGTTAGCCTGGAAACAGGGCAGTCAGTTACCCAGGAAACAGGGCAGTCAGTTACCCTGGAAACAGGGTAGTCAGTCACCCTGGAAACAGGTTAGTCAGTTACCCCGGAAACAGGGCAGTCAATTACCCTGGAAACAGGGCAGTCAGTTATCCCGGAAACAGTGCAGTCAGTTATCCCGGAAACAGGGTGATCAGTTACCCTGGAAACTGGGCAGTCAGTTACCCTGGAAACAGGGCAGTCAGTTACCCCGGAAACAGGGCAGTCAGTTAGCCTGGAAACTGGGCAGTCAGTTACCCTGGAAACAGGGCAGTCAGTTCTTCCAGAAACAGGGTGGTCAGTGAGCCTGGAAATAGGGTGGTCAGTTACCCCAGAAACAGGGTGATCAGTAATCCTGGAAACAGGGCAGCCAGTTACCCCGGAAACAGGGTGATCAGTTATCCTGGAAACAGGGCAGTCAGTTAGCCTGGAAACAGAGCAGTCAGTTACCCTGGAAACAGGGCAGTCAGTTATCCCGGTAACAGGGCAGTCAGATATCCCGGAAACAGGGTGATCAGTTACCCTGGAAACAGGGCAGTCAGTTACCCCGGAAACAGGGCAGTCAATTACCCTGGAAACAGGGCAGTCAGTTATCCCGGAAACAGTGCAGTCAGTTATCCCGGAAACAGGGTGATCAGTTACCCTGGAAACTGGGCAGTCAGTTACCCTGGAAACAGGGCAGTCAGTTACCCCGGAAACAGGGCAGTCAGTTAGCCTGGAAACTGGGCAGTCAGTTACCCTGGAAACAGGGCAGTCAGTTCTTCCAGAAACAGGGTGATCAGTTACCCTGGAAACAGGGCAGTCAGTTATCCCGCAAAAAGGGTGATCAGTTACCCTGGAAACTGGGCAGTCAGTTACCGTGGAAACAGGGCAGTCAGTTACCCCGGAAGCAGGGCAGTCAGTTACCCTGGAAAGAGGGCAGTCAGTTACCCTGGAAACTGGGCAGTCAGTTACCCTGGAAACAGGGCAGTCAGTTATCCCGGAAACAGGGTGATCAGTTACCCTGGAAACAGGGCAGTCAGTTATCCCGGAAAAAGGGTGATCAGTTACCCTGGAAACTGGGCAGTCAGTTACCCAGGAAACAGGGCAGTCAGTTTCCCCGGAAACAGGGAAGTCAGTTACCCTGGAAACAGGGCAGTCAGTTACCCTGGAAGCATGGCAGTCAGTTACCCTGGAAAGAGGGCAGTCAGTTACCCCGGAAACTGGGCAGTCAGTTACCCTCGAAACAGGGCAGTCAGTCACCCTGGAACAGGTTAGTCAGTTACCCCGGAAACAGGGTGATCAGATACCCCGGAAAAAGGGCAGTCAGTTCCCCTGGAAAGAGGGCAGTCAGTTACCCTGGAAACAGGGCAGTCAGTTAACCTGGAAACAGGGCAGTCCGTTATCCTGGAAACAGGGCGGTCAGTTACCCCGGAAATAGGGAGGTCAGTTATCCTGGAAACAGGGCGGTCAGTTCCCCCGGAAACAGGGAGATCAGTTACCCCGGAAACAGGGCAGTCATTTACCCTGGAAACTGGGCAGTCAGTTATCCTGGAAACAGTGTGGTCAGTGACCCTGGAAACAGGGTAGTCAGTTATCCTGGAAACAGGGTGGTCGGTTATCCCGGAAACAGGGTGATCAGTTATCCTGGAAACAGGGCAGTCAGTTACCCCGGAAACAGGGCAGTCTTTTACCCTGGAAACTGGGCAGTCAGATATCCTGGAAACAGTGTGGTTGGTCAGTGACCCTGGAAACAGGGTGGTCAGTTATCCTGGAAATAGGGCGGTCAGTTACCCCGGAAACAGGGCAGTCAGTTACCCCGGAAACAGGGTGATCAGTTACCCTGGAAACAGGGCAGTCAGTTATCCCGGAAACAGGGTGATCAGTTACCCTGGAAACAGGGCAGTCAGTTAGCCTGGAAACAGGGCAGTCAGTTACCCCGGAAACAGGGCAGTCAGTTACCCCGGAAACAGGGTGATCAGTTACCCTGGAAACAGTGCAGTCAGTTAGCCTGGAAACAGGGCAGTCAGTTACCCCGGAAACAGGGTGATCAGTTACCCTGGAAACAGGGCAGTCAGTTAGCCAGGAAACAGGGCAGTCAGTTACCCCGGAAACAGGGCAGTCAGTTATCCCGGAAGCAGGGCAGTCAGTTATCCTGGAAACAGGGCAGTCAGTTATCCTGGAAAAAGGGCGATCAGTTGACCCGGAAATAGGGAGGTCAGTTATCCTGGAAACCGGGAGATCAGTTACCCCGGAAACAGCGCGGTCAGTTAACCTGGAAACAGGGCAGTCAGTTACCCTGGAAACAGGGCAGTCAGTTATCCTGGAAAAAGGGCGGTCAGTTACCCCGGAAATATAGAGGTCAGTTATCCTGGAAACAGGGCGGTCAGTTACCCCGGAAACAGGGCAGTCAGTTATCCTGGAAACAGGGTGGTCAGGGAGCCTGGAAATAGGGTGGTCAGTTACCCCGGAAACAGGGTGATCAGTAATCCTGGAAACAGGGCAGCCAGTTACCCCGGAAACAGGGTGATCAGTTATCCTGGAAACAGGGCAGTCAGTTAGCCTGGAAACAGGGCAGTCAGTTACCCTGGAAACAGGGCAGTCAGTTATCCCGGTAACAGGGCAGTCAGTTATCCCGGAAACAGGGTGATCAGTTACCCTGGAAACAGGGCACTCAGTTACCCCGGAAACAGGGCAGTCAATTACCCTGGAAACAGGGCAGTCAGTTACCCTGGAAACAGTGCAGTCAGTTATCCCGGAAACAGGGTCATCAGTTACCCTGGAAACTGGGCAGTCAGTTACCCTGGAAACTGGGCAGTCAGTTACCCCGGAAACAGGGCAGTCAGTTCTTCCGGAAACAGGGTGATCAGTTACCCTGGAAACAGGGCAGTCAGTTATCCCGCAAAAAGGGTGATCAGTTACCCTGGAAACTGGGCAGTCAGTTACCGTGGAAACAGGGCAGTCAGTTACCCCAGAAGCAGGGCAGTCAGTTACCCTGGAAAGAGGGCAGTCAGTTACCCTGGAAACTGGGCAGTCAGTTACCCTGGAAACAGGGCAGTCAGTTATCCCGGAAACAGGGTGATCAGTTACCCTGGAAACAGGGCAGTCAGTTATCCCGGAAAAAGGGTGATCAGTTACCCTGGAATCTGGGCAGTCAGTTACCCTGGAAACAGGGCAGTCAGTTTCCCCGGAAACAGGGACGTCAGTTACACTGGAAACAGGGCAGTCAGTCACCCTGGAAACAGGTTAGTCAGTTACCCCGGAAACAGGGTGATCAGTTACCCCGGAAACAGGGCAGTCAGTTCCCCTGGAAACAGGGCAGTCAGTTACCCTGGAAACAGGGCAGTCAGTTACCCTGGAAACAGGGCAATGAGCTATCCCGGAAACAGGGCAGTCAGGTTTCCCGGAAACAGGGTGAACAGTTAACCTGGAAACTGGGCAGTCAGTTATACTGGAAACAGGGCAGTCAGTTATCCTGGAAACAGGGCAGTCAGTTATCCTGGAAACAGGGCGGTCAGATACCCCGGAAATCGGGCGGTCAGTTATCCTGGAAACAGGGTGGTCAGGTACCCCGGAAACAGGGAGATCAGTTACCCCGGAAACAGCGCGGTCACTTACCCTGGAAACAGGGCAGTCAGTTACCCTGGAAACAGGGCAGTCAGTTATCCTGGAAAAAGGGCAGTCAGTTACCCCGGAAATAGGGAGGTCAGTTATCCTGGAAACAGGGCGGTCAGTTACCGCGGAAACAGGGAGATCAGTTACCCCGGAAACAGGGCAGTCAGTTACCCTGGAAACAGGGCAGTCAGTTATCCTGGAAACAGGGTGGTCAGTGAGCCTGGAAATAGGGCGGTCAGTTACCCCGGAAACAGGGCATTCAGTTATCCTGGAAACAGGGCAGTCAGTTATCCCGGAAAAAGGGTGATCAGTTACCCTGGAAACTGGGCAGTCAGTTACCCTGGAAACAGGGCAGTCAGTTTCCCCGGAAACAGGCAAGTCAGTTACCCTGGAAACAGGGCATTCAGTTATCCCGGAAACAGGGCAGTCAGTTATCCCGGAAAAAGGGTGATCAGTTACCCTGGAAACTGGGCAGTCAGTTACCCTGGAAACAGGGCAGTCAGTTTCCCCAAAAAACAGGGGAGTCAGTTACCCTGGAAACAGGGCAGTCAGTTACCCTGGAAACAGGTTAGTCAGTTACCCCAGAAACAGGGTGATCAGTTACCCAGGAAACAGGGCTGTCAGTTCCCCTGGAAACAGGGCAGTCAGTTACCCTGGAAAGAGGTTAGTCTTTTACCCCAGAAACAGGGTGATCAGTTACCCCGGAAACAGGGCAGTCAGTTCCCCTGGAAACTGGGCAGTCAGTTACCCTGGAAACAGGTTGGTCAGTTACCCCAGAAACAGGGTGATCAGTTACCCCGGAAACATGGCAGTCAGTTCCCCTGGAAACACGGCAGTCAGTTACCCTGGAAACAGGGCAGTGACCTATCCCGGAAACAGGGCAGTCAGTTATCCAGGAAACAGGGTGAACAGTTACCCTGGAAACTGGGCAGTCAGTTACCTTGCAAAAAGGGCGGTCAGTTACCCTGGAAACAGGGCAGTCAGTTAGCCTGGAAACAGGGCAGTCAGTTACCCAGGAAACAGGGCAGTCAGTTACCCTGGAAACAGGGTAGTCAGTTATCCAGGAAACAGGGTGGTCAGTGAGCCTGGAAACAGGGTGGTCAGTTACCCCGGAAACAGGGTGATCAGTTATCCTGGAAACAGGGCGGCCAGTTACCCCAGAAACAGGGTGATCAGATATCCTGGAAACAGGGCAGTTAGTTAGCCTGGAAACAGGGCAGTCAGTTACCCCGGAAACAGGGCAGTCAGTTACCCTGGAAACAGGGCAGTCAGTTATCCCGGAAACAGGGCAGTCAGTTATCCCGGAAACAGGGCGGTCAGTTACCCCGGAAATCGGGCAGTCAGTTATCCTGGAAACAGGGTGGTCAGGTACCCCGGAAACAGATAGATCAGTTACCCCGGAAACAGCGCGGCCATTTACCCTGGAAACAGGGCAGTCAGTTTCCCTGGAAACAGGGCAGTCAGTTATCCTGGAAAAAGGGCAGTCAGTTACCCCGGAAATAGGGAGGTCAGTTATCCTGGAAACAGGGCGGTCAGTTACCGCGGAAACAGGGAGATCAGTTACCCCGGAAACAGGGCAGTCAGTGACCCTGGAAACAGGGCAGTCAGTTATCCTGGAAACAGGGTGGTCAGTGAGCCTGGAAATAGGGCGGTCAGTTACCCCGGAAGCAGGGCATTCAGTTATCCTGGAAACAGGGCAGTCAGTTATCCCGGAAAAAGGGTAGTCAGTTTCCCCGGAAACAGGGAAGTCAGTTACCCTGGAAACAGGGCAGTCAGTCACCCTGGAAGCAGGGCAGTCAGTTACCCTGGAAAGAGGGCAGTCAGTTACCCCGGAAACTGGGCAGTCAGTTACCCTCGAAACAGGGCAGTCAGTCACCCTGGAACAGGTTAGTCAGTTACCCCGGAAACAGGGTGATCAGATACCCCGGAAAAAGGGCAGTCAGTTCCCCTGGAAAGAGGGCAGTCAGTTACCCTGGAAACAGGGCAGTCAGTTAACCTGGAAACAGGGCAGTCAGTTAACCTGGAAACAGGGCAGTCCGTTATCCTGGAAACAGGGCGGTCAGTTACCCCGGAAATAGGGAGGTCAGTTATCCTGGAAACAGGGCGGTCAGTTCCCCCGGAAACAGGGAGATCAGTTACCCCGGAAACAGGGCAGTCATTTACCCTGGAAACTGGGCAGTCAGTTATCCTGGAAACAGTGTGGTCAGTGACCCTGGAAACAGGGTGGTCAGTTATCCTGGAAACAGGGTGGTCAGTTATCCCGGAAACAGGGTGATCAGTTATCCTGGAAACAGGGCAGTCAGTTACCCCGGAAACAGGGCAGTCTTTTACCCTGGAAACTGGGCAGTCAGTTATCCTGGAAACAGTGTGGTTGGTCAGTGACCCTGGAAACAGGGTGGTCAGTTATCCTGGAAATAGGGCGGTCAGTTACCCCGGAAACAGGGCCGTCAGTTACCCCGGAAACAGGGTGATCAGTTACCCTGGAAACAGGGCAGTCAGTTATCCCGGAAACAGGGTGATCAGTTACCCTGGAAACAGGGCAGTCAGTTAGCCTGGAAACAGGGCAGTCAGTTACCCCGGAAACAGGGCAGTCAGTTACCCCGGAAACAGGGTGATCAGTTACCCTGGAAACAGTGCAGTCAGTTAGCCTGGAAACAGGGCAGTCAGTTACCCCGGAAACAGGGTGATCAGTTACCCTGGAAACAGGGCAGTCAGTTAGCCTGGAAACAGGGCAGTCAGTTACCCCGGAAACAGGGCAGTCAGTTATCCCGGAAGCAGGGCAGTCAGTTATCCTGGAAACAGGGCAGTCAGTTATCCTGGAAAAAGGGCGATCAGTTGACCCGGAAATAGGGAGGTCAGTTATCCTGGAAACAGCGCGGTCAGTTACCCCGGAACCAGGGAGATCAGTTACCCCGGAAACAGGGCAGTCAGTTACCCTGGAAACAGGGCAGTCAGTTATCCTGGAAACAGGGCGGTCAGTTACCCCGGAAATAGGGCGGTCAGTTTTCATGGAAACAGGGTGGTCAGGTACCCCGGAAACCGGGAGATCAGTTACCCCGGAAACAGCGCGGTCAGTTAACCTGGAAACAGGGCAGTCAGTTACCCTGGAAACAGGGCAGTCAGTTATCCTGGAAAAAGGGCGGTCTGTTACCCCGGAAATATAGAGGTCAGTTATCCTGGAAACAGGGCGGTCAGTTACCCCGGAAACAGGGAGATCAGTTACCCCGGAAACAGGGCAGTCAGTTACCCTGGAAACAGGGCAGTCAGTTATCCTGGAAACAGGGTGGTCAGTGAGCCTGGAAATAGGGTGGTCAGTTACCCCGGAAACAGGGTGATCAGTAATCCTGGAAACAGGGCAGCCAGTTACCCCGGAAACAGGGTGATCAGTTATCCTGGAAACAGGGCAGTCAGTTAGCCTGGAAACAGGGCAGTCAGTTACCCTGGAAACAGGGCAGTCAGTTATCCCGGTAACAGGGCAGTCAGTTATCCCGGAAACAGGGTGATCAGTTACCCTGGAAACAGGGCAGTCAGTTACCCCGGAAACAGGGCAGTCAATTACCCTGGAAACAGGGCAGTCAGTTATCCCGGAAACAGTGCAGTCAGTTATCCCGGAAACAGGGTGATCAGTTACCCTGGAAACTGGGCAGTCAGTTACCCTGGAAACAGGGCAGTCAGTTACCCCGGAAACAGGGCAGTCAGTTAGCCTGGAAACTGGGCAGTCAGTTACCCTGGAAACAGGGCAGTCAGTTCTTCCGGAAACAGGGTGATCAGTTACCCTGGAAACAGGGCAGTCAGTTATCCCGCAAAAAGGGTGATCAGTTACCCTGGAAACTGGGCAGTCAGTTACCGTGGAAACAGGGCAGTCAGTTACCCCGGAAGCAGGGCAGTCAGTTACCCTGGAAAGAGGGCAGTCAGTTACCCTGGAAACTGGGCAGTCAGTTACCCTGGAAACAGGGCAGTCAGTTATCCCGGAAACAGTTTGATCAGTTACCCTGGAAACAGGGCAGTCAGTTATCCCGGAAAAAGGGTGATCAGTTACCCTGGAAACTGGGCAGTCAGTTACCCTGGAAACAGGGCAGTCAGTTTCCCCGGAAACAGGGAAGTCAGTTACCCTGGAAACAGGGCAGTCAGTCACCCTGGAAACAGGTTAGTCAGTTACCCCGGAAACAGGGTGATCAGTTTCCCCGGAAACAGGGCAGTCAGTTCCCCTGGAAACAGGGCAGTCAGTTACCCTGGAAACAGGGCAGTCAGTTACCCTGGAAACAGGGCAATGAGCTATCCCGGAAACAGGGCAGTCAGGTTTCCCGGAAACAGGGTGAACAGTTAACCTGGAAACTGGGCAGTCAGTTATACTGGAAACAGGGCAGTCAGTTATCCTGGAAACAGGGCAGTCAGTTATCCTGGAAACAGGGCGGTCAGTTACCCCGGAAATCGGGCGGTCAGTTATCCTGGAAACAGGGTGGTCAGGTACCCCGGAAACAGGGAGATCAGTTACCCCGGAAACAGCGCGGTCAGTTACCCTGGAAACAGGGCAGTCAGTTACCCTGGAAACAGGGCAGTCAGTTATCCTGGAAAAAGGGCAGTCAGTTACCCCGGAAATAGGGAGGTCAGTTATCCTGGAAACAGGGCGGTCAGTTACCGCGGAAACAGGGAGATCAGTTACCCCGGAAACAGGGCAGTCAGTTACCCTGGAAACAGGGCAGTCAGTTATGCTGGAAACAGGGTGGTCAGTGAGCCTGGAAATAGGGCGGTCAGTTACCCCGGAAAAAGGGCATTCAGTTATCCTGGAAACAGGGCAGTCAGTTATCCCGGAAAAAGGGTGATCAGTTACCCTGGAAACTGGGCAGTCAGTTACCCTGGAAACAGGGCAGTCAGTTTCCCCGGAAACAGGGAGGTCAGTTACCCTGGAAACAGGGCAGTCAGTCACCCTGGAAACAGGGCATTCAGTTATCCCGGAAACAGGGCAGTCAGTTATCCCGGAAAAAGGGTGATCAGTTACCCTGGAAACTGGGCAGTCAGTTACCCTGGAATCAGGGCAGTCAGTTTCCCCGGAAACAGGGGAGTCAGTTACCCTGGAAACAGGGCAGTCAGTTACCCAGGAAACAGGGTGATAAGTTACCCCGGAAACATGGCAGTCAGTTCCCCTGGAAACACGGCAGTCAGTAACCCTGGAAACAGGGCAGTGACCTATCCCGGAAACAGGGCAGTCAGTTATCCAGGAAACAGGGTGAACAGTTACCCTGGAAACGGGGCAGTCAGTTACCTTGCAAAAAGGGCGGTCAGTTACCCTGGAAACAGGGCAGTCAGTTAGCCTGGAAACAGGGCAGTCAGTTACCCCGGAAACAGGGCAGTCAGTTACCCTGGAAACAGGGTAGTCAGTTATCCCGGAAACAGGGTGGTCAGTGAGCCTGGAAACAGGGTGGTCAGTTACCCCGGAAACAGGGTGATCAGTTATCCTGGAAACAGGGCGGCCAGTTACCCCAGAAACAGGGTGATCAGATATCCTGGAAACAGGGCAGTTAGTTAGCCTGGAAACAGGGCAGTCAGTTACCCCGGAAACAGGGCAGTCAGTTACCCTGGAAACAGGGCAGTCAGTTATCCCGGAAACAGGGCAGTCAGTTATCCCGGAAACAGGGTGATCAATTACCCTGGAAACAGGGCAGTCAGTTACCCCGGAAACAGGGCAGTCAGTTACGCTGGAAACAGGGCAGTCAGTTAGCCTGGAAACAGGGCAGTCAGTTACCCCGGAAACAGGGCAGTCAGTTACCCTGGAAACAGGGTAGTCAGTTATCCCGGAAACAGGGTGGTCAGTGAGCCTGGAAACAGGGTGGTCAGTTACCCCGGAAACAGGGTGATCAGTTATCCTGGAAACATGGCGGCCAGTTACCCCAGAAACAGGGTGATCAGATATCCTGGAAACAGGGCAGTTAGTTAGCCTGGAAACAGGGCAGTCAGTTACCCCGGAAACAGGGCAGTCAGTTACCCTGGAAACAGGGCAGTCAGTTATCCCACAAACAGTGCAGTCAGTTATCCCGGAAACAGGGTGATCAGTTACCCTGGAAACTGGGCAGTCAGTTAACCTGGAAACAGGGCAGTCAGTTACACCGGAAACAGGGCAGTCCGTTAGCCTGGAAACTGGGCAGTCAGTTACCCTGGAAGCAGGGCAGTCAGTTATCCCGGAAACAGCGTGATCAGTTAACCTGCAAACAGGGCAGTCAGTTATCACGCAAAAAGGGTGATCAGTTACCCTGGAAACTTTGCAGTCAGTTACCCTGGAAACAGGGCAGTCAGTTACGCCGGAAGCAGGGCAGTCAGTTACCCTGGAAACAGGGCAGTCAGTTACCCCGGAAACTGGGCAGTCAGTTACCCTTGAAACAGGGCAGTCAGTCACCCTGGAACAGGTTAGTCATTTACCCCGGAAACAGGGTGATCAGTTACCCCGGAAACAGGGCAGTCAGTTAACCTGGAAATAGGACAGTCAGTTATCCTGGAAACAGGGCAGTCAGTTAACCTTGAAACAGGGCAGTCAGTTATCCGGGAAACAGGGCAGTCAGTTAACCTGGAAACAGGGCGGTCAGTTACCCCGGAAATAGGGAGGTCAGTTATCCTGGAAACAGGGCGGTCAGTTACCCCGGAAACAGGGAGATCAGTTACCCCGGAAACAGGGCAGTCAGTTACACTGGAAACAGGGCTGTCAGTTATCCTGGAAACAGGGTGTTCAGTTACCCGGGAAATAGGGCGGTCAGTTATCCTGGAAACAGGGCGGTCAGTTACCCCGGAAACAGGGCAGTCAGTTATCCCGGAAAAAGGGTGATCAGTTACCCTGGAAACTGGGCAGTCAGTTACCCTGGAAACAGGGCAGTCAGTTTCTCCGGAAACAGGGCAGTCAGTTACCCTGGAAACAGGGCAATCAGTTACCCCGGAAACTGGGCAGTCAGTTACACTGGAAACAGGGCATTCAGTTATCCCGGAAACAGGGCAGTCAGTTATCCCGGAAAAAGGGTGATCAGTTACCCTGGAAACTGGGCAGTCAGTTACCCTGGAAACAGGGCAGTCAGTTTCCCCGGAAACAGGGAAGTCAGTTACGCTTGAAACAGGGCAGTCAGTCACCCTGGAAACAGGTTAGTCAGTTAGCCCGGAAACAGGGTGATCAGTTACCCTGGAAACAGGGCAGTCATTTCCCCTGGAAACAGGGCATTCAGTTACCCTGGAAACAGGGCAGTCAGTTACACTGGAAACAGGGCAGTGAGCTATGCCGGAAACAGGGCAGTTAGGTTTCCCGGAAACAGGGTGAACAGTTAATCTGGAAACAGGGCAGTCAGTTATCCTGGAAACAGGGCAGTCAGTTATCCTGGAAACAGGGCGGTCAGTTACCCCGGAAATAGGGCGGTCAGTTTTCCTGGAAACAGGGTGGTCAGGTACCCCGGAAACAGGGAGATCAGTTACCCCGGAAACAGCACGGTCAGTTAACCTGGAAACAGGGCAGTCAGTTACCCTGGAAACAGGGCAGTCAGTTATCCTGGAAAAAGGGCGGTCAGTTACCCCGGAAATAGGGAGGTCAGTTATCCTGGAAACAGGGCGGTCAGTTACCCCGGAAACAGGGAGATCAGTTACCCCGGAAACAGGGCAGTCAGTTACCCTGGAAACAGGGCAGTCAGTTATCCTGGAAACAGGGTGGTCAGTGAGCCTGGAAATAGGGTGGTCAGTTACCCCAGAAACAGGTTGATCAGTAATCCTGGAAACAGGGCAGCCAGTTACCCCGGAAACAGGGTGATCTGTTATCCTGGAAACAGGGCAGTCAGTTTGCCTGGAAACAGGGCAGTCAGTTACCCCGGAAACAGGGCAGTCAGTTACCCTGGAAACAGGGCAGTAAATTATCCCGGTAACAGGGCAGTCAGTTATCCCGGAAACAGGGTGATCAGTTACCCTGGAAACAGGGCAGTCAGTTAACCCGGAAACAGGGCAGTCAATTACCCTGGCAACAGGGCAGTCAGTTATCCCGGAAACAGGGTGATCAGTTACCCTGGAAACTGGGCAGTCAGTTAATCTGGAAACACGGCAGTCAGATACCCCGGAAACAGGGCAGTCAGTTAGCCTGGAAACTGGGCAGTCAGTTACCCTGGAAACAGGGCAGTCAGTTAGCCCGGAAACAGGGTGATCAGTTCCCCTGGAAACAGGGCAGTCAGTTATCCCGCAAAAAGGGTGATCAGTTACCCTGGAAACTGGGCAGTCAGTTACCCTGGAAACAGGGCAGTCAGTTACCCCGGAAGCAGGGCAGTCAGTTACCCTGGAAAGAGGGCAGTCAGTTACCCCGGAAACTGGGCAGTCAGTTACCATCGAAACAGGGCAGTCAGTCACCCTGGAACAGGTTAGTCAGTTACCCCGGAAACAGGGTGATCAGATACCCCGGAAAAAGGGCAGTCAGTTCCCCTGGAAAGAGGGCAGTCAGTTACCCTGGAAACAGGGCAGTCAGTTAACCTGGAAACAGGGCAGTCCGTTATCCTGGAAACAGGGCGGTCAGTTACCCCGGAAATAGGGAGGTCAGTTATCCTGGAAACAGGGAGATCAGTTACCCCGGAAACAGGGCAGTCATTTACCCTGGAAACTGGGCAGTCAGTTATCCTGGAAACAGTGTGGTCAGTGACCCTGGAAACAGGGTGGTCAGTTATCCTGGAAACAGGGTGGTCAGTTACCCCGGACAACAGGGTGATCAGTTATCCTGGAAACAGGGCAGTCAGTTACCCCGGAAACAGGGCAGTCTTTTACCCTGGAAACTGGGCAGTCAGTTATCCTGGAAACAGTGTGGTTGGTCAGTGACCCTGGAAACAGGGTGGTCAGTTATCCTGGAAATAGGGCGGTCAGTTACCCCGGAAACAGGGCAGTCAGTTACCCCGGAAACAGAGTGATCAGTTACCCTGGAAACAGGGCAGTCAGTTATCCCGGAAACAGGGTGATCAGTTACCCTGGAAACAGGGCAGTCAGTTAGCCTGGAAACAGGGCAGTCAGTTACCCCGGAAACAGGGAAGTCAATTACCCCGGAAACAGGGTGATCAGTTACCCTGGAAACAGTGCAGTCAGTTAGCCTGGAAACAGGGCAGTCAGTTACCCCGGAAACAGGGTGATCAGTTACCCTGGAAACAGGGCAGTCAGTTAGCCTGGAAACAGGGCAGTCAGTTACCCCGGAAACAGGGCAGTCAGTTATCCCGGAAGCAGGGCAGTCAGTTATCCTGGAAACAGGGCAGTCAGTTATCCTGGAAAAAGGGCGATCAGTTGCCCCGGAAATAGGGAGGTCAGTTATCCTGGAAACAGGGTGGTCAGTTACCCGGGAAATAGGGCGGTCAGTTATCCTGGAAACAGGGCGGTCAGTTACCCCGGAAACAGGGCAGTCAGTTATCCCGGAAAAAGGGTGATCAGTTACCCTGGAAACTGGGCAGTCAGTTACCCTGGAAACAGGGCAGTCAGTTTCCCCGGAAACAGGGCAGTCAGTTACCCTGGAAACAGGGCAGTCAGTTACCCCGGAAACTGGGCAGTCAGTTACACTGGAAACAGGGCATTCAGTTATCCCGGAAACAGGGCAGTCAGTTATCCCGGAAAAAGGGTGATCAGTTACCCTGGAAACTGGGCAGTCAGTTACCCTGGAAACAGGGCAGTCAGCTTCCCCGGAAACAGGGAAGTCAGTTACGCTTGAAACAGGGCAGTCAGTCACCCTGGAAACAGGTTAGTCAGTTAGCCCGGAAACAGGGTGATCAGTTACCCTGGAAACAGGGCAGTCATTTCCCCTGGAAACAGGGCAGTCAGTTACCCTGGAAACAGGGCAGTCAGTTACCCTGGAAACAGGGCAGTGAGCTCTGCCGGAAACAGGGCAGTCAGGTTTCCCGGAAACAGGGTGAACAGTTAATCTGGAAACAGGGCAGTCAGTTATCCTGGAAACAGGGCGGTCAGTTACCCCGGAAATAGGGCGGTCAGTTTTCCTGGAAACAGGGTGGTCAGGTACCCCGGAAACAGGGAGATCAGTTACCCCGGAAACAGGGCAGTCAGTTACCCTGGAAACAGGGCAGTCAGTTATCCTGGAAACAGGGCAGTCAGTTACCCTGGAAAGAGGGCAGTCAGTTATCCTGGAAACAGGGTGGTCAGTGAGCCTGGAAATAGGGTGGTCAGTTACCCCGGAAACAGGTTGATCAGTAATCCTGGAAACAGGGCAGCCAGTTACCCCGGAAACAGGGTGATCTGTTATCCTGGAAACAGGGCAGTCAGTTAGCCTGGAAACAGGGCAGTCAGTTACCCCGGAAACAGGGCAGTCAGTTACCCTGGAAACAGGGCAGTAAATTATCCCGGTAACAGGGCAGTCAGTTATCCCGGAAACAGGGTGATCAGTTACCCTGGAAACAGGGCAGTCAGTTAACCCGGAAACAGGGCAGTCAATTACCCTGGCAACAGGGCAGTCAGTTATCCCGGAAACAGGGTGATCAGTTACCCTGGAAACTGGGCAGTCAGTTAACCTGGAAACACGGCAGTCAGTTACCCCGGAAACAGGGCAGTCAGTTAGCCTGGAAACTGGGCAGTCAGTTACCCTGGAAACAGGGCAGTCAGTTATCCCGGAAACAGGGTGATCAGTTACCCTGGAAACAGGGCAGTCAGTTATCCCGCAAAAAGGGTGATCAGTTACCCTGGAAAGTGGGCAGTCAGTTACCCTGGAAACAGGGCAGTCAGTTACCCCGGAAGCAGGGCAGTCAGTTACCCTGGAAAGAGGGCAGTCAGTTACCCCGGAAACTGGGCAGTCAGTTACCCTCGAAACAGGGCAGTCAGTCACCCTGGAACAGGTTAGTCAGTTACCCCGGAAACAGGGTGATCAGATACCCCGGAAAAAGGGCAGTCAGTTCCCCTGGAAAGAGGGCAGTCAGTTAACCTGGAAACAGGGCAGTCAGTTAACCTGGAAACAGGGCAGTCCGTTATCCTGGAAACAGGGCGGTCAGTTACCCCGGAAATAGGGAGGTCAGTTATCCTGGAAACAGGGAGATCAGTTACCCCGGAAACAGGGCAGTCATTTACCCTGGAAACTGGGCAGTCAGTTATCCTGGAAACAGTGTGGTCAGTGACCCTGGAAACAGGGTGGTCAGTTATCCTGGAAACAGGGTGGTCAGTTACCCCGGACAACAGGGTGATCAGTTATCCTGGAAACAGGGCAGTCAGTTATCCTGGAAACAGTGTGGTCAGTTACCCGGGAAATAGGGCGGTCAGTTATCCTGGAAACAGGGCGGTCAGTTACCCCGGAAACAGGGCAGTCAGTTATCCCAGAAAAAGGGTGATCAGTTACCCTGGAAACTGGGCAATCAGTTACCCTGGAAACAGGGCAGTCAGTTTCCCCGGAAACAGGGCAGTCAGTTACCCTGGAAACAGGGCAGTCAGTTACCCCGGAAACTGGGCAGTCAGTTACACTGGAAACAGGGCATTCAGTTATCCCGGAAACAGGGCAGTCAGTTATCCCGGAAAAAGGGTGATCAGTTACCCTGGAAACTGGGCAGTCAGTTACCCTGGAAACAGGGCAGTCAGTTTCCCCGGAAACAGGGAAGTCAGTTACGCTTGAAACAGGGCAGTCAGTCACCCTGGAAACAGGTTAGTCAGTTAGCCCGGAAAAAGGGTGATCAGTTACCCTGGAAACAGGGCAGTCATTTCCCCTGGAAACAGGGCAGTCAGTTACCCTGGAAACAGGGCAGTCAGTTACCCTGGAAACAGGGCAGTGAGCTATGCCGGAAACAGGGCAGTCAGGTTTCCCGGAAACAGGGTGATCAGTTATCCTGGAAACAGGGCTGTCAGTTAGCCTGGAAACAGGGCAGTCAGTTACCCTGGAAACAGGGCAGTCAGTTATCTCGGTAACAGGGCAGTCAGTTATCCCGGAAACAGGGTGATCAGGTACCCTGGAAACAGGGCAGTCAGTTACCCCGGAAACAGGGCAGTCAATTACCCTGGAAACAGGGCAGTCAGTTATCCCGGAAACAGGGTGATCAGTTACCCTGGAAACTGGGCAGTCAGTTAAACTGGAAACAGGGCAGTCAGTTACCCCGGAAACAGGGCAGTCAGTTAGCCTGGAAACTGGGCAGTCAGTTACCCTGGAAACAGGGCAGTCAGTTCTTCCGGAAACAGGGTGATCAGTTACCCTGGAAACAGGGCAGTCAGTTATCCCGCAAAAAGGGTGATCAGTTACCCTGGAAACTGGGCAGTCAGTTACCGTGGAAACAGGGCAGTCAGTTACCCCGGAAGCAGGGCAGTCAGTTATCCTGGAAAGAGGGCAGTCAGTTACCCTGGAAACTGGGCAGTCAGTTACCCTGGAAACAGGGCAGTCAGTTATCCCGGAAACAGGGTGATCAGTTACCCTGGAAACAGGGCAGTCAGTTATCCCGGAAAAAGGGTGATCAGTTACCCTGGAAACTGGGCAGTCAGTTACCCTGGAAACAGGGCAGTCAGTTTCCCCGGAAACAGGGAAGTCAGCTACCCTTGAAACAGGGCAGTCAGTCACCCTGGAAACAGGTTAGTCAGTTACCCCGGAAACAGTGTGATCAGTTACCCCGGAAACAGGGCAGTCAGTTCCCCTGGAAACAGGGCAGTCAGTTACCCTGGAAACAGGGCAGTCAGTTACCCTGGAAACAGGGCAATGAGCTATCCCGGAAACAGGGCAGTCAGGTTTCCCGGAAACAGGGTGAACAGTTAACCTGGAAACTGGGCAGTCAGTTACCCTGGAAACAGGGCAGTCAGTTATCCTGGAAACAGGGCAGTCAGTTATCCTGGAAACAGGGCGGTCAGTTACCCCGGAAATCGGGCGGTCAGTTATCCTGGAAACAGGGCAGTCAGTTATCCTGGAAACAGGGTGGTCAGTGAGCCTGGAAATAGGGTGGTCAGTTACCCCGGAAACAGGGCAGTCAGTTATCCCGGAAAAAGGGTGATCAGTTACCCTGGAAACTGGGCAGTCAGTTACCCTGGAAACAGGGCAGTCAGTTTCCCCGGAAACAGGGAAGTCAGTTACCCTGGAAACAGGGCAGTCAGTCACCCTGGAAACAGGGCATTCAGTTATCCTGGAAACAGGGCAGTCAGTTATCCCGGAAAAAGGGTGATCAGTTACCCTGGAAACTGGGCAGTCAGTTACCCTGGAAACAGGGCAGTCAGTTTCCCCGGAAACAGGGAAGTCAGTTACCCTGGACACAGGGCAGTCAGTTACCCTGGAAACAGGTTAGTCAGTTACCCCAGAAACAGGGTGATCAGTTACCCAGGAAACAGGGTGGTCAGTTCCCTTGGAAACAGGGCAGTCAGTTACACTGGAAAGAGGTTAGTCTGTTACCCCAGAAACAGGGTGATCAGTTACCCCGGAAACAGGGCAGTCAGTTCCCCTGGAAACAGGGCAGTCAGTTACCCTGGAAACAGGTTGGTCAGTTACCCCAGAAACAGGGTGATCAGTTACCCCGGAAACATGGCAGTCAGTTCCCCTGGAAACACGGCATTCAGTTACCCTGGAAACAGGGCAGTGACCTATCCCGGAAACAGGGCAGTCAGTTATCCAGGAAACAGGGTGAACAGTTACCCTGGAAACTGGGCAGTCAGTTACCTTGCAAAAAGGGCGGTCAGATACCCTGGAAACAGGGTGGTCAGTTACCCCGGAAACAGCGTGATCAGTTACCCTGGAAACAGGGCGGCCAGTTACCCCGGAAACAGGGTGATCAGATATCCTGGAAACAGGGCAGTTAGTTAGCCTGGAAACAGGGCAGTCAGTTACCCCGGAAACATGGCAGTCAGTTACCCTGGAAACAGGGCAGTCAGTTATCCCGGAAACAGGGCAGTCAGTTATCCCGGAAACAGGGTGATCAATTACCCTGGAAACAGGGCAGTCAGTTACCCCGGAAACAGGGCAGTCAGTTAACCTGGAAACAGGGCAGTCAGTTATCCCGCAAACAGTGCAGTCAGTTATCCCGGAAACAGGGTGATCAGTTACCCTGGAAACTGGGCAGTCAGTTAACCTGGAAACAGGGCAGTCAGTTACCCTGGAAGCCGGGCAGTCAGTTATCCCGGAAACAGCGTGATCAGTTAACCTGCAAACAGGGCAGTCAGTTATCACGCAAAAAGGGTGATCAGTTACCCTGGAAACTGGGCAGTCAGTTACCCTGGAAACAGGGCAGTCAGTTACGCCGGAAGCAGGGCAGTCAGTTACCCTGGAAATAGGGCAGTCAGTTACCCCGGAAACAAGGCAGTCAGTTACCCTTGAAACAGGGCAGTCAGTTACCCTGGAAACAGGGCAGTCAGTTAACCTTGAAACAGGGCAGTCAGTTATCCGGGAAACAGGGCAGTCAGTTAACCTGGAAACAGGGAGATCAGTTATCCCGGAAAAAGGGTGATCAGTTACCCTGGAAACTGGGCAATCAGTTACCCTGGAAACAGGGCAGTCAGTTTCCCTGGAAACAGGGCAGTCAGTTACCCTGGAAACAGGGCAGTCAGTTACCCCGGAAACTGGGCAGTCAGTTACACTGGAAACAGGGCATTCAGTTATCCCGGAAACAGGGCAGTCAGTTATCCCGGAAAAAGGGTGATCAGTTACCCTGGAAACTGGGCAGTCAGTTACCCTGGAAACAGGGCAGTCAGTTTCCCCGGAAACAGGGAAGTCAGTTACGCTTGAAACAGGGCAGTCAGTCACCCTGGAAACAGGTTAGTCAGTTAGCCCGGAAAAAGGGTGATCAGTTACCCTGGAAACAGGGCAGTCATTTCCCCTGGAAACAGGGCAGTCAGTTACCCTGGAGACAGGGCAGTCAGTTACCCTGGAAACAGGGCAGTGAGCTATGCCGGAAACAGGGCAGTCAGGTTTCCCGGAAACAGGGTGAACAGTTAATCTGGAAACAGGGCAGTCAGTTATCCTGGAAACAGGGCAGTCAGTTATCCTGGAAACAGGGCGGTCAGTTACCCCGGAAATAGGGCGGTCAGTTTTCCTGGAAACAGGGTGGTCAGGTACCCCGGAAACAGGGAGATCAGTTACCGCGGAAACAGCACGGTCAGTTAACCTGGAAACAGGGCAGTCAGTTACCCTGGAAACAGGGCAGTCAGTTATCCTGGAAAAAGGGCGGTCAGTTACCCCGGAAATAGGGAGGTCAGTTATCCTGGAAACAGGGCGGTCAGTTACCCCAGAAACAGGGAGATCAGTTACCCCGGAAACAGGGCAGTCAGTTACCCTGGAAACAGGGCAGTCAGTTATCCTGGAAACAGGGTGGTCAGTGAGCCTGGAAATAGGGTGGTCAGTTACCCCGGAAACAGGTTGATCAGTAATCCTGGAAACAGGGCAGCCAGTTACCCCGGAAACAGGGTGATCTGTTATCCTGGAAACAGGGCAGTCAGTTAGCCTGGAAACAGGGCAGTCAGTTACCCCGGAAACAGGGCAGTCAGTTACCCTGGAAACAGGGCAGTAAATTATCCCGGTAACAGGGCAGTCAGTTATCCCGGAAACAGGGTGATCTGTTACCCTGGAAACAGGGCAGTCAGTTAACCCGGAAACAGGGCAGTCAATTACCCTGGCAACAGGGCAGTCAGTTATCCCGGAAACAGGGTGATCAGTTACCCTGGAAACTGGGCAGTCAGTTAACCTGGAAACACGGCAGTCAGTTACCCCGGAAACAGGGCAGTCAGTTAGCCTGGAAACTGGGCAGTCAGTTACCCTGGAAACAGGGCAGTCAGTTATCCCGGAAACATGGTGATCAGTTACCCTGGAAACAGGGCAGTCAGTTATCCCGCAAAAAGGGTGATCAGTTACCCTGGAAACTGGGCAGTCAGTTATCCCGGAAACTGGGCAGTCAGTTACCCTCGAAACAGGGCAGTCAGTCACCCTGGAACAGGTTAGTCAGTTACCCCGGAAACAGGGTGATCAGATACCCCGGAAAAAGGGCAGTCAGTTCCCCTGGAAAGAGGGCAGTCAGTTACCCTGGAAACAGGGCAGTCAGTTAACCTGGAAACAGGCCAGTCAAGTAACCTGGAAACAGGGCAGTCTGTTATCCTGGAAACAGGGCGGTCAGTTACCCCGGAAATAGGGAGGTCTGTTATCCTGGAAACAGGGAGATCAGTTACCCCGGAAACAGGGCAGTCATTTACCCTGGAAACTGGGCAGTCAGTTATCCTGGAAACAGTGTGGTCAGTGACCCTGGAAACAGGGTGGTCAGTTATCCTGGAAACAGGGTGGTCAGTTTCCCCGGAAACAGGGTGATCAGTTATCCTGGAAACAGGGCAGTCAGTTACCCCGGAAACAGGGCAGTCTTTTACCCTGGAAACTGGGCAGTCAGTTATCCTGGAAACAGTGTGGTTGGTCAGTGACCCTGGAAACAGGGTGGTCAGTTATCCTGGAAATAGGGCGGTCAGTTACCCCGGAAACAGGGCAGTCAGTTACCCCGGAAACAGAGTGATCAGTTACCCTGGAAACAGGGCAGTCAGTTAGCCTGGAAACAGGGCAGTCAGTTACCCCGGAAACAGGGCAGTCAATTACCCCGGAAACAGGGTGATCAGTTACCCTGGAAACAGTGCAGTCAGTTAGCCTGGAAACAGGGCAGTCAGTTACCCCGGAAACAGGGTGATCAGTTACCCTGGAAACAGGGCAGTCAGTTAGCCTGGAAACAGGGCAGTCAGTTACCCCGGAAACAGGGCAGTCAGTTATCCCGGAAGCAGGGCAGTCAGTTAGCCTGGAAACAGGGCAGTCAGTTATCCTGGAAAAAGGGCGATCAGTTGCCCCGGAAATAGGGAGGTCAGTTATCCTGGAAACAGCGCGGTCAGTTACCCCGGAACCAGGGAGATCAGTTTCCCCGGAAACAGGGCAGTCAGTTACCCTGGAAACAGGGCAGTCAGTTATCCTGGAAACAGGGCGGTCAGTTACCCCGGAAATAGGGCGGTCAGTTTTCCTGGAAACAGGGTTGTCAGGTACCCCGGAAACCGGGAGATCAGTTACCCCGGAAACAGCGCGGTCAGTTAACCTGGAAACAGGGCAGTCAGTTATCTTGGAAACAGGGTGGTCAGTGAGCCTGGAAAAAGGGTGGTCAGTTACCCCGGAAACAGGGTGATCAGTAATCCTGGAAACAGGGCAGCCAGTTACCCCGGAAACAGGGTGATCAGTTATCCTGGAAACAGGGCTGTCAGTTAGCCTGGAAACAGGGCAGTCAGTTACCCTGGAAACAGGGCAGTCAGTTATCCCGGTAACAGGGCAGTCAGTTATCCCGGAAACAGGGTGATCAGGTACCCTGGAAACAGGGCAGTCAGTTACCCCGGAAACAGGGCAGTCAATTACCCTGGAAACAGGGCAGTCAGTTATCCCGGAAACAGGGTGATCAGTTACCCTGGAAACTGGGCAGTCAGTTAAACTGGAAACAGGGCAGTCAGTTACCCCGGAAACAGGGCAGTCAGTTAGCCTGGAAACTGGGCAGTCAGTTACCCTGGAAACAGGGCAGTCAGTTCTTCCGGAAACAGGGTGATCAGTTACCCTGGAAACAGGGCAGTCAGTTATCCCGCAAAAAGGGTGATCAGTTACCCTGGAAACTGGGCAGTCAGTTACCGTGGAAACAGGGCAGTCAGTTACCCCGGAAGCAGGGCAGTCAGTTATCCTGGAAAGAGGGCAGTCAGTTACCCTGGAAACTGGGCAGTCAGTTACCCTGGAAACAGGGCAGTCAGTTATCCCGGAAACAGGGTGATCAGTTACCCTGGAAACAGGGCAGTCAGTTATCCCGGAAAAAGGGTGATCAGTTACCCTGGAAACTGGGCAGTCAGTTACCCTGGAAACAGGGCAGTCAGTTTCCCCGGAAACAGGGAAGTCAGCTACCCTGGAAACAGGGCAGTCAGTCACCCTGGAAACAGGTTAGTCAGTTACCCCGGAAACAGTGTGATCAGTTACCCCGGAAACAGGGCAGTCAGTTCCCCTGGAAACAGGGCAGTCAGTTACCCTGGAAACAGGGCAGTCAGTTACCCTGGAAACAGGGCAATGAGCTATCCCGGAAACAGGGCAGTCAGGTTTCCCGGAAACAGGGTGAACAGTTAACCTGGAAACTGGGCAGTCAGTTACCCTGGAAACAGGGCAGTCAGTTATCCTGGAAACAGGGCAGTCAGTTATCCTGGAAACAGGGCGGTCAGTTACCCCGGAAATCGGGCGGTCAGTTATCCTGGAAACAGGGCAGTCAGTTATCCTGGAAACAGGGTGGTCAGTGAGCCTGGAAATAGGGTGGTCAGTTACCCCGGAAACAGGGCAGTCAGTTATCCCGGAAAAAGGGTGATCAGTTACCCTGGAAACTGGGCAGTCAGTTACCCTGGAAACAGGGCAGTCAGTTTCCCCGGAAACAGGGAAGTCAGTTACCCTGGAAACAGGGCAGTCAGTCACCCTGGAAACAGGGCATTCAGTTATCCTGGAAACAGGGCAGTCAGTTATCCCGGAAAAAGGGTGATCAGTTACCCTGGAAACTGGGCAGTCAGTTACCCTGGAAACAGGGCAGTCAGTTTCCCCGGAAACAGGGAAGTCAGTTACCCTGGAAACAGGGCAGTCAGTTACCCTGGAAACAGGTTAGTCAGTTACCCCAGAAACAGGGTGATCAGTTACCCAGGAAACAGGGTGGTCAGTTCCCTTGGAAACAGGGCAGTCAGTTACACTGTAAAGAGGTTAGTCTGTTACCCCAGAAACAGGGTGATCAGTTACCCCGGAAACAGGGCAGTCAGTTCCCCTGGAAACAGGGCAGTCAGTTACCCTGGAAACAGGTTGGTCAGTTACCCCAGAAACAGGGTGATCAGTTACCCCGGAAACATGGCAGTCAGTTCCCCTGGAAACACGGCATTCAGTTACCCTGGAAACAGGGCAGTGACCTATCCCGGAAACAGGGCAGTCAGTTATCCAGGAAACAGGGTGAACAGTTACCCTGGAAACTGGGCAGTCAGTTACCTTGCAAAAAGGGCGGTCAGATACCCTGGAAACAGGGTGGTCAGTTACCCCGGAAACAGCGTGATCAGTTACCCTGGAAACAGGGTGGCCAGTTACCCCGGAAACAGGGTGATCAGATATCCTGGAAACAGGGCAGTTAGTTAGCCTGGAAACAGGGCAGTCAGTTACCCCGGAAACAGGGCAGTCAGTTACCCTGGAAACAGTGCAGTCAGTTATTTAGGAAACAGGGCAGTCAGTTATCCCGGAAACAGGGTGATCAATTACCCTGGAAACAGGGCAGTCAGTTACCCCGGAAACAGGGCAGTCAGTTAACCTGGAAACAGGGCAGTCAGTTATCCCGCAAACAGTGCAGTCAGTTATCCCGGAAACAGGGTGATCAGTTACCCTGGAAACTGGGCAGTCAGTTAACCTGGAAACAGGGCAGTCAGTTACCCTGGAAGCAGGGTAGTCAGTTATCCCGGAAACAGCGTGATCAGTTAACCTGCAAACAGGGCAGTCAGTTATCACGCAAAAAGGGTGATCAGTTACCCTGGAAACTGGGCAGTCAGTTACCCTGGAAACAGGGCAGTCAGTTGCGCCGGAAGCAGGGCAGTCAGTTACCCTGGAAATAGGGCAGTCAGTTACCCCGGAAACTGGGCAGTCAGTTACCCTTGAAACAGGGCAGTCAGTCACCCTGGAACAGGTTAGTCATTTACCCCGGAAACAGGGTGATCAGTTACCCCGGAAACAGGGCAGTCAGTTCCCCTGGAAAGAGGGCAGTCAGTTACCCTGGAAACAGGGCAGTCAGTTAACCTTGAAACAGGGCAGTCAGTTATCCGGGAAACAGGGCAGTCAGTTAACCTGGAAACAGGGCGGTCAGTTACCCCGGAAATAGGGAGGTCAGTTATCCTGGAAACAGGGCGGTCAGTTACCCCGGAAACAGGGAGATCAGTTAGCCCGGAAACAGGGCAGTCAGTCACACTGGAAACAGGGCAGTCAGTTATCCTGGAAACAGGGTGGTCAGTGACCCAGTAAACAGGGTGGTCAGTTACCCGGGAAATAGGGCGGTCAGTTATCCTGGAAACAGGGCAGTCAGTTACCCCGGAAACAGGGCAGTCAGTTATCCCAGAAAAAGGGTGATCAGTTACCCTGGAAACTGGGCAGTCAGTTAGCATGGAAACAGGGCAGTCAGTTTCCCCGGAAACAGGGCAGTCAGTTTCCCTGGAAACAGGGCAGTCAGTTACCCCGGAAACTGGGCAGTCTGTTACACTGGAAACAGGGCATTCAGTTATCCCGGAAACAGGGCAGTCAGTTATCCCGGAAAAAGGGTGATCAGTTACCCTGGAAACTGGGCAGTCAGTTACCCTGGAAACAGGGCAGTCAGTTTCCCCGGAAACAGGGAAGTCAGTTACGCTTGAAACAGGGCAGTCAGTCACCCTGGAAACAGGTTAGTCAGTTAGCCCGGAAACAGGGTGATCAGTTACCCTGGAAACAGGGCAGTCAGTTCCCCTGGAAACAGGGCAGTCAGTTACCCTGGAAACAGGGCAGTCAGTTACCCTGGAAACAGGGCAGTGAGCTATGCCGGAAACAGGGCAGTCAGGTTTCCTGGAAACAGGGTGAACAGTTAATCTGGAAACAGGGCAGTCAGTTATCCTGGAAACAGGGCAGTCAGTTATCCTGGAAACAGGTCGGTCAGTCACCCCGGAAATAGGGCGGTCAGTTTTCCTGGAAACAGGGTGGTCAGGTACCCTGGAAACAGGGAGATCAGTTACCCCGGAAACAGCACGGTCAGTTAACCTGGAAACAGGGCAGTCAGTTACCCTGGAAACAGGGCGGTCAGTTACCCCGGAAACAGGGAGATCAGTTACCCCGGAAACAGGGCAGTCAGTTACCCTTGAAACTTGGCAGTCAGTTATCCTGGAAAAAGGGCGGTCAGTTACCCCGGGAATAGGGAGGTCAGTTATCCTGGAAACAGGGCAGTCAGTTACCCTGGAAACAGGGCAGTCAGTTATCCCGGAAACAGGGCAGTCAGTTATCCCGGAAACAGGGTGATCAATTACCCTGGAAACAGGGCAGTCAGTTACCCCGGAAACAGGGCAGTCAGTTAACCTGGAAACAGGGCAGTCAGTTATCCCGCAAACAGTGCAGTCAGTTATCCCGGAAACAGGGTGATCAGTTACCCTGGAAACTGGGCAGTCAGTTAACCTGGAAACAGGGCAGTCAGTTACCCTGGAAGCAGGGCAGTCAGTTATCCCGGAAACAGCGTGATCAGTTAACCTGCAAACAGGGCAGTCAGTTATCACGCAAAAAGGGTGATCAGTTACCCTGGAAACTGGGCAGTCAGTTACCCTGGAAACAGGGCAGTCAGTTACGCCGGAAGCAGGGCAGTCAGTTACCCTGGAAATAGGGCAGTCAGTTACCTCGGAAACTGGGCAGTCAGTTACCCTTGAAACAGGGCAGTCAGTCACCCTGGAACAGGTTAGTCATTTACCCCGGAAACAGGGTGATCAGTTACCCCGGAAACAGGGCAGTCAGTTCCCCTGGAAAGAGGGCAGTCAGTTACCCTGGAAACAGGGCAGTCAGTTAACCTTGAAACAGGGCAGTCAGTTATCCGGGAAACAGGGCAGTCAGTTAACCTGGAAACAGGGAGATCAGTTATCCCGGAAAAAGGGTGATCAGTTACCCTGGAAACTGGGCAATCAGTTACCCTGGAAACAGGGCAGTCAGTTTCCCTGGAAACAGGGCAGTCAGTTACCCTGGAAACAGGGCAGTCAGTTACCCCGGAAACTGGGCAGTCAGTTACACTGGAAACAGGGCATTCAGTTATCCCGGAAACAGGGCAGTCAGTTATCCCGGAAAAAGGGTGATCAGTTACCCTGGAAACTGGGCAGTCAGTTACCCTGGAAACAGGGCAGTCAGTTTCCCCGGAAACAGGGAAGTCAGTTACGCTTGAAACAGGGCAGTCAGTCACCCTGGAAACAGGTTAGTCAGTTAGCCCGGAAAAAGGGTGATCAGTTACCCTGGAAACAGGGCAGTCATTTCCCCTGGAAACAGGGCAGTCAGTTACCCTGGAGACAGGGCAGTCAGTTACCCTGGAAACAGGGCAGTGAGCTATGCCGGAAACAGGGCAGTCAGGTTTCCCGGAAACCGGGTGAACAGTTAATCTGGAAACAGGGCAGTCAGTTATCCTGGAAACAGGGCAGTCAGTTATCCTGGAAGCAGGGCGGTCAGTTACCCCGGAAATAGGGCGGTCAGTTTTCCTGGAAACAGGGTGGTCAGGTACCCCGGAAACAGGGAGATCAGTTACCGCGGAAACAGCACGGTCAGTTAACCTGGAAACAGGGCAGTCAGTTACCCTGGAAACAGGGCAGTCAGTTATCCTGGAAAAAGGGCGGTCAGTTACCCCGGAAATAGGGAGGTCAGTTATCCTGGAAACAGGGCGGTCAGTTACCCCAGAAACAGGGAGATCAGTTACCCCGGAAACAGGGCAGTCAGTTACCCTGGAAACAGGGCAGTCAGTTATCCTGGAAACAGGGTGGTCAGTGAGCCTGGAAATAGGGTGGTCAGTTACCCCGGAAACAGGTTGATCAGTAATCCTGGAAACAGGGCAGCCAGTTACCCCGGAAACAGGGTGATCTGTTATCCTGGAAACAGGGCAGTCAGTTAGCCTGGAAACAGGGCAGTCAGTTACCCCGGAAACAGGGCAGTCAGTTACCCTGGAAACAGGGCAGTAAATTATCCCGGTAACAGGGCAGTCAGTTATCCCGGAAACAGGGTGATCTGTTACCCTGGAAACAGGGCAGTCAGTTAACCCGGAAACAGGGCAGTCAATTACCCTGGCAACAGGGCAGTCAGTTATCCCGGAAACAGGGTGATCAGTTACCCTGGAAACTGGGCAGTCAGTTAACCTGGAAACACGGCAGTCAGTTACCCCGGAAACAGGGCAGTCAGTTAGCCTGGAAACTGGGCAGTCAGTTACCCTGGAAACAGGGCAGTCAGTTATCCCGGAAACATGGTGATCAGTTACCCTGGAAACAGGGCAGTCAGTTATCCCGCAAAAAGGGTGATCAGTTACCCTGGAAACTGGGCAGTCAGTTATCCCGGAAACTGGGCAGTCAGTTACCCTCGAAACAGGGCAGTCAGTCACCCTGGAACAGGTTAGTCAGTTACCCCGGAAACAGGGTGATCAGATACCCCGGAAAAAGGGCAGTCAGTTCCCCTGGAAAGAGGGCAGTCAGTTACCCTGGAAACAGGGCAGTCATTTAACCTGGAAACAGGGCAGTCAAGTAACCTGGAAACAGGGCAGTCTGTTATCCTGGAAACAGGGCGGTCAGTTACCCCGGAAATAGGGAGGTCTGTTATCCTGGAAACAGGGAGATCAGTTACCCCGGAAACAGGGCAGTCATTTACCCTGGAAACTGGGCAGTCAGTTATCCTGGAAACAGTGTGGTCAGTGACCCTGGAAACAGGGTGGTCAGTTTCCCCGGAAACAGGGTGATCAGTTATCCTGGAAACAGGGCGGTCAGTTACCCCGGAAACAGGGCAGTCTTTTACCCTGGAAACTGGGCAGTCAGTTATCCTGGAAACAGTGTGGTTGGTCAGTGACCCTGGAAACAGGGTGGTCAGTTATCCTGGAAATAGGGCGGTCAGTTACCCCGGAAACAGGGCAGTCAGTTACCCCGGAAACAGAGTGATCAGTTACCCTGGAAACAGGGCAGTCAGTTAGCCTGGAAACAGGGCAGTCAGTTACCCCGGAAACAGGGCAGTCAATTACCCCGGAAACAGGGTGATCAGTTACCCTGGAAACAGTGCAGTCAGTTAGCCTGGAAACAGGGCAGTCAGTTACCCCGGAAACAGGGTGATCAGTTACCCTGGAAACAGGGCAGTCAGTTAGCCTGGAAACAGGGCAGTCAGTTACCCCGGAAACAGGGCAGTCAGTTATCCCGGAAGCAGGGCAGTCAGTTATCCTGGAAACAGGGCAGTCAGTTATCCTGGAAAAAGGGCGATCAGTTGCCCCGGAAATAGGGAGGTCAGTTATCCTGGAAACAGCGCGGTCAGTTACCCCGGAACCAGGGAGATCAGTTTCCCCGGAAACAGGGCAGTCAGTTACCCTGGAAACAGGGCAGTCAGTTATCCTGGAAACAGGGCGGTCAGTTACCCCGGAAATAGGGCGGTCAGTTTTCCTGGAAACAGGGTGGTCAGGTACCCCGGAAACCGGGAGATCAGTTACCCCGGAAACAGCGCGGTCAGTTAACCTGGAAACAGGGCAGTCAGTTATCTTGGAAACAGGGTGGTCAGTGAGCCTGGAAAAAGCGTGGTCAGTTACCCCGGAAACAGGGTGATCAGTAATCCTGGAAACAGGGCAGCCAGTTACCCCGGAAACAGGGTGATCAGTTATCCTGGAAACAGGGCTGTCAGTTAGCCTGGAAACAGGGCAGTCAGTTACCCTGGAAACAGGGCAGTCAGTTATCCCGGTAACAGGGCAGTCAGTTATCCCGGAAACAGGGTGATCAGGTACCCTGGAAACAGGGCAGTCAGTTACCCCGGAAACAGGGCAGTCAATTACCCTGGAAACAGGGCAGTCAGTTATCCCGGAAACAGGGTGATCAGTTACCCTGGAAACTGGGCAGTCAGTTAAACTGGAAACAGGGCAGTCAGTTACCCCGGAAACAGGGCAGTTAGTTAGCCTGGAAACTGGGCAGTCAGTTACCCTGGAAACAGGGCAGTCAGTTCTTCCGGAAACAGGGTGATCAGTTACCCTGGAAACAGGGCAGTCAGTTATCCCGCAAAAAGGGTGATCAGTTACCCTGGAAACTGGGCAGTCAGTTACCGTGGAAACAGGGCAGTCAGTTACCCCGGAAGCAGGGCAGTCAGTTATCCTGGAAAGAGGGCAGTCAGTTACCCTGGAAACTGGGCAGTCAGTTACCCTGGAAACAGGGCAGTCAGTTATCCCGGAAACAGGGTGATCAGTTACCTTGGAAACAGGGCAGTCAGTTCTCCCGGAAAAAGGGTGATCAGTTACCCTGGAAACTGGGCAGTCAGTTACCCTGGAAACAGGGCAGTCAGTTTCCCCGGAAACAGGGAAGTCAGCTACCCTGGAAACAGGGCAGTCAGTCACCCTGGAAACAGGTTAGTCAGTTACCCCGGAAACAGTGTGATCAGTTACCCCGGAAACAGGGCAGTCAGTTCCCCTGGAAACAGGGCAGTCAGTTACCCTGGAAACAGGGCAGTCAGTTACCCTGGAAACAGGGCAATGAGCTTTCCCGGAAACAGGGCAGTCAGGTTTCCCGGAAACAGGGTGAACAGTTAACCTGGAAACTGGGCAGTCAGTTACCCTGGAAACAGGGCAGTCAGTTATCCTGGAAACAGGGCAGTCAGTTATCCTGGAAACAGGGCGGTCAGTTACCCCGGAAATCGGGCGGTCAGTTATCCTGGAAACAGGGCAGTCAGTTATCCTGGAAACAGGGTGGTCAGTGAGCCTGGAAATAGGGTGGTCAGTTACCCCGGAAACAGGGCAGTCAGTTATCCCGGAAAAAGGGTGATCAGTTACCCTGGAAACTGGGCAGTCAGTTACCCTGGAAACAGGGCAGTCAGTTTCCCCGGAAACAGGGAAGTCAGTTACCCTGGAAACAGGGCAGTCAGTCACCCTGGAAACAGGGCATTCAGTTATCCTGGAAACAGGGCAGTCAGTTATCCCGGAAAAAGGGTGATCAGTTACCCTGGAAACTGGCCAGTCAGTTACCCTGGAAACAGGGCAGTCAGTTTCCCCGGAAACAGGGAAGTCAGTTACCCTGGAAACAGGGCAGTCAGTTACCCTGGAAACAGGTTAGTCAGTTACCCCAGAAACAGGGTGATCAGTTACCCAGGAAACAGGGTGGTCAGTTCCCTTGGAAACAGGGCAGTCAGTTACACTGTAAAGAGGTTAGTCTGTTACCCCAGAAACAGGGTGATCAGTTACCCCGGAAACAGGGCAGTCAGTTCCCCTGGAAACAGGGCAGTCAGTTACCCTGGAAACAGGTTGGTCAGTTACCCCAGAAACAGGGTGATCAGTTACCCCGGAAACATGGCAGTCAGTTCCCCTGGAAACACGGCATTCAGTTACCCTGGAAACAGGGCAGTGACCTATCCCGGAAACAGGGCAGTCAGTTATCCAGGAAACAGGGTGAACAGTTACCCTGGAAACTGGGCAGTCAGTTACCTTGCAAAAAGGGCGGTCAGATACCCTGGAAACAGGGTGGTCAGTTACCCCGGAAACAGCATGATCAGTTACCCTGGAAACAGGGCGGCCAGTTACCCCGGAAACAGGGTGATCAGATATCCTGGAAACAGGGCAGTTAGTTAGCCTGGAAACAGGGCAGTCAGTTACCCCGGAAACAGGGCAGTCAGTTACCCTGGAAGCAGGGCAGTCAGTTATCCCGGAAACAGGGCAGTCAGTTATCCCGGAAACAGGGTGATCAATTACCCTGGAAACAGGGCAGTCAGTTACCCCGGAAACAGGGCAGTCAGTTAACCTGGAAACAGGGCAGTCAGTTATCCCGCAAACAGTGCAGTCAGTTATCCCGGAAACAGGGTGATCAGTTACCCTGGAAACTGGGCAGTCAGTTAACCTGGAAACAGGGCAGTCAGTTACCCTGGAAGCAGGGCAGTCAGTTATCCCGGAAACAGCGTGATCAGTTAACCTGCAAACAGGGCAGTCAGTTATCACGCAAAAAGGGTGATCAGTTACCCTGGAAACTGGGCAGTCAGTTACCCTGGAAACAGGGCAGTCAGTTACGCCGGAAGCAGGGCAGTCAGTTACCCTGGAAATAGGGCAGTCAGTTACCCCGGAAACTGGGCAGTCAGTTACCCTTGAAACAGGGCAGTCAGTCACCCTGGAACAGGTTAGTCATTTACCCCGGAAACAGGGTGATCAGTTACCCCGGAAACAGGGCAGTCAGTTCCCCTGGAAAGAGGGCAGTCAGTTACCCTGGAAACAGGGCAGTCAGTTAACCTTGAAACAGGGCAGTCAGTTATCCGGGAAACAGGGCAGTCAGTTAACCTGGAAACAGGGCGGTCAGTTACCCCGGAAATAGGGAGGTCAGTTATCCTGGAAACAGGGCGGTCAGTTACCCCGGAAACAGGGAGATCAGTTAGCCCGGAAACAGGGCAGTCAGTCACACTGGAAACAGGGCAGTCAGTTTTCCTGGAAACAGGGTGGTCAGTGACCCAGTAAACAGGGTGGTCAGTTACCCGGGAAATAGGGCGGTCAGTTATCCTGGAAACAGGGCGGTCAGTTACCCCGGAAACAGGGCAGTCAGTTATCCCGGAAAAAGGGTGATCAGTTACCCTGGAAACTGGGCAGTCAGTTAGCCTGGAAACAGGGTGGTCAGTGAGCCTGGAAACAGGGCAGTCAGTTACCCCGGAAACAGGGTGATCAGTAATCCTGGAAACAGGGCAGCCAGTTACCCCGGAAACAGGGTGATCAGTTATCCTGGCAACAGGGCAGTCAGTTAGCCTGGAAACAGGGCAGTCAGTTACCCTGGAAACAGGGCAGTCAGTTATCCCAGTAACAGGGCAGTCAGTTATCCCGGAAACAGGGTGATCAGTTACCCTGGAAACAGGTCTGTCAGTTTCCCCGGAAACAGGGCAGTCAATTACCCTGGAAACAGGGCAGTCAGTTATCCCGGAAACAGTGCAGTCAGTTATCCCGGAAACAGGGTGATCAGTTACCCTGGAAACTGGGCAGTCAGTTATCCTGGAAACAGGGCAGTCAGTTACCCCGGAAGCAGGGCAGTCAGTTACCCTGGAAAGAGGGCAGTCAGTTACCCCGGAAACTGGGCAGTCAGTTACCCTCGAAACAGGGCAGTCAGTCACCCTGGAACAGGTTAGTCAGTTACCCCGGAAACAGGGTGATCAGATACCCCGGAAAAAGGGCAGTCAGTTCCCCTGGAAAGAGGGCAGTCAGTTACCCTGGAAACAGGGCAGTCAGTTAACCTGGAAACAGGGCAGTCAGTTAACCTGGAAACAGGGCAGTCCGTTATCCTGGAAACAGGGCAGTCAGTTACCCCAGAAATAGGGAGGTCAGTTATCCTGGAAACAGGGCGGTCAGTTCCCCCGGAAACAGGGAGATCAGTTCCCCCGGAAACAGGGCAGTCATTTACCCTGGAAACTGGGCAGTCAGTTATCCTGGAAACAGTGTGGTCAGTGACCCTGGAAACAGGGTGGTCAGTTATCCTGGAAACAGGGTGGTCAGTTACCCCGGAAACAGGGTGATCAGTTATCCTGGAAACAGGGCAGTCAGTTACCCCGGAAACAGGGGAGTCTTTTCCCCTGGAAACTGGGCAGTCAGTTATCCTGGAAACAGGGTGGTCAGTTATCCTGGAAATAGGGCGGTCAGTTACCCCGGAAACAGGGCAGTCAGTTATCCCGGTAACAGGGCATTCAGTTATCCCGGAAACAGGGTGATCAGTTACCCTGGAAACAGGGCTGTCAGTTACCCCGGAAACAGGGCAGTCAATTACCCTGGAAACAGGGCAGTCAGTTATCCCGGAAACAGTGCCGTCAGTTACCCCGGAAACAGGGCAGTCAGTTAGCCTGGAAACTGGCAGTCAGTTACCCTGGAAACAGGGCAGTCAGTTCTTCCGGAAACAGGGTGATCAGTTACCCTGGAAATCGGGCAGTCAGTTATCCTGGAAACAGGGCGGTCAGTTACCCCGGAAATCGGGCGGTCAGTTATCCTGGAAACAGGGTGGTCAGGTACCCCGGAAACAGGGAGATCAGTTACCCCGGAAACAGCGCGGTCACTTACCCTGGAAACAGGGCAGTCAGTTACCCCGGAAATAGGGAGGTCAGTGAGCCTGGAAATAGGGTGGTCAGTTACCCCGGAAACAGGGTGATCAGTAATCCTGGAAACAGGGCAACCAGTTACCCCGGAAACAGGGTGATCTGTTATCCTGGAAACAGGGCAGTCAGTTAGCCTGGAAACAGGGCAGTCAGTTACCCCGGAAACAGGGCAGTCAGTTACCCTGGAAACAGGGCAGTAAATTATCCCGGTTAACAGGGCAGTCAGTAATCCCGGAAACAGGGTGATCAGTTACCCTGGAAACAGGGCAGTCAGTTAACCTGGAAACAGGGCAGTCAATTACCCTCGAAACAGGGCAGTCAGTTATCCCGGAAACAGGGTGATCAGTTACCCTGGAAACTGGGCAGTCAGTTAACCTGGAAACACGGCAGTCAGTTACACCGGAAACAGGGCAGTCAGTTAGAATGGAAACTGGGCAGTCAGTTACCCTGGAAACAGGGCAGTCAGTCACCCTGGAACAGGTTAGTCAGTTACCCCGGAAACAGTGTGATCAGATACCCCGGAAACAGGGCAGTCAGTTCCCCTGGAAAGAGGGCAGTCAGTTACCCTGGAAACAGGGCAGTCAGTTAACCTGGAAACAGGGCAGTCAGTTAACCTGGAAACAGGGCAGTCCGTTATCCTGGAAACAGGGCGGTCAGTTACCCCGGAAATAGGGAGGTCAGTTATCCTGGAAACAGGGCGGTCAGTTACCCCGGAAACAGGGAGATCAGTTACCCCGGAAACAGGGCAGTCATTTACCCTGGAAACTGGGCTGTCAGTTATCCTGGAAACAGTGTGGTCAGTGACCCTGGAAACTGGGTGGTCAGTTATCCTGGAAACAGGGCGGCCAGTTACCCCGGAAACAGGGTGATCAGTTATCCTGGAAACAGGGCAGTCAGTTACCCCCGAAAACAGGGCAGTCTTTTACCCTGGAAACAGGGCAGTCAGTTATCCCGGAAACAGTGCCGTCAGTTACCCCGGAAACAGGGCAGTCAGTTAGCCTGGAAACTGGCAGTCAGTTACCCTGGAAACAGGGCAGTCAGTTCTTCCGGAAACAGGGTGATCAGTTACCCTGGAAATCGGGCAGTCAGTTATCCTGGAAACAGGGCGGTCAGTTACCCCGGAAATCGGGCGGTCAGTTATCCTGGAAACAGGGTGGTCAGGTACCCCGGAAACAGGGAGATCAGTTACCCCGGAAACAGCGCGGTCACTTACCCTGGAAACAGGGCAGTCAGTTACCCCGGAAATAGGGAGGTCAGTGAGCCTGGAAATAGGGTGGTCAGTTACCCCGGAAACAGGGTGATCAGTAATCCTGGAAACAGGGCAGCCAGTTACCCCGGAAACAGGGTGATCTGTTATCCTGGAAACAGGGCAGTCAGTTAGCCTGGAAACAGGGCAGTCAGTTACCCCGGAAACAGGGCAGTCAGTTACCCTGGAAACAGGGCAGTAAATTATCCCGGTTAACAGGGCAGTCAGTAATCCCGGAAACAGGGTGATCAGTTACCCTGGAAACAGGGCAGTCAGTTAACCTGGAAACAGGGCAGTCAATTACCCTGGAAACAGGGCAGTCAGTTATCCCGGAAACAGGGTGATCAGTTACCCTGGAAACTGGGCAGTCAGTTAACCTGGAAACACGGCAGTCAGTTACACCGGAAACAGGGCAGTCAGTTAGCCTGGAAACTGGGCAGTCAGTTACCCTGGAAACAGGGCAGTCAGTCACCCTGGAACAGGTTAGTCAGTTACCCCGGAAACAGTGTGATCAGATACCCCGGAAACAGGGCAGTCAGTTCCCCTGGAAAGAGGGCAGTCAGTTACCCTGGAAACAGGGCAGTCAGTTAACCTGGAAACAGGGCAGTCAGTTAACCTGGAAACAGGGCAGTCCGTTATCCTGGAAACAGGGCGGTCAGTTACCCCGGAAATAGGGAGGTCAGTTATCCTGGAAACAGGGCGGTCAGTTACCCCGGAAACAGGGAGATCAGTTACCCCGGAAACAGGGCAGTCATTTACCCTGGAAACTGGGCTGTCAGTTATCCTGGAAACAGTGTGGTCAGTGACCCTGGAAACTGGGTGGTCAGTTATCCTGGAAACAGGGCGGCCAGTTACCCCGGAAACAGGGTGATCAGTTATCCTGGAAACAGGGCAGTCAGTTACCCCGGAAACAGGGCAGTCTTTTACCCTGGAAACAGGGCAGTCAGTTATCCTGGAAACAGTGTGGTTGGTCAGTGACCCTGGAAACAGGGTGGTCAGTTATCCTGGAAATAGGGCGGTCAGTTACCCCGGAAACAGGGCAGTCAGTTACCCCGGAAACAGGGTGATCAGTTACCCTGGAAACAGGGCAGTCAGTTATCCCGGAAACAGGGTGATCAGTTACCCTGGAAACAGGGCAGTCAGTTAGCCTGGAAACAGGGCAGTCAGTTACCCCGGAAACAGGGCAGTCAGTTACCCCGGAAACAGGGTGATCAGTTACCCTGGAAACAGTGCAGTCAGTTAGCCTGGAAACAGGGCAGTCAGTTACCCCGGAAACAGGGTGATCAGTTACCCTGGAAACTGGGCAGTCAGTTAGCCTGGAAACAGGGCAGTCAGTTACCCCGGAAACAGGGCAGTCAGTTATCCCGGAAGCAGGGCAGTCAGTTATCCTGGAAACAGGGCAGTCAGTTATCCTGGAAAAAGGGCGATCAGTTACCCCGGAAATAGGGAGGTCAGTTATCCTGGAAACAGCGCGGTCAGTTACCCCTGAACCAGGGAGATCAGTTACCCCGGAAACAGGGCAGTCAGTTACCCTGGAAACAGGGCAGTCAGTTATCCTGGAAACTGGGTGGTCAGTGACCCTGGAAACAGGGTGGTCAGTTACCCCGGAAATAGGGTGATCAGTTATCCTGGAAACAGGGCAGTCAGTTAGCCTGGAAACAGGGCAGTCAGTTATCCCGGAAACAGGGTGATCAGTTACCCTGGAAACTGGGCAGTCAGTTACCCTGGAAACAGGGCAGTCAGTTTCCCCGGAAGCCGGGAAGTCAGTTACCCTGGAAACAGGGCAGTCAGTCACCCTGGAAACAGGTTAGTCAGTTACCCCGGCAACAGGGTGATCAGTTACCCTGGAAACAGGGCAGTCAGTTCCCCTGGAAACAGGGCAGTCAGTTACCCTGGAAACAGGGCAGTCAGTTACCCTGGAAACAGGGCAGTGAGCTATCCCGGAAACAGGGCAGTCAGGTTTCCCGGAAACAGGGTGAACAGTTAACCTGGAAACTGGGCAGTCAGTTACCCTGGAAACAGGGCAGTCAGTTATCCTGGAAACAGGGCAGTCAGTTATCCTGGAAACAGGGCGGTCAGTTACCCCGGAAATAGGGCGGTCAGTTATCCTGGAAACAGGGTGGTCAGGTACCCTGGAAACAGGGAGATCAGTTACCCAGGAAACAGCGCGGTCAGTTACCCTGGAAACAGGGCAGTCAGTTACCCTGGAAACAGGGCAGTCAGTTATCCTGGAAAAAGGGCGGTCAGTTACCCCGGAAATAGGGAGGTCAGTTATCCTGGAAACAGGGCGGTCAGTTACCCCGGAAACAGGGAGATCAGTTACCCCGGAAGCAGTGCAGTCAGTTACCTTGGAAACAGGGCAGTCAGTTATCCTGGAAACAGGGTGGTCAGTGAGCCTGGAAATAGGGTGGTCAGTAACCCCGGAAACAGGGTGATCAGTAATCCTGGAAACAGGGCAGCCAGTTACCCCGGAAACAGGGTGATCAGTTATCCTGGAAACAGGGCAGTCAGTTAGCCTGGAAACAGGGCAGTCAGTTACCCCGGAAACATGCCAGACAGTTACCCTGGAAACAGGGAAGTCAGTTATCCCGGTAACAGGGCAGTCAGTTGTCCCGGAAACAGGGTGATCAGTTACCCTGGAAACAGGGCAGTCAGTTAGCATGGAAACAGGGCTGTCAATTACCCTGGAAACAGGGCAGTCAGTTATCCCGGAAACAGGGCAGTCAGTTATCCCGGAAACAGGGTGATCAGTTACCCTGGAAACTGGGCAGTCAGTTAACGTGGAAACACGGCAGTCAGTTACCCCGGAAACAGGGCAGTCAGTTAGCCTGGAAACTGGGCTGTCAGTTCCCCTGGAAACAGGGCAGTCAGTTATCCCGGAAACAGGGTGATCAGTTACCCTGGAAACAGGGCAGTCAGTTAACCTGGAAACAGGGCAGTCAGTTAACCTGGAAACAGGGCAGTCCGTTATCCTGGAAACAGGGCGGTCAGTTACCCCGGAAATAGGGAGGTCAGTTATCCTGGAAACAGGGCGGTCAGTTACCCCGGAAACAGGGAGATCAGTTACCCCGGAAACAGGGCAGTCATTTACCCTGGAAACTGGGCTGTCAGTTATCCTGGAAACAGTGTGGTCAGTGACCCTGGAAACAGGGTGGTCAGTTATCCTGGAAACAGGGCGGCCAGTTACCCCGGAAACAGGCTGATCAGTTATCCTGGAAACAGGGCAGTCAGTTACCCCGGAAACAGGGCAGTCTTTTACCCTGGAAACTGGGCAGTCAGTTATCCTGGAAACAGTGTGGTTGGTCAGTGACCCTGGAAACAGGGTGGTCAGTTATCCTGGAAATAGGGCGGTCAGTTACCCCGGAAACAGGGCAGTCAGTTACCCCGGAAACAGGGTGATCAGTTACCCTGGAAACAGGGCAGTCAGTTATCCCGGAAACAGGGTGATCAGTTACCCTGGAAACAGGGCAGTCAGTTAGCCTGGAAACAGGGCAGTCAGTTACCCCGGAAACAGGGCAGTCAGTTACCCCGGAAACAGGGTGATCAGTTACCCTGGAAACAGTGCAGTCAGTTAGCCTGGAAACAGGGCAGTCAGTTACCCCGGAAACAGGGTGATCAGTTACCCTGGAAACAGGGCAGTCAGTTCGCCTGGAAACAGGGCAGTCAGTTACCCCGGTAACAGGGCAGTCAGTTATCCCGGAAGCAGGGCAGTCAGTTATCCTGGAAACAGGGCAGTCAGTTATCCTGGAAAAAGGGCGATCAGTTACCCCGGAAATAGGGAGGTCAGTTATCCTGGAAACAGCGCGGTCAGTTACCCCGGAACCAGGGAGATCAGTTACCCCGGAAACAGGGCAGTCAGTTACCCTGGAAACAGGGCAGTCAGTTATCCTGGAAACTGGGTGGTCAGTGACCCTGGAAACAGGGTGGTCAGTTACCCCGGAAATAGGGTGATCAGTTATCCTGGAAACAGGGCAGTCAGTTAGCCTGGAAACAGGGCAGTCAGTTATCCCGGAAACAGGGTGATCAGTTACCCTGGAAACTGGGCAGTCAGTTACCCTGGAAACAGGGCAGTCAGTTTCCCCGGAAGCCGGGAAGTCAGTTACCCTGGAAACAGGGCAGTCAGTCACCCTTGAAACAGGTTAGTCAGTTACCCCGGCAACAGGGTGATCAGTTACCCTGGAAACAGGGCAGTCAGTTCCCCTGGAAACAGGGCAGTCAGTTACCCTGGAAACAGGGCAGTCAGTTACCCTGGAAACAGGGCAGTGAGCTATCCCGGAAACAGGGCAGTCAGGTTTCCCGGAAACAGGGTGAACAGTTAACCTGGAAACTGGGCAGTCAGTTACCCTGGAAACAGGGCAGTCAGTTATCCTGGAAACAGGGCAGTCAGTTATCCTGGAAACAGGGCGGTCAGTTACCCCGGAAATAGGGCGGTCAGTTATCCTGGAAACAGGGTGGTCAGGTACCCTGGAAACAGGGAGATCAGTTACCCCGGAAACAGCGCGGTCAGTTACCCTGGAAACAGGGCAGTCAGTTACCCTGGAAACAGGGCAGTCAGTTATCCTGGAAAAAGGGCGGTCAGTTACCCCGGAAATAGGGAGGTCAGTTATCCTGGAAACAGGGCGGTCAGTTACCCCGGAAACAGGGAGATCAGTTACCCCGGAAGCAGTGCAGTCAGTTACCTTGGAAACAGGGCAGTCAGTTATCCTGGAAACAGGGTGGTCAGTGAGCCTGGAAATAGGGTGGTCAGTTACCCCGGAAACAGGGTGATCAGTAATCCTGGAAACAGGGCAGCCAGTTACCCCGGAAACAGGGTGATCAGTTATCCTGGAAACAGGGCAGTCAGTTAGCCTGGAAACAGGGCAGTCAGTTACCCCGGAAACATGGCAGACAGTTACCCTGGAAACAGGGCAGTCAGTTATCCCGGTAACAGGGCAGTCAGTTATCCCGGAAACAGGGTGATCAGTTACCCTGGAAACAGGGCAGTCAGTTAGCCTGGAAACAGGGCTGTCAATTACCCTGGAAACAGGGCAGTCAGTTATCCCGGAAACAGGGCAGTCAGTTATCCCGGAAACAGGGTGATCAGTTACCCTGGAAACTGGGCAGTCAGTTAACCTGGAAACACGGCAGTCAGTTACCCCGGAAACAGGGCAGTCAGTTAGCCTGGAAACTGGGCAGTCAGTTCCCCTGTTAACAGAGCAGTCAGTTATCCCGGAAACAGGGTGATCAGTTACCCTGGAAACTGGGCAGTCAGTTACCCTGGAAACAGGGTGATCAGATACCACGGAAACAGGGCAGTCAGTTCACCTGGAAACAGGGCAGTCAGTTACCCTGGAAACAGGGCAGTCAGTTAACCTGGAAACAGGGCAGTCAGTTAACCTGGAAACAGGGCAGTCCTTTATCCTGGAAACAGGGCGGTCAGTTACCCCGGAAATAGGGAGGTCAGTTATCCTGGAAACAGGGCGGTCAGTTACCCCGGAAACAGGGAGATCAGTTAAACCAGAAACAGGGCAGTCATTTACCCTGGAAACTGGGCAGTCAGTTATCCTGGAAACAGTGTGGTCAGTGACCCTGGATACAGGGTGGTCAGTTACCCTGAAACAGGGCGGTCAGTTACCCCGGAAATTGGGCAGTCAGTTACCCTGGAAACAGGGCATTCAGTTGTCCCGGAAACAGGGCTGTCAGTTATCCCGGAAGCAGGATGATCAGGTACCCTGCAAGCTGGGCAGTCAGTTACCCTGGAAACAGGGCAGACAGTTAGCCTGGAAACAGGGCAGTCAGTTACCCTGGAAACAGGGCAGTCAGTTATCCTGGAAACAGGGCGGTCAGTTACCCCGGAAATAGGGAGATCAGTTACCCCGGAAACAGGGCGGTCAGATACCCTGGAAACAGGGCAGTCAGTTACCCTGGAAACAGGGCCGTCAGTTACCCTGGAAACAGGCAGTCAGTTATCCTGGAAACAGGGCAGTCAGATACCCCGGAAATAGGGCGGTCAGTTATCCTGGAAACAGGGCAGTCAGTTACCCTGGAAAAAGGGCAGTCAGTTATCCCGGAAACAGGGCAGTCAGTTACCCTGGAAAAAGGGCAGTCAGTTATCCCGGAAACAGGGTGATCAGTTACCCTGGAAACAGGGCAGTCAGTTACTTTGGAAAAAGGGCAGTCAGTTAACCCGGAAACAGGGCAGTCAGTTACCCTGGAAACTGGGCAGACAGTTACCCTGGAAACAGGGCAGTCAGTTATCCCGGAAACAGAGTGATCAGTCACCCTGGAAACAGGGCAGTCAGTTATCCCGGAAACATGGCAGTCAGTTATCCCGGAAAAAGGGTCATCTGTTACCCTGGAAACTGGGCAGTCAGTTTCCCTGGAAACAGGGCAGTCAGTTACCCCGGAAACAGGGCAGTCAGTTACCCTGGAAACAGGGCAGTCAGTTACCCCGGAAACTGGGCAGTCAGTTACCCTGGAAACAGGGCAGTCAGTTACCCCGGAAACTGGGCAGTCAGTTACCCTGGAAACTGGGCAGTCAGTTACCCTGGAAACAGGGCTGTCAGTTACCCGGAAACAGGGCAGTCAATTACCCTGGAAACAGGGCAGTCAGTTATCCCGGAAACAGTGCCGTCAGTTACCCCGGAAACAGGGCAGTCAGTTAGCCTGGAAACTGGCAGTCAGTTACCCTGGAAACAGGGCAGTCAGTTCTTCCGGAAACAGGGTGATCAGTTACCCTGGAAATCGGGCAGTCAGTTATCCTGGAAACAGGGTGATCAGTTACCCCGGAAATCGGGCGGTCAGTTATCCTGGAAACAGGGTGGTCAGGTACCCCGGAAACAGGGAGATCAGTTACCCCGGAAACAGCGCGGTCACTTACCCTGGAAACAGGGCAGTCAGTTACCCTGGAAACAGGGCAGTCAGTTATCCTGGAAACAGGGCGGTCAGTTACCGCGGAAACAGGGAGATCAGTTACCCCGGAAACAGGGCAGTCAGTTACCCTGGAAACAGGGCAGTCAGTTATCCTGGAAACAGGGTGGTCAGTGAGCCTGGAAATAGGGTGGTCAGTTACCCCGGAAACAGGGTGATCAGTAATCCTGGAAACAGGGCAGCCAGTTACCCCGGAAACAGGGTGATCTGTTATCCTGGAAACAGGGCAGTCAGTTAGCCTGGAAACAGGGCAGTCAGTTACCCCGGAAACAGGGCAGTCAGTTACCCTGGAAACAGGGCAGTAAATTATCGCGGTAACAGGGCAGTCAGTAATCCCGGAAACAGGGTGATCAGTTACCCTGGAAACAGGGCAGTCAGTTAACCTGGAAACAGGGCAGTCAATTACCCTGGAAACAGGGCAGTCAGTTATCCCGGAAACAGGGTGATCAGTTACCCTGGAAACTGGGCAGTCAGTTAACCTGGAAACACGGCAGTCAGTTACCCCGGAAACAGGGCAGTCAGTTAGCCTGGAAACTGGGCAGTCAGTTACCCTGGAAACAGAGCAGTCAGTCACCCTGGAACAGGTTAGTCAGTTACCCCGGAAACAGTGTGATCAGATACCCCGGAAACAGGGCAGTCAGTTCCCCTGGAAAGAGGGCAGTCAGTTACCCTGGAAACAGGGCAGTCAGTTAACCTGGAAACAGGGCAGTCAGTTAACCTGGAAACAGGGCAGTCCGTTATCCTGGAAACAGGGCGGTCAGTTACCCCGGAAATAGGGAGGTCAGTTATCCTGGAAACAGGGCGGTCAGTTACCCCGGAAACAGGGAGATCAGTTACCCCGGAAACAGGGCAGTCATTTACCCTGGAAACTGGGCTGTCAGTTATCCTGGAAACAGTGTGGTCAGTGACCCTGGAAACTGGGTGGTCAGTTATCCTGGAAACAGGGCGGCCAGTTACCCCGGAAACAGGGTGATCAGTTATCCTGGAAACAGGGCAGTCAGTTACCCCGGAAACAGGGCAGTCTTTTACCCTGGAAACAGGGCAGTCAGTTATCCTGGAAACAGTGTGGTTGGTCAGTGACCCTGGAAACAGGGTGGTCAGTTATCCTGGAAATAGGGCGGTCAGTTACCCCGGAAACAGGGCAGTCAGTTACCCCGGAAACAGGGTGATCAGTTACCCTGGAAACAGGGCAGTCAGTTATCCCGGAAACAGGGTGATCAGTTACCCTGGAAACAGGGCAGTCAGTTAGCCTGGAAACAGGGCAGTCAGTTACCCCGGAAACAGGGCAGTCAGTTACCCCGGAAACAGGGTGATCAGTTACCCTGGAAACAGTGCAGTCAGTTAGCCTGGAAACAGGGCAGTCAGTTACCCCGGAAACAGGGTGATCAGTTACCCTGGAAACAGGGCAGTCAGTTAGCCTGGAAACAGGGCAGTCAGTTACCCCGGAAACAGGGCAGTCAGTTATCCCGGAAGCAGGGCAGTCAGTTATCCTGGAAACAGGGCAGTCAGTTATCCTGGAAAAAGGGCGATCAGTTACCCCGGAAATAGGGAGGTCAGTTATCCTGGAAACAGCGCGGTCAGTTACCCCTGAACCAGGGAGATCAGTTACCCCGGAAACAGGGCAGTCAGTTACCCTGGAAACAGGGCAGTCAGTTATCCTGGAAACTGGGTGGTCAGTGACCCTGGAAACAGGGTGGTCAGTTACCCCGGAAATAGGGTGATCAGTTACCCTGGAAACTGGGCAGTCAGTTACCCTGGAAACAGGGCAGTCAGTTTCCCCGGAAGCCGGGAAGTCAGTTACCCTGGAAACAGGGCAGTCAGTCACCCTGGAAACAGGTTAGTCAGTTACCCCGGCAACAGGGTGATCAGTTACCCTGGAAACTGGGCAGTCAGTTACCCTGGAAACAGGGCAGTCAGTTTCCCCGGAAGCCGGGAAGTCAGTTACCCTGGAAACAGGGCAGTCAGTCACCCTGGAAACAGGTTAGTCAGTTACCCCGGCAACAGGGTGATCAGTTACCCTGGAAACAGGGCAGTCAGTTCCCCTGGAAACAGGGCAGTCAGTTACCCTGGAAACAGGGCAGTCAGTTACCCTGGAAACAGGGCAGTGAGCTATCCCGGAAACAGGGCAGTCAGGTTTCCCGGAAACAGGGTGAACAGTTAACCTGGAAACTGGGCAGTCAGTTACCCTGGAAACAGGGCAGTCAGTTATCCTGGAAACAGGGCAGTCAGTTATCCTGGAAACAGGGCGGTCAGTTACCCCGGAAATAGGGCGGTCAGTTATCCTGGAAACAGGGTGGTCAGGTACCCTGGAAACAGGGAGATCAGTTACCCCGGAAACAGCGCGGTCAGTTACCCTGGAAACAGGGCAGTCAGTTACCCTGGAAACAGGGCAGTCAGTTATCCTGGAAAAAGGGCGGTCAGTTACCCCGGAAATAGGGAGGTCAGTTATCCTGGAAACAGGGCGGTCAGTTACCCCGGAAACAGGGAGATCAGTTACCCCGGAAGCAGTGCAGTCAGTTACCTTGGAAACAGGGCAGTCAGTTATCCTGGAAACAGGGTGGTCAGTGAGCCTGGAAATAGGGTGGTCAGTTACCCCGGAAACAGGGTGATCAGTAATCCTGGAAACAGGGCAGCCAGTTACCCCGGAAACAGGGTGATCAGTTATCCTGGAAACAGGGCAGTCAGTTAGCCTGGAAACAGGGCAGTCAGTTACCCCGGAAACATGGCAGACAGTTACCCTGGAAACAGGGCAGTCAGTTATCCCGGTAACAGGGCAGTCAGTTATCCCGGAAACAGGGTGATCAGTTACCCTGGAAACAGGGCAGTCAGTTAGCCTGGAAACAGGGCTGTCAATTACCCTGGAAACAGGGCAGTCAGTTATCCCGGAAACAGGGCAGTCAGTTATCCCGGAAATAGGGTGATCAGTTACCCTGGAAACTGGGCAGTCAGTTAACCTGGAAACACGGCAGTCAGTTACCCCGGAAACAGGGCAGTCAGTTAGCCTGGAAACTGGGCAGTCAGTTCCCCTGTTAACAGAGCAGTCAGTTATCCCGGAAACAGGGTGATCAGTTACCCTGGAAACTGGGCAGTCAGTTACCCTGGAAACAGGGTGATCAGATACCACGGAAACAGGGCAGTCAGTTCCCCTGGAAACAGGGCAGTCAGTTACCCTGGAAACAGGGCAGTCCTTTATCCTGGAAACAGGGTGGTCAGGTACCCTGGAAACAGGGAGATCAGTTACCCCGGAAACAGCGCGGTCAGTTACCCTGGAAACAGGGCAGTCAGTTACCCTGGAAACAGGGCAGTCAGTTATCCTGGAAAAAGGGCGGTCAGTTACCCCGGAAATAGGGAGGTCAGTTATCCTGGAAACAGGGCGGTCAGTTACCCCGGAAACAGGGAGATCAGTTACCCCGGAAGCAGTGCAGTCAGTTACCTTGGAAACAGGGCAGTCAGTTATCCTGGAAACAGGGTGGTCAGTGAGCCTGGAAATAGGGTGGTCAGTTACCCCGGAAACAGGGTGATCAGTAATCCTGGAAACAGGGCAGCCAGTTACCCCGGAAACAGGGTGATCAGTTATCCTGGAAACAGGGCAGTCAGTTAGCCTGGAAACAGGGCAGTCAGTTACCCCGGAAACATGGCAGACAGTTACCCTGGAAACAGGGCAGTCAGTTATCCCGGTAACAGGGCAGTCAGTTATCCCGGAAACAGGGTGATCAGTTACCCTGGAAACAGGGCAGTCAGTTAGCCTGGAAACAGGGCTGTCAATTACCCTGGAAACAGGACAGTCAGTTATCCCGGAAACAGGGCAGTCAGTTATCCCGGAAACAGGGTGATCAGTTTCCCTGGAAACTGGGCAGTCAGTTAACCTGGAAACACGGCAGTCAGTTACCCCGGAAACAGGGCAGTCAGTTAGCCTGGAAACTGGGCAGTCAGTTCCCCTGTTAACAGAGCAGTCAGTTATCCCGGAAACAGGGTGATCAGTTACCCTGGAAACTGGGCAGTCAGTTACCCTGGAAACAGGGTGATCAGATACCACGGAAACAGGGCAGTCAGTTCCCCTGGAAACAGGGCAGTCAGTTAACCTGGAAACAGGGCAGTCAGTTAACCTGGAAACAGGGCAGTCCTTTATCCTGGAAACAGGGCGGTCAGTTACCCCGGAAATAGGGAGGTCAGTTATCCTGGAAACAGGGCGGTCAGTTACCCCGGAAACAGGGAGATCAGTTAAACCAGAAACAGGGCAGTCATTTACCCTGGAAACTGGGCAGTCAGTTATCCTGGAAACAGTGTGGTCAGTGACCCTGGATACAGGGTGGTCAGTTACCCTGAAACAGGGCGGTCAGTTACCCCGGAAATTGGGCAGTCAGTTACCCTGGAAACAGGGCATTCAGTTGTCCCGGAAACAGGGCTGTCAGTTATCCCGGAAGCAGGATGATCAGGTACCCTGCAAGCTGGGCAGTCAGTTACCCTGGAAACAGGGCAGACAGTTAGCCTGGAAACAGGGCAGTCAGTTACCCTGGAAACAGGGCAGTCAGTTATCCTGGAAACAGGGCGGTCAGTTACCCCGGAAATAGGGAGATCAGTTCCCCCGGAAACAGGGCGGTCAGATACCCTGGAAACAGGGCAGTCAGTTACCCTGGAAACAGGGCCGTCAGTTACCCTGGAAACAGGCAGTCAGTTATCCTGGAAACAGGGCAGTCAGATACCCCGGAAATAGGGCGGTCAGTTATCCTGGAAACAGGGCGGTCAGTTACCCTGGAAAAAGGGCAGTCAGTTATCCCGGAAACAGGGCAGTCAGTTATCCTGGAAAAAGGGCAGTCAGTTATCCCGGAAACAGGGTGATCAGTTACCCTGGAAACAGGGCAGTCAGTTACTTTGGAAAAAGGGCAGTCAGTTAACCCGGAAACAGGGCAGTCAGTTACCCTGGAAACTGGGCAGTCAGTTACCCTGGAAACAGGGCAGTCAGTTATCCCGGAAACAGAGTGATCAGTCACCCTGGAAACAGGGCAGTCAGTTATCCCGGAAACATGGCAGTCAGTTATCCCGGAAAAAGGGTCATCTGTTACCCTGGAAACTGGGCAGTCAGTTTCCCTGGAAACAGGGCAGTCAGTTACCCCGGAAACAGGGCAGTCAGTTACCCTGGAAACAGGGCAGTCAGTTACCCCGGAAACTGGGCAGTCAGTTACCCTGGAAACTGGGCAGTCAGTTACCCTGGAAACAGGGCAGTCAGTTACCCCGGAAACAGGGCAGTCAGTTACCCTGGAAACAGGTTAGTCAGTTACCCCGGAAACAGGGTGATCAGTTACCCCAGAAACAGGGCAGTCAAGGCCCTTGAAACAGGGCAGTCAGTTACGCTGGACACAGGGCAGTAAGTTTTCCCGGAAACAGGGCGATCAGTTACCCCGGAAACAGGGCGGTAAGTAACCCTGGAAACTGATTAGTCAGTTACCCCGGAAACAGGGTGATCAGTTATCCTGGAAACAGGGCAGTCAGTTACCCTGGAAACAGGGCAGTCAGTTAACCTGGAAACAGGGCAGTCCTTTATCCTGGAAACAGGGCGGTCAGTTACCCCGGATATAGGGAGGTCAGTTATCCTGGAAACAGGGCGGTCAGTTACCCCGGAAACAGGGAGATCAGTTAAACCAGAAACAGGGCAGTCATTTACCCTGGAAACTGGGCAGTCAGTTATCCTGGAAACAGTGTGGTCAGTGACCCTGGAAACAGGGTGGTCAGTTACCCTGAAACAGGGCGGTCAGTTACCCCGGAAATTGGGCAGTCAGTTACCCTGGAAACAGGGCATTCAGTTGTCCCGGAAACAGGGCTGTCAGTTATCCCGGAAGCAGGATGATCAGGTACCCTGCAAGCTGGGCAGTCAGTTACCCTGGAAACAGGGCAGACAGTTAGCCTGGAAACAGGGCAGTCAGTTACCCTGGAAACAGGGCAGTCAGTTATCCTGGAAACAGGGCGGTCAGTTACCCCGGAAATAGGGAGATCAGTTACCCCGGAAACAGGGCGGTCAGATACCCTGGAAACAGGGCAGTCAGTTACCCTGGAAACAGGGCCGTCAGTTACCCTGGAAACAGGCAGTCAGTTATCCTGGAAACAGGGCAGTCAGATACCCCGGAAATAGGGCGGTCAGTTATCCTGGAAACAGGGCGGTCAGTTACCCTGGAAAAAGGGCAGTCAGTTATCCCGGAAACAGGGCAGTCAGTTACCCTGGAAAAAGGGCAGTCAGTTATCCCGGAAACAGGGTGATCAGTTACCCTGGAAACAGGGCAGTCAGTTACTTTGGAAAAAGGGCAGTCAGTTAACCCGGAAACAGGGCAGTCAGTTACCCTGGAAACTGGGCAGTCAGTTACCCTGGAAACAGGGCAGTCAGTTATCCCGGAAACAGAGTGATCAGTCACCCTGGAAACAGGGCAGTCAGTTATCCCGGAAACATGGCAGTCAGTTATCCCGGAAAAAGGGTCATCTGTTACCCTGGAAACTGGGCAGTCAGTTTCCCTGGAAACAGGGCAGTCAGTTACCCCGGAAACAGGGCAGTCAGTTACCCTGGAAACAGGGCAGTCAGTTACCCCGGAAACTGGGCAGTCAGTTACCCTGGAAACTGGGCAGTCAGTTACCCCGGAAACAGGGCAGTCAGTTACCCTGGAAACAGGGTGATCAGTTACCCCAGAAACAGGGCAGTCAAGGCCCTTGAAACAGGGCAGTCAGTTACGCTGGACACAGGACAGTAAGTTTTCCCGGAAACAGGGCGATCAGTTACCCCGGAAACAGGGCGGTAAGTAACCCTGGAAACTGATTAGTCAGTTACCCCGGAAACAGGGTGATCAGTTATCCTGGAAACAGGGCAGTCAGTTACCCTGGAAACAGGGCAGTCAGTTAACCTAGAAACAGGGCAGTCAGTTATCCCGGAAACAGGGCAGTCAGTTATCCCGGAAACAGGGTGGTCAGTTACCCTGGAAACTGGGCAGTCAGTTACTTTGGGAAAAGGGCAGTCAGTTACCCCGGAAACAGGGCAGTCAGTTACCCGGGAAACTGGGTAGTCAGTTACCCAGGAAACAGGGCAGTCAGTTATCCCGGAAACAGAGTGATCAGTCACCCTGGAAACAGGGCAGTCAGTTATCCCGGAAACATGGCAGTCAGTTATCCCGGAAAAAGGGTGATCTGTTACCCTGGAAACTGGGCAGTCAGTTACCCTGGAAACAGGGCAGTCAGTTACCCTGGAAACTGGGCAGTCAGTTACCCCGGAAACAGGGCAGTCAGTTAACCTGGAAACTGGGCTGTCATTTACCCTGGAAACAGGGCATTCAGTTACCCCGGAAACAGGGCAGTCAGTTACGCTGGAAACAGGGCAGTCAGTTATCCAGGAAACAGGGCAGTCAGTTATCCCGGAAACAGGGCGATGAGTTAACCTGGAAACTGGGCAGTCTGTTACCCTGTAAACAGGGCGGTCAGTTACCCTGGAAAATGGGCAGTCAGTTAGCCTGGAAAGAGGGCAGTCAGTTGTCCCGGAAACAGGGCAGTCATTTACCCCGGAAACAGGGCAGTCAGTTATCCCGGAAACAGGGCAGTCAGTTATCCCGGAAAGAGGGCGGTCAGTTACCCTGGAAACAGGGCAGTCAGTTACCCTGGAAACAGGGCGCTCAGTTACCCTGGAAATAGGTTAATCAGTTACCCCGGCAACTGGGCAGGCAGTTACCCTGGAAACAGGGCAGTCAGTCACCCTGGAAACAGGTTAGTCAGTTACCATGGAAACAGGGCAGTCAGTTCCCCTGGAAACAGGGCAGTGAACTATCCCAGAAACAGGGCAGTCAGTTATCCCGGAAGCAGGGTGATCAGTTACCCTAGAAACTGGGCAGTCCGTTACCCTGTAAACAGGGCGGTCAGATACCCTGGAAACAGGGCAGTCAGTTACCCTGGGAACAGGGCAGTGAGCTATCCCGGAAACAGGGCAGTCAGTTATCCCGGAATCAGGGTGATCAGTTACCCTGGAAACTGGGCAGTCAGTTACCCCGGAAACAGGGCGGTCAGTTACCCTGGAAACAGGGCAGTCAGTTATCCCGGAAACAGAGTGATCAGTCACCCTGGAAATAGAGCAGTCAGTTATCCCGGAAACATGGCAGTCAGTTATCCCGGAAAAAGGGTGATCTGTTACCCTGGAAAAAGGGCAGTCAGTTACCCTGGAAACAGGGCAGTCAGTTACATAGAACATAGAACATAGAACATACAGCACAGAACAGGCCCTTCGGCCCACAATGTTGTGCCGATCCTTTGTCCTCTGTCAAGGACAATTTAATCTATACCCCATCATTCTCCTTTATCCATATACCTATCCAAAAGCCTTTTGAAAGTCCCTAAAGTTTCTGACTCAACAACTTCCCCGGGCAAGGCATTCCCCGGAAACAGGGCAGTCAGTTACCCCAGAAACAGGGCAGTCAGTGCCCGTGGAAACAGGGCAGTCAATTACGCTGGAAACAGATTAGTCAGTTACCCCGGAAAGAGGGTGATCAGTTATCCCGGAAACAGGGCAGTCAGTTATCCCGAAAGCAGGGTGATCAGTTACCCTAGAAACTGGGCAGTCCGTTACCCTGTAAACAGGGCGGTCAGATACCCTGGAAACAGGGCAGTCAGTTACCCTGGGAACAGGGCAGTGAGCTATCCCGGAAACAGGGCAGTCAGTTATCCCGGAATCAGGGTGATCAGTTACCCTGGAAACTGGGCAGTCAGTTACCCCGGAAACAGGGCGGTCAGTTACCCTGGAAACAGGGCAGTCAGTTATCCCGGAAACAGAGTGATCAGTCACCCTGGAAATAGAGCAGTCAGTTATCCCGGAAACATGGCAGTCAGTTATCCCGGAAAAAGGGTGATCTGTTACCCTGGAAAAAGGGCAGTCAGTTACCCTGGAAACAGGGCAGTCAGTTACATAGAACATAGAACATAGAACATAGAACATACAGCACAGAACAGGCCCTTCGGCCCACAATGTTGTGCCGATCCTTTGTCCTCTGTCAAGGACAATTTAATCAATACCCCATCATTCTCCTTTATCCATATACCTATCCAAAAGCCTTTTGAAAGTCCCTAAAGTTTCTGACTCAACAACTTCCCCGGGCAAGGCATTACCCCGGAAACAGGGCAGTCAGTTACCCCAGAAACAGGGCAGTCAGTGCCCGTGGAAACAGGGCAGTCAATTACGCTGGAAACAGATTAGTCAGTTACCCCGGAAAGAGGGTGATCAGTTATCCCGGAAACAGGGCAGTCAGTTATCCCGGAAACAGGGTGAACAATTACCCTGGAAACTGGGCAGTCAGTTACCCTGGAAACAGGGCAGTCAGTTATCCCGGAAGCAGGATGATCAGGTACCCTGGAAACTGGGCAGTCAGTTACCCTGGAAACAGGGCAGACAGTTAGCCTGGAAACAGGGCAGTCAGTTACCCTGGAAACAGGGCAGTCAGTTATCCTGGAAACAGGGCGGTCAGTTACCCCGGAAACAGGGAGATCAGTTACCCCGGAAACAGGGCGGTCAGATACCCTGGAAACAGGGCAGTCAGTTATCCTGGAAACAGGGCAGTCAGATACGCTGGAAATAGGGCGCTCAGTTATCCTGGAAACAGGGCGGTAAGTTATCCCGGAAACAGGGAGATCAGTTACCCCGGAAACAGGGCGGTCAGATACCCTAGAAACAGGGCAGTCAGTTACCCTGGAAACAGGGCAGTCAGTTACCCTGGAAAAAAGGCAGTCAGTTATCCTGGAAACAGGGTGATCAGTTACCCTGGAAACAGGGCAGTCAGTTACTTTGGAAAAAGGGCAGTCAGTTACCCTGGAAACAGGGCAGTCAGTTACCCTGGAAACTGGGCAGTCAGTTACCCTGGAAACAGGGCAGTCAGTTATCCCGGAAACAGAGTGATCAGTCACCCTGGAAACAGGGCAGTCAGTTATCCCGGAAACATGGCAGTCAGTTATCCCGGAAAAAGGGTCATCTGTTACCCTGGAAACTGGGCAGTCTGTTACACTGGAAACAGGGCAGTCAGTTACCCCGGAAACAGGGCAGTCAGTTACCCTGGAAACAGGGCAGTCAGTTACCCCGGAAACTGGGCAGTCAGTTACCCTGGAAACAGGGCAGTCAGTTACCCCGGAAACTGTGCAGTCAGTTACCCTGGAAACTGGGCAGTCAGTTACCCTGGAAACAGGGCAGTCAGTTACCCCGGAAACTGGGCAGTCAGTTACCCTGGAAACAGGTTAGTCAGTTACCCCGGAAACAGGGTGATCAGTTACCCTAGAAACAGGGCAGTCAAGGCCCTTGAAACAGGGCAGTCAGTTACGCTGGACACAGGGCAGTAAGTTATCCCGGAAACAGGGCGATCAGTTACCCCGGAAACAGGGCGGTCAGTAACCCTGGAAACAGATTAGTCAGTTACCCCGGAAACAGGATGATCAGTTATCCTGGAAACAGGGCAGTCAGTTACCCTGGAAACAGGGCAGTCAGTTAACCTGGAAACAGGGCAGTCAGTTATCCCGGAAACAGGGCAGTCAGTTATCCCGGAAACAGGGTGATCAGTCACCCTGGAAACAGGGCAGTCAGTTATCCCGGAAACATGGCAGTCAGTTATCCCGGAAAAAGGGTGATCTGTTACCCTGGAAACTGGGCAGTCAGTTACCCTGGAAACAGGGCAGACAGTTACCCCGGAAACAGGGCAGTCAGTTACCCTGGAAACTGGGCTGTCATTTACCCTGGAAACAGGGCAGTCAGTTACCCCGGAAACAGGGCAGTCAGTTACCCTGGAAACAGGTTAGTCAGTTACCCCGGAAACAGGGTGATCAGTTACCCCAGAAACAGGGCAGTCAGTTACGCTGGAAACAGGGCAGTCAGTTATCCCGGAAACAGGGCAGTCAGTTATCCCGGAAACAGGGCGATGAGTTAACCTGGAAACTGGGCAGTCTGTTACCCTGTAAACAGGGCGGTCAGTTACCCTGGAAAATGGGCAGTCAGTTAGCCTGGAAAGAGGGCAGTCAGTTACCCCGGAAACAGGGCGGTCAGTTACCTGGAAACAGGGCTGTCAGTTATCCAGGAAGCAGGGTGATCAGTTACCCTGGAAACTGGGCAGTCAGTTACCCTGCAAACAGGGCAGTCAGTTACCCTGGAAACAGGGCAGTCAGTCACCCTGGAAACAGGTTAGTCAGTTACCCTGGAAACAGGGCAGTCAGTTCCCCTGGAAACAGGGCAGTGAGCTATCCCGGAAACAGGGCAGTCAGTTATCCATGAAGCAGGGTGATCAGTTACCCTGGAAACTGGGCAGTCAGTTACCCTGCAAGCAGGGCAGTCAGTTACCCTGGAAACTGGGCAGTCAGTTACCCTGCAAACAGGGCAGTCAGTTACCCTGGAAACAGGGCAGTCAGTTCCCCTGGAAACAGGGCAGTGAGCTATCCCGGAAACAGGGCAGTCAGTTATCCAGGAAGCAGGGTGATCAATTACCCTGGAAACTGGGCAGTCCGTTACCCTGTAAACAGGGCGGTCAGATACCGTGGAAACAGGGCAGTCAGTTACCCTGGGAACAGGGCAGTGAGCTATCCCGGAAACAGGGCAGTCAGTTATCCCGGAATCAGGGTGGTCAGTTACCCTGGAAACTGGGCAGTCAGTTACCCCGGAAACAGGGCGGTCAGTTACCCTGGAAACAGGGCAGTCAGTTATCCCGGAAACAGAGTGATCAGTCACCCTGGAAATAGGGCAGTCAGTTATCCCGGAAACATGGCAGTCAGTTATCCCGGAAAAAGGGTGATCTGTTACCCTGGAAAAAGGGCAGTCAGTTACCCCGGAAACAGGGCAGTCAGTTACCTCGGAAACTGGGCACTCAGTTACCCTGGAAACTGGGCACTCAGTTACCCTGGAAACTGGGCAGTCCGTTACCCTGTAAACAGGGCGGTCAGATACCGTGGAAACAGGGCAGTCAGTTACCCTGGGAACAGGGCAGTGAGCTATCCCGGAAACAGGGCAGTCAGTTATCCCGGAATCAGGGTGGTCAGTTACCCTGGAAACTGGGCACTCAGTTACCCTGGAAACTGGGCAGTCCGTTACCCTGTAAACAGGGCGGTCAGATACCGTGGAAACAGGGCAGTCAGTTACCCTGGGAACAGGGCAGTGAGCTATCCCGGAAACAGGGCAGTCAGTTATCCCGGAAACAGAGTGATCAGTCACCCTGGAAATAGGGCAGTCAGTTATCCCGGAAACATGGCAGTCAGTTATCCCGGAAAAAGGGTGATCTGTTACCCTGGAAAAAGGGCAGTCAGTTACCCCGGAAACAGGGCAGTCAGTTACCTCGGAAACTGGGCACTCAGTTACCCTGGAAACTGGGCAGTCCGTTACCCCGGAAACAGGGCAGTCAGTTACCCTGTAAACAGGTTAGTCAGTTACCCCGGAAACAGGGTGATCAGTTACCCCAGAAACAGGGCAGTCAGTGCCCGTGGAAACAGGGCAGTCAATTACGCTGGAAACAGATTAGTCAGTTACCCCGGAAAGAGGGTGATCAGTTATCCCGGAAACAGGGCAGTCAGTTATCCCGGAAACAGGGTGAACAATTACCCTGGAAACTGGGCAGTCAGTTACCCTGGAAACAGGGCAGTCAGTTATCCCGGAAGCAGGATGATCAGGTACCCTGGAAACTGGGCAGTCAGTTACCCTGGAAACAGGGCAGACAGTTACCCTGGAAACAGGGCAGTCAGTTATCCTGGAAACAGGGCGGTCAGTTAACCCGGAAACAGGGAGATCAGTTACCACGGAAACAGGGCGGTCAGATACCCTGGAAACAGGGCAGTCAGTTACCCTGGAAACAGGGCAGTCAGTTATCCTGGAAACAGGGCAGTCAGATACGCCGGAAATAGGGCGGTCAGTTATCCTGGAAACAGGGCGGTAAGTTACCCCGGAAACAGGGAGATCAGTTACCCCGGAAACAGGGCGGTCAGATACCCTAGAAACAGGGCAGTCAGTTACCCTGGAAACAGGGCAGTCAGTTACCCTGGAAAAAAGGCAGTCAGTTATCCCGGAAACAGGGTGATCAGTTACCCTGGAAACAGGGCAGTCAGTTACTTTGGAAACAGGGCAGTCAGTTACCCTGGAAACAGGGCAGTCAGTTACCCTGGAAACTGGGCAGTCAGTTACCCTGGAAACAGGGCAGTCAGTTATCCCGGAAACAGAGTGATCAGTCACCCTGGAAACAGGGCAGTCAGTTATCCCGGAAACATGGCAGTCAGTTATCCCGGAAAAAGGGTCATCTGTTACCCTGGAAACTGGGCAGTCTGTTACACTGGAAACAGGGCAGTCAGTTACCCCGGAAACAGGGCAGTCAGTTACCCTGGAAACAGGGCAGTCAGTTACCCCGGAAACTGGGCAGTCAGTTACCCTGGAAACAGGGCAGTCAGTTACCCCGGAAACTGGCCAGTCAGTTACCCTGGAAACTGGGCAGTCAGTTACCCTGGAAACAGGGCAGTCAGTTACCCCGGAAACTGGGCAGTCAGTTACCCTGGAAACAGGTTAGTCAGTTACCCCGGAAACAGGGTGATCAGTTACCCCGAAACAGGGCAGTCAAGGCCCTTGAAACAGGGCAGTCAGTTACGCTGGACACAGGGCAGTAAGTTATCCCGGAAACAGGGCGATCAGTTACCCCGGAAACAGGGCGGTCAGTAACCCTGGAAACAGATTAGTCAGTTACCCCGGAAACAGGGTGATCAGTTATCCTGGAAACAGGGCAGTCAGTTACCCTGGAAACAGGGCAGTCAGTTAACCTGGAAACAGGGCAGTCAGTTATCCTGGAAACAGGGCAGTCAGTTATCCCGGAAACAGGGTGATCAGTTACCCTGGAAACTGGGCAGTCAGTTACTTTGGGAAAAGGGCAGTCAGTTACCCCGGAAACAGGGCAGTCAGTTACCTGGGAAACTGGGAGGTCAGTTACCCTGGAAACAGGGCAGTCAGTTATCCCGGAAACAGAGTGATCAGTCACCCTGGAAACAGGGCAGTCAGTTATCCCGGAAACATGGCAGTCAGTTATCCCGGAAAAAGGGTGATCTGTTACCCTGGAAACTGGGCAGTCAGTTACCCTGGAAACAGGGCAGACAGTTACCCCGGAAACAGGGCAGTCAGTTACCCTGGAAACTGGGCTGTCATTTACCCTGGAAACAGGGCAGTCAGTTACCCCGGAAACAGGGCAGTCAGTTACCCTGGAAACAGGTTAGTCAGTTACCCCGGAAACAGGGTGATCAGTTACCCCAGAAACAGGGCAGTCAGTTACGCTGGAAACAGGGCAGTCAGTTATCCCGGAAACAGGGCAGTCAGTTATCCCGGAAACAGGGCGATGAGTTAACCTGGAAACTGGGCAGTCTGTTACCCTGTAAACAGGGCGGTCAGTTACCCTGGAAAATGGGCAGTCAGTTAGCCTGGAAAGAGGGCAGTCAGTTATCCCGGAAACAGGGCGGTCAGTTACCCTGGAAACAGGGCAGTTAGTTATCCAGGAAGCAGGGTGATCAGTTACCCTGGAAACTGGGCAGTCAGTTACCCTGCAAACAGGGCAGTCAGTTACCCTGGAAACAGGGCAGTAAGTCACTCTGGAAACAGGTTAGTCAGTTACCCTGGAAACAGGGCAGTCAGTTCCCCTGGAAACAGGGCAGTCAGCTTTCCCGGAAACAGGGCAGTCAGTTATCCAGGAAGCAGGGTGATCAGTTACCCTGGAAACTGGGCAGTCAGATACCCTGCAAACAGGGCAGTCAGTTACCCTGGAAACTGGGCAGTCAGTTACCCTGCAAACAGGGCAGTCAGTTACCCTGGAAACAGGGCAGTCAGTTCCCCTGGAAACAGGGCAGTGAGCTATCCCGGAAACAGGGCAGTCAGTTATCCAGGAAGCAGGGTGATCAATTACCCTGGAAACTGGGCAGTCCGTTACCCTGTAAACAGGGCGGTCAGATACCCTGGAAACAGGGCAGTCAGTTACTTTGGGAACAGGGCAGTGAGCTATCCCGGAAACAGGGCAGTCAGTTATCCCGGAATCAGGGTGGTCAGTTACCCTGGAAACTGGGCAGTCAGTTACCCCGGAAACAGGGCGGTCAGTTACCCTGGAAACAGGGCAGTCAGTTATCCCGGAAACAGAGTGATCAGTCACCCTGGAAATAGGGCAGTCAGTTATCCCGGAAACATGGCAGTCAGTTATCGCGGAAAAAGGGTGATCTGTTACCCTGGAAACTGGGCAGTCAGTTACCCTGGAAACAGGGCAGACAGTTACCCCGGAAACAGGGCAGTCAGTTACCCTGGAAACTGGGCTGTCATTTACCCTGGAAACAGGGCAGTCAGTTACCCCGGAAACAGGGCAGTCAGTTACCCTGGAAACAGGGCAGTCAGTTACCCCGGAAACTGGGCAGTCAGTTACCCTGGAAACAGGGCAGTCAGTTACCCCGGAAACTGGCCAGTCAGTTACCCTGGATTCTGGGCAGTCAGTTACCCTGGAAACAGGGCAGTCAGTTACCCCGGAAACTGGGCAGTCAGTTACCCTGGAAACAGGTTAGTCAGTTACCCCGGAAACAGGGTGATCAGTTACCCCAGAAACAGGGCAGTCAAGGCCCTTGAAACAGGGCAGTCAGTTACGCTGGACACTGGGCAGTAAGTTATCCCGGAAACAGGGCGATCAGTTACCCCGGAAACAGGGCGGTCAGTAACCCTGGAAACAGATTAGTCAGTTACCCCGGAAACAGGGTGATCAGTTATCCTGGAAACAGGGCAGTCAGTTACCCTGGAAACAGGGCAGTCAGTTAACCTGGAAACAGGGCAGTCAGTTATCCCGGAAACAGGGCAGTCAGTTATCCCGGAAACAGGGTGATCAGTTACCCTGGAAACTGGGCAGTCAGTTACTTTGGGAAAAGGGCAGTCAGTTACCCCGGAAACAGGGCAGTCAGTTACCCGGGAAACTGGGAGGTCAGTTACCCAGGAAACAGGGCAGTCAGTTATCCCGGAAACAGAGTGATCAGTCACCCTGGAAACAGGGCAGTCAGTTATCCTGGAAACATGGCAGTCAGTTATCCCGGAAAAAGGGTGATCTGTTACCTTGGAAACTGGGCAGTCAGTTACCCTGGAAACAGGGCAGACAGTTACCCCGGAAACAGGGCAGTCAGTTACCCTGGAAACAGGGCAGTCAGTTATCCGGGAAACAGGGCAGTCAGTTACCCCGGAAACAGGGCAGTCAGTTACCCTGGAAACAGGTTAGTCAGTTACCCCGGAAACAGGGTGATCAGTTACCCCAGAAACAGGGCAGTCAGTTACGCTGGAAACAGAGCAGTCAGTTATCCCGGAAACAGGGCAGTCAGTTATCCCGGAAACAGGGCGATGAGTTAACCTGGAAACTGGGCAGTCTGTTACCCTGTAAACAGGGCGGTCAGTTACCCTGGAAAGTGGGCAGTCAGTTAGCCTGGAAAGAGGGCAGTCTGTTACCCTGTAAACAGGGCGGTCAGTTACCCTGGAAACAGGTTAGTCAGTTACCCTGGAAACAGGGCAGTCAGTTCCCCTGGAAACAGGGCAGTGAGCTATCCCGGAAACAGGGCAGTCAGTTATCCAGGAAGCAGGGTGATCAGTTACCCTGGAAACTGGGCAGTCAGATACCCTGCAAACAGGGCATTCAGTTACCCTGGAAACTGGGCAGTCAGTTACCCTGCAAACAGGGCAGTCAGTTACCCTGGAAACAGGGCAGTCAGTTCCCCTGGAAACAGGGCAGTGAGCTATCGCGGAAACAGGGCAGTCAGTTATCCAGGAAGCAGGGTGATCAATTACCCTGGAAACTGGGCAGTCCGTTACCCTGTAAACAGGGCGGTCAGATACCCTGGAAACAGGGCAGTCAGTTACCCTGGGAACAGGGCAGTGAGCTATCCCGGAAACAGGGCAGTCAGTTATCCCGGAATCAGGGTGGTCAGTTACCCTGGAAACTGGGCAGTCAGTTATCCCGGACACAGAGTGATCAGTCACCCTGGAAACAGGGCAGTCAGTTGTCCCGGAAACATGGCAGTCAGTTATCCCGGAAAAAGGGTGATCTGTTACCCTGGAAAAAGGGCAGTCAGTTACCCTGGAAAGAGGGCAGTCAGTTACCTCGGAAACTGGGCAGTCAGTTACCCTGGAAACTGGGCAGTCCGTTACCCCGGAAACAGGGCAGTCAGTTACCCTGTAAACAGGTTAGTCAGTTACCCCGGAAACAGGGTGATCAGTTACCCCAGAAACAGGGCAGTCAGTGCCCGTGGAAACAGGGCAGTCAATTACGCTGGAAACAGGGCAGTCAGTTATCCCGGAAACAGGGCAGTCAGTTATCCCGGAAACAGGGTGAACAATTACCCTGGAAACTGGGCAGTCAGTTACCCTGGAAACAGGGCAGTCAGTTATCCCGGAAGCAGGATGATCAGGTACCCTGTTAACTGGGCAGTCAGTTACCCTGGAAACAGGGCAGACAGTTAGCCTGGAAACAGGGCAGTCAGTTACCCTGGAAACAGGGCAGTCAGTTATCCTGGAAACAGGGCGGTCAGTTACCCCGGAAACAGGGAGATCAGTTACCCCGGAAACAGGGCGGTCAGATACCCTGGAAACAGGGCAGTCAGTTACCCTGGAAACAGGGCAGTCAGTTACCCTGGAAACAGGGCAGTCAGATACCCCAGAAATAGGGCGGTCAGTTATCCTGGAAACAGGGCGGTAAGTTTCCCCGGAAACAGGGAGATCAGTTATCCCGGAAACAGGGCGGTCAGATACCCTAGAAACAGGGCAGTCAGTTACCCTGGAAACAGGGCAGTCAGTTACCCTGGAAAAAGGGCAGTCAGTTATCCCGGAAACAGGGTGATCAGTTACCCTGGAAACAGGGCAGTCAGTTACTTTGGAAAAAGGGCAGTCAGTTACCCTGGAAACAGGGCAGTCAGTTACCCTGGAAACTGGGCAGTCAGTAACCCTGGGAACAGGGCAGTCAGTTATCCCGGAAACAGAGTGATCAGTCACCCTGGAAAGAGGGCAGTCAGTTATCCTGGAAACATGGCAGTCAGTTATCCCGGAAAAAGGGTCATCTGTTACCCTGGAAACTGGGCAGTCAGTTACCCTGGAAACAGGGCAGTCAGTTACCCCGGAAACTGGCCAGTCAGTTACCCTGGATTCTGGGCAGTCAGTTACCCTGGAAACAGGGCAGTCAGTTACCCCGGAAACTGGGCAGTCAGTTACCCTGGAAACAGGTTAGTCAGTTACCCCGGAAACAGGGTGATCAGTTACCCCAGAAACAGGGCAGTCAAGGCCCTTGAAACAGGGCAGTCAGTTACGCTGGACACTGGGCAGTAAGTTATCCCGGAAACAGGGCGATCAGTTACCCCGGAAACAGGGCGGTCAGTAACCCTGGAAACAGATTAGTCAGTTACCCCGGAAACAGGGTGATCAGTTATCCTGGAAACAGGGCAGTCAGTTACCCTGGAAACAGGGCAGTCAGTTAACCTGGAAACAGGGCAGTCAGTTATCCCGGAAACAGGGCAGTCAGTTATCCCGGAAACAGGGTGATCAGTTACCCTGGAAACTGGGCAGTCAGTTACTTTGGGAAAAGGGCAGTCAGTTACCCCGGAAACAGGGCAGTCAGTTACCCGGGAAACTGGGAGGTCAGTTACCCAGGAAACAGGGCAGTCAGTTATCCCGGAAACAGAGTGATCAGTCACCCTGGAAACAGGGCAGTCAGTTATCCTGGAAACATGGCAGTCAGTTATCCCGGAAAAAGGGTGATCTGTTACCTTGGAAACTGGGCAGTCAGTTACCCTGGAAACAGGGCAGACAGTTACCCCGGAAACAGGGCAGTCAGTTACCCTGGAAACTGGGCTGTCATTTACCCTGGAAACAGGGCAGTCAGTTACCCCGGAAACAGGGCAGTCAGTTACCCTGGAAACAGGTTAGTCAGTTACCCCGGAAACAGGGTGATCAGTTACCCCAGAAACAGGGCAGTCAGTTACGCTGGAAACAGAGCAGTCAGTTATCCCGGAAACAGGGCAGTCAGTTATCCCGGAAACAGGGCGATGAGTTAACCTGGAAACTGGGCAGTCTGTTACCCTGTAAACAGGGCGGTCAGTTACCCTGGAAAGTGGGCAGTCAGTTAGCCTGGTAAGAGGGCAGTCTGTTACCCTGTAAACAGGGCGGTCAGTTACCCTGGAAACAGGTTAGTCAGTTACCCTGGAAACAGGGCAGTCAGTTCCCCTGGAAACAGGGCAGTGAGCTATCCCGGAAACAGGGCAGTCAGTTATCCAGGAAGCAGGGTGATCAGTTACCCTGGAAACTGGGCAGTCAGATACCCTGCAAACAGGGCATTCAGTTACCCTGGAAACTGGGCAGTCAGTTACCCTGCAAACAGGGCAGTCAGTTACCCTGGAAACAGGGCAGTCAGTTCCCCTGGAAACAGGGCAGTGAGCTATCCCGGAAACAGGGCAGTCAGTTATCCAGGAAGCAGGGTGATCAATTACCCTGGAAACTGGGCAGTCCGTTACCCTGTAAACAGGGCGGTCAGATACCCTGGAAACAGGGCAGTCAGTTACCCTGGGAACAGGGCAGTGAGCTATCCCGGAAACAGGGCAGTCAGTTATCCCGGCATCAGGGTGGTCAGTTACCCTGGAAACTGGGCAGTCAGTTATCCCGGACACAGAGTGATCAGTCACCCTGGAAACAGGGCAGTCAGTTGTCCCGGAAACATGGCAGTCAGTTATCCCGGAAAAAGGGTGATCTGTTACCCTGGAAAAAGGGCAGTCAGTTACCCTGGAAAGAGGGCAGTCAGTTACCTCGGAAACTGGGCAGTCAGTTACCCTGGAAACTGGGCAGTCCGTTACCCCGGAAACAGGGCAGTCAGTTACCCTGTAAACAGGTTAGTCAGTTACCCCGGAAACAGGGTGATCAGTTACCCCAGAAACAGGGCAGTCAGTGCCCGTGGAAACAGGGCAGTCAATTACGCTGGAAACAGGGCAGTCAGTTATCCCGGAAACAGGGCAGTCAGTTATCCCGGAAACAGGGTGAACAATTACCCTGGAAACTGGGCAGTCAGTTACCCTGGAAACAGGGCAGTCAGTTATCCCGGAAGCAGGATGATCAGGTACCCTGTTAACTGGGCAGTCAGTTACCCTGGAAACAGGGCAGACAGTTAGCCTGGAAACAGGGCAGTCAGTTACCCTGGAAACAGGGCAGTCAGTTATCCTGGAAACAGGGCGGTCAGTTACCCCGGAAACAGGGAGATCAGTTACCCCGGAAACAGGGCGGTCAGATACCCTGGAAACAGGGCAGTCAGTTACCCTGGAAACAGGGCAGTCAGTTACCCTGGAAACAGGGCAGTCAGATACCCCAGCAATAGGGCGGTCAGTTATCCTGGAAACAGGGCGGTAAGTTTCCCCGGAAACAGGGAGATCAGTTATCCCGGAAACAGGGCGGTCAGATACCCTAGAAACAGGGCAGTCAGTTACCCTGGAAACAGGGCAGTCAGTTACCCTGGAAAAAGGGCAGTCAGTTATCCCGGAAACAGGGTGATCAGTTACCCTGGAAACAGGGCAGTCAGTTACTTTGGAAAAAGGGCAGTCAGTTACCCTGGAAACAGGGCAGTCAGTTACCCTGGAAACTGGGCAGTCAGTAACCCTGGGAACAGGGCAGTCAGTTATCCCGGAAACAGAGTGATCAGTCACCCTGGAAAGAGGGCAGTCAGTTATCCTGGAAACATGGCAGTCAGTTATCCCGGAAAAAGGGTCATCTGTTACCCTGGAAACTGGGCAGTCAGTTACCCTGGAAACAGGGCAGTCAGTTTCCCCGGAAACAGGGCAGTCAGTTACCCTGGAAACAGGGCAGTCAGTTACCCCGGAAACTGGGCAGTCAGTTACCCTGGAAACTGGGCAGTCAGTTACCCTGGAAACAGGGCAGTCAGTTACCCCGGAAACAGGGCAGTCAGTTACCCTGGAAACAGGTTAGTCAGTCACCCCGGAAACAGGGTGATCAGTTATCCCAGAAACAGGGCAGTCAAGGCCCTTGAAACAGGGCAGTCAGTTACGCTGGACACAGGGCAGTAAGTTAACCCGGAAACAGGGCGATCAGTTACCCCGGAAACAGGGCGGTCAGTAACCCTGGAAACAGATTAGTCAGTTAACCCGGAAACAGGGAGATCAGTTATCCTGGAAACAGGGCAGTCAGTTACCCTGGAAACAGGGCAGTCAGTTATCCCGGAAACAGGGTGATCAGTTATCCTGGAAACTGGGCAGTCAGTTACTTTGGGAAAAGGGCAGTCAGTTACCCCGGAAACAGGGCAGTCAGTTACCCGGGAAACTGGGCAGTCAGTTACCCCGGAAACAGGGCAGTCAAGGCCCTTGAAACAGGGCAGTCAGTTACGCTGGACACAGGGCAGTAAGTTATCCCGGAAACAGGGCGATCAGTTACCCCGGAAAAAGGGCGGTCAGTAACCCTGGAAACAGATTAGTCAGTTACCCCGGAAACAGGGTGATCAGTTATCCTGGAAACAGGGCAGTCAGTTACCCTGGAAACAGGGCAGTCAGTTAACCTGGAAACAGGGCAGTCAGTTATCCCGGAAACAGGGCAGTCAGTTATCCCGGAAGCAGGATGATCAGGTACCCTGGAAACTGGGCAGTCAGTTACCCTGGAAACAGGGCAGACAGTTAGCCTGGAAACAGGGCAGTCAGTTACCCTGGAAACAGGGCAGTCAGTTATCCTGGAAACAGGGCGGTCAGTTAACCCGGAAACAGGGAGATCAGTTACCCCGGAAACAGGGCGGTCAGATACACTGGAAACAGGGCAGTCAGTTACCCTGGAAACAGGGCAGTCAGTTATCCTGGAAACAGGGCAGTCAGATACGCCGGAAATAGGGCGGTCAGTTATCCTGGAAACAGGGCGGTAAGTTACCCCGGAAACAGGGAGATCAGTTACCCCGGAAACAGGGCGGTCAGATACCCTAGAAACAGGGCAGTCAGTTACCCTGGAAACAGGGCAGTCAGTTACCCTGGAAAAAAGGCAGTCAGTTATCCCGGAAACAGGGTGATCAGTTACCCTGGAAACAGGGCAGTCAGTTACTTTGGAAAAAGGGCAGTCAGTTACCCTGGAAACAGGGCAGTCAGTTACCCTGGAAACTGGGCAGTCAGTTACCCTGGAAACAGGGCAGTCAGTTATCCCGGAAACAGAGTGATCAGTCACCCTGGAAACAGGGCAGTCAGTTATCCCGGAAACATGGCAGTCAGTTATCCCGGAAAAAGGGTCATCTGTTACCCTGGAAACTGGGCAGTCTGTTACCCTGGAAACAGGGCAGTCAGTTACCCCGGAAACAGGGCAGTCAGTTACCCTGGAAACAGGGCAGTCAGTTATCCCGGAAACTGGGCAGTCAGTTACCCTGGAAACAGGGCAGTCAGTTACCCCGGAAACTGGGCAGTCAGTTACCCTGGAAACTGGGCAGTCAGTTACCCTGGAAACAGGGCAGTCAGTTACCCCGGAAACTGGGCAGTCAGTTACCCTGGAAACAGGTTAGTCAGTTACCCCGGAAACAGGGTGATCAGTTACCCCAGAAACAGGGCAGTCAAGGCCCTTGAAACAGGGCAGTCAGTTACGCTGGACACAGGGCAGTAAGTTATCCCGGAAACAGGGCGATCTGTTACCCCGGAAACAGGGCGGTCAGTAACCCTGGAAACAGATTAGTCAGTTACCCCGGAAACAGGGTGATCAGTTATCCTGGAAACAGGGCAGTCAGTTACCCTGGAAACAGGGCAGTCAGTTATCCCGGAAACAGGGTGATCAGTTACCCTGGAAACTGGGCAGTCAGTTACTTTGGGAAAAGGGCAGTCAGTTACCCCGGAAACAGGGCAGTCAGTTACCCGGGAAACTGGGCAGTCAGTTACCCCGGAAACAGGGCAGTCAAGGCCCTTGAAACAGGGCAGTCAGTTACGCTGGACACAGGGCAGTAAGTTATCCCGGAAACAGGGCAGTCAGTTACCCCGGAAACAGGGCAGTCAGTTACCCTGGAAACAGGTTAGTCAGTTACCCCGGAAACAGGGTGATCAGTTACCCCAGAAACAGGGCAGTCAAGGCCCTTGAAACAGGGCAGTCAGTTACGCTGGACACAGGGCAGTAAGTTATCCCGGAAACAGGGCGATCTGTTACCCCGGAAACAGGGCAGTCAGTAACCCTGGAAACAGATTAGTCAGTTACCCCGGAAACAGGGTGATCAGTTATCCTGGAAACAGGGCAGTCAGTTACCCTGGAAACAGGGCAGTCAGTTAACCTGGAAACAGGGCAGTCAGTTATCCCGGAAACAGGGCAGTCAGTTATCCCGGAAACAGGGTGATCAGTTACCCTGGAAACTGGGCAGTCAGTTACTTTGGGAAAAGGGCAGTCACTTACCCCGGAAACAGGGCAGTCAGTTACCCGGGAAACTGGGAGGTCAGTTACCCAGGAAACAGGGCAGTCAGTTATCCCGGAAACAGAGTGATCAGTCACCCTGGAAACAGGGCAGTCAGTTATCCCGGAAACATGGCAGTCAGTTATCCCGGAAAAAGGGTGATCTGTTACCCTGGAAACTGGGCAGTCAGTTACCCTGGAAACAGGGCAGACAGTTACCCCGGAAACAGGGCAGTCAGTTACCCTGGAAACTGGGCTGTCATTTACCCTGGAAACAGGGCAGTCAGTTACCCCGGAAACAGGGCAGTCAGTTACCCTGGAAACAGGTTAGTCAGTTACCCCGGAAACAGGGTGATCAGTTACCCCAGAAACAGGGCAGTCAGTTACGCTGGAAACAGGGCAGTCAGTTATCCCGGAAACAGGGCAGTCAGTTATCCCGGAAACAGGGCGATGAGTTAACCTGGAAACTGGGCAGTCTGTTACCCTGTAAACAGGGCGGTCAGTTACCCTGGAAAATGGGCAGTCAGTTAGCCTGGAAAGAGGGCAGTCAGTTATCCCGGAAACAGGGCGGTCAGTTACCCTGGAAACAGGGCAGTTAGTTATCCAGGAAGCAGGGTGATCAGTTACCCTGGAAACTGGGCAGTCAGTTACCCTGCAAACAGGGCAGTCAGTTACCCTGGAAACAGGGCAGTAAGTCACTCTGGAAACAGGTTAGTCAGTTACCCTGGAAACAGGGCAGTCAGTTCCCCTGGAAACAGGGCAGTGAGCTTTCCCGGAAACAGGGCAGTCAGTTATCCAGGAAGCAGGGTGATCAGTTACCCTGGAAACTGGGCAGTCAGATACCCTGCAAACAGGGCAGTCAGTTACCCTGGAAACTGGGCAGTCAGTTACCCTGCAAACAGGGCAGTCAGTTACCCTGGAAACAGGGCATTCAGTTCCCCTGGAAACAGGGCAGTGAGCTATCCCGGAAACAGGGCAGTCAGTTATCCAGGAAGCAGGGTGATCAATTACCCTGGAAACTGGGCAGTCCGTTACCCTGTAAACAGGGCGGTCAGATACCCTGGAAACAGGGCAGTCAGTTACTTTGGGAACAGGGCAGTGAGCTATCCCGGAAACAGGGCAGTCAGTTATCCCGGAATCAGGGTGGTCAGTTACCCTGGAAACTGGGCAGTCAGTTACCCCGGAAACAGGGCGGTCAGTTACCCTGGAAACAGGGCAGTCAGTTATCCCGGAAACAGAGTGATCAGTCACCCTGGAAATAGGGCAGTCAGTTATCCCGGAAACATGGCAGTCAGTTATCGCGGAAAAAGGGTGATCTGTTACCCTGGAAACTGGGCAGTCAGTTACCCTGGAAACAGGGCAGACAGTTACCCCGGAAACAGGGCAGTCAGTTACCCTGGAAACTGGGCTGTCATTTACCCTGGAAACAGGGCAGTCAGTTACCCCGGAAACAGGGCAGTCAGTTACCCTGGAAACAGGGCAGTCAGTTACCCCGGAAACTGGGCAGTCAGTTACCCTGGAAACAGGGCAGTCAGTTACCCCGGAAACTGGCCAGTCAGTTACCCTGGATTCTGGGCAGTCAGTTACCCTGGAAACAGGGCAGTCAGTTACCCCGGAAACTGGGCAGTCAGTTACCCTGGAAACAGGTTAGTCAGTTACCCCGGAAACAGGGTGATCAGTTACCCCAGAAACAGGGCAGTCAAGGCCCTTGAAACAGGGCAGTCAGTTACGCTGGACACTGGGCAGTAAGTTATCCCGGAAACAGGGCGATCAGTTACCCCGGAAACAGGGCGGTCAGTAACCCTGGAAACAGATTAGTCAGTTACCCCGGAAACAGGGTGATCAGTTATCCTGGAAACAGGGCAGTCAGTTACCCTGGAAACAGGGCAGTCAGTTAACCTGGAAACAGGGCAGTCAGTTATCCCGGAAACAGGGCAGTCAGTTATCCCGGAAACAGGGTGATCAGTTACCCTGGAAACTGGGCAGTCAGTTACTTTGGGAAAAGGGCAGTCAGTTACCCCGGAAACAGGGCAGTCAGTTACCCGGGAAACTGGGAGGTCAGTTACCCAGGAAACAGGGCAGTCAGTTATCCCGGAAACAGAGTGATCAGTCACCCTGGAAACAGGGCAGTCAGTTATCCTGGAAACATGGCAGTCAGTTATCCCGGAAAAAGGGTGATCTGTTACCTTGGAAACTGGGCAGTCAGTTACCCTGGAAACAGGGCAGACAGTTACCCCGGAAACAGGGCAGTCAGTTACCCTGGAAACTGGGCTGTCATTTACCCTGGAAACAGGGCAGTCAGTTACCCCGGAAACAGGGCAGTCAGTTACCCTGGAAACAGGTTAGTCAGTTACCCCGGAAACAGGGTGATCAGTTACCCCAGAAACAGGGCAGTCAGTTACGCTGGAAACAGAGCAGTCAGTTATCCCGGAAACAGGGCAGTCAGTTATCCCGGAAACAGGGCGATGAGTTAACCTGGAAACTGGGCAGTCTGTTACCCTGTAAACAGGGCGGTCAGTTACCCTGGAAAGTGGGCAGTCAGTTAGCCTGGAAAGAGGGCAGTCTGTTACCCTGTAAACAGGGCGGTCAGTTACCCTGGAAACAGGTTAGTCAGTTACCCTGGAAACAGGGCAGTCAGTTCCCCTGGAAACAGGGCAGTGAGCTATCCCGGAAACAGGGCAGTCAGTTATCCAGGAAGCAGGGTGATCAGTTACCCTGGAAACTGGGCAGTCAGATACCCTGCAAACAGGGCATTCAGTTACCCTGGAAACTGGGCAGTCAGTTACCCTGCAAACAGGGCAGTCAGTTACCCTGGAAACAGGGCAGTCAGTTCCCCTGGAAACAGGGCAGTGAGCTATCGCGGAAACAGGGCAGTCAGTTATCCAGGAAGCAGGGTGATCAATTACCCTGGAAACTGGGCAGTCCGTTACCCTGTAAACAGGGCGGTCAGATACCCTGGAAACAGGGCAGTCAGTTACCCTGGGAACAGGGCAGTGAGCTATCCCGGAAACAGGGCAGTCAGTTATCCCGGAATCAGGGTGGTCAGTTACCCTGGAAACTGGGCAGTCAGTTATCCCGGACACAGAGTGATCAGTCACCCTGGAAACAGGGCAGTCAGTTGTCCCGGAAACATGGCAGTCAGTTATCCCGGAAAAAGGGTGATCTGTTACCCTGGAAAAAGGGCAGTCAGTTACCCTGGAAAGAGGGCAGTCAGTTACCTCGGAAACTGGGCAGTCAGTTACCCTGGAAACTGGGCAGTCCGTTACCCCGGAAACAGGGCAGTCAGTTACCCTGTAAACAGGTTAGTCAGTTACCCCGGAAACAGGGTGATCAGTTACCCCAGAAACAGGGCAGTCAGTGCCCGTGGAAACAGGGCAGTCAATTACGCTGGAAACAGGGCAGTCAGTTATCCCGGAAACAGGGCAGTCAGTTATCCCGGAAACAGGGTGAACAATTACCCTGGAAACTGGGCAGTCAGTTACCCTGGAAACAGGGCAGTCAGTTATCCCGGAAGCAGGATGATCAGGTACCCTGTTAACTGGGCAGTCAGTTACCCTGGAAACAGGGCAGACAGTTAGCCTGGAAACAGGGCAGTCAGTTACCCTGGAAACAGGGCAGTCAGTTATCCTGGAAACAGGGCGGTCAGTTACCCCGGAAAGAGGGAGATCAGTTACCCCGGAAACAGGGCGGTCAGATACCCTGGAAACAGGGCAGTCAGTTACCCTGGAAACAGGGCAGTCAGTTACCCTGGAAACAGGGCAGTCAGATACCCCAGAAATAGGGCGGTCAGTTATCCTGGAAACAGGGCGGTAAGTTTCCCCGGAAACAGGGAGATCAGTTATCCCGGAAACAGGGCGGTCAGATACCCTAGAAACAGGGCAGTCAGTTACCCTGGAAACAGGGCAGTCAGTTCCCTGGAAAAAGGGCAGTCAGTTATCCCGGAAACAGGGTGATCAGTTACCCTGGAAACAGGGCAGTCAGTTACTTTGGAAAAAGGGCAGTCAGTTACCCTGGAAACAGGGCAGTCAGTTACCCTGGAAACTGGGCAGTCAGTAACCCTGGGAACAGGGCAGTCAGTTATCCCGGAAACAGAGTGATCAGTCACCCTGGAAAGAGGGCAGTCAGTTATCCTGGAAACATGGCAGTCAGTTATCCCGGAAAAAGGGTCATCTGTTACCCTGGAAACTGGGCAGTCAGTTACCCTGGAAACAGGGCAGTCAGTTTCCCCGGAAACAGGGCAGTCAGTTACCCTGGAAACAGGGCAGTCAGTTACCCCGGAAACTGGGCAGTCAGTTACCCTGGAAACTGGGCAGTCAGTTACCCTGGAAACAGGGCAGTCAGTTACCCCGGAAACAGGGCAGTCAGTTACCCTGGAAACAGGTTAGTCAGTCACCCCGGAAACAGGGTGATCAGTTATCCCAGAAACAGGGCAGTCAAGGCCCTTGAAACAGGGCAGTCAGTTACGCTGGACACAGGGCAGTAAGTTAACCCGGAAACAGGGCGATCAGTTACCCCGGAAACAGGGCGGTCAGTAACCCTGGAAACAGATTAGTCAGTTAACCCGGAAACAGGGAGATCAGTTATCCTGGAAACAGGGCAGTCAGTTACCCTGGAAACAGGGCAGTCAGTTATCCCGGAAACAGGGTGATCAGTTATCCTGGAAACTGGGCAGTCAGTTACTTTGGGAAAAGGGCAGTCAGTTACCCCGGAAACAGGGCAGTCAGTTACCCGGGAAACTGGGCAGTCAGTTACCCCGGAAACAGGGCAGTCAAGGCCCTTGAAACAGGGCAGTCAGTTACGCTGGACACAGGGCAGTAAGTTATCCCGGAAACAGGGCGATCAGTTACCCCGGAAAAAGGGCGGTCAGTAACCCTGGAAACAGATTAGTCAGTTACCCCGGAAACAGGGTGATCAGTTATCCTGGAAACAGGGCAGTCAGTTACCCTGGAAACAGGGCAGTCAGTTAACCTGGAAACAGGGCAGTCAGTTATCCCGGAAACAGGGCAGTCAGTTATCCCGGAAGCAGGATGATCAGGTACCCTGGAAACTGGGCAGTCAGTTACCCTGGAAACAGGGCAGACAGTTAGCCTGGAAACAGGGCAGTCAGTTACCCTGGAAACAGGGCAGTCAGTTATCCTGGAAACAGGGCGGTCAGTTAACCCGGAAACAGGGAGATCAGTTACCCCGGAAACAGGGCGGTCAGATACACTGGAAACAGGGCAGTCAGTTACCCTGGAAACAGGGCAGTCAGTTATCCTGGAAACAGGGCAGTCAGATACGCCGGAAATAGGGCGGTCAGTTATCCTGGAAACAGGGCGGTAAGTTACCCCGGAAACAGGGAGATCAGTTACCCCGGAAACAGGGCGGTCAGATACCCTAGAAACAGGGCAGTCAGTTACCCTGGAAACAGGGCAGTCAGTTACCCTGGAAAAAAGGCAGTCAGTTATCCCGGAAACAGGGTGATCAGTTACCCTGGAAACAGGGCAGTCAGTTACTTTGGAAAAAGGGCAGTCAGTTACCCTGGAAACAGGGCAGTCAGTTACCCTGGAAACTGGGCAGTCAGTTACCCTGGAAACAGGGCAGTCAGTTATCCCGGAAACAGAGTGATCAGTCACCCTGGAAACAGGGCAGTCAGTTATCCCGGAAACATGGCAGTCAGTTATCCCGGAAAAAGGGTCATCTGTTACCCTGGAAACTGGGCAGTCTGTTACCCTGGAAACAGGGCAGTCAGTTACCCCGGAAACAGGGCAGTCAGTTACCCTGGAAACAGGGCAGTCAGTTACCCCGGAAACTGGGCAGTCAGTTACCCTGGAAACAGGGCAGTCAGTTACCCCGGAAACTGGGCAGTCAGTTACCCTGGAAACTGGGCAGTCAGTTACCCTGGAAACAGGGCAGTCAGTTACCCCGGAAACTGGGCAGTCAGTTACCCTGGAAACAGGTTAGTCAGTTACCCCGGAAACAGGGTGATCAGTTACCCCAGAAACAGGGCAGTCAAGGCCCTTGAAACAGGGCAGTCAGTTACGCTGGACACAGGGCAGTAAGTTATCCCGGAAACAGGGCGATCTGTTACCCCGGAAACAGGGCGGTCAGTAACCCTGGAAACAGATTAGTCAGTTACCCCGGAAACAGGGTGATCAGTTATCCTGGAAACAGGGCAGTCAGTTACCCTGGAAACAGGGCAGTCAGTTATCCCGGAAACAGGGTGATCAGTTACCCTGGAAACTGGGCAGTCAGTTACTTTGGGAAAAGGGCAGTCAGTTACCCCGGAAACAGGGCAGTCAGTTACCCGGGAAACTGGGCAGTCAGTTACCCCGGAAACAGGGCAGTCAAGGCCCTTGAAACAGGGCAGTCAGTTACGCTGGACACAGGGCAGTAAGTTATCCCGGAAACAGGGCAGTCAGTTACCCCGGAAACAGGGCAGTCAGTTACCCTGGAAACAGGTTAGTCAGTTACCCCGGAAACAGGGTGATCAGTTACCCCAGAAACAGGGCAGTCAAGGCCCTTGAAACAGGGCAGTCAGTTACGCTGGACACAGGGCAGTCAGTTACCCCGGAAACAGGGCAGTCAGTTACCCTGGAAACAGGGCAGTCAGTTACCCCGGAAACTGGGCAGTCAGTTACCCTGGAAACAGGGCAGTCAGTTACCCCGGAAACTGGGCAGTCAGTTACCCTGGAAACTGGGCAGTCAGTTACCCTGGAAACAGGGCAGTCAGTTACCCCGGAAACTGGGCAGTCAGTTACCCTGGAAACAGGTTAGTCAGTTACCCCGGAAACAGGGTGATCAGTTACCCCAGAAACAGGGCAGTCAAGGCCCTTGAAACAGGGCAGTCAGTTACGCTGGACACAGGGCAGTAAGTTATCCCGGAAACAGGGCGATCTGTTACCCCGGAAACAGGGCGGTCAGTAACCCTGGAAACAGATTAGTCAGTTACCCCGGAAACAGGGTGATCAGTTATCCTGGAAACAGGGCAGTCAGTTACCCTGGAAACAGGGCAGTCAGTTATCCCGGAAACAGGGTGATCAGTTACCCTGGAAACTGGGCAGTCAGTTACTTTGGGAAAAGGGCAGTCAGTTACCCCGGAAACAGGGCAGTCAGTTACCCGGGAAACTGGGCAGTCAGTTACCCCGGAAACAGGGCAGTCAAGGCCCTTGAAACAGGGCAGTCAGTTACGCTGGACACAGGGCAGTAAGTTATCCCGGAAACAGGGCAGTCAGTTACCCCGGAAACAGGGCAGTCAGTTACCCTGGAAACAGGTTAGTCAGTTACCCCGGAAACAGGGTGATCAGTTACCCCAGAAACAGGGCAGTCAAGGCCCTTGAAACAGGGCAGTCAGTTACGCTGGACACAGGGCAGTAAGTTATCCCGGAAACAGGGCGATCTGTTACCCCGGAAACAGGGCAGTCAGTAACCCTGGAAACAGATTAGTCAGTTACCCCGGAAACAGGGTGATCAGTTATCCTGGAAACAGGGCAGTCAGTTACCCTGGAAACAGGGCAGTCAGTTAACCTGGAAACAGGGCAGTCAGTTATCCCGGAAACAGGGCAGTCAGTTATCCCGGAAACAGGGTGATCAGTTACCCTGGAAACTGGGCAGTCAGTTACTTTGGGAAAAGGGCAGTCACTTACCCCGGAAACAGGGCAGTCAGTTACCCAGGAAACTGGGAGGTCAGTTACCCAGGAAACAGGGCAGTCAGTTATCCCGGAAACAGAGTGATCAGTCACCCTGGAAACAGGGCAGTCAGTTATCCCGGAAACATGGCAGTCAGTTATCCCGGAAAAAGGGTGATCTGTTACCCTGGAAACTGGGCAGTCAGTTACCCTGGAAACAGGGCAGACAGTTACCCCGGAAACAGGGCAGTCAGTTACCCTGGAAACTGGGCTGTCATTTACCCTGGAAACAGGGCAGTCAGTTACCCCGGAAACAGGGCAGTCAGTTACCCTGGAAACAGGTTAGTCAGTTACCCCGGAAACAGGGTGATCAGTTACCCCAGAAACAGGGCAGTCAGTTACGCTGGAAACAGGGCAGTCAGTTATCCCGGAAACAGGGCAGTCAGTTATCCCGGAAACAGGGCGATGAGTTAACCTGGAAACTGGGCAGTCTGTTACCCTGTAAACAGGGCGGTCAGTTACCCTGGAAAATGGGCAGTCAGTTAGCCTGGAAAGAGGGCAGTCAGTTATCCCGGAAACAGGGCGGTCAGTTACCCTGGAAACAGGGCAGTCAGTTATCCAGGAAGCAGGGTGATCAGTTACCCTGGAAACTGGGCAGTCAGTTACCCTGCAAACAGGGCAGTCAGTTACCCTGGAAACAGGGCAGTCAGTCACCCTGGAAACAGGTTAGTCAGTTACCCTGGAAACAGGGCAGTCAGTTCCCCTGGAAACAGGGCAGTGAGCTATCCCGGAAACAGGGCAGTCAGTTATCCAGGAAGCAGGGTGATCAGTTACCCTGGAAACTGGGCAGTCAGTTACCCTGCAAACAGGGCAGTCAGTTACCCTGGAAACTGGGCAGTCAGTTACCCTGCAAACAGGGCAGTCAGTTACCCTGGAAACAGGGCAGTCAGTTCCCCTGGAAACAGGGCAGTGAGCTATCCCGGAAACAGGGCAGTCAGTTATCCAGGAAGCAGGGTGATCAATTACCCTGGAAACTGGGCTGTCCGTTACCCTGTAAACAGGGCGGTCAGATACCCTGGAAACAGGGCAGTCAGTTACCCTGGGAACAGGGCAGTGAGCTATCCCGGAAACAGGGCAGTCAGTTATCCCGGAATCAGGGTGGTCAGTTACCCTGGAAACTGGGCAGTCAGTTACCCCGGAAACAGGGCGGTCAGTTACCCTGGAAACAGGGCAGTCAGTTATCCCGGAAACAGAGTGATCAGTCACCCTGGAAATAGGGCAGTCAGTTATCCCGGAAACATGGCAGTCAGTTATCCCGGAAAAAGTGTGATCTGTTACCCTGGAAAAAGGGCAGTCAGTTACCCTGGAAAGAGGGCAGTCAGTTACCTCGGAAACTGGGCAGTCAGTTACCCTGGAAACTGGGCAGTCCGTTACCCCGGAAACAGGGCAGTCAGTTACCCTGTAAACAGGTTAGTCAGTTACCCCGGAAACAGGGTGATCAGTTACCCCAGAAACAGGGCAGTCAGTGCCCGTGGAAACAGGGCAGTCAATTACGCTGGAAACAGGGCAGTCAGTTATCCCGGAAACAGGGCAGTCAGTTATCCCGGAAACAGGGTGAACAATTACCCTGGAAACTGGGCAGTCAGTTACCCTGGAAACAGGGCAGTCAGTTATCCCGGAAACAGGATGATCAGGTACCCTGGAAACTGGGCAGTCAGTTACCCTGGAAACAGGGCAGACAGTTAGCCTGGAAACAGGGCAGTCAGTTACCCTGGAAACAGGGCAGTCAGTTATCCTGGAAACAGGGCGGTCAGTTAACCCGGAAACAGGGAGATCAGTTACCCCGGAAACAGGGCGGTCAGATACCCTGGAAACAGGGCAGTCAGTTACCCTGGAAACAGGGCAGTCAGTTACCCTGGAAACAGGGCAGTCAGATACCCCGGAAATAGGGCAGTCAGTTATCCTGGAAACAGGGCGGTAAGTTACCCCGGAAACAGGGAGATCAGTTACCCCGGAAACAGGGCGGTCAGATACCCTAGAAACAGGGCAGTCAGTTACCCTGGAAACAGGGCAGTCAGTTACCCTGGAAAAAGGGCAGTCAGTTATCCCGGAAACAGGGTGATCAGTTACCCTGGAAACAGGGCAGTCAGTTACTTTGGAAAAAGGGCAGTCAGTTACCCCGGAAACAGGGCAGTCAGTTACCCTGGAAACTGGGCAGTCAGTTACCCTGGAAACAGGGCAGTCAGTTATCCCGGAAACAGAGTGATCAGTCACCCTGGAAACAGGGCAGTCAGTTATCCTGGAAACATGGCAGTCAGTTATCCCGGAAAAAGGGTCATCTGTTACCCTGGAAACTGGGCAGTCAGTTACCCTGGAAACAGGGCAGTCAGTTTCCCCGGAAACAGGGCAGTCAGTTACCCTGGAAACAGGGCAGTCAGTTACCCCGGAAACTGGGCAGTCAGTTACCCTGGAAACTGGGCAGTCAGTTACCCTGGAAACAGGGCAGTCAGTTACCCCGGAAACAGGGCAGTCAGTTACCCTGGAAACAGGTTAGTCAGTTACCCCGGAAACAGGGTGATCAGTTATCCCAGAAACAGGGCAGTCAAGGCCTTTGAAACAGGGCAGTCAGTTACGCTGGACACATGGCAGTAAGTTATCCCGGAAACAGGGCGATCAGTTACCCCGGAAACAGGGCGGTCAGTAACCCTGGAAACAGATTAGTCAGTTCACCCGGAAACAGGGTGATCAGTTATCCTGGAAACAGGGCAGTCAGTTACCCTGGAAACAGGGCAGTCAGTTATCCCGGAAACAGGGTGATCAGTTACCCTGGAAACTGGGCAGTCAGTTACTTTGGGAAAAGGGCAGTCAGTTACCCCGGAAACAGGGCAGTCAGTTACCCGGGAAACTGGGCAGTCAGTTACCCCGGAAACAGGGCAGTCAAGGCCCTTGAAACAGGGCAGTCAGTTACGCTGGACACAGGGCAGTAAGTTATCCCGGAAACAGGGCAGTCAGTTACCCCGGAAACAGGGCAGTCAGTTACCCTGGAAACAGGTTAGTCAGTTACCCCGGAAACAGGGTGATCAGTTACCCCAGAAACAGGGCAGTCAAGGCCCTTGAAACAGGGCAGTCAGTTACGCTGGACACAGGGCAGTCAGTTACCCGGGAAACTGGGCAGTCAGTTACCCAGGAAACAGGGCAGTCAGTTATCCCGGAAACAGAGTGATCAGTCACCCTGGAAACTGGGCAGTCAGTTACTTTGGGAAAAGGGCAGTCAGTTACCCTGGAAACAGGGCAGTCAGTTACCCGGGAAACTGGGCAGTCAGTTACCCAGGAAACAGGGCAGTCAGTTATCCCGGAAACAGAGTGATCAGTCACCCTGGAAACAGGGCAGTCAGTTATCCCGGAAACATGGCAGTCAGTTATCCCGGAAAAAGGGTGATCTGTTACCCTGGAAACTGGGCAGTCATTTACACTGGAAACAGGGCAGTCAGTTATCCCGGAAACAGGGCAGTCAGTTATCCCGGAAACAGGGTGAACAATTACCCTGGAAACTGGGCAATCAGTTACCCTGGAAACAGGGCAGTCAGTTATCCCGGAAGCAGGATGATCAGGTACCCTGGAAACTGGGCAGTCAGTTACCCTGGAAACAGGGCAGACAGTTAGCCTGGAAACAGGGCAGTCAGTTATCCTGGAAACAGGGCAGTCGGTTATCCTGGAAACAGGGCGGTCAGTTACCCCGGAAACAGGGAGATCAGTTACCCCGGAAACAGGGCGGTCAGATACCCTGGAAACAGGGCAGTCAGTTACCCTGGAAACAGGGCAGTCAGTTACCCTGGAAACAGGGCAGTCAGATACCCCGGAAATAGGGCGGTCAGTTATCCTGGAAACAGGGCGGTAAGTTACCCCGGAAACAGGGAGATCAGTTACCCCGGAAACAGGGCGGTCAGATACCCTAGATACAGGGCAGTCAGTTACCCTGGAAACAGGGCAGTCAGTTACCCTGGAAAAAGGGCAGTCAGTTATCCCGGAAACAGGGTGATCAGTTACCCTGGAAACAGGGCAGTCAGTTACTTTGGAAAAAGGGCAGTCAGTTACCCCGGTAACAGGGCAGTCAGTTACCCTGGAAACTGGGCAGTCAGTTACCCTGGAAACAGGGCAGTCAGTTATCCCGGAAACAGAGTGATCAGTCACCCTGGAAACAGGGCAGTCAGTTATCCTGGAAACAGATTAGTCAGTGAACCCGGAAACAGGGTGATCAGTTATCCTGGAAACAGGGCAGTCAGTTACCCTGGAAACAGGGCTGTCAGTTAACCTGGAAACAGGGCAGTCAGTTATCCCGGAAACAGGGCAGTCAGTTATCCCGGAAACAGGGTGATCAGTTACCCTGGAAACTTGGCAGTCAGTTACGTTGGGAAAAGGGCAGTCAGTTACCCCGGAAACAGGGCGGTCAGTTACCCGGGAAACTGGGCAGTCAGTTACCCCGGAAACAGGGCAGTCAAGGCCCTTGAAACAGGGCAGTCAGTTACGCTGGACACAGGGCAGTAAGTTATCCCGGAAACAGGGCAGTCAGTTACCCCGGAAACAGGGCAGTCAGTTACCCTGGAAACAGGTTTATCAGTTACCCCGGAAACAGGGTGATCAGTTACCCCAGAAACAGGGCAGTCAAGGCCCTTGAAACAGGGCAGTCAGTTATGCTGGACACAGGGCAGTAAGTTATCCCGGAAACAGGGCGATCAGTTACCCCGGAAACAGGGCGGTCAGTAACCCTGTAAACAGATTAGTCAGTTTCCCCGGAAACAGGGTGATCAGTAATCCTGGAAACAGGGCAGTCAGTTACCCTGGAAACAGGGCAGTCAGTTAACCTGGAAACAGGGCAGTCAGTTATCCTGGAAACAGGGCAGTCAGTTATCCCGGAAACAGGGTGATCAGTTACCCTGGAAACTGGGCAGTCAGTTACTTTGTGAAAAGGGCAGTCAGTTACCCTGGAAACAGGGCAGTCAGTTACCCGGGAAACTGGGCAGTCAGTTACCCAGGAAACAGGGCAGTCAGTTATCCCGGAAACAGAGTGATCAGTCACCCTGGAAACAGGGCAGTCAGTTATCCCGGAAACATGGCAGTCAGTTATCCCGGAAAAAGGGTGATCTGTTACCCTGGAAACTGGGCAGTCAGTTATCCTGGAAACAGGGCAGTCAGTTACCCCGGAAACAGGGCAGTCAGTTACACTGGAAACTGGGCTGTCATTTACCCTGGAAACAGGGCAGTCAGTTACCCCGGAAACAGGGCAGTCAGTTGCCCCGGAAACAGGGTGATCAGTTACCCCAGAAACATGGCAGTCAGTTACGCTGGAAACAGGGCAGTCAGTTATCCCGGAAACAGGGCAGTCAGTTATCCCGGAAACAGGGCGATGAGTTAACCTGTAAACTGGGCAGTCTGTTACCCTGTAAACAGGGCGGTCAGTTACCCTGGAAAATGGGCAGTCAGTTAGCCTGGAAAGAGGGCAGTCAGTTATCCCGGAAACAGGGCGGTCAGTTACCCTGGAAACAGGGCAGTCAGTTACCCTGGAAACAGGGCGGTCAGTTACCCTGGAAATAGGTTAATCAGTTACCCCGGCAACTGGGCAGTCAGTTACCCTGGAAAAAGGGCAGTCAGTCACCCTGGAAAAAGGGCAGTCAGTCACCCTGGAAACAGGTTAGTCAGTTACCCTGGAAACAGGGCAGTCAGTTCCCCTGGAAACAGGGCAGTGAGCTATCCCGGAAACAGGGCAGTCAGTTACCCCGGAAGCAGGGTGATCAGTTATCCTGGAAACTGGGCAGTCAGTTACCCTGCAAACAGGGCAGTCAGTTACCCTGGAAACAGGGCAGTGAGCTATCCCGGAAACAGGGCAGTCAGTTATCCATGAAGCAGGGTGATCAGTTACCCTGGAAACTGGGCAGTCCGTTACCCTGTAAACAGGGCGGTCAGATACCCTGGAAACAGGGCAGTCAGTTACCCTGGGAACAGGGCAGTGAGCTATCCCGGAAACAGGGCAGTCAGTTATCCCGGAATCAGGGTGATCAGTTACCCTGGAAACAGGGCAGTCAGTTACCCCGGAAACAGGGCGGTCAGTTACCCTGGAAACAGGGCAGTCAGTTATCCCGGAAACAGAGTGATCAGTCACCCTGGAAATAGGGCAGTCAGTTATCCCGGAAACATGGCAGTCAGTTATCCCGGAAAAAGGGTGATCTGTTACCCTGGAAAAAGGGCAGTCAGTTACCCTGGAAACAGGGCAGTCAGTTACCTCGGAAACTGGGCAGTCAGTTCCCCTTGGAAACTGGGCAGTCCGTTACCCCGGAAACAGGGCAGTCAGTTACCCTGGAAACATGTTAGTCAGTTACCCCGGAAACAGTGTGATCAGTTACCCCAGAAACAGGGCAGTCAGTGCCCGTGGAAACAGGGCAGTCAATTACGCTGGAAACAGGGCAGTCAGTTATCCCGGAAACAGGGCAGTCAGTTATCCCGGAAACAGGGTGAACAATTACCCTGGAAACTGGGCCGTCAGTTACCCTGGAAACAGGGCAGTCAGTTATCCCGGAAGCAGGATGATCAGGTACCCTGGAAACTGGGCAGTCAGTTACCCTGGAAACAGGGCAGACAGTTAGCCTGGAAACAGGGCAGTCAGTTACCCTGGAAACAGGGCAGTCAGTTATCCTGGAAACAGGGCGGTCAGTTACCCCGGAAACAGGGAGATCAGTTACCCCGGAAACAGGGCGGTCAGATACCCTGGAAACAGGGCAGTCAGTTACCCTGGAAACAGGGCAGTCAGTTATCCTGGAAACAGGGCAGTCAGATACCCCGGAAACAGGGCGGTCAGTTATCCTGGAAACAGGGCGGTAAGTTACCCCGGAAACAGGGAGATCAGTTACCCCGGAAACAGGGCGGTCAGATACCCTAGAAACAGGGCAGTCAGTTACCCTGGAAACAGGGCAGACAGTTACCCTGGAAAAAGGGCAGTCAGTTATCCCGGAAACAGGGTGATCAGATACCCTGGAAACAGGGCAGTCAGTTACTTTGGAAAAAGGGCAGTCAGTTACCCCGGAAACAGGGCAGTCAGTTACCCGGGAAACTGGGCAGTCAGTTACCCCGGAAACAGGGCAGTCAGTTACCCTGGAAACAGGTTAGTCAGTTACCCCGGAAACAGGGTGATCAGTTACCCCAGAAACAGGGCAGTCAAGGCCCTTGAAACAGGGCAGTCAGTTACGCTGGACACAGGGCAGTCAGTTAACCTGGAAACAGGGCAGTCAGTTATCCCGGAAACAGGGCAGTCAGTTATCCCGGAAACAGGGCGATCAGTTACCCTGGAAACAGGGCGGTCAGTAACCCTGGAAACAGATTAGTCAGTTACCCCGGAAACAGGGTGATCAGTTATCCTGGAAACAGGGCAGTCAGTTACCCTGGAAACAGGGCAGTCAGTTAACCTGGAAACAGGGCAGTCAGTTATCCCGGAAACAGGGCAGTCAGTTATCCCGGAAACAGGGTGATCAGTTACCCTGGAAACTGGGCAGTCAGTTACTTTGGGAAAAGGGCAGTCAGTTACCCCGGAAACAGGGCAGTCAGTTACCCGGGAAACTGGGCAGTCAGTTACCCAGGAAACAGGGCAGTCAGTTATCCCGGAAACAGAGTGATCAGTCACCCTGGAAACAGGGCAGTCAGTTATCCCGGAAACATGGCAGTCAGTTATCCCGGAAAAAGGGTGATCTGTTACCCTGGAAACTGGGCAGTCAGTTACCCTGGAAACAGGGCAGTCAGTTACCCTGGAAACTGGGCAGTCAGTTACCCCGGAAACAGGGCAGTCAGTTACCCAGGAAACTGGGCTGTCATTTTCCCTGGAAACAGGGCAGTCAGTTAACCCGGAAACAGGGCAGTCAGTTACCCTGGAAACAGGTTAGTCAGTTACCCAGGAAACAGGGTGATCAGTTACCCCAGAAACAGGGCAGTCAGTTACGCTGGAAACAGGGCAGTCAGTTATCCCGGAAACACGGCAGTCAGTAATCCCGGAAACAGGGCGATCAGTTAACCTGGAAACTGGGCAGTCTGTTACCCTGTAAACAGGGCGGTCAGTTACCCTGGAAACAGGGCAGTCAGTTATCCTGGAAACAGGGTGATCAGTTACCCTGGAAACTGGGCAGTCAGTTAACCTGGAAACAGGGCAGTCAGTTATCCCGGAAACAGGGCGATCACTTAACCTGGAAACTGGGCTGTCTGTTACCCTTTAAACAGTGCGGACTGTTACCCTGGAAGCAGGGCAGTCAGTTATCCTGGAAACAGGGTGATCAGTTACCCTGGAAACTGGGCAGTCAGTTATCCTGGAAATAGTGCGGTCAGTTACCCCGGAAACAGGGAGAACAGTTACCCCAGAAACAGGGCAGTCAGTTACCCTGGAAACTGGGTGGTCATTTACCCTGGAAACAGGGTGGTCAGTTACCCCGGAAACGGGGTGATCAGTTATCCTGGAAACAGGGCGGTCAGTTACCCCGGAAACAGGGCAGTCAGTTACCCTGGAAACAGGGCGGTCAGTTATCCCGGAAGCCGGATGATCAGGTACCCTGGAAACTGGGCAGTCAGTTACCCTGGAAACAGGGCAGACAGTTAGCCTGGAAACAGGGCAGTCAGTTATCCTGGAAACAGGGCAGTCAGTTACCCTGGAAACAGGGCAGTCAGTTATCCCGGAAGCAGGATGATCAGGTACCCTGGAAATAGGTTAATCAGTTACCCCGGCAACTGGGCAGTCAGTTACCCTGGAAAAAGGGCAGTCAGTCACCCTGGAAAAAGGGCAGTCAGTCACCCTGGAAACAGGTTAGTCAGTTACCCTGGAAACAGGGCAGTCAGTTCCCCTGGAAACAGGGCAGTGAGCTATCCCGGAAACAGGGCAGTCAGTTACCCCGGAAGCAGGGTGATCAGTTATCCTGGAAACTGGGCAGTCAGTTACCCTGCAAACAGGGCAGTCAGTTACCCTGGAAACAGGGCAGTGAGCTATCCCGGAAACAGGGCAGTCAGTTATCCATGAAGCAGGGTGATCAGTTACCCTGGAAACTGGGCAGTCCGTTACCCTGTAAACAGGGCGGTCAGATACCCTGGAAACAGGGCAGTCAGTTACCCTGGGAACAGGGCAGTGAGCTATCCCGGAAACAGGGCAGTCAGTTATCCCGGAATCAGGGTGATCAGTTACCCTGGAAACAGGGCAGTCAGTTACCCCGGAAACAGGGCGGTCAGTTACCCTGGAAACAGGGCAGTCAGTTATCCCGGAAACAGAGTGATCAGTCACCCTGGAAATAGGGCAGTCAGTTATCCCGGAAACATGGCAGTCAGTTATCCCGGAAAAAGGGTGATCTGTTACCCTGGAAAAAGGGCAGTCAGTTACCCTGGAAACAGGGCAGTCAGTTACCTCGGAAACTGGGCAGTCAGTTCCCCTTGGAAACTGGGCAGTCCGTTACCCCGGAAACAGGGCAGACAGTTACCCTGGAAACATGTTAGTCAGTTACCCCGGAAACAGTGTGATCAGTTACCCCAGAAACAGGGCAGTCAGTGCCCGTGGAAACAGGGCAGTCAATTACGCTGGAAACAGGGCAGTCAGTTATCCCGGAAACAGGGCAGTCAGTTATCCCGGAAACAGGGTGAACAATTACCCTGGAAACTGGGCCGTCAGTTACCCTGGAAACAGGGCAGTCAGTTATCCCGGAAGCAGGATGATCAGGTACCCTGGAAACTGGGCAGTCAGTTACCCTGGAAACAGGGCAGACAGTTAGCCTGGAAACAGGGCAGTCAGTTACCCTGGAAACAGGGCAGTCAGTTATCCTGGAAACAGGGCGGTCAGTTACCCCGGAAACAGGGAGATCAGTTACCCCGGAAACAGGGCGGTCAGATACCCTGGAAACAGGGCAGTCAGTTACCCTGGAAACAGGGCAGTCAGTTATCCTGGAAACAGGGCAGTCAGATACCCCGGAAACAGGGCGGTCAGTTATCCTGGAAACAGGGCGGTAAGTTACCCCGGAAACAGGGAGATCAGTTACCCCGGAAACAGGGCGGTCAGATACCCTAGAAACAGGGCAGTCAGTTACCCTGGAAACAGGGCAGACAGTTACCCTGGAAAAAGGGCAGTCAGTTATCCCGGAAACAGGGTGATCAGATACCCTGGAAACAGGGCAGTCAGTTACTTTGGAAAAAGGGCAGTCAGTTACCCCGGAAACAGGGCAGTCAGTTACCCGGGAAACTGGGCAGTCAGTTACCCCGGAAACAGGGCAGTCAGTTACCCTGGAAACAGGTTAGTCAGTTACCCCGGAAACAGGGTGATCAGTTACCCCAGAAACAGGGCAGTCAAGGCCCTTGAAACAGGGCAGTCAGTTACGCTGGACACAGGGCAGTCAGTTAACCTGGAAACAGGGCAGTCAGTTATCCCGGAAACAGGGCAGTCAGTTATCCCGGAAACAGGGCGATCAGTTACCCTGGAAACAGGGCGGTCAGTAACCCTGGAAACAGATTAGTCAGTTACCCCGGAAACAGGGTGATCAGTTATCCTGGAAACAGGGCAGTCAGTTACCCTGGAAACAGGGCAGTCAGTTAACCTGGAAACAGGGCAGTCAGTTATCCCGGAAACAGGGCAGTCAGTTATCCCGGAAACAGGGTGATCAGTTACCCTGGAAACTGGGCAGTCAGTTACTTTGGGAAAAGGGCAGTCAGTTACCCCGGAAACAGGGCAGTCAGTTACCCGGGAAACTGGGCAGTCAGTTACCCAGGAAACAGGGCAGTCAGTTATCCCGGAAACAGAGTGATCAGTCACCCTGGAAACAGGGCAGTCAGTTATCCCGGAAACATGGCAGTCAGTTATCCCGGAAAAAGGGTGATCTGTTACCCTGGAAACTGGGCAGTCAGTTACCCTGGAAACAGGGCAGTCAGTTACCCTGGAAACTGGGCAGTCAGTTACCCCGGAAACAGGGCAGTCAGTTACCCAGGAAACTGGGCTGTCATTTTCCCTGGAAACAGGGCAGTCAGTTAACCCGGAAACAGGGCAGTCAGTTACCCTGGAAACAGGTTAGTCAGTTACCCAGGAAACAGGGTGATCAGTTACCCCAGAAACAGGGCAGTCAGTTACGCTGGAAACAGGGCAGTCAGTTATCCCGGAAACACGGCAGTCAGTAATCCCGGAAACAGGGCGATCAGTTAACCTGGAAACTGGGCAGTCTGTTACCCTGTAAACAGGGCGGTCAGTTACCCTGGAAACAGGGCAGTCAGTTATCCTGGAAACAGGGTGATCAGTTACCCTGGAAACTGGGCAGTCAGTTAACCTGGAAACAGGGCAGTCAGTTATCCCGGAAACAGGGCGATCACTTAACCTGGAAACTGGGCTGTCTGTTACCCTTTAAACAGTGCGGACTGTTACCCTGGAAGCAGGGCAGTCAGTTATCCTGGAAACAGGGTGATCAGTTACCCTGGAAACTGGGCAGTCAGTTATCCTGGAAATAGTGCGGTCAGTTACCCCGGAAACAGGGAGAACAGTTACCCCAGAAACAGGGCAGTCAGTTACCCTGGTAACTGGGTGGTCATTTACCCTGGAAACAGGGTGGTCAGTTACCCCGGAAACGGGGTGATCAGTTATCCTGGAAACAGGGCGGTCAGTTACCCCGGAAACAGGGCAGTCAGTTACCCTGGAAACAGGGCGGTCAGTTATCCCGGAAGCCGGATGATCAGGTACCCTGGAAACTGGGCAGTCAGTTACCCTGGAAACAGGGCAGACAGTTAGCCTGGAAACAGGGCAGTCAGTTATCCTGGAAACAGGGCAGTCAGTTACCCTGGAAACAGGGCAGTCAGTTATCCCGGAAGCAGGATGATCAGGTACCCTGGAAACTGGGCAGTCAGTTACCCTGGAAACAGGGCAGACAGTTAGCCTGGAAACAGGGCAGTCAGTTATCCTGGAAACAGGGCAGTCAGTTATCCTGGAAACAGGGCGGTCAGTTACCCCGGAAACAGGGAGATCAGTTACCCCGGAAACAGGGCGGTCAGATACCCTGGAAACAGGGCAGTCAGTTACCCTGGAAACAGGGCAGTCAGTTACCCTGGAAACAGGGCAGTCAGATACCCCGGAAATAGGGCGGTCAGTTATCCTGGAAACAGGGCGGTAAGTTACCCCGGAAACAGGGAGATCAGTTACCCCGGAAACAGGGCGGTCAGATACCCTAGATACAGGGCAGTCAGTTACCCTGGAAACAGGGCAGTCAGTTACCCTGGAAAAAGGGCAGTCAGTTATCCCGGAAACAGGGTGATCAGTTACCCTGGAAACAGGGCAGTCAGTTACTTTGGAAAAAGGGCAGTCAGTTACCCCGGAAACAGGGCAGTCAGTTACCCTGGAAACTGGGCAGTCAGTTACCCTGGAAACAGGGCAGTCAGTTATCCCGGAAACAGAGTGATCAGTCACCCTGGAAACAGGGCAGTCAGTTATCCTGGAAACATGGCAGTCAGTTATCCCGGAAAAAGTGTCATCTGTTACCCTGGAAACTGGGCAGTCAGTTACCCTGGAAACAGGGCAGTCAGTTTCTCCGGAAACAGGGCAGTCAGTTACCCTGGAAACAGGGCAGTCAGTTCCCCAGGAAACTGGGCAGTCAGTTACCCTGGAAACTGGGCAGTCAGTTATCCTGGAAACAGGGCAGTCAGTTACCCCGGAAACAGGGCAGTCAGTTACCCTGGAAACAGGTTAGTCAGTTACCCCGGAAACAGGGTGATCAGTTATCCCAGAAACAGGGCAGTCAAGGCCCTTGAAACAGGGCAGTCAGTTACGCTGGACACAGGGCAGTAAGTTATCCCGGAAACAGGGCGATCAGTTACCCCGGAAACAGGGCGGTCAGTAACCCTGGAAACAGATTAGTCAGTTACCCCGGAAACAGGGTGATCAGTTGTCCTGGAAACAGGGCAGTCAGTTACCCTGGAAACAGGGCAGTCAGTTAACCTGGAAACAGGGCAGTCAGTTATCCCGGAAACAGGGCAGTCAGTTATCCCGGAAACAGGGTGATCAGTTACCCTGGAAACTGGGCAGTCAGTTACTTTGGGAAAAGGGCAGTCAGTTAACCCGGAAACAGGGCAGTCAGTTACCCGGGAAACTGGGCAGTCAGTTACCCCGGAAACAGGGCAGTCAAGGCCCTTGAAACAGGGCAGTCAGTTACGCTGGACACAGGGCAGTAAGTTATCCCGGAAACAGGGCAGTCAGTTACCCCGGAAACAGGGCAGTCAGTTACCCTGGAAACAGGTTAGTCAGTTACCCCGGAAACAGGGTGATCAGTTACCCCAGAAACAGGGCAGTCAAGGCCCTTGAAACAGGGCAGTCAGTTACGCTGGACACAGGGCAGTAAGCTATCCCGGAAACAGGGCGATCAGTTATCCCGGAAACAGGGCGGTCAGTAACCCTGGAAACAGATTAGTCAGTTACCCCGGAAACAGGGTGATCAGTAATCCTGGAAACAGGGCAGTCAGTTACCCTGGAAACAGGGCAGTCAGTTAACCTGGAAACAGGGCAGTCAGTTAACCTGGAAACAGGGCAGTCAGTTATCCTGGAAACAGGGCAGTCAGTTATCCCGGAAACAGGGTGATCAGTTACCCTGGAAACTGGGCAGTCAGTTACTTTGGGAAAAGGGCAGTCAGTTACCCTGGAAACAGGGCAGTCAGTTACCCGGGAAACTGGGCAGTCAGTTACCCAGGAAACAGGGCAGTCAGTTATCCCGGAAACAGAGTGATCAGTCACCCTGGAAACAGGGCAGTCAGTTATCCCGGAAACATGGCAGTCAGTTATCCCGGAAAAAGGGTGATCTGTTACCCTGGAAACTGGGCAGTCAGTTACCCTGGAAACAGGGCAGTCAGTTACCCCGGAAACAGGGCAGTCAGTTACACTGGAAACTGGGCTGTCATTTACCCTGGAAACAGGGCAGTCAGTTACCCCGGAAACAGGGCAGTCAGTTACACCGGAAACAGGGTGATCAGTTACCCCAGAAACATGGCAGTCAGTTACGCTGGAAACAGGGCAGTCAGTTATCCCGGAAACAGGGCAGTCAGTTATCCCGGAAACAGGGCGATGAGTTAACCTGTAAACTGGGCAGTCTGTTACCCTGTAAACAGGGCGGTCAGTTACCCTGGAAAATGGGCAGTCAGTTAGCCTGGAAAGAGGGCAGTCAGTTATCCCGGAAACAGGGCGGTCAGTTACCCTGGAAACAGGGCAGTCAGTTACCCTGGAAACAGGGCGGTCAGTTACCCTGGAAATAGGTTAATCAGTTACCCCGGCAACTGGGCAGTCAGTTACCCTGGAAAAAGGGCAGTCAGTCACCCTGGAAACAGGGCAGTCAGTCACCCTGGAAACAGGTTAGTCAGTTACCCTGGAAACAGGGCAGTCAGTTCCCCTGGAAACAGGGCAGTGAGCTATCCCGGAAACAGGGCAGTCAGTTACCCCGGAAGCAGGGTGATCAGTTACCCTGGAAACTGGGCAGTCAGTTACCCTGCAAACAGGGCAGTCAGTTACCCTGGAAACAGGGCAGTGAGCTATCCCGGAAACAGGGCAGTCAGTTATCCATGAAGCAGGGTGATCAGTTACCCTGGAAACTGGGCAGTCCGTTACCCTGTAAACAGGGCGGTCAGATACCCTGGAAACAGGGCAGTCAGTTACCCTGGGAACAGGGCAGTGAGCTATCCCGGAAACAGGGCAGTCAGTTATCCCGGAATCAGGGTGATCAGTTACCCTGGAAACAGGGCAGTCAGTTACCCTGGAAACAGGGCGGTCAGTTACCCTGGAAACAGGGCAGTCAGTTATCCCGGAAACAGAGTGATCAGTCACCCTGGAAATAGGGCAGTCAGTTATCCCGGAAACATGGCAGTCAGTTATCCCGGAAAAAGGGTGATCTGTTACCCTGGAAAAAGGGCAGTCAGTTACCCTGGAAACAGGGCAGTCAGTTACCTCGGAAACTGGGCAGTCAGTTCCCCTTGGAAACTGGGCAGTCCGTTACCCCGGAAACAGGGCAGTCAGTTACCCTGGAAACATGTTAGTCAGTTACCCCGGAAACAGTGTGATCAGTTACCCCAGAAACAGGGCAGTCAGTGCCCGTGGAAACAGGGCAGTCAATTACGCTGGAAACAGGGCAGTCAGTTATCCCGGAAACAGGGCAGTCAGTTATCCCGGAAACAGGGTGAACAATTACCCTGGAAACTGGGCCGTCAGTTACCCTGGAAACAGGGCAGTCAGTTATCCCGGAAGCAGGATGATCAGGTACCCTGGAAACTGGGCAGTCAGTTACCCTGGAAACAGGGCAGACAGTTAGCCTGGAAACAGGGCAGTCAGTTACCCTGGAAACAGGGCAGTCAGTTATCCTGGAAACAGGGCGGTCAGTTACCCCGGAAACAGGGAGATCAGTTACCCCGGAAACAGGGCGGTCAGATACCCTGGAAACAGGGCAGTCAGTTACCCTGGAAACAGGGCAGTCAGTTATCCTGGAAACAGGGCAGTCAGATACCCCGGAAACAGGGCGGTCAGTTATCCTGGAAACAGGGCGGTAAGTTACCCCGGAAACAGGGAGATCAGTTACCCCGGAAACAGGGCGGTCAGATACCCTAGAAACAGGGCAGTCAGTTACCCTGGAAACAGGGCAGACAGTTACCCTGGAAAAAGGGCAGTCAGTTATCCCGGAAACAGGGTGATCAGATACCCTGGAAACAGGGCAGTCAGTTACTTTGGAAAAAGGGCAGTCAGTTACCCCGGAAACAGGGCAGTCAGTTACCCGGGAAACTGGGCAGTCAGTTACCCCGGAAACAGGGCAGTCAGTTACCCTGGAAACAGGTTAGTCAGTTACCCCGGAAACAGGGTGATCAGTTACCCCAGAAACAGGGCAGTCAAGGCCCTTGAAACAGGGCAGTCAGTTACGCTGGACACAGGGCAGTCAGTTAACCTGGAAACAGGGCAGTCAGTTATCCCGGAAACAGGGCAGTCAGTTATCCCGGAAACAGGGCGATCAGTTACCCTGGAAACAGGGCGGTCAGTAACCCTGGAAACAGATTAGTCAGTTACCCCGGAAACAGGGTGATCAGTTATCCTGGAAACAGGGCAGTCAGTTACCCTGGAAACAGGGCAGTCAGTTAACCTGGAAACAGGGCAGTCAGTTATCCCGGAAACAGGGCAGTCAGTTATCCCGGAAACAGGGTGATCAGTTACCCTGGAAACTGGGCAGTCAGTTACTTTGGGAAAAGGGCAGTCAGTTACCCCGGAAACAGGGCAGTCAGTTACCCGGGAAACTGGGCAGTCAGTTACCCAGGAAACAGGGCAGTCAGTTATCCCGGAAACAGAGTGATCAGTCACCCTGGAAACAGGGCAGTCAGTTATCCCGGAAACATGGCAGTCAGTTATCCCGGAAAAAGGGTGATCTGTTACCCTGGAAACTGGGCAGTCAGTTACCCTGGAAACAGGGCAGTCAGTTACCCTGGAAACTGGGCAGTCAGTTACCCCGGAAACAGGGCAGTCAGTTACCCAGGAAACTGGGCTGTCATTTTCCCTGGAAACAGGGCAGTCAGTTAACCCGGAAACAGGGCAGTCAGTTACCCTGGAAACAGGTTAGTCAGTTACCCAGGAAACAGGGTGATCAGTTACCCCAGAAACAGGGCAGTCAGTTACGCTGGAAACAGGGCAGTCAGTTATCCCGGAAACACGGCAGTCAGTAATCCCGGAAACAGGGCGATCAGTTAACCTGGAAACTGGGCAGTCTGTTACCCTGTAAACAGGGCGGTCAGTTACCCTGGAAACAGGGCAGTCAGTTATCCTGGAAACAGGGTGATCAGTTACCCTGGAAACTGGGCAGTCAGTTAACCTGGAAACAGGGCAGTCAGTTATCCCGGAAACAGGGCGATCACTTAACCTGGAAACTGGGCTGTCTGTTACCCTTTAAACAGTGCGGACTGTTACCCTGGAAGCAGGGCAGTCAGTTATCCTGGAAACAGGGTGATCAGTTACCCTGGAAACTGGGCAGTCAGTTATCCTGGAAATAGTGCGGTCAGTTACCCCGGAAACAGGGAGAACAGTTACCCCAGAAACAGGGCAGTCAGTTACCCTGGAAACTGGGTGGTCATTTACCCTGGAAACAGGGTGGTCAGTTACCCCGGAAACGGGGTGATCAGTTATCCTGGAAACAGGGCGGTCAGTTACCCCGGAAACAGGGCAGTCAGTTACCCTGGAAACAGGGCGGTCAGTTATCCCGGAAGCCGGATGATCAGGTACCCTGGAAACTGGGCAGTCAGTTACCCTGGAAACAGGGCAGACAGTTAGCCTGGAAACAGGGCAGTCAGTTATCCTGGAAACAGGGCAGTCAGTTACCCTGGAAACAGGGCAGTCAGTTATCCCGGAAGCAGGATGATCAGGTACCCTGGAAATAGGTTAATCAGTTACCCCGGCAACTGGGCAGTCAGTTACCCTGGAAAAAGGGCAGTCAGTCACCCTGGAAAAAGGGCAGTCAGTCACCCTGGAAACAGGTTAGTCAGTTACCCTGGAAACAGGGCAGTCAGTTCCCCTGGAAACAGGGCAGTGAGCTATCCCGGAAACAGGGCAGTCAGTTACCCCGGAAGCAGGGTGATCAGTTATCCTGGAAACTGGGCAGTCAGTTACCCTGCAAACAGGGCAGTCAGTTACCCTGGAAACAGGGCAGTGAGCTATCCCGGAAACAGGGCAGTCAGTTATCCATGAAGCAGGGTGATCAGTTACCCTGGAAACTGGGCAGTCCGTTACCCTGTAAACAGGGCGGTCAGATACCCTGGAAACAGGGCAGTCAGTTACCCTGGGAACAGGGCAGTGAGCTATCCCGGAAACAGGGCAGTCAGTTATCCCGGAATCAGGGTGATCAGTTACCCTGGAAACAGGGCAGTCAGTTACCCCGGAAACAGGGCGGTCAGTTACCCTGGAAACAGGGCAGTCAGTTATCCCGGAAACAGAGTGATCAGTCACCCTGGAAATAGGGCAGTCAGTTATCCCGGAAACATGGCAGTCAGTTATCCCGGAAAAAGGGTGATCTGTTACCCTGGAAAAAGGGCAGTCAGTTACCCTGGAAACAGGGCAGTCAGTTACCTCGGAAACTGGGCAGTCAGTTCCCCTTGGAAACTGGGCAGTCCGTTACCCCGGAAACAGGGCAGACAGTTACCCTGGAAACATGTTAGTCAGTTACCCCGGAAACAGTGTGATCAGTTACCCCAGAAACAGGGCAGTCAGTGCCCGTGGAAACAGGGCAGTCAATTACGCTGGAAACAGGGCAGTCAGTTATCCCGGAAACAGGGCAGTCAGTTATCCCGGAAACAGGGTGAACAATTACCCTGGAAACTGGGCCGTCAGTTACCCTGGAAACAGGGCAGTCAGTTATCCCGGAAGCAGGATGATCAGGTACCCTGGAAACTGGGCAGTCAGTTACCCTGGAAACAGGGCAGACAGTTAGCCTGGAAACAGGGCAGTCAGTTACCCTGGAAACAGGGCAGTCAGTTATCCTGGAAACAGGGCGGTCAGTTACCCCGGAAACAGGGAGATCAGTTACCCCGGAAACAGGGCGGTCAGATACCCTGGAAACAGGGCAGTCAGTTACCCTGGAAACAGGGCAGTCAGTTATCCTGGAAACAGGGCAGTCAGATACCCCGGAAACAGGGCGGTCAGTTATCCTGGAAACAGGGCGGTAAGTTACCCCGGAAACAGGGAGATCAGTTACCCCGGAAACAGGGCGGTCAGATACCCTAGAAACAGGGCAGTCAGTTACCCTGGAAACAGGGCAGACAGTTACCCTGGAAAAAGGGCAGTCAGTTATCCCGGAAACAGGGTGATCAGATACCCTGGAAACAGGGCAGTCAGTTACTTTGGAAAAAGGGCAGTCAGTTACCCCGGAAACAGGGCAGTCAGTTACCCGGGAAACTGGGCAGTCAGTTACCCCGGAAACAGGGCAGTCAGTTACCCTGGAAACAGGTTAGTCAGTTACCCCGGAAACAGGGTGATCAGTTACCCCAGAAACAGGGCAGTCAAGGCCCTTGAAACAGGGCAGTCAGTTACGCTGGACACAGGGCAGTCAGTTAACCTGGAAACAGGGCAGTCAGTTATCCCGGAAACAGGGCAGTCAGTTATCCCGGAAACAGGGCGATCAGTTACCCTGGAAACAGGGCGGTCAGTAACCCTGGAAACAGATTAGTCAGTTACCCCGGAAACAGGGTGATCAGTTATCCTGGAAACAGGGCAGTCAGTTACCCTGGAAACAGGGCAGTCAGTTAACCTGGAAACAGGGCAGTCAGTTATCCCGGAAACAGGGCAGTCAGTTATCCCGGAAACAGGGTGATCAGTTACCCTGGAAACTGGGCAGTCAGTTACTTTGGGAAAAGGGCAGTCAGTTACCCCGGAAACAGGGCAGTCAGTTACCCGGGAAACTGGGCAGTCAGTTACCCAGGAAACAGGGCAGTCAGTTATCCCGGAAACAGAGTGATCAGTCACCCTGGAAACAGGGCAGTCAGTTATCCCGGAAACATGGCAGTCAGTTATCCCGGAAAAAGGGTGATCTGTTACCCTGGAAACTGGGCAGTCAGTTACCCTGGAAACAGGGCAGTCAGTTACCCTGGAAACTGGGCAGTCAGTTACCCCGGAAACAGGGCAGTCAGTTACCCAGGAAACTGGGCTGTCATTTTCCCTGGAAACAGGGCAGTCAGTTAACCCGGAAACAGGGCAGTCAGTTACCCTGGAAACAGGTTAGTCAGTTACCCAGGAAACAGGGTGATCAGTTACCCCAGAAACAGGGCAGTCAGTTACGCTGGAAACAGGGCAGTCAGTTATCCCGGAAACACGGCAGTCAGTAATCCCGGAAACAGGGCGATCAGTTAACCTGGAAACTGGGCAGTCTGTTACCCTGTAAACAGGGCGGTCAGTTACCCTGGAAACAGGGCAGTCAGTTATCCTGGAAACAGGGTGATCAGTTACCCTGGAAACTGGGCAGTCAGTTAACCTGGAAACAGGGCAGTCAGTTATCCCGGAAACAGGGCGATCACTTAACCTGGAAACTGGGCTGTCTGTTACCCTTTAAACAGTGCGGACTGTTACCCTGGAAGCAGGGCAGTCAGTTATCCTGGAAACAGGGTGATCAGTTACCCTGGAAACTGGGCAGTCAGTTATCCTGGAAATAGTGCGGTCAGTTACCCCGGAAACAGGGAGAACAGTTACCCCAGAAACAGGGCAGTCAGTTACCCTGGAAACTGGGTGGTCATTTACCCTGGAAACAGGGTGGTCAGTTACCCCGGAAACGGGGTGATCAGTTATCCTGGAAACAGGGCGGTCAGTTACCCCGGAAACAGGGCAGTCAGTTACCCTGGAAACAGGGCGGTCAGTTATCCCGGAAGCCGGATGATCAGGTACCCTGGAAACTGGGCAGTCAGTTACCCTGGAAACAGGGCAGACAGTTAGCCTGGAAACAGGGCAGTCAGTTATCCTGGAAACAGGGCAGTCAGTTACCCTGGAAACAGGGCAGTCAGTTATCCCGGAAGCAGGATGATCAGGTACCCTGGAAACTGGGCAGTCAGTTACCCTGGAAACAGGGCAGACAGTTAGCCTGGAAACAGGGCAGTCAGTTATCCTGGAAACAGGGCAGTCAGTTATCCTGGAAACAGGGCGGTCAGTTACCCCGGAAACAGGGAGATCAGTTACCCCGGAAACAGGGCGGTCAGATACCCTGGAAACAGGGCAGTCAGTTACCCTGGAAACAGGGCAGTCAGTTACCCTGGAAACAGGGCAGTCAGATACCCCGGAAATAGGGCGGTCAGTTATCCTGGAAACAGGGCGGTAAGTTACCCCGGAAACAGGGAGATCAGTTACCCCGGAAACAGGGCGGTCAGATACCCTAGATACAGGGCAGTCAGTTACCCTGGAAACAGGGCAGTCAGTTACCCTGGAAAAAGGGCAGTCAGTTATCCCGGAAACAGGGTGATCAGTTACCCTGGAAACAGGGCAGTCAGTTACTTTGGAAAAAGGGCAGTCAGTTACCCCGGAAACAGGGCAGTCAGTTACCCTGGAAACTGGGCAGTCAGTTACCCTGGAAACAGGGCAGTCAGTTATCCCGGAAACAGAGTGATCAGTCACCCTGGAAACAGGGCAGTCAGTTATCCTGGAAACATGGCAGTCAGTTATCCCGGAAAAAGTGTCATCTGTTACCCTGGAAACTGGGCAGTCAGTTACCCTGGAAACAGGGCAGTCAGTTTCTCCGGAAACAGGGCAGTCAGTTACCCTGGAAACAGGGCAGTCAGTTCCCCAGGAAACTGGGCAGTCAGTTACCCTGGAAACTGGGCAGTCAGTTATCCTGGAAACAGGGCAGTCAGTTACCCCGGAAACAGGGCAGTCAGTTACCCTGGAAACAGGTTAGTCAGTTACCCCGGAAACAGGGTGATCAGTTATCCCAGAAACAGGGCAGTCAAGGCCCTTGAAACAGGGCAGTCAGTTACGCTGGACACAGGGCAGTAAGTTATCCCGGAAACAGGGCGATCAGTTACCCCGGAAACAGGGCGGTCAGTAACCCTGGAAACAGATTAGTCAGTTACCCCGGAAACAGGGTGATCAGTTGTCCTGGAAACAGGGCAGTCAGTTACCCTGGAAACAGGGCAGTCAGTTAACCTGGAAACAGGGCAGTCAGTTATCCCGGAAACAGGGCAGTCAGTTATCCCGGAAACAGGGTGATCAGTTACCCTGGAAACTGGGCAGTCAGTTACTTTGGGAAAAGGGCAGTCAGTTAACCCGGAAACAGGGCAGTCAGTTACCCGGGAAACTGGGCAGTCAGTTACCCCGGAAACAGGGCAGTCAAGGCCCTTGAAACAGGGCAGTCAGTTACGCTGGACACAGGGCAGTAAGTTATCCCGGAAACAGGGCAGTCAGTTACCCCGGAAACAGGGCAGTCAGTTACCCTGGAAACAGGTTAGTCAGTTACCCCGGAAACAGGGTGATCAGTTACCCCAGAAACAGGGCAGTCAAGGCCCTTGAAACAGGGCAGTCAGTTACGCTGGACACAGGGCAGTAAGCTATCCCGGAAACAGGGCGATCAGTTATCCCGGAAACAGGGCGGTCAGTAACCCTGGAAACAGATTAGTCAGTTACCCCGGAAACAGGGTGATCAGTAATCCTGGAAACAGGGCAGTCAGTTACCCTGGAAACAGGGCAGTCAGTTAACCTGGAAACAGGGCAGTCAATTAACCTGGAAACAGGGCAGTCAGTTATCCTGGAAACAGGGCAGTCAGTTATCCCGGAAACAGGGTGATCAGTTACCCTGGAAACTGGGCAGTCAGTTACTTTGGGAAAAGGGCAGTCAGTTACCCTGGAAACAGGGCAGTCAGTTACCCGGGAAACTGGGCAGTCAGTTACCCAGGAAACAGGGCAGTCAGTTATCCCGGAAACAGAGTGATCAGTCACCCTGGAAACAGGGCAGTCAGTTATCCCGGAAACATGGCAGTCAGTTATCCCGGAAAAAGGGTGATCTGTTACCCTGGAAACTGGGCAGTCAGTTACCCTGGAAACAGGGCAGTCAGTTACCCCGGAAACAGGGCAGTCAGTTACACTGGAAACTGGGCTGTCATTTACCCTGGAAACAGGGCAGTCAGTTACCCCGGAAACAGGGCAGTCAGTTACCCCGGAAACAGGGTGATCAGTTACCCCAGAAACATGGCAGTCAGTTACGCTGGAAACAGGGCAGTCAGTTATCCCGGAAACAGGGCAGTCAGTTATCCCGGAAACAGGGCGATGAGTTAACCTGTAAACTGGGCAGTCTGTTACCCTGTAAACAGGGCGGTCAGTTACCCTGGAAAATGGGCAGTCAGTTAGCCTGGAAAGAGGGCAGTCAGTTATCCCGGAAACAGGGCGGTCAGTTACCCTGGAAACAGGGCAGTCAGTTACCCTGGAAACAGGGCGGTCAGTTACCCTGGAAATAGGTTAATCAGTTACCCCGGCAACTGGGCAGTCAGTTACCCTGGAAAAAGGGCAGTCAGTCACCCTGGAAACAGGGCAGTCAGTCACCCTGGAAACAGGTTAGTCAGTTACCCTGGAAACAGGGCAGTCAGTTCCCCTGGAAACAGGGCAGTGAGCTATCCCGGAAACAGGGCAGTCAGTTACCCCGGAAGCAGGGTGATCAGTTACCCTGGAAACTGGGCAGTCAGTTACCCTGCAAACAGGGCAGTCAGTTACCCTGGAAACAGGGCAGTGAGCTATCCCGGAAACAGGGCAGTCAGTTATCCATGAAGCAGGGTGATCAGTTACCCTGGAAACTGGGCAGTCCGTTACCCTGTAAACAGGGCGGTCAGATACCCTGGAAACAGGGCAGTCAGTTACCCTGGGAACAGGGCAGTGAGCTATCCCGGAAACAGGGCAGTCAGTTATCCCGGAATCAGGGTGATCAGTTACCCTGGAAACAGGGCAGTCAGTTACCCTGGAAACAGGGCGGTCAGTTACCCTGGAAACAGGGCAGTCAGTTATCCCGGAAACAGAGTGATCAGTCACCCTGGAAATAGGGCAGTCAGTTATCCCGGAAACATGGCAGTCAGTTATCCCGGAAAAAGGGTGATCTGTTACCCTGGAAAAAGGGCAGTCAGTTACCCTGGAAACAGGGCAGTCAGTTACCTCGGAAACTGGGCAGTCAGTTCCCCTTGGAAACTGGGCAGTCCGTTACCCCGGAAACAGGGCAGTCAGTTACCCTGGAAACATGTTAGTCAGTTACCCCGGAAACAGTGTGATCAGTTACCCCAGAAACAGGGCAGTCAGTGCCCGTGGAAACAGGGCAGTCAATTACGCTGGAAACAGGGCAGTCAGTTATCCCGGAAACAGGGCAGTCAGTTATCCCGGAAACAGGGTGAACAATTACCCTGGAAACTGGGCCGTCAGTTACCCTGGAAACAGGGCAGTCAGTTATCCCGGAAGCAGGATGATCAGGTACCCTGGAAACTGGGCAGTCAGTTACCCTGGAAACAGGGCAGACAGTTAGCCTGGAAATAGGGCAGTCAGTTACCCTGGAAACAGGGCAGTCAGTTATCCTGGAAACAGGGCGGTCAGTTACCCCGGAAACAGGGAGATCAGTTACCCCGGAAACAGGGCGGTCAGATACCCTGGAAACAGGGCAGTCAGTTACCCTGGAAACAGGGCAGTCAGTTATCCTGGAAACAGGGCAGTCAGATACCCCGGAAACAGGGCGGTCAGTTATCCTGGAAACAGGGCGGTAAGTTACCCCGGAAACAGGGAGTTCAGTTACCCCGGAAACAGGGCGGTCAGATACCCTAGAAACAGGGCAGTCAGTTACCCTGGAAACAGGGCAGACAGTTACCCTGGAAAAAGGGCAGTCAGTTATCCCGGAAACAGGGTGATCAGATACCCTGGAAACAGGGCAGTCAGTTACTTTGGAAAAAGGGCAGTCAGTTACCCCGGAAACAGGGCAGTCAGTTACCCGGGAAACTGGGCAGTCAGTTACCCCGGAAACAGGGCAGTCAGTTACCCTGGAAACAGGTTAGTCAGTTACCCCGGAAACAGGGTGATCAGTTACCCCAGAAACAGGGCAGTCAAGGCCCTGGAAACAGGGCAGTCAGTTACGCTGGACACAGGGCAGTCAGTTAACCTGGAAACAGGGCAGTCAGTTATCCCGGAAACAGGGCAGTCAGTTATCCCGGAAACAGGGCGATCAGTTACCCTGGAAACAGGGCGGTCAGTAACCCTGGAAACAGATTAGTCAGTTACCCCGGAAACAGGGTGATCAGTTATCCTGGAAACAGGGCAGTCAGTTACCCTGGAAACAGGGCAGTCAGTTAACCTGGAAACAGGGCAGTCAGTTATCCCGGAAACAGGGCAGTCAGTTATCCCGGAAACAGGGTGATCAGTTACCCTGGAAACTGGGCAGTCAGTTACTTTGGGAAAAGGGCAGTCAGTTACCCCGGAAACAGGGCAGTCAGTTACCCGGGAAACTGGGCAGTCAGTTACCCAGGAAACAGGGCAGTCAGTTATCCCGGAAACAGAGTGATCAGTCACCCTGGAAACAGGGCAGTCAGTTATCCCGGAAACATGGCAGTCAGTTATCCCGGAAAAAGGGTGATCTGTTACCCTGGAAACTGGGCAGTCAGTTACCCTGGAAACAGGGCAGTCAGTTACCCTGGAAACTGGGCAGTCAGTTACCCCGGAAACAGGGCAGTCAGTTACCCAGGAAACTGGGCTGTCATTTTCCCTGGAAACAGGGCAGTCAGTTAACCCGGAAACAGGGCAGTCAGTTACCCTGGAAACAGTTTAGTCAGTTACCCAGGAAACAGGGTGATCAGTTACCCCAGAAACAGGGCAGTCAGTTACGCTGGAAACAGGGCAGTCAGTTATCCCGGAAACACGGCAGTCAGTAATCCCGGAAACAGGGCGATCAGTTAACCTGGAAACTGGGCAGTCTGTTACCCTGTAAACAGGGCGGTCAGTTACCCTGGAAACAGGGCAGTCAGTTATCCTGGAAACAGGGTGATCAGTTACCCTGGAAACTGGGCAGTCAGTTAACCTGGAAACAGGGCAGTCAGTTATCCCGGAAACAGGGCGATCACTTAACCTGGAAACTGGGCTGTCTGTTACCCTTTAAACAGTGCGGACAGTTACCCTGGAAGCAGGGCAGTCAGTTATCCTGGAAACAGGGTGATCAGTTACCCTGGAAACTGGGCAGTCAGTTACCCTGGAAACAGGGCAGTCAGTTATCCTGGAAATAGTGCGGTCAGTTACCCCGGAAACAGGGAGAACAGTTACCCCAGAAACAGGGCAGTCAGTTACCCTGGAAACTGGGTGGTCATTTACCCTGGAAACAGGGTGGTCAGTTACCCCGGAAACGGGGTGATCAGTTATCCTGGAAACAGGGCGGTCTGTTACCCCGGAAACAGGGCAGTCAGTTACCCTGGAAACAGGGCGGTCAGTAACCCTGGAAACAGATTAGTCAGTGACCCCGGAAACAGGGTGATCAGTTATCCTGGAAACAGGGCAGTCAGCTTTCCTGGAAACAGGGCAGTCAGTTAACCTGGAAACAGGGCAGTCAGTTATCCCGGAAACAGGGCAGTCAGTTATCCCGGAAACAGGGTGATCAGTTTCCCTGGAAACTGGGCAGTCAGTTACTTTGGAAAAAGGGCAGTCAGTTACCCCGGAAACAGGGCAGTCAGTTACCCTGGAAACTGGGCAGTAAGTTACCCTGGAAACAGGGCAGTCAGTTATGCTGGAAACAGGGCAGTCTGTTAGCCCGGAAACAGGGCGATCAGTTAACCTGGAAACAGGGCAGTCTGTTACCCTGTAAACAGGGCGGTCAGTTACCCTGGAAACAGGGCAGTCAGTTGTCCTGGAAACAGGGTGATCAGTTACCCTGGAAACTGGGCAGTCAGTTACCCTGGAAACAGGGCAGTCAGTTATCCTGGAAAAAGGGCGGTCAGTTACCCCGGAAACAGGGAGATCAGTTACCCTGGAAACAGGGCAGTCAGTTACCCTGGAAACAGGGCAGTCAGTTATCCTGGAAACAGGGTGGTCAGTTACCCCGGAAACAGGGTGATCAGTTATCCTGGAAACAGGGCGGTCAGTTACCCTGGAAACAGGGCAGTCAGTTAACCTGGAAACAGGGCAGTCAGTTATCCTGGAAACAGGGCAGTCAGTTATCCCGGAAACAGGGTGATCAGTTACCCTGGAAACTGGGCAGTCAGTTACTTTGGGAAAAGGGCAGTCAGTTACCCTGGAAACAGGGCAGTCAGTTACCCGGGAAACTGGGCAGTCAGTTACCCAGGAAACAGGGCAGTCAGTTATCCCGGAAACAGAGTGATCAGTCACCCTGGAAACAGGGCAGTCAGTTATCCCGGAAACATGGCAGTCAGTTATCCCGGAAAAAGGGTGATCTGTTACCCTGGAAACTGGGCAGTCAGTTACCCTGGAAACAGGGCAGTCAGTTACCCCGGAAACAGGGCAGTCAGTTACACTGGAAACTGGGCTGTCATTTACCCTGGAAACAGGGCAGTCAGTTACCCCGGAAACAGGGCAGTCAGTTACCCCGGAAACAGGGTGATCAGTTACCCCAGAAACATGGCAGTCAGTTACGCTGGAAACAGGGCAGTCAGTTATCCCGGAAACAGGGCAGTCAGTTATCCCGGAAACAGGGCGATGAGTTAACCTGTAAACTGGGCAGTCTGTTACCCTGTAAACAGGGCGGTCAGTTACCCTGGAAAATGGGCAGTCAGTTAGCCTGGAAAGAGGGCAGTCAGTTATCCCGGAAACAGGGCGGTCAGTTACCCTGGAAACAGGGCAGTCAGTTACCCTGGAAACAGGGCGGTCAGTTACCCTGGAAATAGGTTAATCAGTTACCCCGGCAACTGGGCAGTCAGTTACCCTGGAAAAAGGGCAGTCAGTCACCCTGGAAACAGCGCAGTCAGTCACCCTGGAAACAGGTTAGTCAGTTACCCTGGAAACAGGGCAGTCAGTTCCCCTGGAAACAGGGCAGTGAGCTATCCCGGAAACAGGGCAGTCAGTTACCCCGGAAGCAGGGTGATCAGTTACCCTGGAAACTGGGCAGTCAGTTACCCTGCAAACAGGGCAGTCAGTTACCCTGGAAACAGGGCAGTGAGCTATCCCGGAAACAGGGCAGTCAGTTATCCATGAAGCAGGGTAATCAGTTACCCTGGAAACTGGGCAGTCCGTTACCCTGTAAACAGGGCGGTCAGATACCCTGGAAACAGGGCAGTCAGTTACCCTGGGAACAGGGCAGTGAGCTATCCCGGAAACAGGGCAGTCAGTTATCCCGGAATCAGGGTGATCAGTTACCCTGGAAACAGGGCAGTCAGTTACCCCGGAAACAGGGCGGTCAGTTACCCTGGAAACAGGGCAGTCAGTTATCCCGGAAACAGAGTGATCAGTCACCCTGGAAATAGGGCAGTCAGTTATCCCGGAAACATGGCAGTCAGTTATCCCGGAAAAAGGGTGATCTGTTACCCTGGAAAAAGGGCAGTCAGTTACCCTGGAAACAGGGCAGTCAGTTACCTCGGAAACTGGGCAGTCAGTTCCCCTTGGAAACTGGGCAGTCCGTTACCCCGGAAACAGGGCAGTCAGTTACCCTGGAAACATGTTAGTCAGTTACCCCGGAAACAGTGTGATCAGTTACCCCAGAAACAGGGCAGTCAGTGCCCGTGGAAACAGGGCAGTCAATTACGCTGGAAACAGGGCAGTCAGTTATCCCGGAAACAGGGCAGTCAGTTATCCCGGAAACAGGGTGAACAATTACCCTGGAAACTGGGCCGTCAGTTACCCTGGAAACAGGGCAGTCAGTTATCCCGGAAGCAGGATGATCAGGTACCCTGGAAACTGGGCAGTCAGTTACCCTGGAAACAGGGCAGACAGTTAGCCTGGAAACAGGGCAGTCAGTTACCCTGGAAACAGGGCAGTCAGTTATCCTGGAAACAGGGCGGTCAGTTACCCCGGAAACAGGGAGATCAGTTACCCCGGAAACAGGGCGGTCAGATACCCTGGAAACAGGGCAGTCAGTTACCCTGGAAACAGGGCAGTCAGTTATCCTGGAAACAGGGCAGTCAGATACCCCGGAAACAGGGCGGTCAGTTATCCTGGAAACAGGGCGGTAAGTTACCCCGGAAACAGGGAGATCAGTTACCCCGGAAACAGGGCGGTCAGATACCCTAGAAACAGGGCAGTCAGTTACCCTGGAAACAGGGCAGACAGTTACCCTGGAAAAAGGGCAGTCAGTTATCCCGGAAACAGGGTGATCAGATACCCTGGAAACAGGGCAGTCAGTTACTTTGGAAAAAGGGCAGTCAGTTACCCCGGAAACAGGGCAGTCAGTTACCCGGGAAACTGGGCAGTCAGTTACCCCGGAAACAGGGCAGTCAGTTACCCTGGAAACAGGTTAGTCAGTTACCCCGGAAACAGGGTGATCAGTTACCCCAGAAACAGGGCAGTCAAGGCCCTTGAAACAGGGCAGTCAGTTACGCTGGACACAGGGCAGTCAGTTAACCTGGAAACAGGGCAGTCAGTTATCCCGGAAACAGGGCAGTCAGTTATCCCGGAAACAGGGCGATCAGTTACCCTGGAAACAGGGCGGTCAGTAACCCTGGAAACAGATTAGTCAGTTACCCCGGAAACAGGGTGATCAGTTATCCTGGAAACAGGGCAGTCAGTTACCCTGGAAACAGGGCAGTCAGTTAACCTGGAAACAGGGCAGTCAGTTATCCCGGAAACAGGGCAGTCAGTTATCCCGGAAACAGGGTGATCAGTTACCCTGGAAACTGGGCAGTCAGTTACTTTGGGAAAAGGGCAGTCAGTTACCCCGGAAACAGGGCAGTCAGTTACCCGGGAAACTGGGCAGTCAGTTACCCAGGAAACAGGGCAGTCAGTTATCCCGGAAACAGAGTGATCAGTCACCCTGGAAACAGGGCAGTCAGTTATCCCGGAAACATGGCAGTCAGTTATCCCGGAAAAAGGGTGATCTGTTACCCTGGAAACTGGGCAGTCAGTTACCCTGGAAACAGGGCAGTCAGTTACCCTGGAAACTGGGCAGTCAGTTACCCCGGAAACAGGGCAGTCAGTTACCCAGGAAACTGGGCTGTCATTTTCCCTGGAAACAGGGCAGTCAGTTAACCCGGAAACAGGGCAGTCAGTTACCCTGGAAACAGGTTAGTCAGTTACCCAGGAAACAGGGTGATCAGTTACCCCAGAAACAGGGCAGTCAGTTACGCTGGAAACAGGGCAGTCAGTTATCCCGGAAACACGGCAGTCAGTAATCCCGGAAACAGGGCGATCAGTTAACCTGGAAACTGGGCAGTCTGTTACCCTGTAAACAGGGCGGTCAGTTACCCTGGAAACAGGGCAGTCAGTTATCCTGGAAACAGGGTGATCAGTTACCCTGGAAACTGGTCAGTCAGTTAACCTGGAAACAGGGCAGTCAGTTATCCCGGAAACAGGGCGATCACTTAACCTGGAAACTGGGCTGTCTGTTACCCTTTAAACAGTGCGGACAGTTACCCTGGAAGCAGGGCAGTCAGTTATCCTGGAAACAGGGTGATCAGTTACCCTGGAAACTGGGCAGTCAGTTATCCTGGAAATAGTGCGGTCAGTTACCCCGGAAACAGGGAGAACAGTTACCCCAGAAACAGGGCAGTCAGTTACCCTGGAAACTGGGTGGTCATTTACCCTGGAAACAGGGTGGTCAGTTACCCCGGAAACGGGGTGATCAGTTATCCTGGAAACAGGGCGGTCTGTTACCCCGGAAACAGGGCAGTCAGTTACCCTGGAAACAGGGCGGTCAGTAACCCTGGAAACAGATTAGTCAGTGACCCCGGAAACAGGGTGATCAGTTATCCTGGAAACAGGGCAGTCAGTTATCCTGGAAACAGGGCAGTCAGTTAACCTGGAAACAGGGCAGTCAGTTATCCCGGAAACAGGGCAGTCAGTTATCCCGGAAACAGGGTGATCAGTTTCCCTGGAAACTGGGCAGTCAGTTACTTTGGAAAAAGGGCAGTCAGTTACCCCGGAAACAGGGCAGTCAGTTACCCTGGAAACTGGGCAGTAAGTTACCCTGGAAACAGGGCAGTCAGTTATGCTGGAAACAGGGCAGTCTGTTAGCCCGGAAACAGGGCGATCAGTTAACCTGGAAACAGGGCAGTCTGTTACCCTGTAAACAGGGCGGTCAGTTACCCTGGAAACAGGGCAGTCAGTTATCCTGGAAACAGGGTGATCAGTTACCCTGGAAACTGGGCAGTCAGTTACCCTGGAAACAGGGCAGTCAGTTATCCTGGAAAAAGGGCGGTCAGTTACCCCGGAAACAGGGAGATCAGTTACCCTGGAAACAGGGCAGTCAGTTACCCTGGAAACAGGGCAGTCAGTTATCCTGGAAACAGGGTGGTCAGTTACCCCGGAAACAGGGTGATCAGTTATCCTGGAAACAGGGCGGTCAGTTACCCCGGAAACAGGGCAGTCAGTTACCCCCGGAAAAAGGGCGGTCAGTAACCCTGGAAACAGATTAGTCAGTTACCCCGGAAACAGGGTGAGCAGTTATCCTGGAAACAGGGCAGTCAGTTAGCCTGGAAACAGGGCAGTCAGTTACCCCGGAAACAGGGCAGTCAGTTACCCTGGAAACAGGGCAGTCAGTTATCCCGGAAACAGGGCAGTCAGTTATCCCGGAAACAGGGTGATCAGTTACCCTAGAAACAGGGCAGTCAGTTACCCCGGAAACAGGGCAGTCAGTTACCCTGGAAACAGGGCAGTCAGTTATCCCGGAAACAGGGCAGTCAGTTATCCCGGAAAAAGTGTGATCAGTTACCCTGGAAACTGGGCAGTCAGTTACCCTGGAAACAGGGCAGTCATTTTCCCCGGAAACCGGACAGTCATTTTCCCTGGAAACAGGGCAGTCAGTCACCCTGGAAACAGGTTGGTCAGTTACCCCGGAAACAGGGTGATCAGATACCCCGGAAACAGGGCAGTCAGTTCCCCTGGAAATAGGGCAGTCAGTTACCCTGGAAACAGGGTGATCAGTTATCCTGGAAACAGGGCAGTCAGTTACCCCGGAAACAGGGTGATCAGTTATCCTGGAAACAGGGCAGTCAGTTAGCCTGTAAACAGGGCAGTCAGTTACCCCGGAAACAGGGCAGTCAGTTACCCTGGAAACAGGGCAGTCAGTTATCCCGGAAACGGGGCAGTCAGTTATCCCGAAAACAGGGTGATCAGTTACCCTAGAAACAGGGCAGTCAGTTACCCCGGAAGCAGGGCGGTCAGTTATCCTGGAAACAGGGCGGTAAGTTACCCCGGAAACAGGGAGATCAGTTACCCCGGAAACAGGGCGGTCAGATACCCTAGAAACAGGGCAGTCAGTTACCCTGGAAACAGGGCAGTCAGTTACCCTGGAAAAAGGGCAGTCAGTTATCCCGGAAACAGGGTGATCAGTTACCCTGGAAACAGGGCAGTCAGTTACTTTGTAAAAAGGGCAGTCAGTTACCCCGGAAACAGGGCAGTCAGTTACCCTGGAAACTGGGCAGTCAGTTACCCTGGAAACAGGGCAGTCAGTTATCCCGGAAACAGAGTGATCAGTCACCCTGGAAACAGGGCAGTCAGTTATCCTGGAAACATGGCAGTCAGTTATCCTGGAAAAAAGGTCATCTGTTACCCTGGAAACTGGGCAGTCAGTTACCCTGGAAACAGGGCAGTCAGTTTCCCCGGAAACAGGGCAGTCAGTTACCCTGGAAACAGGGCAGTCAGTTACCCCGGAAACAGGGCAGTCAGTTACCCTGGAAACAGGTTAGTCAGTTACCCCGGAAACAGGGTGATCAGTTATCCCAGAAACAGGGCAGTCAAGGCCCTTGAAACAGGGCAGTCAGTTACGCTGGACACAGGGCAGTAAGTTATCCCGGAAACAGGGCGATCAGTTACCCCGGAAACAGGGCGGTCAGTAACCCTGGAAACAGATTAGTCAGTTAACCCGGAAACAGGGTGATCAGTTATCCTGGAAACAGGGCAGTCAGTTACCCTGGAAACAGGGCAGTCAGTTATCCCGGAAACAGGGTGATCAGTTACCCTGGAAACTGGGCAGTCAGTTACTTTGGGAAAAGGGCAGTCAGTTACCCCGGAAACAGGGCAGTCAGTTACCCGGGAAACTGGGCAGTCAGTTACCCCGGAAACAGGGCAGTCAAGGCCCTTGAAACAGGGCAGTCAGTTACGCTGGACACAGGGCAGTAAGTTATCCCGGAAACAGGGCAGTCAGTTACCCCGGAAACAGGGCAGTCAGTTACCCTGGAAACAGGTTAGTCAGTTACCCCGGAAACAGGGTGATCAGTTACACCAGAAACAGGGCAGTCAAGGCCCTTGAAACAGGGCAGTCAGTTACGCTGGACACAGGGCAGTAAGTTATCCCGGAAACAGGGCGATCAGTTACCCCGGAAACAGGGCGGTCAGTAACCCTGGAAACAGATTAGTCAGTTACCCCGGAAACAGGGTGATCAGTTATCCTGGAAACAGGGCAGTCAGTTACCCTGGAAACAGGGCAGTCAGTTAACCTGGAAACAGGGCAGTCAGTTATCCCGGAAACAGGGCAGTCAGTTATCCCGGAAACAGGGTGATCAGTTACCCTGGAAACTGGGCAGTCAGTTACTTTGGGAAAAGGGCAGTCTGTTACCCTGGAAACAGGGCAGTCAGTTACCCCGGAAACTGGGCAGTCAGTTACCCAGGAAACAGGGCAGTCAGTTATCCCGGAAACAGAGTAATCAGTCACCCTGGAAACAGGGCAGTCAGTTATCCCGGAAACATGGCAGTCAGTTATCCCGGAAAAAGGGTGATCTGTTACCCTGGAAACTGGGCAGTCATTTACACTGGAAACAGGGCAGTCAGTTTACCGGAAACAGGGCAGTCAGTTATCCCGGAAACAGGGTGAACAATTACCCTGGAAACTGGGCAGTCAGTTACCCTGGAAACAGGGCAGTCAGTTACCCTGGAAACTGGGCAGTCAGTTATCCCGGAAACATGGCAGTCAGTTACCCCGGAAATAGGTTAATCAGTTACCCCGGAAACAGGGTGAACAGTTACCCCGGAAAACTTGCAGTCAGTTAGCCTGGAAAGAGGGCAGTCAGTTATCCCGGAAAGAGGGCAGTCATTTACCCCGGAAACAGGGCAGTCAGTTATCCCGGAGACAGGGCAGTCAGTTATCCCGGAAACAGGGCGGTCAGTTACCTTGGAAACTGGGCACACAGTTACCCTGGAAACAGGGCAGTCAGTTACCCCGGAAACAGGGCAGTCAGTTACCCTGGAAACAGGTTAGTCAGTTACCCCGGAAACAGGGTGATCAGTTACCCCAGAAACAGGGCAGTCAGTGCCCCTGGAAACAGGGCAGTCAGTTACGCTGGACACAGGGCAGTCAGTTATCCCGGAAACAGGGCGATCAGTTACCCCGGAAACAGGGCGGTCATTAACCCTGGAAACAGAATAGTCAGTTACCCCGGAAACAGGGTGATCAGTTATCCTGGAAACAGGGCAGTCAGTTACCCTGGAAACAGGGCAGTCAGTTAACCTGGAAACAGGGCAGTCAGTTATCCCGGAAACAGGGCAGTCAGTTATCCCGGAAAGAGGGTGATCAGTTACCCTGGAAACTGGGCAGTCAGTTACTTTGGGAAAAGGGCAGTCAGTTACCCCGGAAACAGGGCAGTCAGTTACGCTGGAAACTGGGCAGTCAGTTACCCTGGAAACAGGGCAGTCAGTTATCCCGGAAACAGAGTGATCAGTCACCCTGGAAACAGGGCAGTCAGTTATCCCGGAAACATGGCAGTCAGTTATCCCGGAAATAGGGTGATCTGTTACCCTGGAAACTGGGCAGTCAGTTACCCTGCAAACAGGGCAGTCAGTTACCCCGGAAACAGGGCAGTCAGTTACCCTGGAAACAGGGCAGTCAGTTACCCCGTAAACTGGGCAGTCAGTTACCCTGGAAACTGGGCTGTCATTTACCCTGGAAACAGGGCAGTCAGTTACCCCGGAAACAGGGCAGTCCGTTACCCTGGAAACAGGTTAGTCAGTTACCCCGGAAACAGGGTGATCAGTTACCCCAGAAACAGGGCAGTCAGTTACGATGGAAACAGGGCAGTCAGTTATCCCGGAAACAGGGCAGTCAGTTATCCCGGAAACAGGGCGATCAGTTAACCTGGAAACTGGGCAGTCAGTTACCCTGGAAACAGGGTGATCAGTTACCCTGGAAACTGGGCAGTCTGTTACCCTGTAAACAGGGCGGTCAGTTATCCTGGAAACAGGGTGATCAGTTACCCCAGAAACAGGGCAGTCAGTTACCCTGGATTACGGGCCTTCAGTTACCCTGGAAACAGGGTGGTCAGTTACCCCGGAAACAGGGCAGTCAGTTACCCTGGAAACAGGGCGGTCAGTAACCTTGGAAACAGATTAGTCAGTGACCCCAGCAACAGGGTGATCAGTTATCCTGGAAACAGGGCAGTCAGTTACCCTGGAAACAGGGCAGTCAGTTAACCTGGAAACAGGGCAGTCAGTTATCCCGGAAACAGGGCAGTCAGTTATCCCGGAAACAGGGTGATCAGTTACCCTGGAAACTGTGCAGTCAGTTACCCTGGAAACAGGGCAGTCAGTTATCCCGGAAACAGGGCAGTCAGTTATCCCGGAAACAGGGTGATCAGTTATCCTGGAAACAGGGCAGTCAGTTACCCTGGAAACAGGGCAGTCAGTTATCCCGGAAACAGGGCAGTCAGTTATCCCGGAAACAGGGTGATCAGTTACCCTGGAAACTGGGCAGTCAGTTACTTTGGAAAAAGGGCGGTCAGTTACCCCGGAAACAGGGGGATCAGTTACCCTGGAAACAGGGCAGTCAGTTACCCTGGAAACAGGGCAGTCAGTTATCCTGGAAACAGGGTGGTCAGTTACCCTGGAAACAGGGTGGTCAGTTACCCGGAAACAGGGTGATCAGTTATCCTGGAAACAGGGCGGTCAGTTACCCCGGAAGCAGGGCAGTCATTTACCACCGGAAAAAGGGCGGTCAGTAACCCTGGAAACAGATTAGTCAGTTACCCCGGAAACAGGGTGATCAGTTATCCTGGAAACAGGGCAGTCAGTTAGCCTGGAAACAGGGCAGTCAGTTACCCCGGAAACAGGGCAGTCAGTTACCCTGGAAACAGGGCAGTCAGTTATCCCGGAAACAGGGCAGTCAGTTATCCCGGAAACAGGGTGATCAGTTACCCTAGAAACAGGGCAGTCAGTTACCCCGGAAACAGGGCAGTCAGTTACCCTGGAAACAGGGCAGTCAGTTATCCCAGAAACAGGGCAGTCAGTTATCCCGGAAAAAGTGTGATCAGTTACCCTGGAAACTGGGCAGTCAGTTACCCTGGAAACAGGGCAGTCAGTTATCCCGGAAACAGAGTGATCAGTCACCCTGGAAACAGGGCAGTCAGTTATCCCGGAAACATGGCAGTCAGTTATCCCGGAAATAGGGTGATCTGTTACCCTGGAAACTGGGCAGTCAGTTACCCTGCAAACAGGGCAGTCAGTTACCCCGGAAACAGGGCAGTCAGTTACCCTGGAAACAGGGCAGTCAGTTACCCCGTAAACTGGGCAGTCAGTTACCCTGGAAACTGGGCTGTCATTTACCCTGGAAACAGGGCAGTCAGTTACCCCGGAAACAGGGCAGTCCGTTACCCTGGAAACAGGGGGATCAGTTACCCTGGAAACAGGGCAGTCAGTTACCCTGGAAACAGGGCAGTCAGTTATCCTGGAAACAGGGTGGTCAGTTACCCTGGAAACAGGGTGGTCAGTTACCCGGAAACAGGGTGATCAGTTATCCTGGAAACAGGGCGGTCAGTTACCCCGGAAGCAGGGCAGTCATTTACCCCCGGAAAAAGGGCGGTCAGTAACCCTGGAAACAGATTAGTCAGTTACCCCGGAAACAGGGTGATCAGTTATCCTGGAAACAGGGCAGTCAGTTAGCCTGGAAACAGGGCAGTCAGTTACCCCGGAAACAGGGCAGTCAGTTACCCTGGAAACAGGGCAGTCAGTTATCCCGGAAACAGGGCAGTCAGTTATCCCGGAAACAGGGTGATCAGTTACCCTAGAAACAGGGCAGTCAGTTACCCCGGAAACAGGGCAGTCAGTTACCCTGGAAACAGGGCAGTCAGTTATCCCAGAAACAGGGCAGTCAGTTATCCCGGAAAAAGTGTGATCAGTTACCCCAGAAACAGGGCAGTCAGTTACCCTGGATTACGGGCCTTCAGTTACCCTGGAAACAGGGTGGTCAGTTACCCCGGAAACAGGGCAGTCAGTTACCCTGGAAACAGGGCGGTCAGTAACCTTGGAAACAGATTAGTCAGTGACCCCAGCAACAGGGTGATCAGTTATCCTGGAAACAGGGCAGTCAGTTACCCTGGAAACAGGGCAGTCAGTTAACCTGGAAACAGGGCAGTCAGTTATCCCGGAAACAGGGCAGTCAGTTATCCCGGAAACAGGGTGATCAGTTACCCTGGAAACTGTGCAGTCAGTTACCCTGGAAACAGGGCAGTCAGTTATCCCGGAAACAGGGCAGTCAGTTATCCCGGAAACAGGGTGATCAGTTATCCTGGAAACAGGGCAGTCAGTTACCCTGGAAACAGGGCAGTCAGTTATCCCGGAAACAGGGCAGTCAGTTATCCCGGAAACAGGGTGATCAGTTCCCCTGGAAACTGGGCAGTCAGTTACTTTGGAAAAAGGGCGGTCAGTTACCCCGGAAACAGGGGGATCAGTTACCCTGGAAACAGGGCAGTCAGTTACCCTGGAAACAGGGCAGTCAGTTATCCTGGAAACAGGGTGATTAGTTACCCTGGAAACAGGGTGGTCAGTTACCCGGAAACAGGGTGATCAGTTATCCTGGAAACAGGGCGGTCAGTTACCCCGGAAGCAGGGCAGTCATTTACCCCCGGAAAAAGGGCGGTCAGTAACCCTGGAAACAGATTAGTCAGTTACCCCGGAAACAGGGTGATCAGTTATCCTGGAAACAGGGCAGTCAGTTAGCCTGGAAACAGGGCAGTCAGTTACCCCGGAAACAGGGCAGTCAGTTACCCTGGAAACAGGGCAGTCAGTTATCCCGGAAACAGGGCAGTCAGTTATCCCGGAAACAGGGTGATCAGTTACCCTAGAAACAGGGCAGTCAGTTACCCCGGAAACAGGGCAGTCAGTTACCCTGGAAACAGGGCAGTCAGTTATCCCAGAAACAGGGCAGTCAGTTATCCCGGAAAAAGTGTGATCAGTTACCCCGGAAACTGGGCAGTCAGTTACCCTGGAAACAGGGCAGTCAGTTATCCCGGAAACAGAGTGATCAGTCACCCTGGAAACAGGGCAGTCAGTTATCCCGGAAACATGGCAGTCAGTTATCCCGGAAATAGGGTGATCTGTTACCCTGGAAACTGGGCAGTCAGTTACCCTGCAAACAGGGCAGTCAGTTACCCCGGAAACAGGGCAGTCAGTTACCCTGGAAACAGGGCAGTCAGTTACCCCGTAAACTGGGCAGTCAGTTACCCTGGAAACTGGGCTGTCATTTACCCTGGAAACAGGGCAGTCAGTTACCCCGGAAACAGGGCAGTCCGTTACCCTGGAAACAGGTTAGTCAGTTACCCCGGAAACAGGGTGATCAGTTACCCCAGAAACAGGGCAGTCAGTTACGATGGAAACAGGGCAGTCAGTTATCCCGGAAACAGGGCAGTCAGTTATCCCGGAAACAGGGCGATCAGTTAACCTGGAAACTGGGCAGTCAGTTACCCTGGAAACAGGGTGATCAGTTACCCTGGAAACTGGGCAGTCTGTTACCCTGTAAACAGGGCGGTCAGTTATCCTGGAAACAGGGTGATCAGTTACCCCAGAAACAGGGCAGTCAGTTACCCTGGATTACGGGCCTTCAGTTACCCTGGAAACAGGGTGGTCAGTTACCCCGGAAACAGGGCAGTCAGTTACCCTGGAAACAGGGCGGTCAGTAACCTTGGAAACAGATTAGTCAGTGACCCCAGCAACAGGGTGATCAGTTATCCTGGAAACAGGGCAGTCAGTTACCCTGGAAACAGGGCAGTCAGTTAACCTGGAAACAGGGCAGTCAGTTATCCCGGAAACAGGGCAGTCAGTTATCCCGGAAACAGGGTGATCAGTTACCCTGGAAACTGTGCAGTCAGTTACCCTGGAAACAGGGCAGTCAGTTATCCCGGAAACAGGGCAGTCAGTTATCCCGGAAACAGGGTGATCAGTTATCCTGGAAACAGGGCAGTCAGTTACCCTGGAAACAGGGCAGTCAGTTATCCCGGAAACAGGGCAGTCAGTTATCCCGGAAACAGGGTGATCAGTTACCCTGGAAACTGGGCAGTCAGTTACTTTGGAAAAAGGGCGGTCAGTTACCCCGGAAACAGGGGGATCAGTTACCCTGGAAACAGGGCAGTCAGTTACCCTGGAAACAGGGCAGTCAGTTATCCTGGAAACAGGGTGGTCAGTTACCCTGGAAACAGGGTGGTCAGTTACCCGGAAACAGGGTGATCAGTTATCCTGGAAACAGGGCGGTCAGTTACCCCGGAAGCAGGGCAGTCATTTACCCCCGGAAAAAGGGCTGTCAGTAACCCTGGAAACAGATTAGTCAGTTACCCCGGAAACAGGGTGATCAGTTATCCTGGAAACAGGGCAGTCAGTTAGCCTGGAAACAGGGCAGTCAGTTACCCCGGAAACAGGGCAGTCAGTTACCCTGGAAACAGGGCAGTCAGTTATCCCGGAAACAGGGCAGTCAGTTATCCCGGAAACAGGGTGATCAGTTACCCTAGAAATAGGGCAGTCAGTTACCCCGGAAACAGGGCAGTCAGTTACCCTGGAAACAGGGCAGTCAGTTATCCCAGAAACAGGGCAGTCAGTTATCCCGGAAAAAGTGTGATCAGTTACCCCGGAAACTGGGCAGTCAGTTACCCTGGAAACAGGGCTGTCAGTCACCCTGGAAACAGGCTGGTCAGTTACCCCGGAAACAGGGTGTTCAGTTACCCCGGAAACAGGGCAGTCAGTTCCCCTGGAAACAGGGCGTTCAGTTACCCTGGAAACAGGGCAGTGAGCTATCCCGGAAACAGGGCAGTCAGTTATCCCGGAAACAGGGTGAACAATTATCCTGGAAACTGGGCAGTCAGTTACCCTGGAAACAGGGCGGTCAGTTACCCTGGAAACAGGGCAGTCAGTTATCCTGGAAACAGGGTGATCAGTTACCCTGGAAACTGGGTAGTCAGTTACCCTGGAAACAGGGCACTCAGTTATCCTGGAAACAGGGCAGTCAGTTATCCTGGAAACAGGGCAGTCAGTTACCCTGGAAACAGGGCAGTCAGTTACCCCGTAAACTGGGCAGTCAGTTACCCTGGAAACTGGGCTGTCATTTACCCTGGAAACAGGGCAGTCAGTTACCCCGGAAACAGGGCAGTCTGTTACCCTGGAAACAGGTTAGTCAGTTATCCCGGAAACAGGGTGATCAGTAACCCCAGAAACAGGGCAGTCAGTTACGATGGAAACAGGGCAGTCAGTTATACCGGAAACAGGGCAGTCAGTTATCCCGGAAACAGGGCGATCAGTTAACCTGGAAACTGGGCAGTCAGTTACCCTGGAAACAGGGTGATCAGTTACCCTGGAAACTGGGCAGTCTGTTGCCCTGTAAACAGGGCGGTCAGTTACCCTGGAAACAGGGCAGTCAGTTATCCTGGAAACAGGGTGATCAGTTACCCCAGAAACAGGGCAGTCAGTTACCCTGGAAACTGGGTCTTCAGTTACCCTGGAAACAGGATGGTCAGTTACCCCGGAAACAGGGCAGTTAGTTACCCTGGAAACAGGGCGGTCAGTAACCTTGGAAACAGATTAGTCAGTGACCCCAGCAACAGGGTGATCAGTTATCCTGGAAACAGGGCAGTCAGTTACCCTGGAAACAGGGCAGTCATTTAACCTGGAAACAGGGCAGTCAGTTCTCCCGGAAACAGGGCAGTCAGCTATCCCGGAAACAGGGTGATCAGTTACCATGGAAACTGGGCAGTCAGTTACTTTGGAAAAAAGGCGGTCAGTTACCCCGGAAACAGGGAGATCATTTACCCTGGAAACAGGGCAGTCAGTTACCCTGGAAACAGGGCAGTCAGTTATCCTGGAAACAGGGTGGTCAGTTACCCCGGAAACAGGGTGATCAGTTATCCTGGAAACAGGGCGGTCAGTTACCCCGGAAGCAGGGCAGTCATTTACCCCCGGAAAAAGGGCGGTCAGTAACCCTGGAAACAGATTAGTCAGTTACCCCGGAAACAGGGTGATCAGTTATCCTGGAAACAGGGCAGTCAGTTAGCCTGGAAACAGGGCAGTCAGTTACCCCGGAAACAGGGCAGTCAGTTACCCCGGAAACTGGGCAGTCAGTTATCCCGGAAACAGGGCAGTCAGTTATCCCGGAAACAGGGCAATCAGTTACCCTAGAAACAGGGCAGTCAGTTACCCCGGAAACAGGGCAGTCAGTTACCCTGGAAACAGGGCAGTCAGTTATCCCGGAAACAGGGCAGTCAGTTATCCCGGAAAAAGTGTGATCAGTTACCCTGGAAACTGGGCAGTCAGTTACCCTGGAAACAGGGCTGTCAGTCACCCTGGAAACAGGTTGGTCAGTTACCCCGGAAACAGGGTGTTCAGTTACCCCGGAAACAGGGCAGTCAGTTCCCCTGGAAACAGGGCAGTCAGTTACCCTGGAAACAGGGCAGTGAGCTATCCCGGAAACAGGGCAGTCAGTTATCCCGGAAACAGGGTGAACAATTACCCTGGAAACTGGGCAGTCAGTTACCCTGGAAACAGGGCGGTCAGTTGCCCTGGAAACAGGGCAGTCAGTTATCCTGGAAACAGGGTGATCAGTTACCCTGGAAACTGGGTAGTCAGTTACCCTGGAAACAGGGCACTCAGTTATCCTGGAAACAGGGCAGTCAGTTATCCTGGAAACAGGGCGGTCAGATACCCCGGAAATAGGGCGTTCAGTTATCCAGGAAACAGGGCGGTCAGTTACCCCATAAGCAGGGAGATCAGTTACCCCGGAAAGAGGGCGGTCAGTTCCCCTGGAAACAGGGCAGTCAGTTACCCTAAAAACAGGGCAGTCAGTTAACCTGGAAACAGGGCAGTCAGTTACCCCGGAAATAGGTTAATCAGTTACCCCGGAAACAGGGTGAACAGTTACCCCGGAAAATGGGCAGTCAGTTAGCCTGGAAAGAGGGCAGTCAGTTATCCCGGAAAGAGGGCAGTCATTTACCCCGGAAACAGGGCAGTCAGTTATTCCGGAGACAGGGCAGTCAGTTATCCCGGAAACAGGGCAGTCAGTTATCCCGGAAACAGGGTGAACAATTACCCTGGAAACTGGGCAGTCAGTTACCCTGGAAACAGGGCGGTCAGTTACCCTGGAAACTGGGCAGTCAGTTATCCTGGAAACAGGGTGATCAGTTACCCTGGAAACTGGGTAGTCAGTTACCCCGGAAACAGGGCAGTCAGTTACCCTGAAAACAGGTTAGTCAGTTACCCCGGAAACAGGGTGATCAGTTACCCCTGAAACAGGGCAGTCAATGCCCCTGGAAACAGGACAGTCAGTTACGCTGGACACAGGGCAGTCAGTTATTCTGGAAACAGGGCGATCAGTTACCCTGGAAACAGGGCGGTCAGTAACCCTGTTAACAGATTAGTCAGTTACCCCGGAAACAGGGTGATCAGTTCTCCTGGAAACAGGGCAGTCAGTTACCCTGGAAACAGGGCAGTCAGTTAACCTGGAAACAGGGCAGTCAGTTATCCCGGAAACAGGGCAGTCAATTATCCCGGAAACAGGGTGATCAGTTACCCTGGAAACTGGGCAGTCAGTTACTTTGGGAAAAGGGCAGTCAGTTACCCCGGAAACAGGTCAGTCAGTTACCCTGGAAACTGGGCAGTCAGTTACCCTGGAAACAGGGCAGTCAGTTATCCCGGAAACAGAGTGATCACTCACCCTGGAAACAGGGCAGTCAGTTATCCCGGAAACATGGCAGTCAGTTATCCCGGAAATAGGGTGATCTGTTACCCTGGAAACTGGGCAGTCAGTTACCCTGGAAACAGGGCAGTCAGTTACCCTGGCAACTGGGCAGTCAGTTACCCCGGAAACAGGGCAGTCAGTTACCCTGGAAACAGGGCAGTCAGTTACCCCGTAAACTGGGCAGTCAGTTACCCTGGAAACTGGGCTGTCATTTACCCTGGAAACAGGGCAGTCAGTTACCCCGGAAACAGGGCAGTCCGTTACCCTGGAAACAGGTTAGTCAGTTACCCCGGAAACAGGGTGATCAGTTACCCCAGAAACAGGGCAGTCAGTTACGATGGAAACAGGGCAGTCAGTTATCCCGGAAACAGGGCAGTCAGTTATCCCGGAAACAGGGCGATCAGTTAACCTGGAAACTGGGCAGTCTGTTACCCTGTAAACAGGGCGGTCAGTTACCCTGGAAACAGAGCAGTCAGTTATCCTGGAAACAGGGTGATCAGTTACCCTGGAAACTGGGCAGTATGTTACCCTGGAAACAGGGCGGTCAGTTACCCTGGAAACTGGGCAGTCAGTTATCCTGGAAACAGGGTGATCAGTTACCCTGGAAACTGGGCAGTCAGTTACCCTGGAAACAGGGCAGTCAGTTATCCTGGAAACAGGGTGATCAGTTACCCTGGAAACTGGGCAGTCAGTTACCCTAGAAACAGTGCAGTCAGTTACCCTGGAAACTGGGTCTTCAGTTACCCTGGAAACAGGGTGGTCAGTTACCCCGGAAACAGGGCAGTCAGTTACCCAGGAAACAGGGCGGTCAGTAACCCTGGAAACAGATTAGTCAGTGACCCCAGCAACAGGGTGATCAGTTATCCTGGAAACAGGGCAGTCAGTTACCCTGGAAACAGGGCAGTCAGTTAACCTGGAAACAGGGCAGTCATTTATCCCGGAAACAGGGCAGTCAGTTATCCCGGAAACAGGGTGATCAGTCACCCTGGAAACTGGGCAGTCAGTTACTTTGGAAAAAGGGCGGTCAGTTACCCCGGAAACAGGGAGCTCAGTTACCCTGGAAACAGGGCAGTCAGTTACCCTGGAAACAGGGCAGTCAGTTATCTTGGAAACAGGGTGGTCAGTTACCCTGGAAACAGGGTGGTCAGTTACCCCGGAAACAGGGTGATCAGTTATCCTGGAAACAGGGCGGTCAGTTACCCCGGAAGCAGGGCAGTCATTTACCCCCGGAAAAAGGGCGGTCAGTAACCCTGGAAACAGATTAGTCAGTTACCCCGGAAACAGGGTGATCAGTTATCCTGGAAACAGGGCGGTCAGTTAGCCTGGAAACAGGGCAGTCAGTCACCATGGAAACAGGTTGGTCAGTTACCCCAGAAACTGGGTGATCAGTTACCCCGGAAACAGGGCAGTCAGTTCCCCTGGAAACAGGGCAGTCAGTTACCCTGGAAACAGGGTGATCAGTTATCCTGGAAACAGGGCAGTCAGTTACCCCGGAAACAGGGTGATCAGTTATCCTGGAAACAGGGCAGTCAGTTAGCCTGGAAACAGGGCAGTCAGTTACCCCGGAAACAGGGCAGTCAGTTACCCTGGAAACAGAGCAGTCAGTTATCCCGGAAACGGGGCAGTCAGTTATCCCGGAAACAGGGCAGTCAGTTATCCCGGAAAAAGTGTGATCAGTTACCCTGGAAACTGGGCAGTCAGTTACCCTGGAAACAGGGCTGTCAGTCACCCTGGAAACAGGTTGGTCAGTTACCCCGGAAACAGGGTGATCAGTTACCCCGGAAACAGGGCAGTCAGTTCCCGTGGAAACAGGGCAGTCAGTTACCCTGGAAACAGGGCAGTGAGCTATCCCGGAAACAGGGCAGTCAGTTATCCCGGAAACAGGGTGATCAATTACCCTGGAAACTGGGCAGTCATTTACCCTGGAAACAGGGCGGTCAGTTACCCTGGAAACAGGGTAGTCAGTTACCCTGGAAACAGGACACTCAGTTATCCTGGAAACAGGGCAGTCAGTTATCCTGGAAACAGGGCGGTCAGATACCCCGGAAATAGGGCGGTCAGTTATCCTGGAAACAGGGCGGTCAGTTACCCCGCAAGCAGGGAGATCAATTACCCCGGAAACAGGGCGGTCAGTTCCCCTGGAAACAGGGCAGTCAGTTACCCTAAAAACAGGGCAGTCAGTTAACCTGGAAACAGGGCAGTCAGTTACCCCGGAAATAGGTTAATCAGTTACCCTGGAAACAGGGTGAACAGTTACCCCGGAAAATGGGCAGTCAGTTAGCCTGGAAAGAGGGCAGACAGTTATCCCGGAAACAGGGCAGTCATTTACCCCGGAAACAGGGCAGTCTGTTATCCCGGAGACAGGGCAGTCAGTTACCCCGGAAACTGGGCAGTCAGTTACCCTGGAAACAGGGCAGTCAGTCACCCTGGAAACAGGTTAGTCAGTTACCCTGGAAACAGGGCAGTCAGTTCCCCTGGAAACAGGGCAGTGAGCTATCCCGGAAACAGGGCAGTCAGTTATCCCGGAAGCAGGGTGATCAGTTACCCTAGAAACAGGGCAGTCAGTTATTCTGGAAACAGGGCAGTCAGTTATCCTGGAAACAGGGAAGTCAGATAACCCGGAAATAAGGCGGTCAGTTATCCTGGAAACAGGGCGGTCTGTTACCCCAGAAACAGGGAGATCAGTTACCCCGGAAACAGGGCGGTCAGTTACCCTGGAAAAAGGGCAGTCAGTTACCCTGGAAACAGGGCAGTCAGTTAACCTGGAAACAGGGCAGTCAGTTATCCCGGAAACAGGGCAGTCAGTTATCCCGGAAACAGGGTGATCAGTTACCCTGGAAACTGGGCAGTCAGTTACTTTGGAAAAAGGGCAGTATGTTACCCCGGAAGCAGGGCAGTCAGTTACCCTGGAAACAGGGCAGTCAGTTACCCCGGAAACTGAGCAGTCAGTTACCCTGGAAACTGGGCAGTCAGTTACCCTGGAAACAGGGCAGTCAGTTACCCCGGAAACAGGGCAGTCAGTTACCCTGGAAACAGGTTAGTCAGTTACCCCGGAAACAGGCTGATCAGTTACCCCAGAAACAGGGCAGTCAGTGCCCCTGGAAACAGGGCAGTCAGTTCCGCTGGAAACAGGGCAGTCAGTTATCCCGGAAACAGGGTGAACAATTACCCTGGAAACTGGGCAGTCAGTTACCCTGGAAACAGGGCAGTCAGTTATCCCGGAAGCAGGGTGATCAGTTACCCTGGAAACTGGGCAGTCAGTTACCCTGGAAACAGGGCGGTCAGTTACCCTGGAAACAGGGTAGTCAGTAATCAGGAAACAGGGCAGTCAGTTATCCCGGAAGCAGGGTGATCAGTTACCCCGGAAAATGGGCAGTCAGTTATCCTGGAAACTGGGCAGTCAGTTAACCCGGAAACAGGGCAGTCAGTTATCCCGGAAGCAGGGTGATCAGTTACCCCGGAAAATGGGCAGTCAGTTACCCTGGAAACTGGGCAGTCAGTTACCCTGGAAACAGGGCAGTCAGTTAACCCGGAAACAGGGCAGTCAGTTACCCTGGAAACAGGTTAGTCAGTTACCCCGGAAACAGGGTGATCAGTTACCCCGGAAACAGGGCGGTCAGTTACCCTGGAAACAGGGCAGTCATTCACCCTAAAAACAGGGCAGTCAGTTATCCTGGAAACAGGGCAGTCAGTTACCCTGGAAACAGGGCAGTGAGCTATCCCGGAAACAGGGCAGTCAGTTATCCCGGAAAAAGGGTAATCTGTTACACTGGAAACTGGGCAGTCAGTTACCCTGGAAACTGGGCAGTCAGTTACCCCGGAAACAGGGCAGTCAGTTACCCTGGAAACAGGGCAGTCAGTTACCCCGGAAACTGGGCAGTCAGTTTCCCTGGAAACTGGGCAGTCAGTTACCCCGGAAACAGTGCAGTCAGTTACCCTGGAAACAGGTTAGTCAGTTACCCCGGAAACAGGGTGATCAGTTACCCCGGAAACAGGGCGGTCAGTTACCCTGGAAACAGGGCAGTCATTCACCCTAAAAACAGGGCAGTCAGTTATCCTGGAAACAGGGCAGTCAGTTACCCCGGAAATAGCTTAATCAGTTACCCCGGAAAAAGGGTGATCAGTTACTCCGGAAAATGGGCAGTCAGTTAGCCTGGAAAGAGGGCAGTCAGTTATCCCAGAAACAGGGCAGTCATTTACCCCGGAGACAGGGCAGTCAGTTATTTCGGAAACAGGGCAGTCAGTTATCCCGGAAACAGGGCGGTCAGTTACCCTGGAAACAGGGCAGTCAGTTACACTTGGAACAGGGCAGTGAGCTATCCCGGAAACAGGGCGGTCAGTTACCCTGGAAACAGGGCATTCAGTTACCCTGGAAACAGGGCAGTCAGTTACCCCGGAAACTGGGCAGTCAGTTACCCTGGAAATTGGGCAGTCAGTTACCCTGGAAACTGGGCAGTCAGTTACCCCGGAAACAGGGCAGTCAGTTACCCTGGAAACAGGGTGATCAGTTATCCTGGAAACAGGGCAGTCAGTTACCCCGGAAACAGGGTGATCAGTTATCCTGCAAACAGGGCAGTCAGTTAGCCTGGAAACAGGGCAGTCAGTTACCCCGGAAACAGGGCAGTCAGTTACCCTGGAAACAGAGCAGTCAGTTATCCCGGAAACGGGGCAGTCAGTTATCCCGGAAACAGGGCAGTCAGTTATCCCGGAAAAAGTGTGATCAGTTACCCTGGAAACTGGGCAGTCACTTGCCCTGGAAACAGGTTAGTCAGTTTCCCCGGAAACAGGGTGATCAGTTACCCCGGAAACAGGGCGGTCAGTTACCCTGGAAACAGGGCAGTCATTCACCCTAAAAACAGGGCAGTCAGTTATCCTGGAAACATTGCAGTCAGTTACCCTGGAAACAGGGCAGTGAGCTATCCCGGAAACAGGGCAGTCAGTTATCCCGGAAAAAGGGTAATCTGTTACACTGGAAACTGGGCAGTCAGTTACCCTGGAAACTGGGCAGTCAGTTACCCCGGAAACAGGGCAGTCAGTTACCCTGGAAACAGGGCAGTCAGTTACCCTGGAAACTGGGCAGTCAGTTACCCCGGAAACAGGGCAGTCAGTTACCCTGGAAACAGGGCAGTCAGTTACCCCGGAAACTGGGCAGTCAGTTACCCTGGAAACTGGGCAGTCAGTTACCCCGGAAACAGTGCAGTCAGTTACCCTGGAAACAGGTTAGTCAGTTACCCCGGAAACAGGGTGATCAGTTACCCCGGAAACAGGGCGGTCAGTTACCCTGGAAACAGGGCAGTCATTCACCCTAAAAACAGGGCAGTCAGTTATCCTGGAAACAGGGCAGTCAGTTACCCCGGAAATAGCTTAATCAGTTACCCCGGAAACAGGGTGATCAGTTACTCCGGAAAATGGGCAGTCAGTTAGCCTGGAAATAGGGCAGTCAGTTATCCCAGAAACAGGGCAGTCATTTACCCCGGAGACAGGGCAGTCAGTTATTTCGGAAAGAGGGCAGTGAGCTATCCCGGAAACAGGGCAGTCAGTTATCCCGGAAGCAGGGTGATCAGTTACCCTGCAAAACTGGGCAGTAAGTTACCCCGGAAACAGGGCGGTCAGTTACCCTGGAAACAGGGCATTCAGTTACCCTGGAAACAGGGCAGTCAGTTACCCCGGACACTGGGCAGTCAGTTACCCTGGAAATTGGGCAGTCAGTTACCCCGGAAACAGGGCAGTCAGTTACCCCGGAAACAGGGCAGTCAGTTACCCTGGAAACAGGTTAGTCAGTTACCCCGGAAACAGGGTGATCAGTTACCCCAGAAACAGGGCAGTCAGTGCCCCGTGAAACAGGGCAGTCAGTTACGCTGGAAACAGGGCAGTCAGTTATCCCGGAAACAGGGTGAACAATTACCCTGGAAACTGGGCAGTCAGTTACCCTGGAAACAGGGCAGTCAGTTATCCCGGAAGCAGGGTGATCCGTTACCCTGGAAACTGGGCAGTCAGTCACCCTGGAAACAGGGCGGTCAGTTACCCTGGAAACAGGGCAGTCAGTTACTCAGGAAACAGGGCTGTCAGTTATCCCGGAAACAGGGTGATCAGTTACCCCGGAAAATGGGCAGTCAGTTACCCTGGAAACTGGGCAGTCAGTTACCCTGGAAACAGGGCAGTCAGTTAACCCGGAAACAGGGCAGTCAGTTATCCCGGAAGCAGGGTGATCAGTTACCCCGGAAAATGGGCAGTCAGTTACCCTGGAAACTGGGCAGTCAGTTACCCTGGAAACAGGGCAGTCAGTTAACCCGGAAACAGGGCAGTCAGTTTCCCTGGAAACATGTTAGTCAGTTACCCCGGAAACATGGTGATCAGTTACCCCGGAAACAGGGCGGTCAGTTACCCTGGAAACAGGGCAGTCATTCACCCTAAAAACAGGGCAGTCAGTTATCCTGGAAACAGGGCAGTCAGTTACCCTGGAAACAGGGCAGTGAGCTATCCCGGAAACAGGGCAGTCAGTTATCCCGGAAAAAGGGTCATCTGTTACACTGGAAACTGGGCAGTCAGTTACCCTGGAAACTGGGCAGTCAGTTATCCCGGAAACAGGGCAGTCAGTTACCCTGGAAAAAGGGCAGTCAGTTACCCCGGAAACTGGGCAGTCAGTTACCCTGGAAACTGGGCAGTCCGTTACCCTGGAAACAGGGCAGTCAGTTACCCCGGAAACAGGGCAGTCAGTTACACTGGAAACAGGTTAGTCAGTTACCCCGGAAACAGGGTGATCAGTTACCCCGGAAACAGGGCGGTCAGTTACCCTGGAAACAGGGCAGTCATTCACCCTAAAAACAGGGCAGTCAGTTATCCTGGAAACAGGGCAGTCAGTTACCCCGGAAATAGCTTAATCAGTTACCCCGGAAACAGGGTGATCAGTTACTCCGGAAAATGGGCAGTCAGTTAGCCTGGAAAGAGGGCAGTCAGTTATCCCGGAAACAGGGCAGTCATTTACCCCGGAAACAGGGCAGTCAGTTATTCCGGAAACAGGGCAGTCAGTTATCCCGGAAACAGGGCGGTCAGTTACCCTGGAAACAGGGCAGTCAGTTACCCTGGAAACTGGGCAGTAAGTTACCCCAGAAACAGGGCGGTCAGTTACCCTGGAAACAGGGCATTCAGTTATCCTGGAAACAGGGCAGTCAGATACCCCGGAATTAGGGCGGTCAGTTATCCTGGAAACAGGGTGGTCAGTTGCCCCGGAAACAGGGAGATCAGATACCCCGGCAACAGGGCGGTCAGTTACCCTGGAAACAGGGCAGTCAGTTACCCTGGAAACAGGGCAGTCAGTTACCCCGGAAACAGTGTGATCAGTTACCCCAGAAACAGGGCAGTCAGTGCCCCTGGAAACCGGGCAGTCAGTTACGCTGGAAACAGGGCAGTCAGTTATCCCGGAAACAGGGCAGTCAGTTATCCCGGAAACAGGGTGAACAATTACCCTGGACACTGGGCAGTCAGTTACCCCGGAAACAGGGCAGTCAGTTACCCTGGAAACAGGTTAGTCTGTTACCCCGGAAACAGGGTGATCAGTTACCACAGAAACATGGCAGTCAGTGCCCCTGGAAACAGGGCAGTCAGTTACGCTGGAAACAGGGCAGTCAGTTATCCTGGAAACAGGGCAGTCAGTTATCCCGGGAACAGGGTGAATAATTAACCTGGAAACTGGGCAGTCAGTTACCCTGGAAACAGGGCAGTCAGTTATCCCGGAAGCAGGCTGATCAGTTACCCTGGAAACTGGGCAGTCAGTTACCCTGGAAACAGGGCGGTCAGTTACCCTGGAAACAGAGCAGTCTGTTACCCTGGAAACAGGGCAGTGAGCTATCCCGGAAACAGGGCAGTCAGTTATCCCGAAAGCAGGGTGATCAGTTACCCTGGAAACAGGGCATTCAGTTACCCTGGAAACAGGGCGCTCAGTTACCCTGGAAACAGGGCAGTCAGTTATCCTGGAAACAGGGCAGTCAGATACCCCGGAAATAGGGCTGTCAGTTATCCTGGAAACAGGGCGGTCAGTTACCCCGGAAACAGGGAGATCATTTACCCCGGAAACAGGGCGGTCAGTTACCCTGGAAACAGGGCAGTCAGTTACCCTGGAAACAGGGCAGTCAGTTATCCCGGAAACAGGGCAGACAGTTATCCCGGAAACAGGGTGATCAGTTACCCTGGAACCTGGGCAGTCAGTTACTTTGGAAACTGGGCAGTCAGTTACCCCGGAAACTGGGCAGTCAGTTACCCTGGAAACTGGGCAGTCAGTTACCCTGGAAACAGGGCAGTCAGTTATCCCGGAAACATGGCAGTCAGTTATCCCGGAAAAAGGGTGATCTGTTACCCTGGAAACTGGGCAGTCAGTTACCCTGGAAACAGGGCAGTCAGTTACCCCGGAAACAGGGCAGTCAGTTACCCTGGAAACAGGGCAGTCAGTTACCCCGGAAACTGGGCAGTCAGTTACCCTGGAAACTGGGCAGTCAGTTACCCTGGAAACATTGAAGTCAGATACCCCGGAAACAGGGCAGTCAGTTACCCTGGAAACAGGTTAGTCAGTTACCCCGGAAACAGGGTGATCAGTTAGCCCAGAAACAGGGCATTCAGTGCCCCTGGAAACAGGGCAGTCAGTTACGCTGGAAACAGGGCAGTCAGTTATCCCGGAAACAGGGCAGTCAGTTATCCCGGAAACAGGGTGAACAATTACCCTGGAAACTGTGCAGTCAGTTACCCTGGAAACAGGGCACACAGTTATCCTGGAAACAGGGTGATCAGTTACCCTGGAAACTGGGCAGTCAGTTATCCTGGAAACAGGGCGGTCAGATACCCCGGATATAGGGCGGTCTGTTATCCTGGAATCAGGGCGGTCAGTTACCCCGTAAGCAGGGAGATCAGTTACCCCGGAAACAGGGCGGTCAGTTACCCTGGAAACAGGGCAGTCAGTTATCCCGGAAACATGGCAGTCAGTTATCCCTGTAAAAGGGTGATCTGTTAACCTGGAAACTGGGCAGTCAGTTACCCTGGAAACAGGGCAGTCAGTTACCCCGGAAACTGGGCAGTCAGTTACCCTGGAAATTGGGCAGTCAGTTACCCTGGAAACAGGGCAGTCAGTTACCCCGGAAACAGGGCAGTCAGTTACCCTGGAAGCAGGTTAGTCAGTTACCCCGGAAACAGGGTGATCAGTTACCCCAGAAACAGGGCAGTCAGTGCCCCTGGAAACAGGGCAGTCAGTTACGCTGGAAACAGGGCAGTCAGTTATCCCGGAAACAGGGCAGTCAGTTATCCCGGAAACAGGGTGAATATTTACCCTGGAAACTGTGCAGTCAGTTACCCTGGAAACAGGGCGGTCAGTTACCCTGGAAACAGGGCGGTCAGTTACCCTGGAAACAGGGCAGTCAGTAATCCTGGAAACAGGGCGGTCAGATACCCCGGAATAGGGCGGTCTGTTATCCTGGAAACAGGGCGGTCAGTTACCCCGTAAGCAGGGAGATCAGTTACCCCGGAAACAGGGCGGTCAGTTTCCCTGGAAACAGGGCAGTCAGTTACCCGAAAAACAGGGCAGTCAGTTATCCTGGAAACAGGGCAGTCAGTTACCCCGGAAATAGCTTAATCATTTACCCCAGAAACAGGGTGATCAGTTACCCCAGAAAATGGGCAGTCATTTAGCCTGGAAAGAGGGCAGTCAGTTATCCTGGAAACAGGGCAGTCATTTACCCCGGAAACAGGGCAGTCAGTTATCCCGGAAACAGGGCAGTCAGTTATCCCGGAAACAGGGCGGTCAGTTGCCCTGGAATCAGGGCAGTCAGTAACCCTGGAAACAGGGCGGTCAGTTACCGTGGAAATAGGTTAATCAGTTACCCCGGAAACTGGGCAGTCAGTTACCCTGGAAACAGGGCAGTCAGTTACCCTGGAAGCAGGTTAGTCAGTTACCCTGGAAACAGGTTAGTCAGTTACCCTGGAAACAGGGCAGTCAGTTCCCCTGGAAACAGGGCAGTGAGCTATCGCGCAAACAGGGCAGTCAGTTATCCCGGAAGCAGGGTGATCAGTTACCCTGGAAACTGGGCAGTCAGTTACCCGTCAAACAGGGTGGTCAGTTACCCTGGAAACAGGGCAGTGAGCTAATCCGGAAACAGGGCAGTCAGTTATCCCTGAAGCAGGGTGATCTGTTACCCTGGAAACTGGGCAGTCCGTTACCCGGGAAACAGGGCGGTCTGTTACCCTGGAAACAGGGCAGTCAGTTACCCTGGAAACTGGGCAGTCAGTTACCCTGGAAACAGGGCAGTCAGTTATGCCGGAAACTGGGCAGTCAGTTATCCCGGAAACAGGGTGATCAGTTACCCTGGAAACTGGGCAGTCAGTTACTTTGGAAACAGGGCAGTCAGTTATCCCGGAAACAGCGTGATCAGTCACCCTGGAAACAGGGCAGTCAGTTATCCCGGAAACATGGCAGTCAGTTATCCCGGAAAAAGGGTGATCTGTTACCCTGGAAACTGGGCAGTCAGTTACCCCGGAAACAGGGCAGTCAGTTACCCTGAAAACAGGGCGGTCAGTTACCCCGGAAACTGGGCAGTCAGTTACCCTGGAAACTGGGCAGTCAGTTACCCTGGAAACAGGGCAGTCAGTTACCCCGGAAACAGGGCAGTCAGTTACCCTGGAAACAGGTTAGTCGGTTACCCCGGAAACAGGGTGATCAGTTACCCCAGATACAGGGCAGTCAGTGCCCCTGGAAACAGGGCAGTCAGTTACGCTGGAAACAGGGCAGTCAGTTATCCCAGAAACAGGGCAGTCAGTTACCCCGAAACAGGGTGAACAATTACCCTGGAAACTGTGCAGTCAGTTACCCTGGAAACAGGGCGGTCAGTTACCCAGGAAACAGGGCAGTCAGTTATCCTGGAAACAGGGTGATCAGTTACCCTGGAAACTGGGCAGTCAGTTACCCTGGTAACAGGGCAGTCAGTTATCCTGGAAACAGGGCGGTCAGATACCCCGGAAATAGGGCGGTCTGTTATCCTGGAAACAGGGCGGTCAGTTACCCCGTAAGCCGGGAGATCATTTACCCCGGAAACAGGGCGGTCAGTTACCCTGGAAACAGGGCAGTCAGTTTCCCTAAAAACAGGGCAGTCAGTTATCCTGGAAACAGGGCAGTCAGTTACCCCGGAAATAGCTTAATCAGTTACCCCGGAAACAGGGTGATCAGTTACCCCGGAAATAGGTAAATCAGTTACCCCGGAAACTGGGCAGTCAGTTACCCTGGATACAGAGCAGTGAGCTATCCCGGAAACAGGGCAGTCAGTTATCCCGGAAGCAGGGTGATCAGTTACCCTGGAAACTGGGCAGTCCGTTACCCTGGAAACAGGGCGGTCAGTTATGCTGGAAACAGGGCAGTCAGTTACCCTGGGAACAGGGCAGTCAGTTATCCCAGAGGCAGTGTGATCAGTTACCCTGCAAAACTGGTCAGTCAGTTACCCCGGAAACAGGGCAGTCAGTTTCCCTGGAAACAGGGCAGTCAGTTATCCTGGAAACAGGGCGGTCAGTTGCCCCGGAAACAGGGAGATCATTTACCCCGGAAACAGGGCGGTCAGTTACCATGGAAACAGGGCAGTCAGTTACCCTGGAAACAGGGCAGTCAGTTATCCCGGAAACAGAGTGATCAGTCTCCCTGGAAACAGGGCAGTCAGTTATCCCGGAAACATGGCAGTCAGTTATCCCGGAAAAAGGGTGATCTGTTACCCTGGAAACTGGGCAGTCAGTTACCCTGGAAACAGGGCAGTCAGTTACCCCGGTAAGAGGGCAGTCAGTTACCCCGGAAACAGGGCAGTCAGTTACCCTGGAAACAGGTTAGTCAGTTACCCCGGAAACAGGGTGATCAGTTACCCCAGAAACAGGGCAGTCAGTTACGCTGGGAAAAGGGCAGTCAGTTATCCCGGAAACAGGGCAGTCAGTTATCCCGGAAACAGGGCGATCAGTTAACCTGTAAACTGGGCAGTCTGTTACCCTGTAAACAGGGCGGTCAGTTACCCTGGAAACAGGGCAGTCAGTTATCCTGGAAACAGGGTGATCAGTTACCCTGGAAACTGGGCAGTCAGTTACCCTGGAAATAGGGCAGTCAGTTATCCCGGAAACAGGGCGATCAGTTAACCTGGAAACTGGGCAGTCTGTTACCATGTAAACAGGGCGGTCAGTTACCCTGGAAACAGTGCAGTCAGTTATCCTGGAAACAGGGTGATCAGTTACCCTGGAAACAGGGCAGTCAGTTAGCCTGGAAACAGGGCAGTCAGTTATCCTGGAAACAGGGCAGTCAGTTGTCCTGGAAACAGGGTGGTCAGTTACCCTGGAAACAGGGTGGTCAGTTACCCCGGAAACAGGGTGATCAGTTATCCTGGAAACAGGGCGGTCAGTTACCCCGGAAACAGGGCAGTCAGTTACCCTTGAAACTGGGCAGTAAGTTACCCTGGAAACAGGGCAGTCAGTTATCCCGGAAACAGAGTGATCAGTCACCCTGGAAACAGGGCAGTCAGTTATCCTGGAAACATGGCAGTCAGTTATCCCGGAAAAAGGGTGATCTTTTACCCTGGAAACTGGGCAGTCAGGTACCCTGGAAACAGGGCAGTCAGTTACCCCGGAAACAGGGCAGTCAGTTACCCTGGAAACAGGGCAGTCAATTACCCCGGAAACTGGGCAGTCAGTTACCCTGGAAACTGGGCTGTCAGTTACCCTGGAAACAGGGCAGTCAGTTACCCCGGAAACAGGGTAATCAGTTACCCCAGAAACAGGGCAGTCAGTGCCCCTGGAAACAGGGCAGTCAGTTACGCTGGAAACAGGGCAGTCAGTTATCCCAGAAACAGGGCAGTCAGTTATCCCGGAAACAGGGCGATCAGTTAACCTGGAAACTGGGCAGTCTGATTCCCTGTAAACAGGGCGGTCAGTTACCCTGGAAACAGGGCAGTCAGTTATCCTGGAAACAGGGTGATCAGTTACCCTGGAAACTGGGCAGTCAGTTACCCTGGAAACAGGGCAGTCAGTTATCCTGGAAACAGGGCAGTCAGTTACCCCGGAAACAGGGAGATCAGTTACCCCAGAAACAGGGCAGTCAGTTACCCTGGAAACAGGGCAGTCAGTTATCCTGGAAACAGGGTGGTCAGTTACCCTGGAAACAGGGTGGTCAGTTACCCCGGAAACAGGGTGATCAGTTATCCTGGAAACAGGGGGGTCAGTTACCCCGGAAACAGGGCAGTCAGTTACCCCCGGAAAAAGGGCGGGCAGTAACACAGGAAACAGATTAGTCAGTTACCCCGGAAACAGGGTGATCAGTTATCCTGGAAACAGGGCAGTCAGTTAGCCTGGAAACAGGGCAGTCAGTTACCCCGGAAACAGGGCAGTCAGTTACCCTGGAAACAGTGCAGTCAGTTATCCCGGAAACAGGGCAGTCAGTTATCCCGGAAACAGGGTAATCAGTTACCCGAGAAACAGGGCAGTCAGTTTCCCGAGAAACAGGGCAGTCAGTTACCCTGGATACAGGGCAGTCAGTTATCCCGGAAAAAGTGTGATCAGTTACCCTGGAAACTGGGCAGTCAGTTACCCTGGAAACAGGGCAGTCAGTTTCCCCGGAAACTGGGCAGTCAGTTACCCTGGAAGCAGGGCAGTCAGTCACCCTGGAAACAGGTTGGTCAGTTACCCCGGAAACAGGGTGATCAGTTACCCCGGAAACAGGGCAGTCAGTTCCCCTGGAAACAGGGCAGTCAGTTACCCTGGAAACAGCGCAGTGAGCTATCCCGGAAACATGGCAGTCAGTTATCCCGGAAACAGTGTGAACCATTACCCTGGAAACTGGGCAGTCAGTTACCCTGGAAACAGAGCGGTCAGTTACCCTGGAAACAGGGCAGTCAGTTATCCTGGAAACAGGGTGATCAGTTAACCTGGAAATTGGGCAGTCAGTTACCCTGGAAACAGGGCAGTCTGTTATCCTGGAAACAGGGCGGTCAGATAACCCAGAAATAGGGCGGTCAGTTATCCTGGAAACAGGGCGGTCAGTTACCCCGTAAGCAGGGAGATCAGTTACCCCGGAAACAGGGCGGTCAGTTACCCTGGAAACAGGGCAGTCAGTTACCCTAAAAACAGGGCAGTCAGTTAACCTGGAACCAGGGCAGTCAGTTACCCCGGAAATAGGTTAATCAGTTACCCCGGAAACAGGGTGATCAGTTACTTCGGAAAATGAGCAGTCAGTTAGCCTGGAAAGAGGGCAGTCAGTTATCCCGGAAACAGGGCGGTCTGTTACACTGGAAATAGGTTAATCAGTTACCCCGGAAACTGGGCAGTCAGTTACCCTGGAAACAGGGCAGTCAGTCACCCTGGAAACAGGTTAGTCAGTTACCCTGGAAACAGGGCAGTCAGTTCCCCTCGAAACAGGGCAGTCAGTTATCCTGGAAACAGGGCGGTCAGTTGCCCCGGAAAAAGGGAGATCATTTACCCCGGAAACAGGGCGGTCAGTTACCATGGAAACAGGGCAGTCAGTTACCCTGGAAACAGGGCAGTCAGTTATCCCGGAAACAGAGTGATCAGTCTCCCTGGAAACAGGGCAGTCAGTTATCCCGGAAACATGGCAGTCAGTTATCCCGGAAAAAGGGTGATCTGTTACCCTGGAAACTGGGCAGTCAGTTACCCTGGAAACAGGGCAGTCAGTTACCCCGGAAACTGGGCAGTCAGTTACCCCGGAAACAGGGCAGTCAGTTACCCTGGAAACAGGTTAGTCAGTTACCCCGGAAACAGGGTGATCAGTTACCCCAGAAACAGGGCAGTCAGTTACGCTGGGAAAAGGGCAGTCAGTTATCCCGGAAACAGGGCAGTCAGTTATCCCGGAAACAGGGCGATCAGTTAACCTGGAAACTGAGCAGTCTGTTACCCTGTAAACAGGGCGGTCAGTTACCCTGGAAACAGGGCAGTCAGTTATCCTGGAAACAGGGTGATCAGTTACCCTGGAAACTGGGCAGTCAGTTACCCTGGAAACAGGGCAGTCAGTTATCCCGTAAACAGGGCGATCAGTTAACCTGGAAACTGGGCAGTCTCTTACCATGTAAACAGGGCGGTCAGTTACCCTGGAAACAGGGCAGTCAGTTATCCTGGAAACAGGGTGATCAGTTACCCTGGAAACAGGGCAGTCAGTTAGCCTGGAAACAGGGCAGTCAGTTATCCTGGAAACAGGGCAGTCAGTTGTCCTGGAAACAGGGTGGTCAGTTACCCTGGAAACAGGGTGGTCAGTTACCCCGGAAACAGGGTGATCAGTTATCCTGGAAACAGGGCGGTCAGTTACCCCGGAAACAGGGCAGTCAGTTACCCTGGAAACTGGGCAGTAAGTTACCCTGGAAACAGGGCAGTCAGTTATCCCGGAAACAGAGTGATCAGTCACCCTGGAAACAGGGCAGTCAGTTATCCCGGAAACATGGCAGTCAGTTATCCCGGAAAAAGGGTGATCTTTTACCCTGGAAACTGGGCAGTCAGGTACCCTGGAAACAGGGCAGTCAGTTACCCCGGGAAAACAGGGCAGTCAGTTACCCTGGAAACAGGGCAGTCAGTTACCCCGGAAACTGGGCAGTCAGATACCCTGGAAACTGGGCTGTCAGTTACCCTGGAAACAGGGCAGTCAGTTACCCCGGAAAAAGGGTGATCAGTTACCCCAGAAACAGGGCAGTCAGTGCCCCTGGAAACAGGGCAGTCAGTTACGCTGGAAACAGGGCAGTCAGTTATCCCAGAAACAGGGCAGTCAGTTATCCCGGAAACAGGGCGATCAGTTAACCTGGAAACTGGGCAGTCTGTTTCCCTGTAAACAGGGCGGTCAGTTACCCTGGAAACAGGGCAGTCAGTTATCCTGGAAACAGGGTGATCAGTTACCCTGGAAACTGGGCAGTCAGTTACCCTGGAAACAGGGCAGTCAGTTATCCTGGAAACAGGGCAGTCAGTTACCCCGGAAACAGGGAGATCAGTTACCCCAGAAACAGGGCAGTCAGTTACCCTGGAAACAGGGCAGTCAGTTATCCTGGAAACAGGGAGGTCAGTTACCCTGGAAACAGGGTGGTCAGTTACCCCGGAAACAGGGTGATCAGTTATCCTGGAAACAGGGCGGTCAGTTACCCCGGAAACAGGGCAGTCAGTTATCCCGGAAACATGGCAGTCAGTTATCCCGGAAAAAGGGTGATCTTTTACGCTGGAAACTGGGCAGTCAGGTACCCTGGAAACAGGGCAGTCAGTTACCACGGTAAAACAGGGCAGTCAGTTACCCTGGAAACAGGGCAGTCAGTTACCCCGGAAACTGGGCAGTCAGATACCCTGGAAACTGGGCTGTCAGTTACCCTGGAAACAGGGCAGTCAGTTACCCCGGAAAAAGGGTGATCAGTTACCCCAGAAACAGGGCAGTCAGTGCCCCTGGAAACAGGGCAGTCAGTTACGCTGGAAACAGGGCAGTCAGTTGTCCCAGAAACAGGGCAGTCAGTTATCCCGGAAACAGGGCGATCAGTTAACCTGGAAACTGGGCAGTCTGTTTCCCTGTAAACAGGGCGGTCAGTTACCCTGGAAACAGGGCAGTCAGTTATCCTGGAAACAGGGTGATCAGTTACCCTCGAAACTGGGCAGTCAGTTACCCTGGAAACAGGGCAGTCAGTTATCCTGGAAACAGGGCAGTCAGTTACCCCGGAAACAGGGAGATCAGTTACCCCAGAAACAGGGCAGTCAGTTACCCTGGAAACAGGGCAGTCAGTTATCCTGGAAACAGGGAGGTCAGTTACCCTGGAAACAGGGTGGTCAGTTACCCCGGAAACAGGGTGATCAGTTATCCTGGAAACAGGGCGGTCAGTTACCCCGGAAACAGGGCAGTCAGTTACCCCCGGAAACAGGGCAGTCAGTTAGCCTGGAAACAGATTAGTCAGTTACCCCGGAAACAGGGCAGTCAGTTATTCCGGAAAAAGTGTGATCAGTTACCCTGGAAACTGGGCAGTCAGTTACCCTGGAAACAGGGCAGTCAGTTTCCCCGGAAACTGGGCAGTCAGTTACCCTGGAAACAGGGCAGTCAGTCACCCTGGAAACAGGTTGGTCAGTTACCCCGGAAACAGGGTGATCAGTTACCCCGGAAACAGGGCAGTCAGTTCCCCTGGAAACAGGACAGTCAGTTACCCCGGAAACAGGGCAGTCAGTTATCCCGGAAACATGGCAGTCAGTTATCCCGGAAAAAGGGTGATCTGTTACCCTGGAAACTGGGCAGTCAGTTACCCTGGAAACAGGGCAGTCAGTTACCCCGGAAACAGGTCAGTCAGTTACCCTGAAAACAGGGCGGTCAGTTACCCCGGAAACTGGGCAGTCAGTTACCCTGGAAACTGGGCAGTCAGTTACCCTGGAAACAGGGCAGTCAGTTACCCCGGAAACAGGGCAGTCAGTTACGCTGGAAACAGGGCAGTCAGTTATCCCAGAAACAGGGCAGTCAGTTACCCTGGAAACAGGGTGAACAATTACCCTGGAAACTGTGCAGTCAGTTACCCTGGAAACAGGGCGGTCAGTTACCCAAGAAACAGGGTGATCAGTTATCCTGGAAACAGGGTGATCAGTTACCCTGGAAACTGGGCAGTCAGTTACCCTGGTAACAGGGCAGTCAGTTATCCTGGAAACAGGGCGGTCAGATACCCCGGAAATAGGGCGGTCTGTTATCCTGGAAACAGGGCGGTCAGTTACCCCGTAAGCAGGGAGATCAGTTACCCCGGAAACAGGGCGGTCAGTTACCCTGGAAACAGGGCAGACAGTTTCCCTTAAAACAGGGCAGTCAGTTATCCTCGAAACAGGGCAGTCAGTTACCCCGGAAATAGCTTAATCAGTTACCCCGGAAACAGGGTGATCAGTTACCCCGGAAAATGGGCAGTCAGTTAGCCTGGAAGAGGGCAGTCAGTTATCCCGGAAACAGGGCAGTCATTTACCCCGGAAACAGGGCAGTCAGTTATCCTGGAAACAGGGCAGTCAGTTATCCCGGAAACAGGGCGGTCAGTTACCCTGGAAACAGGGCAGTCAGTTACCCTGGAAACAGGGCGGTCAGTTACCCTGGAAATAGGTAAATCAGTTACCCCGGAAACTGGGCAGACAGTTACCCTGGATTCAGGGCAGTCAGTCACCCTGGAAACAGGTTAGTCAGTTACCCTGGTAACAGGGCAGTCATTTCCACTGGAAACAGGGCAGTGAGCTATCCCGGAAACAGGGCAGTCAGTTATCCCGGAAGCAGGGTGATCAGTTACCCTGGAAACTGGGCAGTCCGTTACCCTGGAAACAGGGCGGTCAGTTATGCTGGAAACAGGGCAGTCAGTTACCCTGGGAACAGGGCAGTCAGTTATCCCAGAGGCAGTGTGATCAGTTACCCTGGAAACTGGGCAGTCAGTTACCCCGGAAACAGTGCAGTCAGTTTCCCTGGAAACAGGGCAGTCACTTATCCTGGAAACAGGGCGGTCAGTTGCCCCGGAAACAGGGAGATCATTTACCCCGGAAACAGGGCGGTCAGTTACCATGGAAACAGGGCAGTCAGTTACCCTGGAAACAGGGCAGTCAGTTATCCCGGAAACAGAGTGATCAGTCTCCCTGGAAACAGGGCAGTCAGTTATCCCGGAAACATGGCAGTCAGTTATCCCGTAAAAAGGGTGATCTGTTACCAAGGAAACTTGGCAGTCAGTTACCCTGGAAACAGGGCAGTCAGTTACCCCGGTAAGAGGGCAGTCAGTTACCCCGGAAACAGGGCAGTCAGTTACCCTGGAAACAGGTTAGTCAGTTACCCCGGAAACAGGGTGATCAGTTACCCCAGAAACAGGGCAGTCAGTTACGCTGGGAAAAGGGCAGTCAGTTATCCCGGAAACAGGGCAGTCAGTTATCCCGGAAACAGGGCGATCAGTTAACCTGGAAACTGGGCAGTCTGTTACCCTGTAAACAGGGCGGTCAGTTACCCTGGAAACAGGGCAGTCAGTTATCCTGGAAACAGAGTGATCAGTTACCCTGGAAACTGGGCAGTCAGTTACCCTGGAAACAGGGCAGTCAGTTATCCTGGAAACAGGGCGATCAGTTAACCTGGAAACTGGGCAGTCTGTTACCATGTAAACAGGGCGGTCAGTTACCCTGGAAACAGGGCAGTCAGTTATCCTGGAAACAGGGTGATCAGTTACCCTGGAAACAGGGCAGTCAGTTACCCTGGAAACAGGGCAGTCAGTTATCCTGGAAACAGGGCAGTCAGTTGTCCTGGAAACAGGGTGGTCAGTTACCCTGGAAACAGGGTGGTCAGTTACCCCGGAAACAGGGTGATCAGTTATCCTGGAAACAGGGCGGTCATTTACCCCGGAAACAGGGCAGTCAGTTACCCTGGAAACTGGGCAGTAAGTTACCCTGGAAACAGGGCAGTCAGTTATCCCGGAAACAGAGTGATCAGTCACCCTGGAAACAGGGCAGTCAGTTATCCCGGAAACATGGCAGTCAGTTATCCCGGAAATAGGGTGATCTGTTACCCTGGAAACTGGGCAGTCAGGTACCCTGGAAACAGGGCAGTCAGTTACCCCGGAAACAGGGCAGTCAGTTACCCTGGAAACAGGGCAGTCAGTTACCCCGGAAACTGGGCAGTCAGTTACCCTGGAAACTGGGCTGTCAGTTACCCTGGAAACAGGGCAGTCAGTTACCCCGGAAACAGGGTAATCAGTTACCCCAGAAACAGGGCAGTCAGTGCCCCTGGAAACAGGGCAGTCAGTTACGCTGGAAACAGGGCAGTCAGTTATCCCAGAAACAGGGCAGTCAGTTATCCCGGAAACAGGGCGATCAGTTAAGCTGGAAACTGGGCAGTCTGTTTCCCTGTAAACAGGGCGGTCAGTTACCCTGGAAACAGGGCAGTCAGCTATCCTGGAAACAGGGTGATCAGTTACCCTGGAAACTGGGCAGTCAGTTACCCTGGAAACAGAGCAGTCAGTTATCCTGGAAACAGGGCAGTCAGTTACCCCGGAAACAGGGAGATCAGTTACCCCAGAAACAGGGCAGTCAGTTACCCTGGAAACAGGGCAGTCAGTTATCCTGGAAACAGGGTGGTCAGTTACCCTGGAAACAGGGTGGTCAGTTACCCCGGAAACAGGGTGATCAGTTATCCTGGAAACAGGTCGGTCAGTTACCCCGGAAACAGGGCAGTCAGTTACCCCCGGAAAAAGGGCGGGCAATAACCCAGGAAACAGATTAGTCAGTTACCCCGGAAACAGGGTGATCACTTATCCTGGAAACAGGGCAGTCAGTTAGCCTGGAAACAGGGCAGTCAGTTACCCCGGAAACAGGGCAGTCAGTTACCCTGGAAACAGTGCAGTCAGTTATCCCGGAAACAGTGCAGTCAGTTATCCCGGAAACAGGGTAATCAGTTACCCGAGAAACAGGGCAGTCAGTTACCCCGGAAACAGGGCAGTCAGTTACCCTGGATACAGGGCAGTCAGTTATCCCGGAAACAGGGCAGTCAGTTATCCCGGAAAAAGTGTGATCAGTTACCCTGGAAACTGGGCAGTCAGTTACCCTGGAAACAGGGCAGTCAGTTTCCCCGGAAACTGGGCAGTCAGTTACCCTGGAAACAGGGCAGTCAGTCACCCTGGAAACAGGTTGGTCAGTTACCCCGGAAACAGGGTGATCAGTTACCCCGGAAACAGGGCAGTCAGTTCCCCTGGAAACAGGGCAGTCAGTTACCCCGGAAACAGGGCAGTCAGTTATCCCGGAAACATGGCAGTCAGTTATCCCGGAAAAAGGGTGATCAGTTACCCCAGAAACAGGGCAGTCAGTGCCCCTGGAAACAGGGCAGTCAGTTACGCTGGAAACAGGGCAGTCAGTTATCCCAGAAACAGGGCAGTCAGTTACCCCGGAAACAGGGTGAACAATTACCCTGGAAACTGTGCAGTCAGTTACCCTGGAAACAGGGCGGTCAGTTACCCAGGAAACAGGGCAGTCAGTTATCCTGGAAACAGGGTGATCAGTTACCCTGGAAACTGGGCAGTCAGTTACCCTGGTAACAGGGCAGTCAGTTATCCTGGAAACTGGGCGGTCAGATACCCCGGAAATAGGGCGGTCTGTTATCCTGGAAACAGGGCGGTCAGTTACCCCGTAAGCAGGGAGATCAGTTACCCTGGAAACAGGGCAGTCAGTTTCCCTAAAAACAGGGCAGTCAGTTATCCCAGAGGCAGTGTGATCAGTTACCCTGGAAACTGGGCAGTCAGTTACCCCGGAAACAGGGCAGTCAGTTTCCCTGGAAACAGGGCAGTCACTTATCCTGGAAACAGGGCGGTCAGTTGCCCCGGAAACAGGGAGATCATTTACCCCGGAAACAGGGCGGTCAGTTACCATGGAAACAGGGCAGTCAGTTACCCTGGAAACAGGGCAGTCAGTTATCCCGGAAACAGAGTGATCAGTCTCCCTGGAAACAGGGCAGTCAGTTATCCCGGAAACATGGCAGTCAGTTATCCCGTAAAAAGGGTGATCTGTTACCAAGGAAACTGGGCAGTCAGTTACCCTGGAAACAGGGCAGTCAGTTACCCCGGTAAGAGGGCAGTCAGTTACCCCGGAAACAGGGCAGTCAGTTACCCTGGAAACAGGTTAGTCAGTTACCCCGGAAACAGGGTGATCAGTTACCCCAGAAACAGGGCAGTCAGTTACGCTGGGAAAAGGGCAGTCAGTTATCCCGGAAACAGGGCAGTCAGTTATCCCGGAAACAGGGCGATCAGTTAACCTGGAAACTGGGCAGTCTGTTACCCTGTAAACAGGGCGGTCAGTTACCCTGGAAACAGGGCAGTCAGTTATCCTGGAAACAGAGTGATCAGATACCCTGGAAACTGGGCAGTCAGTTACCCTGGAAACAGGGCAGTCAGTTATCCCGGAAACAGGGCGATCAGTTAACCTGGAAACTGGGCAGTCTGTTACCATGTAAACAGGGCGGTCAGTTACCCTGGAAACAGGACAGTCAGTTATCCTGGAAACAGGGTGATCAGTTACCCTGGAAACAGGGCAGTCAGTTACCCTGGAAACAGGGCAGTCAGTTATCCTGGAAACAGGGCAGTCAGTTGTCCTGGAAACAGGGTGGTCAGTTATCCTGGAAACAGGGCAGTCAGTTAGCCTGGAAACAGGGCAGTCAGTTACCCCGGAAACAGGGCAGTCAGTTACCCTGGAAACAGTGCAGTCAGTTATCCCGGAAACAGTGCAGTCAGTTATCCCGGAAACAGGGTAATCAGTTACCCGAGAAACAGGGCAGTCAGTTACCCCGGAAACAGGGCAGTCAGTTACCCTGGATACAGGGCAGTCAGTTATCCCGGAAACAGGGCAGTCAGTTATCCCGGAAAAAGTGTGATCAGTTACCCTGGAAACTGGGCAGTCAGTTACCCTGGAAACAGGGCAGTCAGTTTCCCCGGAAACTGGGCAGTCAGTTACCCTGGAAACAGGGCAGTCAGTCACCCTGGAAACAGGTTGGTCAGTTAGCCAGGAAACAGGGTGATCAGTTACCCCGGAAACAGGGCAGTCAGTTCCCCTGGAAACAGGGCAGTCAGTTACCCCGGAAACAGGGCAGTCAGTTATCCCGGAAACATGGCAGTCAGTTATCCCGGAAAAAGGGTGATCAGTTACCCCAGAAACAGGGCAGTCAGTGCCCCTGGAAACAGGGCAGTCAGTTACGCTGGAAACAGGGCAGTCAGTTATCCCAGAAACAGGGCAGTCAGTTACCCCGGAAACAGGGTGAACAATTACCCTGGAAACTGTGCAGTCAGTTACCCTGGAAACAGGGCGGTCAGTTACCCAGGAAACAGGGCAGTCAGTTATCCTGGAAACAGGGTGATCAGTTACCCTGGAAACTGGGCAGTCAGTTACCCTGGTAACAGGGCAGTCAGTTATCCTGGAAACTGGGCGGTCAGATACCCCGGAAATAGGGCGGTCTGTTATCCTGGAAACAGGGCGGTCAGTTACCCCGTAAGCAGGGAGATCAGTTACCCTGGAAACAGGGCAATCAGTTTCCCTAAAAACAGGGCAGTCAGTTATCCTGGAAACAGGGCAGTCAGTTATCCCGGAAATAGCTTAATCAGTTACCCCGGAAACAGGGTGATCTGTTACCCCGGAAAATGGGCAGTCAGTTAGCCTGGAAAGAGGGCAGTCAGTTATCCCGGAAACAGGGCAGTCATTTACCCCGGAAACAGGGCAGTCAGTTATCCCGGAAACAGGGCAGTCAGTTATCCCGGAAACAGGGCGGTCAGTTACCCTGGAAACAGGGCAGTCAGTTACCCTGTAAACAGGGCGGTCAGTTACCCTGGAAATAGGTAAATCAGTTACCCCGGAAACTGGGCAGTCAGTTACCCTGGATACAGGGCAGTCAGTCACCCTGGAAACAGGTTAGTCAGTTACCCTGGTAACAGGGCAGTCATTTCCCCTGGAAACAGGGCAGTGAGCTATCCCGGAAACAGGGCAGTCAGTTATCCCGGAAGCAGGGTGATCAGTTACCCTGGAAACTGGGCAGTCCGTTACCCTGGAAACAGGGCGGTCAGTTATGCTGGAAACAGGGCAGTCAGTTACCCTGGAAACTGGGCAGTCAGTTACCCCGGAAACAGGGCAGTCAGTTGCCCTGGAAACAGGGCAGTCAGTTATCCTGGAAACAGGGCGGTCAGTTGCCCCGGAAACAGGGAGATCATTTACCCCGGAAACAGGGCGGTCAGTTACCATGGAAACAGGGCAGTCAGTTACCCTGGAAACAGGGCAGTCAGTTATCCCGGAAACAGAGTGATCAGTCTCCCTGGAAACAGGGCAGTCAGTTATCCCGGAAACATGGCAGTCAGTTATCCCGGAAAAAGGGTGATCTGTTACCCTGGAAACTGGGCAGTCAGTTACCCTGGAAACAGGGCAGTCAGTTACCCCGGTAAGAGGGCAGTCAGTTACCCCGGAAACAGGGCAGTCAGTTACCCTGGAAACATGTTAGTCAGTTACCCCGGAAACAGGGTGATCAGTTACCCCAGAAACAGGGCAGTCAGTTACGCTGGGAAAAGGGCAGTCAGTTATCCCGGAAACAGGGCAGTCAGTTATCCCGGAAACAGGGCGATCAGTTAACCTGGAAACTGGGCAGTCTGTTACCCTGTAAACATGGCGGTCAGTTACCCTGGAAACAGGGCAGTCAGTTACCCTGGAAACAGGGCAGTCAGTTTCCCTAAAAACAGGGCAGTCAGTTATCCTGGAAACAGGGCAGTCAGTTACCCCGGAAATAGCTTAATCAGTTACCCCGGAAACAGGGTGATCAGTTACCCCGGAAAATGGGCAGTCAGTTAGCCTGGAAAGAGGGCAGTCAGTTATCCCGGAAACAGGGCAGTCATTTACCCCGGAAACAGGGCAGTCAGTTATCCCGGAAACAGGGCAGTCAGTTATCCCGGAAACAGGGCGGTCAGTTACCCTGGAAAATGGGCAGTCAGTTTCCCTGGAAACAGGGCGGTCAGTTACCCTGGAAATAGGTAAATCAGTTACCCCGGAAACTGGGCAGTCAGTTACCCTGGATTCAGGGCAGTCAGTCACCCTGGAAACAGGTTAGTCAGTTACCCTGGTAACAGGGCAGTCATTTCCCCTGGAAACAGGGCAGTGAGCTATCCCGGAAACAGGGCAGTCAGTTATCCCGGAAGCAGGGTGATCAGTTACCCTGGAAACTGGGCAGTCCGTTACCCTGGAAACAGGGCGGTCAGTTATGCTGGAAACAGGGCAGTCAGTTACCCTGGGAACAGGGCAGTCAGTTATCCCAGAGGCAGTGTGATCAGTTACCCTGGAAACTGGGCAGTCAGTTACCCCGGAAACAGGGCAGTCAGTTTCCCTGGAAACAGGGCAGTCAGTTATCCTGGAAACAGGGCGGTCAGTTGCCCCGGAAACAGGGAGATCATTTACCCCGGAAACAGGGCGGTCAGTTACCATGGAAACAGGGCAGTCAGTTACCCTGGAAACAGGGCAGTCAGTTATCCCGGAAACAGAGTGATCAGTCTCCCTGGAAACAGGGCAGTCAGTTATCCCGGAAACATGGCAGTAAGTTATCCCATAAAAAGGGTGATCTGTTACCAAGGAAACTGGGCAGTCAGTTACCCTGGAAACAGGGCAGTCAGTTACGCTGGAAACAGGGCAGTCAGTTATCCCAGAAACAGGGCAGTCAGTTATCCCGGAAACAGGGTGATCAGTTAACCTGGAAACTGGGCAGTCTGTTTCCCTGTAAACAGGGCGGTCAGTTACCCTGGAAACAGGGCAGTCAGTTATCCTGGAAACAGGGTGATCAGTTACCCTGGAAACTGGGCAGTCAGTTACCCTGGAAACAGGGCAGTCAGTTATCCTGGAAACAGGGCAGTCAGTTACCCCGGAAACAGGGAGATCAGTTACCCCAGAAACAGGGCAGTCAGTTACCCTGGAAACAGGGCAGTCAGTTACCCTGGCAACAGGGTGGTCAGTTACCACGGAAACAGGGTGATGAGTTATCCTGGAAACAGGGCGGTCAGTTACCCCGGAAACAGGGCAGTCAGTTACCCCCGGAAAAAGGGCAGGCAGTAACCCAGGAAACAGATTAGTCAGTTACCCCGGAAACAGGGTGATCAGTTATCCTGGAAACAGGGCAGTCAGTTAGCCTGGAAACAGGGCAGTCAGTTACCCCGGAAACAGGGCAGTCAGTTACCCTGGAAACAGTGCAGTCAGTTATCCCGGAAACAGGGCAGTCAGTTATCCCGGAAACAGGGTAATCAGTTACCCGAGAAACAGGGCAGTCAGTTACCCCGGAAACAGGGCAGTCAGTTACCCCGGAAACAGGGCAGTCAGTTATCCCGGAAACAGGGTGATCAGTTATCCTGGAAACAGGGCAGTCAGTTAGCCTGGAAACAGGGCAGTCAGTTACCCTGGAAACAGGGCAGTCAGTTATCCCGGTAACAGGGCAGTCAGTTATCCCGGAAACAGGGTGATCAGTTACCCTGGAAACAGGGCAGTCAGTTACCCCGGAAACAGGGCAGTCAATTACCCTGGAAACAGGGCAGTCAGTTATCCCGGAAACAGAGTGATCAGTCTCCCTGGAAACAGGGCAGTCCGTTACCCTGGAAACAGGGCGGTCAGTTATGCTGGAAACAGGGCAGTCAGTTACCCTGGGAACAGGGCAGTCAGTTATCCCAGAGGCAGTGTGATCAGTTACCCTGGAAACTGGGCAGTGTGTTACCCCGGAAACAGGGCAGTCAGTTTCCCTGGAAACAGGGCAGTCAGTTATCCTGGAAACAGAGCGGTCAGTTGCCCCGGAAACAGGGAGATCATTTACCCCGGAAACAGGGCGATCAGTTACCATGGAAACAGGGCAGTCAGTTACCCTGGAAACAGGGCAGTCAGTTACCCCGGAAACAGAGTGATCAGTCTCCCTGGAAACAGGGCAGTCAGTTATCCCGGAAACATGGCAGTCAGTTATCCCGTAAAAAGGGTGATCTGTTACCAAGGAAACTGGGCAGTCAGTTACCCTGGAAACAGGGCAGTCAGTTACGCTGGAAACAGGGCAGTCAGTTATCCCAGAAACAGGGCAGTCAGTTATCCCGGAAACAGGGCGATCAGTTAAGCTGGAAACTGGGCAGTCTGTTTCCCTGCAAACAGGGCGGTCAGTTACCCTGGAAACAGGGCAGTCAGTTATCCTGGAAACAGAGTGATCAGTTACCCTGGAAACTGGGCAGTCAGTTACCCTGGAAACAGGGCAGTCAGTTATCCTGGAAACAGGGCAGTCAGTTACCCCGGAAACAGGGAGATCAGTTACCCCAGAAACAGGGCAGTCAGTTACCCTGGAAACAGGGCAGTCAGTTATCCTGGAAACAGGGTGGTCAGTTACCCTGGAAACAGGGTGTTCAGTTACCCCGGAAACAGGGTGATCAGTTATCCTGGAAACAGGGCGGTCAGTTACCCCGGAAACAGGGCAGTCAGTTACCCCCGGAAAAAGGGCAGTCAGTTATCCCGGAAACAGGGTGATCAGTTATCCTGGAAACAGGGCAGTCAGTTAGCCTGGAAACAGGGCAGTCAGTTACCCTGGAAACAGGGCAGTCAGTTATCCCGGAAACAGAGTGATCAGTCTCCCTGGAAACAGGGCAGTCCGTTACCCTGGAAACAGGGCGGTCAGTTATGCTGGAAACAGGGCAGTCAGTTACCCTGGGAACAGGGCAGTCAGTTATCCCAGAGGCAGTGTGATCAGTTACCCTGGAAACTGGGCAGTCAGTTACCCCGGAAACAGGGCAGTCAGTTTCCCTGGAAACAGGGCAGTCAGTTATCCTGGAAACAGAGCGGTCAGTTGCCCCGGAAACAGGGAGATCATTTACCCCGGAAACAGGGCGATCAGTTACCATGGAAACAGGGCAGTCAGTTACCCTGGAAACAGGGCAGTCAGTTACCCCGGAAACAGAGTGATCAGTCTCCCTGGAAACAGGGCAGTCAGTTATCCCGGAAACATGGCAGTCAGTTATCCCGTAAAAAGGGTGATCTGTTACCAAGGAAACTGGGCAGTCAGTTACCCTGGAAACAGGGCAGTCAGTTACGCTGGAAACAGGGCAGTCAGTTATCCCAGAAACAGGGCAGTCAGTTATCCCGGAAACAGGGCGATCAGTTAAGCTGGAAACTGGGCAGTCTGTTTCCCTGTAAACAGGGCGGTCAGTTACCCTGGAAACAGGGCAGTCAGTTATCCTGGAAACAGAGTGATCAGTTACCCTGGAAACTGGGCAGTCAGTTACCCTGGAAACAGGGCAGTCAGTTATCCTGGAAACAGGGCAGTCAGTTTCCCCGGAAACAGGGAGATCAGTTACCCCAGAAACAGGGCAGTCAGTTACCCTGGAAACAGGGTGGTCAGTTACCCTGGAAACAGGGTGTTCAGTTACCCCGGAAACAGGGTGATCAGTTATCCTGGAAACAGGGCGGTCAGTTACCCCGGAAACAGGGCAGTCAGTTACCCCCGGAAAAAGGGCAGGCAGTAACCCAGGAAACAGATTAGTCAGTTACCCCGGAAACAGGGTGATCAGTTATCCTGGAAACAGGGCAGTCAGTTATCCTGGAAACAGGGCAGTCAGTTACCCCGGAAACAGGGCAGTCAGTTACCCTGGAAACAGGGCAGTCAGTTACCCTGGAAACAGGGCAGTCAGTTACCCTGGAAACAGGGCAGTCAGTTATCCCGGAAACAGAGTGATCAGTCTCCCTGGAAACAGGGCAGTCCGTTACCCTGGAAACAGGGCGGTCAGTTATGCTGGAAACAGGGCAGTCAGTTACCCTGGGAACAGGGCAGTCAGTTATCCCAGAGGCAGTGTGATCAGTTACCCTGGAAACTGGGCAGTCAGTTACCCCGGAAACAGGGCAGTCAGTTTCCCTGGAAACAGGGCAGTCAGTTATCCTGGAAACAGAGCGGTCAGTTGCCCCGGAAACAGGGAGATCATTTACCCCGGAAACAGGGCGATCAGTTACCATGGAAACAGGGCAGTCAGTTACCCTGGAAACAGGGCAGTCAGTTACCCCGGAAACAGAGTGATCAGTCTCCCTGGAAACAGGGCAGTCAGTTATCCCGGAAACATGGCAGTCAGTTATCCCGTAAAAAGGGTGATCTGTTACCAAGGAAACTGGGCAGTCAGTTACCCTGGAAACAGGGCAGTCAGTTACGCTGGAAACAGGGCAGTCAGTTATCCCAGAAACAGGGCAGTCAGTTATCCCGGAAACAGGGCGATCAGTTAAGCTGGAAACTGGGCAGTCTGTTTCCCTGTAAACAGGGCGGTCAGTTACCCTGGAAACAGGGCAGTCAGTTATCCTGGAAACAGAGTGATCAGTTACCCTGGAAACTGGGCAGTCAGTTACCCTGGAAACAGGGCAGTCAGTTATCCTGGAAACAGGGCAGTCAGTTTCCCCGGAAACAGGGAGATCAGTTACCCCAGAAGCAGGGCAGTCAGTTACCCTGGAAACAGGGCAGTCAGTTATCCTGGAAACAGGGTGGTCAGTTACCCTGGAAACAGGGTGTTCAGTTACCCCGGAAACAGGGTGATCAGTTATCCTGGAAACAGGGCGGTCAGTTACCCCGGAAACAGGGCAGTCAGTTACCCCCGGAAAAAGGGCAGGCAGTAACCCAGGAAACAGATTAGTCAGTTACCCCGGAAACAGGGTGATCAGTTATCCTGGAAACAGGGCAGTCAGTTATCCTGGAAACAGGGCAGTCAGTTACCCCGGAAACAGGGCAGTCAGTTACCCTGGAAACAGTGCAGTCAGTTATCCCGGAAACAGGGCAGTCAGTTATCCCGGAAACAGGGTAATCAGTTACCCGAGAAACAGGGCAGTCAGTTACCCCGGAAACAGGGCAGTCAGTTACCCTGGATACAGGGCAGTCAGTTATCCCGGAAACAGGGCAGTCAGTTATCCCGGAAAAAGTGTGATCAGTTACCCTGGAAACTGGGCAGTCAGTTACCCTGGAAACAGGGCAGTCAGTTTCCCCGGAAACTGAGCAGTCAGTTACCCTGGAAACAGGGCAGTCAGTCACCCTGGAAACAGGTTGGTCAGTTACCCCGGAAACAGGGTGATCAGTTACCCCGGAAACAGGGCAGTCAGTTCCCCTGGAAACAGGGCAGTCAGTTACCCCGGAAACAGGGCAGTCAGTTATCCCGGAAACATGGCAGTCAGTTATCCCGGAAAAAGGGTGATCTGTTACCCTGGAAATTGGGCATTCAGTTACCCTGGAAACAGGGCAGTCAGTTACCCCGGAAACAGGGCAGTCAGTTACCCTGAAAACAGGGCGGTCAGTTACCCCGGAAACTGGGCAGTCAGTTACCCTGGAAACTGGGCAGTCAGTTACCCTGGAAACAGGGCAGTCAGTTACCCCGGAAACAGGGCAGTCAGTTACCCTGGAAACAGGTTAGTCAGTTACCCCGGAAACAGGGTGATCAGTTACCCCAGAAACAGGGCAGTCAGTGCCCCTGGAAACAGGGCAGTCAGTTACGCTGGAAACAGGGCAGTCAGTTATCCCAGAAACAGGGCAGTCAGTTACCCCGGAAACAGGGTGAACAATTACCCTGGAAACTGTGCAGTCAGTTACCCTGGAAACAGGGCGGTCAGTTACCCAGGAAACAGGGCAGTCAGTTATCCTGGAAACAGGGTGATCAGTTACCCTGGAAACTGGGCAGTCAGTTACCCTGGTAACAGGGCAGTCAGTTATCCTGGAAACAGGGCGGTCAGATACCCCGGAAATAGGGCGGTCTGTTATCCTGGAAACAGGGTGGTTAGTTACCCCGTAAGCAGGGAGATCAGTTACCCCGGAAACAGGGCGGTCAGTTACCCTGGAAACAGGGCAGTCAGTTTCCCTAAAAACAGGGCAGTCAGTTATCCTGGAAACAGGGCAGTCAGTTACCCCGGAAATAGCTTAATCAGTTACCCCGGAAACAGGGTGATCAGTTACCCCGGAAACAGGGCAGTCATTTACCCCGGAAACAGGGCAGTCAGTTATCCCGGAAACAGGGCAGTCAGTTATCCCGGAAACAGGGCGGTCAGTTACCCTGGAAACAGGGCAGTCAGTTACCCTGGAAACAGGGCGGTCAGTTACCCTGGAAATAGGTAAATCAGTTACCCTGGAAACTGGGCAGTCAGTTACCCTGGATACAGGGCAGTCAGTCACACTGGAAACAGGTTAGTCAGTTACCCTGGTAACAGGGCAGTCATTTCCCCTGGAAACAGGGCAGTGAGCTATCCCGGAAACAGGGCAGTCAGTTACCCCGGAAGCAGGGTGATCAGTTACCCTGAAAACTGGGCAGTCCGTTACCCTGGAAACAGGGCGGTCAGTTATGCTGGAAACAGGGCAGTCAGTTACCCTGGAAACTGGGCAGTCAGTTACCCCGGAAACAGGGCAGTCAGTTTCCCTGGAAACAGGGCAGTCAGTTATCCTGGAAACAGGGCGGTCAGTTGCCCCGGAAACAGGGAGATCATTTACCCCGGAAACAGGGCGGTCAGTTACCATGGAAACAGGGCAGTCAGTTACCCTGGAAACAGGGCAGTCAGTTATCCCGGAAACAGAGTGATCAGTCTCCCTGGAAACAGGGCAGTCAGTTATCCCGGAAACATGGCAGTCAGTTATCCCGGAAAAAGGGTGATCTGTTACCCTGGAAACTGGGCAGTCAGTTACCCTGGAAACAGGGCAGTCAGTTACCCCGGTAAGAGGGCAGTCAGTTACCCCGGAAACAGGGCAGTCAGTTACCCTGGAAACAGGTTAGTCAGTTACCCCGGAAACAGGGTGATCAGTTACCCCAGAAACAGGGCAGTCAGTTACGCTGGGAAAAGGGCAGTCAGTTATCCCGGAAACAGGGCAGTCAGTTATCCCGGAAACAGGGCGATCAGTTAACCTGGAAACTGGGCAGTCTGTTACCCTGTAAACAGGGCGGTCAGTTACCCTGGAAACAGGGCAGTCAGTTTCCCTAAAAACAGGGCAGTCAGTTATCCTGGAAACAGGGCAGTCAGTTACCCCGGAAATAGCTTAATCAGTTACCCCGGAAACAGGGTGATCAGTTACCCCGGAAAATGGGCAGTCAGTTAGCCTGGAAAGAGGGCAGTCAGTTATCCCGGAAACAGGGCAGTCATTTACCCCGGAAACAGGGCAGTCAGTTATCCCGGAAACAGGGCAGTCAGTTATCCCGGAAACAGGGCGGTCAGTTACCCTGGAAACAGGGCAGTCAGTTACCCTGGATTCAGGGCAGTCAGTCACCCTGGAAACAGGTTAGTCAGTTACCCTGGTAACAGGGCAGTCATTTCCCCTGGAAACAGGGCAGTGAGCTATCCCGGAAACAGGGCAGTCAGTTATCCCGGAAGCAGGGTGATCAGTTACCCTGGAAACTGGGCAGTCCGTTACCCTGGAAACAGGGCGGTCAGTTATGCTGGAAACAGGGCAGTCAGTTACCCTGGGAACAGGGCAGTCAGTTATCCCAGAGGCAGTGTGATCAGTTACCCTGGAAACTGGGCAGTCAGTTACCCCGGAAACAGGGCAGTCAGTTTCCCTGGAAACAGGGCAGTCAGTTATCCTGGAAACAGGGCGGTCAGTTGCCCCGGAAACAGGGAGATCATTTACCCCGGAAACAGGGCGGTCAGTTACCATGGAAACAGGGCAGTCAGTTACCCTGGAAACAGGGCAGTCAGTTATCCCGGAAACAGAGTGATCAGTCTCCCTGGAAACAGGGCAGTCAGTTATCCCGGAAACATGGCAGTCAGTTATCCCGTAAAAAGGGTGATCTGTTACCAAGGAAACTGGGCAGTCAGTTACCCTGGAAACAGGGCAGTCAGTTACCCCGGTAAGAGGGCAGTCAGTTACCCCGGAAACAGGGCAGTCAGTTACCCTGGAAACAGGTTAGTCAGTTACACCGGAAACAGGGTGATCAGTTACCCCAGAAACAGGGCAGTCAGTTACGCTGGGAAAAGGGCAGTCAGTTATCCCGGAAACAGGGCAGTCAGTTATCCCGGAAACAGGGCGATCAGTTAACCTGGAAACTGGGCAGTCTGTTACCCTGTAAACAGGGCGGTCAGTTACCCTGGAAACAGGGCAGTCAGTTATCCTGGAAACAGGGTGATCAGTTACCCTGGAAACTGGGCAGTCAGTTACCCTGGAAACAGGGCAGTCAGTTATCCCGGAAACAGGGCGATCAGTTAACCTGGAAACTGGGCATTCTGTTACCATGTAAACAGGGCGGTCAGTTACCCTGGAAACAGGGCAGTCAGTTATCCTGGAAACAGGGTGATCAGTTACCCTGGAAACAGGGCAGTCAGTTAGCCTGGAAACAGGGCAGTCAGTTATCCTGGAAACAGGGCAGTCAGTTGTCCTGGAAACAGGGTGGTCAGTTACCCTGGAAACAGGGTGGTCAGTTACCCCGGAAACAGGGTGATCAGTTATCCTGGGAACAGGGCGGTCAGTTACCCCGGAAACAGGGCAGTCAGTTACCCTGGAAACTGGGCAGTAAGTTACCCTGGAAACAGGGCAGTCAGTTATCCCGGAAACAGAGTGATCAGTCACCCTGGAAACAGGGCAGTCAGTTATCCCGGAAACATGGCAGTCAGTTATCCCGGAAAAAGGGTGATCTGTTACCCTGGAAACTGGGCAGTCAGGTACCCTGGACACAGGGCAGTCAGTTACCCCGGAAACAGGGCAGTCAGTTACCCTGGAAACAGGGCAGTCAGTTACCCCGGAAACTGGGCAGTCAGTTACCCTGGAAACTGGGCTGTCAGTTACCCTGGAAACAGGGCAGTCAGTTACCCCGGAAGCAGGGTAATCAGTTACCCCAGAAACAAGGCAGTCAGTGCCCCTGGAAACAGGGCAGTCAGTTACGCTGGAAACAGGGCAGTCAGTTATCCCAGAAACAGGGCAGTCAGTTATCCCTGAAACAGGGCGATCAGTTAAGCTGGAAACTGGGCAGTCTGTTTCCCTGTAAACAGGGCGGTCAGTTACCCTGGAAACAGGGCAGTCAGTTATCCTGGAAACAGGGTGATCAGTTACCCTGGAAACTGGGCAGTCAGTTACCCTGGAAACAGGGCAGTCAGTTATCCTGGAAACAGGGCAGTCAGTTACCCTGGAAACAGGGAGATCAGTTACCCCAGAAACAGGGCAGTCAGTTACCCTGGAAACAGGGCAGTCAGTTATCCTGGAAACAGGGTGGTCAGTTACCCTGGAAACAGGGTGGTCAGTTACCCCGGAAACAGGGTGATCAGTTATCCTGGAAACAGGGCGGTCAGTTACCCCGGAAACAGGGCAGTCAGTTACCCCCGGAAAAAGGGCGGGCAGTAACCCAGGAAACAGATTAGTCAGTTACCCCGGAAACAGGGTGATCAGTTATCCTGGAAACAGGGCAGTCAGTTAGCCTGGAAACAGGGCAGTCAGTTACCCCAGAAACAGGGCAGTCAGTTACCCTGGAAACAGTGCAGTCAGTTATCCCGGAAACAGGGCAGTCAGTTATCCCGGAAACAGGGTAATCAGTTACCCGAGAAACAGGGCAGTCAGTTACCCCGGAAACAGGGCAGTCAGTTACCCTGGATACAGGGCAGTCAGTTATCCCGGAAACAGGGCAGTCAGTTATCCCGGAAAAAGTGTGATCAGTTACCCTGGAAACTGGGCAGTCAGTTACCCTGGAAACAGGGCAGTCAGTTACCCTGGAAACAGGGCAGTCAGTCACCCTGGAAACAGGTTGGTCAGTTACCCCGGAAACAGGGTGATCAGTTACCCCGGAAACAGGGCAGTCAGTTCCCCTGGAAACAGGGCAGTCAGTAACCCCGGAAACAGGGCAGTCAGTTATCCCGGAAACATGGCAGTCAGTTATCCCGGAAAAAGGGTGATCTGTTACCCTGGAAGTTGGGCAGTCAGATACCCTGGAAACAGGGCAGTCAGTTACCCCGGAAACAGGGCAGTCAGTTACCCTGAAAACAGGGCGGTCAGTTACCCCAGAAACTGGGCAGTCAGTTACCCTGGAAACTGGGCAGTCAGTTACCCTGGAAACAGGGCAGTCAGTTACCCCGGAAACAGGGCAGTCAGTTACCCTGGAAACAGGTTAGTCAGTTACCCCGGAAACAGGGTGATCAGTTACCCCAGAAACAGGGCAGTCAGTGCCCCTGGAAACAGGGCAGTCAGTTACGCTGGAAACAGTGCAGTCAGTTATCCCAGAAACAGGGCAGTCAGTTACCCTGGAAACTGGGCAGTCTGTTACCCTGTAAACAGGGCGGTCAGTTGTACTGGAAACAGGGCGGTCAGTTACCCAGGAAACAGGGCAGTCAGTTATCCTGGAAACAGGGTGATCAGTTACCCTGGATTTTGGGCAGTCAGGTACCCTGGACACAGGGCAGTCAGTTACCCCGTAAACAGGGCAGTCAGTTACCCTGGAAACAGGGCAGTCAGTTACACCGGAAACTGGGCAGTCAGTTACCCTGGAAACTGGGCTGTCAGTTACCCTGAAAACAGGGCAGTCAGTTACCCCGGAAACAGGGTAATCAGTTACCCCAGAAACAGGGCAGTCAGTGCCCCTGGAAACAGGGCAGTCAGTTACGCTGGAAACAGGGCAGTCAGTTATCCCCGAAACAGGGCAGTCAGTTATCCCGGAAACAGGGCGATCAGTTATGCTGGAAACTGGGGAGTCTGTTTCCCTGTAAACAGGGCCGTCAGTTACCCTGGAAACAGGGCAGTCAGTTATCCTGGAAACAGGGTGATCAGTTACCCTGGAAACTGGGCAGTCAGTTACCCTGGAAACAGGTCAGTCAGTTATCCTGGAAACAGGGCAGTCAGTTACCCCGGAAACAGGGAGATCAGTTACCCCAGAAACAGGGCAGTCAGTTACCCTGGAAACAGGGCAGTCAGTTATCCTGGAAACAGGGTGGTCAGTTACCCTGGAAACAGGGTGGTCAGTTACCCCGGAAACAGGGTGATCAGTTATCCTGGAAACAGGGCGGTCAGTTACCCCGGAAACAGGGCAGTCAGTTACCCCCGGAAAAAGGGCGGGCAGTAACCCAGGAAACAGATTAGTCAGTTACCCCGGAAACAGGGTGATCAGTTATCCTGGAAACAGGGCAGTCAGTTAGCCTGGAAACAGGGCAGTCAGTTACCCCAGAAACAGGGCAGTCAGTTACCCTGGAAACAGTGCAGTCAGTTATCCCGGAAACAGGGCAGTCAGTTATCCCGGAAACAGGGTAATCAGTTACCCGAGAAACAGGGCAGTCAGTTACCCCGGAAACAGGGCAGTCAGTTACCCTGGATACAGGGCAGTCAGTTATCCCGGAAACAGGGCAGTCAGTTATCCCGGAAAAAGTGTGATCAGTTACCCTGGAAAATGGGCAGTCAGTTACCCTGGAAACAGGGCAGTCAGTTTCCCCGGAAACTGGGCAGTCAGTTACCCTGGAAACAGGGCAGTCAGTCACCCTGGAAACAGGTTGGTCAGTTACCCCGGAAACAGGGTGATCAGTTACCCCGGAAACAGGGCAGTCAGTTCCCCTGGAAACAGGGCAGTCAGTTACCCCGGAAACAGGGCAGTCAGTTATCCCGGAAACATGGCAGTCAGTTATCCCGGAAAAAGGGTGATCTGTTACCCTGGAAATTGGGCAGTCAGTTACCCTGGAAACAGGGCAGTCAGTTACCCCGGAAACAGGGCAGTCAGTTACCCTGAAAACAGGGCGGTCAGTTACCCCGGAAACTGGGCAGTCAGTTACCCTGGAAACTGGGCAGTCAGTTACCCCGGAAACAGGGCAGTCAGTTACCCTGGAAACAGGTTAGTCAGTTACCCCGGAAACAGGGTGATCAGTTACCCCAGAAACAGGGCAGTCAGTTACCCCGGAAACAGGGCAGTCAGTTACCCCGGAAACTGGGCAGTCAGTTACCCTGGAAACTGGGCTGTCAGTTACCCTGGAAACAGGGCAGTCAGTTACCCCGGAAACAGGGTAATCAGTTACCCCAGAAACAGGGCAGTCAGTGCCCCTGGAAACAGGGCAGTCAGTTACGCTGGAAACAGGGCAGTCAGTTATCCCAGAAACAGGGCAGTCAGTTATCCCGGAAACAGGGCGATCAGTTAAGCTGGAAACTGGGCAGTCTGTTTCCCTGTAAACAGGGCGGTCAGTTACCCTGGAAACAGGGCAGTCAGTTATCCTGGAAACAGGGTGATCAGTTACCCTGGAAACTGGGCAGTCAGTTACCCTGGAAACAGGGCAGTCAGTTATCCTGGAAACAGGGCAGTCAGTTACCCCGGAAACAGGGAGATCAGTTACCCCAGAAACAGGGCAGTCAGTTACCCTGGAAACAGGGCAGTCAGTTATCCTGGAAACAGGGTGGTCAGTTACCCTGGAAACAGGGTGGTCAGTTACCCCGGAAACAGGGTGATCAGTTATCCTGGAAACAGGACGGTCAGTTACCCCGGAAACAGGGCAGTCAGTTACCCCCGGAAAAAGGGCGGGCAGTAACCCAGGAAACAGATTAGTCAGTTACCCCGGAAACAGGGTGATCAGTTACCCCGGAAAATGGGCAGTCAGTTAGCCTGGAAAGAGGGCAGTCAGTTATCCCGGAAACAGGGCAGTCAGTTACCATGGAAACAGGGCAGTCAGTTATCCCTGAAACAGGGCAGTCAGTTATCCTGCAAACAGGGCAGTCAGTTACCCCGGAAACAGGGCAGTCAGTTACCCTGGAAACAGTGCAGTCAGTTATCCCGGAAACAGGGCAGTCAGTTATCCCGGAAACAGGGTAATCAGTTACCCGAGAAACAGGGCAGTCAGTTACCCTGGAAACAGAGCAGTCAGTTACCCTGGATACAGGGCAGTCAGTTATCCCGGAAACAGGGCAGTCAGTTATCCCGGAAAAAGTGTGATCAGTTACCCTGGAAACTGGGCAGTCAGTTACCCTGGAAACAGGGCAGTCAGTTTCCCCGGAAACTGGGCAGTCAGTTACCCTGGAAACAGGGCAGTCAGTCACCCTGGAAACAGGTTGGTCAGTTACCCCGGAAACAGGGTGATCAGTTACCCCGGAAACAGGGCAGTCAGTTCCCCTGGAAACAGGGCAGTCAGTTACCCCGGAAACAGGGCAGTCAGTTATCCCGGAAACATGGCAGTCAGTTATCCCGGAAAAAGGGTGATCTGTTACCCTGGAAATTGGGCAGTCAGTTACCCTGGAAACAGGGCAGTCAGTTACCCCGGAAACAGGGCAGTCAGTTACCCTGAAAACAGGGCGGTCAGTTACCCCGGAAACTGGGCAGTCAGTTACCCTGGAAACTGGGCAGTCAGTTACCCTGGAAACAGGGCAGTCAGTTACCCCGGAAACAGGGCAGTCAGTTACCCTGGAAACAGGTTAGTCAGTTACCCCGGAAACAGGGTGATCAGTTACCCCAGAAACAGGGCAGTCAGTGCCCCTGGAAACAGGGCAGTCAGTTACGCTGGAAACAGGGCAGTCAGTTATCCCAGAAACAGGGCAGTCAGTTACCCCGGAAACAGGGTGAACAATTACCCTGGAAACTGCAGTCAGTTACCCTGGAAACAGGGCGGTCAGTTACCCAGGAAACAGGGCAGTCAGTTATCCTGGAAACAGGGTGATCAGTTACCCTGGAAACTGGGCAGTCAGTTACCCTGGTAACAGGGCAGTCAGTTATCCTGGAAACAGGGCGGTCAGATACCCCGGAAATAGGGCGGTCTGTTATCCTGGAAACAGGGCGGTTAGTTACCCCGTAAGCAGGGAGATCAGTTACCCCGGAAACAGGGCGGTCAGTTACCCTGGAAACAGGGCAGTCAGTTTCCCTAAAAACAGGGCAGTCAGTTATCCTGGAAACAGGGCAGTCAGTTACCCCGGAAATAGCTTAATCAGTTACCCCGGAAACAGGGTGATCAGTTACCCCGGAAACAGGGCAGTCATTTACCCCGGAAACAGGGCAGTCAGTTATCCCGGAAACAGGGCAGTCAGTTATCCCGGAAACAGGGCGGTCAGTTACCCTGGAAACAGGGCAGTCAGTTACCCTGGAAACAGGGCGGTCAGTTACCCTGGAAATAGGTAAATCAGTTACCCCGGAAACTGGGCAGTCAGTTACCCTGGATACAGGGCAGTCAGTCACCCTGGAAACAGGTTAGTCAGTTACCCTGGTAACAGGGCAGTCATTTCCCCTGGAAACAGGGCAGTGAGCTATCCCGGAAACAGGGCAGTCAGTTATCCCGGAAGCAGGGTGATCAGTTACCCTGGAAACTGGGCAGTCCGTTACCCTGGAAACAGGGCGGTCAGTTATGCTGGAAACAGGGCAGTCAGTTACCCTGGAAACTGGGCAGTCAGTTACCCCGGAAACAGGGCAGTCAGTTTCCCTGGAAACAGGGCAGTCAGTTATCCTGGAAACAGGGCGGTCAGTTGCCCCGGAAACAGGGAGATCATTTACCCCGGAAACAGGGCGGTCAGTTACCATGGAAACAGGGCAGTCAGTTACCCTGGAAACAGGGCAGTCAGTTATCCCGGAAACAGAGTGATCAGTCTCCCTGGAAACAGGGCAGTCAGTTATCCCGGAAACATGGCAGTCAGTTATCCCGGAAAAAGGGTGATCTGTTACCCTGGAAACTGGGCAGTCAGTTACCCTGGAAACAGGGCAGTCAGTTACCCCGGTAAGAGGGCAGTCAGTTACCCCGGAAACAGGGCAGTCAGTTACCCTGGAAACAGGTTAGTCAGTTACCCCGGAAACAGGGTGATCAGTTACCCCAGAAACAGGGCAGTCAGTTACGCTGGGAAAAGGGCAGTCAGTTATCCCGGAAACAGGGCAGTCAGTTATCCCGGAAACAGGGCGATCAGTTAACCTGGAAACTGGGCAGTCTGTTACCCTGTAAACAGGGCGGTCAGTTACCCTGGAAACAGGGCAGTCAGTTATCCTGGAAACAGGGTGATCAGTTACCCTGGAAACTGGGCAGTCAGTTACCCTGGAAACAGGGCAGTCAGTTATCCTGGAAACAGGGCAGTCAGTTACCCCGGAAACAGGGAGATCAGTTACCCCAGAAACAGGGCCGTCAGTTACCCTGGAAACAGGGCAGTCAGTTATCCTGGAAACAGGGTGGTCAGTTACCCTGGAAACAGGGTGGTCAGTTACCCCGGAAACAGGGTGATCAGTTATCCTGGAAACAGGACGGTCAGTTACCCCGGAAACAGGGCAGTCAGTTACCCCCGGAAAAAGGGCGGGCAGTAACCCAGGAAACAGATTAGTCAGTTACCCCGGAAACAGGGTGATCAGTTACCCCGGAAAATGGGCAGTCAGTTAGCCTGGAAAGAGGGCAGTCAGTTATCCCGGAAACAGGGCAGTCAGTTACCATGGAAACAGGGCAGTCAGTTATCCCTGAAACAGGGCAGTCAGTTATCCTGCAAACAGGGCAGTCAGTTACCCCGGAAACAGGGCAGTCAGTTACCCTGGAAACAGTGCAGTCAGTTATCCCGGAAACAGGGCAGTCAGTTATCCCGGAAACAGGGTAATCAGTTACCCGAGAAACAGGGCAGTCAGTTACCCTGGAAACAGAGCAGTCAGTTACCCTGGATACAGGGCAGTCAGTTATCCCGGAAACAGGGCAGTCAGTTATCCCGGAAAAAGTGTGATCAGTTACCCTGGAAACTGGGCAGTCAGTTACCCTGGAAACAGGGCAGTCAGTTTCCCCGGAAACTGGGCAGTCAGTTACCCTGGAAACAGGGCAGTCAGTCACCCTGGAAACAGGTTGGTCAGTTACCCCGGAAACAGGGTGATCAGTTACCCCGGAAACAGGGCAGTCAGTTCCCCTGGAAACAGGGCAGTCAGTTACCCCGGAAACAGGGCAGTCAGTTATCCCGGAAACATGGCAGTCAGTTATCCCGGAAAAAGGGTGATCTGTTACCCTGGAAATTGGGCAGTCAGTTACCCTGGAAACAGGGCAGTCAGTTACCCCGGAAACAGGGCAGTCAGTTACCCTGAAAACAGGGCGGTCAGTTACCCCGGAAACTGGGCAGTCAGTTACCCTGGAAACTGGGCAGTCAGTTACCCTGGAAACAGGGCAGTCAGTTACCCCGGAAACAGGGCAGTCAGTTACCCTGGAAACAGGTTAGTCAGTTACCCCGGAAACAGGGTGATCAGTTACCCCAGAAACAGGGCAGTCAGTGCCCCTGGAAACAGGGCAGTCAGTTACGCTGGAAACAGGGCAGTCAGTTATCCCAGAAACAGGGCAGTCAGTTACCCCGGAAACAGGGTGAACAATTACCCTGGAAACTGCAGTCAGTTACCCTGGAAACAGGGCGGTCAGTTACCCAGGAAACAGGGCAGTCAGTTATCCTGGAAACAGGGTGATCAGTTACCCTGGAAACTGGGCAGTCAGTTACCCTGGTAACAGGGCAGTCAGTTATCCTGGAAACAGGGCGGTCAGATACCCCGGAAATAGGGCGGTCTGTTATCCTGGAAACAGGGCGGTTAGTTACCCCGTAAGCAGGGAGATCAGTTACCCCGGAAACAGGGCGGTCAGTTACCCTGGAAACAGGGCAGTCAGTTTCCCTAAAAACAGGGCAGTCAGTTATCCTGGAAACAGGGCAGTCAGTTACCCCGGAAATAGCTTAATCAGTTACCCCGGAAACAGGGTGATCAGTTACCCCGGAAACAGGGCAGTCATTTACCCCGGAAACAGGGCAGTCAGTTATCCCGGAAACAGGGCAGTCAGTTATCCCGGAAACAGGGCGGTCAGTTACCCTGGAAACAGGGCAGTCAGTTACCCTGGAAACAGGGCGGTCAGTTACCCTGGAAATAGGTAAATCAGTTACCCCGGAAACTGGGCAGTCAGTTACCCTGGATACAGGGCAGTCAGTCACCCTGGAAACAGGTTAGTCAGTTACCCTGGTAACAGGGCAGTCATTTCCCCTGGAAACAGGGCAGTGAGCTATCCCGGAAACAGGGCAGTCAGTTATCCCGGAAGCAGGGTGATCAGTTACCCTGGAAACTGGGCAGTCCGTTACCCTGGAAACAGGGCGGTCAGTTATGCTGGAAACAGGGCAGTCAGTTACCCTGGAAACTGGGCAGTCAGTTACCCCGGAAACAGGGCAGTCAGTTTCCCTGGAAACAGGGCAGTCAGTTATCCTGGAAACAGGGCGGTCAGTTGCCCCGGAAACAGGGAGATCATTTACCCCGGAAACAGGGCGGTCAGTTACCATGGAAACAGGGCAGTCAGTTACCCTGGAAACAGGGCAGTCAGTTATCCCGGAAACAGAGTGATCAGTCTCCCTGGAAACAGGGCAGTCAGTTATCCCGGAAACATGGCAGTCAGTTATCCCGGAAAAAGGGTGATCTGTTACCCTGGAAACTGGGCAGTCAGTTACCCTGGAAACAGGGCAGTCAGTTACCCCGGTAAGAGGGCAGTCAGTTACCCCGGAAACAGGGCAGTCAGTTACCCTGGAAACAGGTTAGTCAGTTACCCCGGAAACAGGGTGATCAGTTACCCCAGAAACAGGGCAGTCAGTTACGCTGGGAAAAGGGCAGTCAGTTATCCCGGAAACAGGGCAGTCAGTTATCCCGGAAACAGGGCGATCAGTTAACCTGGAAACTGGGCAGTCTGTTACCCTGTAAACAGGGCGGTCAGTTACCCTGGAAACAGGGCAGTCAGTTACCCTGGAAACAGGGCAGTCAGTTTCCCTAAAAACAGGGCAGTCAGTTATCCTGGAAACAGGGCAGTCAGTTACCCCGGAAATAGCTTAATCAGTTACCCCGGAAACAGGGTGATCAGTTACCCCGGAAAATGGGCAGTCAGTTAGCCTGGAAAGAGGGCAGTCAGTTATCCCGGAAACAGGGCAGTCATTTACCCCGGAAACAGGGCAGTCAGTTATCCCGGAAACAGGGCAGTCAGTTATCCCGGAAACAGGGCGGTCAGTTACCCTGGAAACAGTGCAGTCAGTTACCCTGGAAACTGGGCAGTAAGTTACCCTGGAAACAGGGCAGTCAGTTATCCCGGAAACAGGTTAGTCAGTTACCCCGGAAACAGGGTGATCAGTTACCCCAGAAACAGGGCAGTCAGTTCCGCTGGGAAAAGGGCAGTCAGTTATCCCGGAAACAGGGCAGTCAGTTATCCCGGAAACAGGGCGATCAGTTAACCTGGAAACTGGGCAGTCTGTTACCCTGTAAACAGGGCGGTCAGTTACCCTGGAAACAGGGCAGTCAGTTATCCTGGAAACAGGGTGATCAGTTACCCTGGAAACTGGGCAGTCAGTTACCCTGGAAACAGGGCAGTCAGTTATCCCGGAAACAGGGCGATCAGTTAACCTGGAAACTGGGCAGTCTGTTACCATGTAAACAGGGCGGTCAGTTACCCTGGAAACAGGGCAGTCAGTTATCCTGGAAACAGGGTGATCAGTTACCCTGGAAACAGGGCAGTCAGTTACCCTGGAAACAGGGCAGTCAGTTATCCTGGAAACAGGGCAGTCAGTTGTCCTGGAAACAGGGTGGTCAGTTACCCTGGAAACAGGGTGGTCAGTTACCCCGGAAACAGGGTGATCAGTTATCCTGGAAACAGGGTGGTCAGTTACCCCGGAAACAGGGCAGTCAGTTACCCTGGAAACTGGGCAGTAAGTTACCCTGGAAACAGGGCAGTCAGTTATCCCGGAAACAGAGTGATCAGTCACCCTGGAATCAGGGCAGTCAGTTATCCCGGAAACATGGCAGTCAGTTATCCCGGAAAAAGGGTGATCTGTTACCCTGGAAACTGGGCAGTCAGGTACCCTGGATACAGGGCAGTCAGTTACCCCGGAAACAGGGCAGTCAGTTACCCTGGAAACAGGGCAGTCAGTTACCCCGGAAACTGGGCAGTCAGTTACCCTAGAAACTGGGCTGTTTGTTACCCTGGAAACAGGGCAGTCAGTTACCCCGGAAACAGGGTAATCAGTTACCCCAGAAACAGGGCAGTCAGTGCCCCTGGAAACAGGGCAGTCAGTTACGCTGGAAACAGGGCAGTCAGTTATCCCAGAAACAGGGCAGTCAGTTATCCCGGAAACAGGGCGATCAGTTAAGCTGGAAACTGGGCAGTCTGTTTCCCTGTAAACAGGGCGGTCAGTTACCCTGGAAACCGGGCGGTCAGTTATCCTGGAAACAGGGTGATCAGTTACCCTGGAAACTGGGCAGTCAGTTACCCTGGAAACAGGGCAGTCAGTTATCCTGGAAACAGGGCAGTCAGTTACCCCGGAAACAGGGAGATCAGTTACCCCAGAAACAGGGCAGTCAGTTACCCTGGAAACAGGGCAGTCAGTTATCCTGGAAACAGGGTGGTCAGTTACCCTGGAAACAGGGTGGTCAGTTACCCCGGAAACAGGGTGATCAGTTATCCTGGAAACAGGGCGGTCAGTTACCCCGGAAACAGGGCAGTCAGTTACCCCCGGAAAAAGGGCGGGCAGTAACCCAGGAAACAGATTAGTCAGTTACCCCGGAAACAGGGTGATCAGTTATCCTGGAAACAGGGCAGTCAGTTAGCCTGGAAACAGGGCAGTCAGTTACCCCGGAAACAGGGCAGTCAGTTACCCTGGAAACAGTGCAGTCAGTTATCCCGGAAACAGGGCATTCAGTTATCCCGGAAACAGGGTAATCAGTTACCCGAGAAACAGGGCAGTCAGTTACCCCGGAAACAGGGCAGTCAGTTACCCTGGATACAGGGCAGTCAGTTATCCCGGAAACAGGGCAGTCAGTTATCCCGGAAAAAGTGTGATCAGTTACCCTGGAAACTGGGCAGTCAGTTACCCTGGAAACAGGGCAGTCAGTTTCCCCGGAAACTGGGCAGTCAGTTACCCTGGAAACAGGGCAGTCAGTCACCCTGGAAACAGGTTGGTCAGTTACCGCGGAAACAGGGTGATCAGTTACCCCGGTAACAGGGCAGTCAGTTCCCCTGGAAACAGGGCAGTCAGTTACCCCGGAAACAGGGCAGTCAGTTATCCCGGAAACATGGCAGTCAGTTATCCCGGAAAAAGGGTGATCTGTTACCCTGGAAATTGGGCAGTCAGTTACCCTGGAAACAGGGCAGTCAGTTACCCCGGAAACAGGGCAGTCAGTTACCCTGAAAACAGGGCGGTCAGTGACCCCGGAAACTGGGCAGTCAGTTACCCTGGAAACTGGGCAGTCAGTTACCCTGGAAACAGGGCAGTCAGTTACCCCGGAAACAGGGCAGTCAGTTACCCTGGAAACAGGTTAGTCAGTTACCCCGGAAACAGGGTGATCAGTTACCCCAGAAACAGGGCAGTCAGTGCCCCTGGAAACAGGGCAGTCAGTTACGCTGGAAACAGGGCAGTCAGTTATCCCAGAAACAGGGCAGTCAGTTACCCCGGAAACAGGGTGAACAATTACCCTGGAAACTGTGCAGTCAGTTACCCTGGAAACAGGGCGGTCAGTTACCCAGGAAACAGGGCAGTCAGTTATCCTGGAAACAGGGTGATCAGTTACCCTGGAAACTGGGCAGTCAGTTACCCTGGTAACAGGGCAGTCAGTTATCCTGGAAACAGGGCGATCAGATACCCCGGAAATAGGGCGGTCTGTTATCCTGGAAACAGGGCGGTCTGTTACCCCGTAAGCAGGGAGATCAGTTACCCCGGAAACAGGGCGGTCAGTTACCCTGGAAACAGGGCAGTCAGTTTCCCTAAAAACAGGGCAGTCAGTTATCCTGGAAACAGGGCAGTCAGTTACCCCGGAAATAGCTTAATCAGTTACCCCGGAAACAGGGTGATCAGTTACCCCGGAAAATGGGCAGTCAGTTAGCCTGGAAAGAGGGCAGTCAGTTATCCCGGAAACAGGGCAGTCATTTACCCCGGAAACAGGGCAGTCAGTTATCCCGGAAACAGGGCAGTCAGTTATCCCGGAAACAGGGCGGTCAGTTACCCTGGAAACAGGGCAGTCAGTTACCCTGGAAACAGGGCGGTCAGTTACCCTGGAAATAGGTAAATCAGTTACCCCGGAAACTGGGCAGTCAGTTACCCTGGATACAGGGCAGTCAGTCACCCTGGAAACAGGTTAGTCAGTTACCCTGGTAACAGGGCAGTCATTTCCCCTGGAAACAGGGCAGTGAGCTATCCCGGAAACAGGGCAGTCAGTTATCCCGGAAGCAGGGTGATCAGTTACCCTGGAAACTGGGCAGTCCGTTACCCTGGAAACAGGGCGGTCAGTTATGCTGGAAACAGTGCAGTCAGTTACCCTGGAAACTGGGCAGTCAGTTACCCCGGAAACAGGGCAGTCAGTTTCCCTGGAAACAGGGCAGTCAGTTATCCTGGAAACAGGGCGGTCAGTTGCCCCGGAAACAGGGAGATCATTTTCCCCGGAAACAGGGCGGTCAGTTACCATGGAAACAGGGCAGTCAGTTACCCTGGAAACAGGGCAGTCAGTTATCCCGGAAACAGAGTGATCAGTCTCCCTGGAAACAGGGCAGTCAGTTATCCCGGAAACATGGCAGTCAATTATCCCGGAAAAAGGGTGATCTGTTACCCTGGAAACTGGGCAGTCAGTTACCCTGGAAACAGCGCAGTCAGTTACCCCGGTAAGAGGGCAGTCAGTTACCCCGGAAACAGGGCAGTCAGTTACCCTGGAAACAGGTTAGTCAGTTACCCCGGAAACAGGGTGATCAGTTACCCCAGAAACAGGGCAGTCAGTTACGCTGGGAAAAGGGCAGTCAGTTATCCCGGAAACAGGGCAGTCAGTTATCCCGGAAACAGGGCGATCAGTTAACCTGGAAACTGGGCAGTCTGTTACCCTGTAAACAGGGCGGTCAGTTACCCTGGAAACAGGGCAGTCAGTTATCCTGGAAACAGGGTGATCAGTTACCCTGGAAACTGGGCAGTCAGTTACCCTGGAAACAGGGCAGTCAGTTATCCCGGAAACAGGGCGATCAGTTAACCTGGAAACTGGGCAGTCTGTTACCATGTAAACAGGGCGGTCAGTTACCCTGGAAACAGGGCAGTCAGTTATCCTGGAAACAGGGTGATCAGTTACCCTGGAAACAGTGCAGTCAGTTACCCTGGAAACAGGGCAGTCAGTTATCCTGGAAACAGGGCAGTCAGTTGTCCTGGAAACAGGGCAGTCAGTTACCCTGGAAACAGGGTGGTCAGTTACCCCGGAAACAGGGTGATCAGTTATCCTGGAAATAGGGCGGTCAGTTACCCCGGAAACAGGGCAGTCAGTTACCCTGGAAACTGGGCAGTAAGTTCCCCTGGAAACAGGGCAGTCAGTTATCCCGGAAACAGAGTGATCAGTCACCCTGGAAACAGGGCAGTCAGTTATCCCGGAAACATGGCAGTCAGTTATCCCGGAAAAAGGGTGATCTGTTACCCTGGAAACTGGGCAGTCAGGTACCCTGGAAACAGGGCAGTCAGTTACCCCGGAAACAGGGCAGTCAGTTACCCTGGAAACAGGGCAGTCAGTTACCCCGGAAACTGGGCAGTCAGTTACCCTGGAAACTGGGCTGTCAGTTACCCTGGAAACAGGGCAGTCAGTTACCCCGGAAACAGGGTAATCAGTTACCCCAGAAACAGGGCAGTCAGTGCCCCTGGAAAAAGGGCAGTCAGTTACGCTGGAAACAGGGCAGTCAGTTATCCCAGAAACAGGGCAGTCAGTTATCCCGGAAACAGGGCGATCAGTTAAGCTGGAAACTGGGCAGTCTGTTTCCCTGTAAACAGGGCGGTCAGTTACCCTGGAAACAGGGCAGACAGTTATCCTGGAAATAGGGTGATCAGTTACCCTGGAAACTGGGCAGTCAGTTACCCTGGAAACAGGGCAGTCAGTTATCCTGGAAACAGGGCAGTCAGTTACCCCGGAAACAGGGAGATCAGTTACCCCAGAAACAGGGCAGTCAGTTACCCTGGAAACAGGGCAGTCAGTTATCCTGGAAACAGGGTGGTCAGTTACCCTGGAAACAGGGTGGTCAGTTCCCCCGGAAACAGGGCGGTCAGTTACCCTGGAAACAGGGCAGTCAGTTACCCTGGAAACAGGGCGGTCAGTTACCCTGGAAATAGGTAAATCAGTTACCCCGGAAACTGGGCAGTCAGTTACCCTGGATACAGGGCAGTCAGTCACCCTGGAAACAGGTTAGTCAGTTACCCTGGTAACAGGGCAGTCATTTCCCCTGGAAACAGGGCAGTGAGCTATCCCGGAAACAGGGCAGTCAGTTATCCCGGAAGCAGGGTGATCAGTTACCCTGGAAACTGGGCAGTCCGTTACCCTGGAAACAGGGCGGTCAGTTATGCTGGAAACAGGGCAGTCAGTTACCCTGGAAACTGGGCAGTCAGTTACCCCGGAAACAGGGCAGTCAGTTTCCCTGGAAACAGGGCAGTCAGTTATCCTGGAAACAGGGCGGTCAGTTGCCCCGGAAACAGGGAGATCATTTTCCCCGGAAACAGGGCGGTCAGTTACCATGGAAACAGGGCAGTCAGTTACCCTGGAAACAGGGCAGTCAGTTATCCCGGAAACAGAGTGATCAGTCTCCCTGGAAACAGGGCAGTCAGTTATCCCGGAAACATGGCAGTCAGTTATCCCGGAAAAAGGGTGATCTGTTACCCTGGAAACTGGGCAGTCAGTTACCCTGGAAACAGCGCAGTCAGTTACCCCGGTAAGAGGGCAGTCAGTTACCCCGGAAACAGGGCAGTCAGTTACCCTGGAAACAGGTTAGTCAGTTACCCCGGAAACAGGGTGATCAGTTACCCCAGAAACAGGGCAGTCAGTTACGCTGGGAAAAGGGCAGTCAGTTATCCCGGAAACAGGGCAGTCAGTTATCCCGGAAACAGGGCGATCAGTTAACCTGGAAACTGGGCAGTCTGTTACCCTGTAAACAGGGCGGTCAGTTACCCTGGAAACAGGGCAGTCAGTTATCCTGGAAACAGGGTGATCAGTTACCCTGGAAACTGGGCAGTCAGTTACCCTGGAAACAGGGCAGTCAGTTATCCCGGAAACAGGGCGATCAGTTAACCTGGAAACTGGGCAGTCTGTTACCATGTAAACAGGGCGGTCAGTTACCCTGGAAACAGGGCAGTCAGTTATCCTGGAAACAGGGTGATCAGTTACCCTGGAAACAGTGCAGTCAGTTACCCTGGAAACAGGGCAGTCAGTTATCCTGGAAACAGGGCAGTCAGTTGTCCTGGAAACAGGGTGGTCAGTTACCCTGGAAACAGGGTGGTCAGTTACCCCGGAAACAGGGTGATCAGTTATCCTGGAAATAGGGCGGTCAGTTACCCCGGAAACAGGGCAGTCAGTTACCCTGGAAACTGGGCAGTAAGTTCCCCTGGAAACAGGGCAGTCAGTTATCCCGGAAACAGAGTGATCAGTCACCCTGGAAACAGGGCAGTCAGTTATCCCGGAAACATGGCAGTCAGTTATCCCGGAAAAAGGGTGATCTGTTACCCTGGAAACTGGGCAGTCAGGTACCCTGGAAACAGGGCAGTCAGTTACCCCGGAAACAGGGCAGTCAGTTACCCTGGAAACAGGGCAGTCAGTTACCCCGGAAACTGGGCAGTCAGTTACCCTGGAAACTGGGCTGTCAGTTACCCTGGAAACAGGGCAGTCAGTTACCCCGGAAACAGGGTAATCAGTTACCCCAGAAACAGGGCAGTCAGTGCCCCTGGAAAAAGGGCAGTCAGTTACGCTGGAAACAGGGCAGTCAGTTATCCCAGAAACAGGGCAGTCAGTTATCCCGGAAACAGGGCGATCAGTTAAGCTGGAAACTGGGCAGTCTGTTTCCCTGTAAACAGGGCGGTCAGTTACCCTGGAAACAGGGCAGACAGTTATCCTGGAAATAGGGTGATCAGTTACCCTGGAAACTGGGCAGTCAGTTACCCTGGAAACAGGGCAGTCAGTTATCCTGGAAACAGGGCAGTCAGTTACCCCGGAAACAGGGAGATCAGTTACCCCAGAAACAGGGCAGTCAGTTACCCTGGAAACAGGGCAGTCAGTTATCCTGGAAACAGGGTGGTCAGTTACCCTGGAAACAGGGTGGTCAGTTCCCCCGGAAACAGGGTGATCAGTTATCCTGGAAACAGGGCGGCCAGTTACCCCGGAAACAGGGCAGTCAGTTACCCCCGGAAGAAGGGCGGGCCGTAACCCAGGAAACAGATTAGTCAGTTACCCCGGAAACAGGGCAGTCAGTTACCCTGGAAACAGTGCAGTCAGTTATCCCGGAAACAGGGCAGTCAGTTATCCCAGAAACAGGGTATTCAGTTACCCGAGAAACAGGGCAGTCAGTTACCCCGGAAACAGGGCAGTCAGTTACCCTGGATACAGGGCAGTCAGTTATCCCGGAAACAGGGCAGTCAGTTATCCCGGAAAAAGTGTGATCAGTTACCCTGGAAACTGGGCAGTCAGTTACCCTGGAAACAGGGCAGTCAGTTTCCCCGGAAACTGGGCAGTCAGTTACCCTGGAAACAGGGCAGTCAGTCACCCTGGAAACAGGTTGGTCAGTTACCCCGGAAACAGGGTGATCAGTTACCCCGGAAACAGGGCAGTCAGTTCCCCTGGAAACAGGGCAGTCAGTTACCCCGGAAACAGGGCAGTCAGTTATCCCGGAAACATGGCAGTCAGTTATCCCGGAAAAAGGGTGATCTGTTACCCTGGAAACTGGGCAGTCAGGTACCCTGGAAACAGGGCAGTCAGTTATCCCGGAAGCAGGGTGATCAGTTACCCTGGAAACTGGGCAGTCCGTTACCCTGGAAACAGGGCGGTCAGTTATGCTGGAAACAGGGCAGTCAGTTACCCTGGAAACAGGGCAGTCAGTTATCCCGGAAACAGAGTGATCAGTCTCCCTGGAAACAGGGCAGTCAGTTATCCCGGAAACATGGCAGTCAGTTATCCCGGAAAAAGGGTGATCTGTTACCCTGGAAACTGGGCAGTCAGTTACCCTGGAAACAGGGCAGTCAGTTACCCCGGTAAGAGGGCAGTCAGTTACCCCGGAAACAGGGCAGTCAGTTACCCTGGAAACAGGTTAGTCAGTTACCCCGGAAACAGGGTGATCAGTTACCCCAGAAACAGGGCAGTCAGTTACGCTGGGAAAAGGGCAGTCAGTTATCCCGGAAACAGGGCAGTCAGTTATCCCGGAAACAGGGCGATCAGTTAACCTGGAAACTGGGCAGTCTGTTACCCTGTAAACAGGGCGGTCAGTTACCCTGGAAACAGGGCAGTCAGTTATCCTGGAAACAGGGTGATCAGTTACCCTGGAAACTGGGCAGTCAGTTACCCTGGAAACAGGGCAGTCAGTTATCCCGGAAACAGGGCGATCAGTTAACCTGGAAACTGGGCAGTCTGTTACCATGTAAACAGGGCGGTCAGTTACCCTGGAAACAGGGCAGTCAGTTATCCTGGAAACAGGGTGATCAGTTACCCTGGAAACAGGGCAGTCAGTTACCCTGGAAAAAGGGCAGTCAGTTATCCTGGAAACAGGGCAGTCAGTTGTCCTGGAAACTGGGTGGTCAGTTACCCTGGAAACAGGGTGGTCAGTTACCCCGGAAACAGGGTGATCAGTTATCCTGGAAACAGGGCGGTCAGTTACCCCGGAAACAGGGCAGTCAGTTACCCTGGAAACTGAGCAGTAAGTTACACTGGAAACAGGGCAGTCAGTTATCCCGGAAACAGAGTGATCAGTCACCCTGGAAACAGGGCAGTCAGTTATCCCGGAAACATGGCAGTCAATTATCCCGGAAAAAGGGTGATCTGTTACCCTGGAAACTGGGCAGTCAGGTACCCTGGAAACAGGGCAGTCAGTTACCCCGGAAACAGGGCAGTCAGTTACCCTGGAAACAGGGCAGTCAGTTACCCCGGAAACTGGGCAGTCAGTTACCCTGGAAACTGGGCTGTCAGTTACCCTGGAAACAGGGCAGTCAGTTACCCCAGAAACAGGGTAATCAGTTACCCCAGAAACAGGGCAGTCAGTGCCCCTGGAAACAGGGCAGTCAGTTACGCTGGAAACAGGGCAGTCAGTTATCCCAGAAACAGGGCAGTCAGTTATCCCGGAAACAGGGCGATCAGTTAAGCTGGAAACTGGGCAGTCTGTTTCCCTGTAAACAGGGCGGTCAGTTACCCTGGAAACAGGGCAGTCAGTTATCCTGGAAACAGGGTGATCAGTTACCCTGGAAACTGGGCAGTCAGTTACCCTGGAAACAGGGCAGTCAGTTATCCTGGAAACAGGGCAGTCAGTTACCCCGGAAACAGGGCAGTCAGTTACCCCAGAAACAGGGCAGTCAGTTACCCTGGAAACAGGGCAGTCAGTTATCCTGGAAACAGGGTGGTCAGTTACCCTGGAAACAGGGTGGTCAGTTACCCCGGAAACAGGGTGATCAGTTATCCTGGAAACAGGGCGGTCAGTTACCCCGGAAACAGGGCAGTCAGTTACCCCCGGAAAAAGGGCGGGCAATAACCCAGGAAACAGATTAGTCAGTTACCCCGGAAACAGGGTGATCAGTTATCCTGGAAACAGGGCAGTCAGTTAGCCTGGAAACAGGGCAGTCAGTTACCCCTGAAACAGGGCAGTCAGTTACCCTGGAAACAGTGCAGTCAGTTATCCCGGAAACAGGGCGATCAGTTAACCTGGAAACTGGGCAGTCTGTTACCATGTAAACAGGGCGGTCAGTTACCCTGGAAACAGGGCAGTCAGTTATCCTGGAAACAGGGTGATCAGTTACCCTGGAAACTGGGCAGTCAGTTACCCTGGAAACAGGGCAGTCAGTTATCCCGGAAACAGGGCGATCAGTTAACCTGGAAACTGGGCAGTCTGTTACCATGTAAACAGGGCGGTCAGTTACCCTGGAAACAGGGCAGTCATTTATCCTGGAAACAGGGTGATCAGTTACCCTGGAAACAGGGCAGTCAGTTACCCTGGAAAAAGGGCAGTCAGTTATCCTGGAAACAGGGCAGTCAGTTGTCCTGGAAACAGGGTGGTCAGTTACCCTGGAAACAGGGTGGTCAGTTACCCCGGAAACAGGGTGATCAGTTATCCTGGAAACAGGGCGGTCAGTTACCCCGGAAACAGGGCAGTCAGTTACCCTGGAAACTGAGCAGTAAGTTACCCTGGAAACAGGGCAGTCAGTTATCCCGGAAACAGAGTGATCAGTCACCCTGGAAACAGGGCAGTCAGTTATCCCGGAAACATGGCAGTCAATTATCCCGGAAAAAGGGTGATCTGTTACCCTGGAAACTGGGCAGTCAGGTACCCTGGAAACAGGGCAGTCAGTTACCCCGGAAACAGGGCAGTCAGTTACCCTGGAAACAGGGCAGTCAGTTACCCCGGAAACTGGGCAGTCAGTTACCCTGGAAACTGGGCTGTCAGTTACCCTGGAAACAGGGCAGTCAGTTACCCCAGAAACAGGGTAATCAGTTACCCAGAAACAGGGCAGTCAGTGCCCCTGGAAACAGGGCAGTCAGTTACGCTGGAAACAGGGCAGTCAGTTATCCCAGAAACAGGGCAGTCAGTTATCCCGGAAACAGGGCGATCAGTTAAGCTGGAAACTGGGCAGTCTGTTTCCCAGTAAACAGGGCGGTCAGTTACCCTGGAAACAGGGCAGTCAGTTATCCTGGAAACAGGGTGATCAGTTACCCTGGAAACTGGGCAGTCAGTTACCCTGGAAAAAGGGCAGTCAGTTATCCTGGAAACAGGGCAGTCAGTTACCCCGGAAACAGGGAGATCAGTTACCCCAGAAACAGGGCAGTCAGTTACCCTGGAAACAGGGCAGTCAGTTATCCTGGAAACAGGGTGGTCAGTTACCCTGGAAACAGGGTGGTCAGTTACCCCGGAAACAGGGTGATCAGTTATCCTGGAAACAGGGCAGTCAGTTAGCCTGGAAACAGGGCAGTCAGTTACCCCGGAAACAGGGCAGTCAGTTACCCTGGAAACAGTGCAGTCAGTTATCCCGGAAACAGGGCAGTCAGTTATCCCGGAAACAGGGTAATCAGTTACCCGAGAAACAGGGCAGTCAGTTACCCCGGAAACAGGGCAGTCAGTTCCCCTGGATACAGGGCAGTCAGTTATCCCGGAAACAGGGCAGTCAGTTATCCCGGAAAAAGTGTGATCAGTTACCCTGGAAACTGGGCAGTCAGTTACCCTGGAAACAGGGCAGTCAGTTTCCCCGGAAACTGGGCAGTCAGTTACCCTGGAAACAGGGCAGTCAGTCACCCTGGAAACAGGTTGGTCAGTTACCCCGGAAACAGGGTGATCAGTTACCCCGGAAACAGGGCAGTCAGTTCCCCTGGAAACAGGGCATCAGTTACCCTGGAAACAGGGCAGTGAGCTATCCCGGAAACATGGCAGTCAGTTATCCCGGAAACAGTGTGAACCATTACCCTGGAAACTGGGCAGTCAGTTACCCTGGAAACAGAGCGGTCAGTTACCCTGGAAACAGGGCAGTCAGTTATCCTGGAAACAGGGTGATCAGTTAACCTGGAAATTGGGCAGTCAGTTACCCTGGAAACAGGGCAGTCAGTTATCCTGGAAACAGGGCGGTCAGATAACCCGGAAATAGGGCGGTCAGTTATCCTGGAAACAGGGCGGTCAGTTACCCCGTAAGCAGGGAGATCAGTTACCCCGGAAACAGGGCGGTCAGTTACCCTGGAAACAGGGCAGTCAATTACCCTAAAAACAGGGCAGTCAGTTAACCTGGAAACAGGGCAGTCAGTTACCCCGGAAATAGGTTAATCAGTTACCCCGGAAACAGGGTGATCAGTTACCCCGGAAAATGAGCAGTCAGTTAGCCTGGAAAGAGGGCAGTCAGTTATCCCGGAAACAGGGCGGTCAGTTACACTGGAAATAGGTTAATCAGTTACCCCGGAAACTGGGCAGTCAGTTACCCTGGAAACAGGGCAGTCAGTCACCCTTGAAACAGGTTAGTCAGTTACCCCGGAAACAGGGCAGTCAGTTCCCCTGGAAACAGGGCAGTCAGTTATCCTGGAAACAGGGCGGTCAGTTGCCCCGGAAACAGGGAGATAATTTACCCCGGAAACAGGGCGGTCAGTTTGCCATGGAAACAGGGCAGTCAGTTACCCTGGAAACAGGGCAGTCAGTTATCCCGGAAACAGAGTGATCAGTCTCCCTGGAAACAGGGCAGTCAGTTATCCCGGAAACAAAGCAGTCAGTTATCCCGGAAAAAGAGTGATCTGTTACCCTGGAAACTGGGCAGTCAGTTACCCTGGAAACAGGGCAGTCAGTTACCCCGGAAACTGGGCAGTCAGTTACCCTGGAAACAGGTTAGTCAGTTACCCCGGAAACAGGGTGATCAGTTACCCCAGAAACAGGGCAGTCAGTTACGCTGGGAAAAGGGCAGTCAGTTATCCCGGAAACAGGGCAGTCAGTTATCCCGGAAACAGGGCGATCAGTTAACCTGGAAACGGGGCAGTCTGTTACCCTGTAAACACGGCGGTCAGTTACCCTGGAAACAGGGCAGTCAGTTATCCTGGAAACAGGGTGATCAGTTACCCTGGAAACTGGGCAGTCAGTTACCCTGGAAACAGGGCAGTCAGTTATCCCGGAAACAGGGCGATCAGTTAACCTGGAAACTGGGCAGTCTGTTACCATGTAAACAGGGCGGTCAGTTACCCTGGAAACAGGGCAGTCAGTTATCCTGGAAACAGGGTGATCAGTCACCCTTGAAACAGGTTAGTCAGTTACCCTGGAAACAGGGCAGTCAGTTCCCCTGGAAACAGGGCAGTCAGTTATCCTGGAAACAGGGCGGTCAGTTGCCCCGGAAACAGGGAGATCATTTACCCCGGAAACAGGGCGGTCAGTTACCATGGAAACAGGGCAGTCAGTTACCCTGGAAACAGGGCAGTCAGTTATCCCGGAAACAGAGTGATCAGTCTCCCTGGAAACAGGGCAGTCAGTTATCCCGGAAACAAAGCAGTCAGTTATCCCGGAAAAAGAGTGATCTGTTACCCTGGAAACTGGGCAGTCAGTTACCCTGGAAACAGGGCAGTCAGTTACCCCGGAAACTGGGCAGTCAGTTACCCCGGAAACAGGGCAGTCAGTTACCCTGGAAACAGGTTAGTCAGTTACCCCGGAAACAGGGTGATCAGTTACCCCGGAAACAGGGCAGTCAGTTACGCTGGGAAAAGGGCAGTCAGTTATCCCGGAAACAGGGCAGTCAGTTATCCCGGAAACAGGGCGATCAGTTAACCTGGAAACTGGGCAGTCTGTTACCCTGTAAACAGGGCGGTCAGTTACCCTGGAAACAGGGCAGTCAGTTATCCTGGAAACAGGGTGATCAGTTACCCTGGAAACTGGGCAGTCAGTTACCCTGGAAACAGGGCAGTCAGTTATCCCGGAAACAGGGCGATCAGTTAACCTGGAAACTGGGCAGTCTGTTACCATGTAAACAGGGCGGTCAGTTACCCTGGAAACAGGGCAGTCAGTTATCCTGGAAACAGGGTGATCAGTTACCCTGGAAACAGGGCAGTCAGTTAGCCTGGAAACAGGGCAGTCAGTTATCCTGGAAACAGGGCAGTCAGTTGTCCTGGAAACAGGGTGGTCAGTTACCCTGGAAACAGGGTGGTCAGTTACCCCGGAAACAGGGTGATCAGTTATCCTGGAAACAGGGCGGTCAGTTACCCCGGAAACAGGGCAGTCAGTTACCCTGGAAACTGGGCAGTAAGTTACCCTGGAAACAGGGCAGTCAGTTATCCCGGAAACAGAGTGATCAGTCACCCTGGAAACAGGGCAGTCAGTTATGCCGGAAACATGGCAGTCAGTTATCCCGGAAAAAGGGTGATCTTTTACCCTGGAAACTGGGCAGTCAGGTACCCTGGAAACAGGGCAGTCAGTTACCCCGGAAACAGGGCAGTCAGTTACCCTGGAAACAGGGCAGTCAGTTACCCCGGAAACTGGGCAGTCAGTTACCCTGGAATCTGGGCTGTCAGTTACCCTGGAAACAGGGCAGTCAGTTACCCCGGAAACAGGGTGATCAGTTACCCCAGAAACAGGGCAGTCAGTGCGCCTGGAAACAGGGCAGTCTGTTACGCTGGAAACAGGGCAGTCAGTTATCCCAGAAACAGGGCAGTCAGTTATCCCGGAAACAGGGCGATCAGTTAAGCTGGAAACTGGGCAGTCTGTTTCCCTGTAAACAGGGCGGTCAGTTACCCTGGAAACAGGGCAGTCAGTTATCCTGGAAACAGGGTGATCAGTTACCCTGGAAACTGGGCAGTCAGTTACCCTGGAAACAGGGCAGTCAGTTATCCCAGAAACAGGGCAGTCAGTTACCCCGGAAACAGGGTGAACAATTACCCTGGAAACTGTGCAGTCAGTTACCCTGGAAACAGGGCGGTCAGTTACCCAGGAAACAGGGCAGTCAGTTATCCTGGAAACAGGGTGATCAGTTACCCTGGAAACTGGGCAGTCAGTTACCCTGGTAACAGGGCAGTCAGTTATCCTGGAAACAGGGCGGTCAGTTACCCCGTAAGCAGGGAGATCAGTTACCCCGGAAACAGGGCGGACAGTTACCCTGGAAACAGGGCAGTCAGTTTCCCTAAAAAAAGGGCAGTCAGTTATCCTGGAAACAGGGCAGTCAGTTACTCCGGAAATAGCTTAAACAGTTACCCCGGAAACAGGGTGATCAGTTACCCCGGAAAATGGGCAGTCAGTTAGCCTGGAAAGAGGGCAGTCAGTTATCCCGGAAACAGGGCAGTCATTTACCCCGGAAACAGGGCAGTCAGTTATCCCGGAAACAGGGCAGTCAGTTATCCCGGAAAATGGGCAGTCAGTTACCCTGGAAACAGGGCAGTCAGTCACCCTGGAAACAGGTTAGTCAGTTACCCTGGTAACAGGGCAGTCATTTCCCCTGGAAACAGGGCAGTGAGCTATCCCGGAAACAGGGCAGTCAGTTATCCCGGAAGCAGGGTGATCAGTTACCCTGGAAACTGGGCAGTCCGTTACCCTGGAAACAGGGCGGTCAGTTATGCTGGAAACAGGGCAGTCAGTTACCCTGGAAACAGGGCAGTCAGTTATCCCGGAAACAGAGTGATCAGTCTCCCTGGAAACAGGGCAGTCAGTTATCCCGGAAACATGGCAGTCAGTTATCCCGGAAAAAGGGTGATCTGTTACCCTGGAAACTGGGCAGTCAGTTACCCTGGAAACAGGGCAGTCAGTTACCCCGGTAAGAGGGCAGTCAGTTACCCCGGAAACAGGGCAGTCAGTTACCCTGGAAACAGGTTAGTCAGTTACCCCGGAAACAGGGTGATCAGTTACCCCAGAAACAGGGCAGTCAGTTACGCTGGGAAAAGGGCAGTCAGTTATCCCGGAAACAGGGCAGTCAGTTATCCCGGAAACAGGGCGATCAGTTAACCTGGAAACTGGGCAGTCTGTTACCCTGTAAACAGGGCGGTCAGTTACCCTGGAAACAGGGCAGTCAGTTATCCTGGAAACAGGGTGATCAGTTACCCTGGAAACTGGGCAGTCAGTTACCCTGGAAACAGGGCAGTCAGTTATCCCGGAAACAGGGCGATCAGTTAACCTGGAAACTGGGCAGTCTGTTACCATGTAAACAGGGCGGTCAGTTACCCTGGAAACAGGGCAGTCAGTTATCCTGGAAACAGGGTGATCAGTTACCCTGGAAACAGGGCAGTCAGTTACCCTGGAAAAAGGGCAGTCAGTTATCCTGGAAACAGGGCAGTCAGTTGTCCTGGAAACTGGGTGGTCAGTTACCCTGGAAACAGGGTGGTCAGTTACCCCGGAAACAGGGTGATCAGTTATCCTGGAAACAGGGCGGTCAGTTACCCCGGAAACAGGGCAGTCAGTTACCCTGGAAACTGAGCAGTAAGTTACCCTGGAAACAGGGCAGTCAGTTATCCCGGAAACAGAGTGATCAGTCACCCTGGAAACAGGGCAGTCAGTTATCCCGGAAACATGGCAGTCAATTATCCCGGAAAAAGGGTGATCTGTTACCCTGGAAACTGGGCAGTCAGGTACCCTGGAAACAGGGCAGTCAGTTACCCCGGAAACAGGGCAGTCAGTTACCCTGGAAACAGGGCAGTCAGTTACCCCGGAAACTGGGCAGTCAGTTACCCTGGAAACTGGGCTGTCAGTTACCCTGGAAACAGGGCAGTCAGTTACCCCAGAAACAGGGTAATCAGTTACCCCAGAAACAGGGCAGTCAGTGCCCCTGGAAACAGGGCAGTCAGTTACGCTGGAAACAGGGCAGTCAGTTATCCCAGAAACAGGGCAGTCAGTTATCCCGGAAACAGGGCGATCAGTTAAGCTGGAAACTGGGCAGTCTGTTTCCCTGTAAACAGGGCGGTCAGTTACCCTGGAAACAGGGCAGTCAGTTATCCTGGAAACAGGGTGATCAGTTACCCTGGAAACTGGGCAGTCAGTTACCCTGGAAACAGGGCAGTCAGTTATCCTGGAAACAGGGCAGTCAGTTACCCCGGAAACAGGGAGATCAGTTACCCCAGAAACAGGGCAGTCAGTTACCCTGGAAACAGGGCAGTCAGTTATCCTGGAAACAGGGTGGTCAGTTACCCTGGAAACAGGGTGGTCAGTTACCCCGGAAACAGGGTGATCAGTTAACCTGGAAACAGGGCGGTCAGTTACCCCGGAAACAGGGCAGTCAGTTACCCCCGGAAAAAGGGCGGGCAGTAACCCAGGAAACAGATTAGTCAGTTACCCCGGAAACAGGGTGATCAGTTATCCTGGAAACAGGGCAGTCAGTTAGCCTGGAAACAGGGCAGTCAGTTACCCCGGAAACAGGGCAGTCAGTTACCCTGGAAACAGTGCAGTCAGTTATCCCGGAAACAGGGCGATCAGTTAACCTGGAAACTGGGCAGTCTGTTACCATGTAAACAGGGCGGTCAGTTACCCTGGAAACAGTGCAGTCAGTTATCCTGGAAACAGGGTGATCAGTTACCCTGGAAACTGGGCAGTCAGTTACCCTGGAAACAGGGCAGTCAGTTATCCCGGAAACAGGGCGATCAGTTAACCTGGAAACTGGGCAGTCTGTTACCATGTAAACAGGGCGGTCAGTTACCCTGGAAACAGGGCAGTCAGTTATCCTGGAAACAGGGTGATCAGTTACCCTGGAAACAGGGCAGTCAGTTACCCTGGAAAAAGGGCAGTCAGTTATCCTGGAAACAGGGCAGTCAGTTGTCCTGGAAACTGGGTGGTCAGTTACCCTGGAAACAGGGTGGTCAGTTCCCCCGGAAACAGGGTGATCAGTTATCCTGGAAACAGGGCGGTCAGTTACCCCGGAAACAGGGCAGTCAGTTACCCTGGAAACTGAGCAGTAAGTTACCCTGGAAACAGGGCAGTCAGTTATCCCGGAAACAGAGTGATCAGTCACCCTGGAAACAGGGCAGTCAGTTATCCCGGAAACATGGCAGTCAATTATCCCGGAAAAAGGGTGATCTGTTACCCTGGAAACTGGGCAGTCAGGAACCCTGGAAACAGGGCAGTCAGTTACCCCGGAAACAGGGCAGTCAGTTACCCTGGAAACAGGGCAGTCAGTCACCCCGGAAACTGGGCAGTCAGTTACCCTGGAAACTGGGCTGTCAGTTACCCTGGAAACAGGGCAGTCAGTTACCCCAGAAACAGGGTAATCAGTTACCCCAGAAACAGGGCAGTCAGTGCCCCTGGAAACAGGGCAGTCAGTTACGCTGGAAACAGGGCAGTCAGTTATCCCAGAAACAGGGCAGTCAGTTATCCCGGAAACAGGGCGATCAGTTAAGCTGGAAACTGGGCAGTCTGTTTCCCTGTAAACAGGGCGGTCAGTTACCCTGGAAACAGGGCAGTCAGTTATCCTGGAAACAGGGTGATCAGTTACCCTGGAAACTGGGCAGTCAGTTACCCTGGAAACAGGGCAGTCAGTTATCCTGGAAACAGGGCAGTCAGTTACCCCGGAAACAGGGAGATCAGTTACCCCAGAAACAGGGCAGTCAGTTACCCTGGAAACAGGGCAGTCAGTTATCCTGGAAACAGGGTGGTCAGTTACCCTGGAAACAGGGTGGTCAGTTACCCCGGAAACAGGGTGATCAGTTATCCTGGAAACAGGGCGGTCAGTTACCCCGGAAACAGGGCAGTCAGTTACCCCCGGAAAAAGGGCGGGCAGTAACCCAGGAAACAGATTAGTCAGTTACCCCGGAAACAGGGTGATCAGTTATCCTGGAAACAGGGCAGTCAGTTAGCCTGGAAACAGGGCAGTCAGTTACCCCGGAAACAGGGCAGTCAGTTACCCTGGAAACAGTGCAGTCAGTTATCCCGGAAACAGGGCAGTCAGTTATCCCGGAAACAGGGTAATCAGTTACCCGAGAAACAGGGCAGTCAGTTACCCCGGAAACAGGGCAGTCAGTTACCCTGGATACAGGGCAGTCAGTTATCCCGGAAACAGGGCAGTCAGTTATCCCGGAAAAAGTGTGATCAGTTACCCTGGAAACTGGGCAGTCAGTTACCCTGGAAACAGGGCAGTCAGTTTCCCCGGAAACTGGGCAGTCAGTTACCCTGGAAACAGGGCAGTCAGTCACCCTGGAAACAGGTTGGTCAGTTACCCCGGAAACAGGGTGATCAGTTACCCCGGAAACAGGGCAGTCAGTTCCCCTGGAAACAGGGCATCAGTTACCCTGGAAACAGGGCAGTGAGCGATCCCGGAAACATGGCAGTCAGTTATCCCGGAAACAGTGTGAACCATTACCCTGGAAACTGGGCAGTCAGTTACCCTGGAAACAGAGCGGTCAGTTACCCTGGAAACAGGGCAGTCAGTTATCCTGGAAACAGGGTGATCAGTTAACCTGGAAATTGGGCAGTCAGTTACCCTGGAAACAGGGCAGTCAGTTATCCTGGAAACAGGGCGGTCAGATAACCCGGAAATAGGGCGGTCAGTTATCCTGGAAACAGGGCGGTCAGTTACCCCGTAAGCAGGGAGATCAGTTACCCCGGAAACAGGGCGGTCAGTTACCCTGGAAACAGGGCAGTCAGTTACCCTAAAAACAGGGCAGTCAGTTAACCTGGAAACAGGGCAGTCAGTTACCCCGGAAATAGGTTAATCAGTTACCCCGGAAACAGGGTGATCAGTTACCCCGGAAAATGAGCAGTCAGTTAGCCTGGAAAGAGGGCAGTCAGTTATCCCGGAAACAGGGCGGTCAGTTACACTGGAAATAGGTTAATCAGTTACCCCGGAAACTGGGCAGTCAGTTACCCTGGAAACAGGGCAGTCAGTCACCCTGGAAACAGGTTAGTCAGTTACCCTGGAAACAGGGCAGTCAGTTCCCCTGGAAACAGGGCAGTCAGTTATCCTGGAAACAGGGCGGTCAGTTGCCCCGGAAACAGGGAGATCATTTACCCCGGAAACAGGGCGGTCAGTTACCATGGAAACAGGGCAGTCAGTTACCCTGGAAACAGGGCAGTCAGTTATCCCGGAAACAGAGTGATCAGTCTCCCTGGAAACAGGGCAGTCAGTTATCCCGGAAACAAAGCAGTCAGTTATCCCGGAAAAAGAGTGATCTGTTACCCTGGAAACTGGGCAGTCAGTTACCCTGGAAACAGGGCAGTCAGTTACCCCGGAAACTGGGCAGTCAGTTACCCCGGAAACAGGGCAGTCAGTTACCCTGGAAACAGGTTAGTCAGTTACCCCGGAAACAGGGTGATCAGTTACCCCAGAAACAGGGCAGTCAGTTACGCTGGGAAAAGTGCAGTCAGTTATCCCGGAAACAGGGCAGTCAGTTATCCCGGAAACAGGGCGATCAGTTAACCTGGAAACTGGGCAGTCTGTTACCCTGTAAACAGGGCGGTCAGTTACCCTGGAAACAGGGCAGTCAGTTATCCTGGAAACAGGGTGATCAGTTACCCTGGAAACTGGGCAGTCAGTTACCCTGGAAACAGGGCAGTCAGTTATCCCGGAAACAGGGCGATCAGATAACCTGGAAACTGGGCAGTCTGTTACCATGTAAACAGGGCGGTCAGTTACCCTGGAAACAGGGCAGTCAGTTATCCTGGAAACAGGGTGATCAGTTACCCTGGAAACAGGGCAGTCAGTTAGCCTGGAAACAGGGCAGTCAGTTATCCTGGAAACAGGGCAGTCAGTTGTCCTGGAAACAGGGTGGTCAGTTACCCTGGAAACAGGGTGGTCAGTTACCCCGGAAACAGGGTGATCAGTTATCCTGGAAACAGGGCGGTCAGTTACCCCGGAAACAGGGCAGTCAGTTACCCTGGAAACTGGGCAGTAAGTTACCCTGGAAACAGGGCAGTCAGTTATCCCGGAAACAGAGTGATCAGTCACCCTGGAAACAGGGCAGTCAGTTATGCCGGAAACATGGCAGTCAGTTATCCCGGAAAAAGGGTGATCTTTTACCCTGGAAACTGGGCAGTCAGGTACCCTGGAAACAGGGCAGTCAGTTACCCCGGAAACAGGGCAGTCAGTTACCCTGGAAACAGGGCAGTCAGTTACCCCGGAAACTGGGCAGTCAGTTACCCTGGAATCTGGGCTGTCAGTTACCCTGGAAACAGGGCAGTCAGTTACCCCGGAAACAGGGTGATCAGTTACCCCAGAAACAGGGCAGTCAGTGCCCCTGGAAACAGGGCAGTCAGTTACGCTGGAAACAGGGCAGTCAGTTATCCCAGAAACAGGGCAGTCAGTTATCCCGGAAACAGGGCGATCAGTTAACCTGGAAACTGGGCAGTCTGTTTCCCTGTAAACAGGGCGGTCAGTTACCCTGGAAACAGGGCAGTCAGTTATCCTGGAAACAGGGTGATCAGTTACCCTGGAAACAGGGCAGTCAGTTATCCTGGAAACAGGGCAGTCAGTTACCCCGGAAACAGGGAGATCAGTTACCCCAGAAACAGGGCAGTCAGTTACCCTGGAAACAGGGCAGTCAGTTATCCTGGAAACAGGGTGGTCAGTTACCCTGGAAACAGGGTGGTCAGTTACCCCGGAAACAGGGAGATCAGTTATCCTGGAAACAGGGCGGTCAGTTACCCCGGAAACAGGGCAGTCAGTTACCCCCGGAAAAAGGGCGGGCAGTAACCCAGGAAACAGATTAGTCAGTTACCCCTGAAACAGGGTGATCAGTTATCCTGGAAACAGGGCAGTCAGTTAGCCTGGAAACAGGGCAGTCAGTTACCCCGGAAACAGGGCAGTCAGTTACCCTGGAAACAGTGCAGTCAGTTATCCCGGAAACAGGGCAGTCAGTTATCCCGGAAACAGGGTAATCAGTTACCCGAGAAACAGGGCAGTCAGTTACCCCGGAAACAGGGCAGTCAGTTACCCTGGATGCAGGGCAGTCAGTTATCCCGGAAACAGGGCAGTCAGTTATCCCGGAAAAAGTGTGATCAGTTACCCTGGAAACTGGGCAGTCAGTTACCCTGGAAACAGGGCAGTCAGTTTCCCCGGAAACTGGGCAGTCAGTTACCCTGGAAATAGGGCAGTCAGTCACCCTGGAAACAGGTTGGTCAGTTACCCCGGAAACAGGGTTATCAGTTACCCCGGAAACAGGGCAGTCAGTTCCCCTGGAAACAGGGCAGTCAGTTACCCTGGAAACAGGGCAGTGAGCTATCCCGGAAACATGGCAGTCAGTTATCCCGGAAACAGTGTGAACCATTACCCTGGAAACCGGGCAGTCAGTTACCCTGGAAACAGAGCGGTCAGTTACCCTGGAAACAGGGCAGTCAGTTATCCTGGAAACAGGGTGATCAGTTAACCTGGAAATTGGGCAGTCAGTTACCCTGGAAACAGGGCAGTCAGTTATCCTGGAAACAGGGCGGTCAGATAACCCGGAAATAGGGCGGTCAGTTATCCTGGAAACAGGGCGCTCAGTTACCCCGTAAGCAGGGAGATCAGTTACCCCGGAAACAGGGCGGTCAGTTACCCTGGAAACAGGGCAGTCAGTTACCCTAAAAACAGGGCAGTCAGTTAACCTGGAAACAGGGCAGTCAGTTACCCCGGAAATAGGTTAATCAGTTACCCCGGAAACAGGGTGATCAGTTACCCCGGAAAATGAGCAGTCAGTTAGCCTGGAAAGAGGGCAGTCAGTTATCCCGGAAACAGGGCGGTCAGTTACACTGGAAATAGGTTAATCAGTTACCCCGGAAACTGTGCAGTCAGTTACCCTGGAAACAGGGCAGTCAGTCACCCTGGAAACAGGTTAGTCAGTTACCCTGGAAACAGGGCAGTCAGACACCCTGGAAACAGGTTAGTCATTTACCCCGGAAACAGGGCAGTCAGTTATCCCGGAAGCAGCGTGATCAGTTACCCTGGAAACTGGGCAGTCAGCTACCCTGGAAACAGGGCTGCCAGTTACCCTGGAAACAGGGCAGTGAGCTATCCCGGAAACTGGCCAGTCAGTTACCCTGGAAACAGGGCGGTCAGTTACCCTGGAAACAGGGCAGTCAGTTATCCTGGAAACAGGGCAGTCAGTTCCCCTGGAAACAGGGCAGTCAGTTATCCTGGAAACAGGGCGGTCAGTTGCCCCGGAAACAGGGAGATCATTTACCCCGGAAACAGGGCGGTCAGTTACCATGGAAACAGGGCAGTCAGTTACCCTGGAAACAGGGCAGTCAGTTATCCCGGAAACAGAGTGATCAGTCTCCCTGGAAACAGGGCAGTCAGTTATCCCGGAAACAAAGCAGTCAGTTATCCCGGAAAAAGAGTGATCTGTTACCCTGGAAACTGGGCAGTCAGTTACCCTGGAAACAGGGCAGTCAGTTACCCCGGAAACTGGGCAGTCAGTTACCCCGGAAACAGGGCAGTCAGTTACCCTGGAAACAGGTTAGTCAGTTACCCCGGAAACAGGGTGATCAGTTACCCCAGAAACAGGGCAGTCAGTTACGCTGGGAAAAGGGCAGTCAGTTATCCCGGAAACAGGGCAGTCAGTTATCCCGGAAACAGGGCGATCAGTTAACCTGGAAACTGGGCAGTCTGTTACCCTGTAAACAGGGCGATCAGTTACCCTGGAAACTGGGCAGTCAGTTACCCTGGAAACAGGGCAGTCAGTTATCCCGGAAACAGGGCGATCAGTTAACCTGGAAACTGGGCAGTCTGTTACCATGTAAACAGGGCGGTCAGTTACCCTGGAAACAGGGCAGTCAGTTATCCTGGAAACAGGGTGATCAGTTACCCTGGAAACTGGGCAGTCAGTTAGCCTGGAAACAGGGCAGTCAGTTACCCTGGAAACAGGGCAGTCAGTTACCCTGGAAACAGGGCAGTGAGCTATCCCGGAAACATGGCAGTCAGTTATCCCGGAAACAGTGTGAACCATTACCCTGGAAACCGGGCAGTCAGTTACCCTGGAAACAGAGCGGTCAGTTACCCTGGAAACAGGGCAGTCAGTTACCCCGGAAACAGGGAGATCAGTTACCCCAGAAACAGGGCAGTCAGTTACCCTGGAAACAGGGCAGTCAGTTATCCTGGAAACAGGGTGGTCAGTTACCCTGGAAACAGGGTGGTCAGTTACCCCGGAAACAGGGTGATCAGTTATCCTGGAAACAGGGCGGTCAGTTACCCCGGAAACAGGGCAGTCAGTTACCCCCGGAAAAAGGGCGGGCAGTAACCCAGGAAACAGATTAGTCAGTTACCCCGGAAACAGGGTGATCAGTTATCCTGGAAACAGGGCAGTCAGTTAGCCTGGAAACAGGGCAGTCAGTTACCCCGGAAACAGGGCAGTCAGTTACCCTGGAAACAGTGCAGTCAGTTATCCCGGAAACAGGGCAGTCAGTTATCCCGGAAACAGGGTAATCAGTTACCCGAGAAACAGGGCAGTCAGTTACCCCGGAAACAGGGCAGTCAGTTACCCTGGATACAGGGCAGTCAGTTATCCCGGAAACAGGGCAGTCAGTTATCCCGGAAAAAGTGTGATCAGTTACCCTGGAAACTGGGCAGTCAGTTACCCTGGAAACAGGGCAGTCAGTTTCCCCGGAAACTGGGCAGTCAGTTACCCTGGAAACAGGGCAGTCAGTCACCCTGGAAACAGGTTGGTCAGTTACCCCGGAAACAGGGTGATCAGTTACCCCGGAAACAGGGCAGTCAGTTCCCCTGGAAACAGGGCATCAGTTACCCTGGAAACAGGGCAGTGAGCGATCCCGGAAACATGGCAGTCAGTTATCCCGGAAACAGTGTGAACCATTACCCTGGAAACTGGGCAGTCAGTTACCCTGGAAACAGAGCGGTCAGTTACCCTGGAAACAGGGCAGTCAGTTATCCTGGAAACAGGGTGATCAGTTAACCTGGAAATTGGGCAGTCAGTTACCCTGGAAACAGGGCAGTCAGTTATCCTGGAAACAGGGCGGTCAGATAACCCGGAAATAGGGCGGTCAGTTATCCTGGAAACAGGGCGGTCAGTTACCCCGTAAGCAGGGAGATCAGTTACCCCGGAAACAGGGCGGTCAGTTACCCTGGAAACAGGGCAGTCAGTTACCCTAAAAACAGGGCAGTCAGTTAACCTGGAAACAGGGCAGTCAGTTACCCCGGAAATAGGTTAATCAGTTACCCCGGAAACAGGGTGATCAGTTACCCCGGAAAATGAGCAGTCAGTTAGCCTGGAAAGAGGGCAGTCAGTTATCCCGGAAACAGGGCGGTCAGTTACACTGGAAATAGGTTAATCAGTTACCCCGGAAACTGGGCAGTCAGTTACCCTGGAAACAGGGCAGTCAGTCACCCTGGAAACAGGTTAGTCAGTTACCCTGGAAACAGGGCAGTCAGTTCCCCTGGAAACAGGGCAGTCAGTTATCCTGGAAACAGGGCGGTCAGTTGCCCCGGAAACAGGGAGATCATTTACCCCGGAAACAGGGCGGTCAGTTACCATGGAAACAGGGCAGTCAGTTACCCTGGAAACAGGGCAGTCAGTTATCCCGGAAACAGAGTGATCAGTCTCCCTGGAAACAGGGCAGTCAGTTATCCCGGAAACAAAGCAGTCAGTTATCCCGGAAAAAGAGTGATCTGTTACCCTGGAAACTGGGCAGTCAGTTACCCTGGAAACAGGGCAGTCAGTTACCCCGGAAACTGGGCAGTCAGTTACCCCGGAAACAGGGCAGTCAGTTACCCTGGAAACAGGTTAGTCAGTTACCCCGGAAACAGGGTGATCAGTTACCCCAGAAACAGGGCAGTCAGTTACGCTGGGAAAAGTGCAGTCAGTTATCCCGGAAACAGGGCAGTCAGTTATCCCGGAAACAGGGCGATCAGTTAACCTGGAAACTGGGCAGTCTGTTACCCTGTAAACAGGGCGGTCAGTTACCCTGGAAACAGGGCAGTCAGTTATCCTGGAAACAGGGTGATCAGTTACCCTGGAAACTGGGCAGTCAGTTACCCTGGAAACAGGGCAGTCAGTTATCCCGGAAACAGGGCGATCAGATAACCTGGAAACTGGGCAGTCTGTTACCATGTAAACAGGGCGGTCAGTTACCCTGGAAACAGGGCAGTCAGTTATCCTGGAAACAGGGTGATCAGTTACCCTGGAAACAGGGCAGTCAGTTAGCCTGGAAACAGGGCAGTCAGTTATCCTGGAAACAGGGCAGTCAGTTGTCCTGGAAACAGGGTGGTCAGTTACCCTGGAAACAGGGTGGTCAGTTACCCCGGAAACAGGGTGATCAGTTATCCTGGAAACAGGGCGGTCAGTTACCCCGGAAACAGGGCAGTCAGTTACCCTGGAAACTGGGCAGTAAGTTACCCTGGAAACAGGGCAGTCAGTTATCCCGGAAACAGAGTGATCAGTCACCCTGGAAACAGGGCAGTCAGTTATGCCGGAAACATGGCAGTCAGTTATCCCGGAAAAAGGGTGATCTTTTACCCTGGAAACTGGGCAGTCAGGTACCCTGGAAACAGGGCAGTCAGTTACCCCGGAAACAGGGCAGTCAGTTACCCTGGAAACAGGGCAGTCAGTTACCCCGGAAACTGGGCAGTCAGTTACCCTGGAATCTGGGCTGTCAGTTACCCTGGAAACAGGGCAGTCAGTTACCCCGGAAACAGGGTGATCAGTTACCCCAGAAACAGGGCAGTCAGTGCCCCTGGAAACAGGGCAGTCAGTTACGCTGGAAACAGGGCAGTCAGTTATCCCAGAAACAGGGCAGTCAGTTATCCCGGAAACAGGGCGATCAGTTAACCTGGAAACTGGGCAGTCTGTTTCCCTGTAAACAGGGCGGTCAGTTACCCTGGAAACAGGGCAGTCAGTTATCCTGGAAACAGGGTGATCAGTTACCCTGGAAACAGGGCAGTCAGTTATCCTGGAAACAGGGCAGTCAGTTACCCCGGAAACAGGGAGATCAGTTACCCCAGAAACAGGGCAGTCAGTTACCCTGGAAACAGGGCAGTCAGTTATCCTGGAAACAGGGTGGTCAGTTACCCTGGAAACAGGGTGGTCAGTTACCCCGGAAACAGGGAGATCAGTTATCCTGGAAACAGGGCGGTCAGTTACCCCGGAAACAGGGCAGTCAGTTACCCCCGGAAAAAGGGCGGGCAGTAACCCAGGAAACAGATTAGTCAGTTACCCCTGAAACAGGGTGATCAGTTATCCTGGAAACAGGGCAGTCAGTTAGCCTGGAAACAGGGCAGTCAGTTACCCCGGAAACAGGGCAGTCAGTTACCCTGGAAACAGTGCAGTCAGTTATCCCGGAAACAGGGCAGTCAGTTATCCCGGAAACAGGGTAATCAGTTACCCGAGAAACAGGGCAGTCAGTTACCCCGGAAACAGGGCAGTCAGTTACCCTGGATGCAGGGCAGTCAGTTATCCCGGAAACAGGGCAGTCAGTTATCCCGGAAAAAGTGTGATCAGTTACCCTGGAAACTGGGCAGTCAGTTACCCTGGAAACAGGGCAGTCAGTTTCCCCGGAAACTGGGCAGTCAGTTACCCTGGAAATAGGGCAGTCAGTCACCCTGGAAACAGGTTGGTCAGTTACCCCGGAAACAGGGTTATCAGTTACCCCGGAAACAGGGCAGTCAGTTCCCCTGGAAACAGGGCAGTCAGTTACCCTGGAAACAGGGCAGTGAGCTATCCCGGAAACATGGCAGTCAGTTATCCCGGAAACAGTGTGAACCATTACCCTGGAAACCGGGCAGTCAGTTACCCTGGAAACAGAGCGGTCAGTTACCCTGGAAACAGGGCAGTCAGTTATCCTGGAAACAGGGTGATCAGTTAACCTGGAAATTGGGCAGTCAGTTACCCTGGAAACAGGGCAGTCAGTTATCCTGGAAACAGGGCGGTCAGATAACCCGGAAATAGGGCGGTCAGTTATCCTGGAAACAGGGCGCTCAGTTACCCCGTAAGCAGGGAGATCAGTTACCCCGGAAACAGGGCGGTCAGTTACCCTGGAAACAGGGCAGTCAGTTACCCTAAAAACAGGGCAGTCAGTTAACCTGGAAACAGGGCAGTCAGTTACCCCGGAAATAGGTTAATCAGTTACCCCGGAAACAGGGTGATCAGTTACCCCGGAAAATGAGCAGTCAGTTAGCCTGGAAAGAGGGCAGTCAGTTATCCCGGAAACAGGGCGGTCAGTTACACTGGAAATAGGTTAATCAGTTACCCCGGAAACTGTGCAGTCAGTTACCCTGGAAACAGGGCAGTCAGTCACCCTGGAAACAGGTTAGTCAGTTACCCTGGAAACAGGGCAGTCAGACACCCTGGAAACAGGTTAGTCATTTACCCCGGAAACAGGGCAGTCAGTTATCCCGGAAGCAGCGTGATCAGTTACCCTGGAAACTGGGCAGTCAGCTACCCTGGAAACAGGGCTGCCAGTTACCCTGGAAACAGGGCAGTGAGCTATCCCGGAAACTGGCCAGTCAGTTACCCTGGAAACAGGGCGGTCAGTTACCCTGGAAACAGGGCAGTCAGTTATCCTGGAAACAGGGCAGTCAGTTCCCCTGGAAACAGGGCAGTCAGTTATCCTGGAAACAGGGCGGTCAGTTGCCCCGGAAACAGGGAGATCATTTACCCCGGAAACAGGGCGGTCAGTTACCATGGAAACAGGGCAGTCAGTTACCCTGGAAACAGGGCAGTCAGTTATCCCGGAAACAGAGTGATCAGTCTCCCTGGAAACAGGGCAGTCAGTTATCCCGGAAACAAAGCAGTCAGTTATCCCGGAAAAAGAGTGATCTGTTACCCTGGAAACTGGGCAGTCAGTTACCCTGGAAACAGGGCAGTCAGTTACCCCGGAAACTGGGCAGTCAGTTACCCCGGAAACAGGGCAGTCAGTTACCCTGGAAACAGGTTAGTCAGTTACCCCGGAAACAGGGTGATCAGTTACCCCAGAAACAGGGCAGTCAGTTACGCTGGGAAAAGGGCAGTCAGTTATCCCGGAAACAGGGCAGTCAGTTATCCCGGAAACAGGGCGATCAGTTAACCTGGAAACTGGGCAGTCTGTTACCCTGTAAACAGGGCGATCAGTTACCCTGGAAACTGGGCAGTCAGTTACCCTGGAAACAGGGCAGTCAGTTATCCCGGAAACAGGGCGATCAGTTAACCTGGAAACTGGGCAGTCTGTTACCATGTAAACAGGGCGGTCAGTTACCCTGGAAACAGGGCAGTCAGTTATCCTGGAAACAGGGTGATCAGTTACCCTGGAAACTGGGCAGTCAGTTAGCCTGGAAACAGGGCAGTCAGTTACCCTGGAAACAGGGCAGTCAGTTACCCTGGAAACAGGGCAGTGAGCTATCCCGGAAACATGGCAGTCAGTTATCCCGGAAACAGTGTGAACCATTACCCTGGAAACCGGGCAGTCAGTTACCCTGGAAACAGAGCGGTCAGTTACCCTGGAAACAGGGCAGTCAGTTATCCTGGAAACAGGGTGATCAGTTAACCTGGAAATTGGGCAGTCAGTTACCCTGGAAACAGGGCAGTCAGTTATCCTGGAAACAGGGCGGTCAGATAACCCGGAAATAGCGCGGTCAGTTATCCTGGAAACAGGGCGCTCAGTTACCCCGTAAGCAGGGAGATCAGTTACCCCGGAAACAGGGCGGTCAGTTACCCTGGAAACAGGGCAGTCAGTTACCCTAAAAACAGGGCAGTCAGTTAACCTGGAAACAGGGCAGTCAGTTACCCCGGAAATAGGTTAATCAGTTACCCCGGAAACAGGGTGATCAGTTACCCCGGAAAATGAGCAGTCAGTTAGCCTGGAAAGAGGGCAGTCAGTTATCCCGGAAACAGGGCGGTCAGTTACACTGGAAATAGGTTAATCAGTTACCCCGGAAACTGTGCAGTCAGTTACCCTGGAAACAGGGCAGTCAGTCACCCTGGAAACAGGTTAGTCAGTTACCCTGGAAACAGGGCAGTCAGACACCCTGGAAGCAGGTTAGTCATTTACCCCGGAAACAGGGCAGTCAGTTATCCCGGAAGCAGCGTGATCAGTTACCCTGGAAACTGGGCAGTCAGCTACCCTGGAAACAGGGCTGCCAGTTACCCTGGAAACAGGGCAGTGAGCTATCCCGGAAACTGGCCAGTCAGTTACCCTGGAAACAGGGCGGTCAGTTACCCTGGAAACAGGGCAGTCAGTTATCCTGGAAACAGGGCAGTCAGTTCCCCTGGAAACAGGGCAGTCAGTTATCCTGGAAACAGGGCGGTCAGTTGCCCCGGAAACAGGGAGATCATTTACCCCGGAAACAGGGCGGTCAGTTACCATGGAAACAGGGCAGTCAGTTACCCTGGAAACAGGGCAGTCAGTTATCCCGGAAACAGAGTGATCAGTCTCCCTGGAAACAGGGCAGTCAGTTATCCCGGAAACAAAGCAGTCAGTTATCCCGGAAAAAGAGTGATCTGTTACCCTGGAAACTGGGCAGTCAGTTACCCTGGAAACAGGGCAGTCAGTTACCCCGGAAACTGGGCAGTCAGTTACCCCGGAAACAGGGCAGTCAGTTACCCTGGAAACAGGTTAGTCAGTTACCCCGGAAACAGGGTGATCAGTTACCCCAGAAACAGGGCAGTCAGTTACGCTGGGAAAAGGGCAGTCAGTTATCCCGGAAACAGGGCAGTCAGTTATCCCGGAAACAGGGCGATCAGTTAACCTGGAAACTGGGCAGTCTGTTACCCTGTAAACAGGGCGATCAGTTACCCTGGAAACTGGGCAGTCAGTTACCCTGGAAACAGGGCAGTCAGTTATCCCGGAAACAGGGCGATCAGTTAACCTGGAAACTGGGCAGTCTGTTACCATGTAAACAGGGCGGTCAGTTACCCTGGAAACAGGGCAGTCAGTTATCCTGGAAACAGGGTGATCAGTTACCCTGTAAACAGGGCAGTCAGTTAGCCTGGAAACAGGGCAGTCAGTTATCCTGGAAACAGGGCAGTCAGTTGTCCTGGAAACAGGGTGGTCAGTTACCCTGGAATCAGTGTGGTCAGTTACCCCGGAAACAGGGTGATCAGTTATCCTGGAAACAGGGCGGTCAGTTACCCCGGAAACAGGGCAGTCAGTTACCCTGGAAACTGGGCAGTAAGTTACCCTGGAAACAGGGCAGTCAGTTATCCCGGAAACAGAGTGATCAGTCACCCTGGAAACAGGGCAGTCAGTTATGCCGGAAACATGGCAGTCAGTTATCCCGGAAAAAGGGTGATCTTTTACCCTGGCAACTGGGCAGTCAGGTACCCTGGAAACAGGGCAGTCAGTTACCCCGGAAACAGGGCAGTCAGTTACCCTGGAAACAGGGCAGTCAGTTACCCCGGAAACTGGGCAGTCAGTTACCCTGGAATCTGGGCTGTCAGTTACCCTGGAAACAGGGCAGTCAGTTACCCCGGAAACAGGGTGATCAGTTACCCCAGAAACAGGGCAGTCAGTGCCCCTGGAAACAGGGCAGTCAGTTACGCTGGAAACAGGGCAGTCAGTTATCCCAGAAACAGGGCAGTCAGTTATCCCGGAAACAGGGCGATCAGTTAACCTGGAAACTGGGCAGTCTGTTTCCCTGTAAACAGGGCGGTCAGTTACCCTGGAAACAGGGCAGTCAGTTATCCTGGAAACAGGGTGATCAGTTACCCTGGAAACTGGGCAGTCAGTTACCCTGGAAACAGGGCAGTCAGTTATCCTGGAAACAGGGCAGTCAGTTACCCCGGAAACAGGGAGATCAGTTACCCCAGAAACAGGGCAGTCAGTTACCCTGGAAACAGGGCAGTCAGTTATCCTGGAAACAGGGTGGTCAGTTACCCTGGAAACAGGGTGGTCAGTTACCCCGGAAACAGGGAGATCAGTTATCCTGGAAACAGGGCGGTCAGTTACCCCGGAAACAGGGCAGTCAGTTACCCCCGGAAAAAGGGCGGGCAGTAACCCAGGAAACAGATTAGTCAGTTACCCCGGAAACAGGGTGATCAGTTAGCCTGGAAACAGGGCAGTCAGTTACCCCGGAAACAGGGCAGTCAGTTACCCCGGAAACAGTGCAGTCAGTTATCCCGGAAACAGGGCAGTCAGTTATCCCGGAAACAGGGTAATCAGTTACCCGAGAAACAGGGCAGTCAGTTACCCCGGAAACAGGGCAGTCAGTTACCCTGGATACAGGGCAGTCAGTTATCCCAGAAACAGGGCAGTCAGTTATCCCGGAAAAAGTGTGATCAGTTACCCTGGAAACTGGGCAGTCAGTTACCCTGGAAACAGGGCAGTCAGTTTCCCCGGAAACTGGGCAGTCAGTTACCCTGGAAACAGGGCAGTCAGTCACCCTGGAAACAGGTTGGTCAGTTACCCCGGAAACAGGGTTATCAGTTACCCCGGAAACAGGGCAGTCAGTTCCCCTGGAAACAGGGCAGTCAGTTACCCTGGAAACAGGGCAGTGAGCTATCCCGGAAACATGGCAGTCAGTTATCCCGGAAACAGTGTGAATCATTACCCTGGAAACTGGGCAGTCAGTTACCCTGGAAACAGAGCGGTCAGTTACCCTGGAAACAGGGCAGTCAGTTATCCTGGAAACAGGGTGATCAGTTAACCTGGAAATTGGGCAGTCAGTTACCCTGGAAACAGGGCAGTCAGTTATCCTGGAAACAGGGCGGTCAGATAACCCGGAAATAGGGCGGTCAGTTATCCTGGAAACAGGGCGGTCAGTTACCCCGTAAGCAGGGAGATCAGTTACCCCGGAAACAGGGCGGTCAGTTACCCTGGAAACAGAGCAGTCAGTTACCCTAAAAACAGGGCAGTCAGTTAACCTGGAAACAGGGCAGTCAGTTACCCCGGAAATAGGTTAATCAGTTACCCCGGAAACAGGGTGATCAGTTACCCTGGAAACTGGGCAGTCAGCTACCCTGGAAACAGGGCTGTCAGTTACCATGGAAACAGGGCAGTGAGCTATCCCGGAAACTGGCCAGTCAGTTACCCTGGAAACAGGGCGGTCAGTTACCCTGGAAACAGGGCAGTCAGTTGTCCTGGAAACAGGGCAGTCAGATACCCCGGAAATAAGGCGGTCAGTTATCCTGGAAACAGGGCGGTCAGTTACCCCGGAAACAGGGAGATCAGTTACCCCGGAAACAGGGCGGTCAGTTACCCTGGAAACAGGGCAGTCAGTTACCCTGGAAACTGGGCAGTCAGTTACCCCGGAAACAGGGCAGTCAGTTATCCTGGAAACAGGGCGGTCAGTTGCCCCGGAAACAGGGAGATCATTTACCCCGGAAACAGGGCGGTCAGTTACCATGGAAACAGGGCAGTCAGTTACCCTGGAAACAGGGCAGTCAGTTATCCCGGAAACAGAGTGATCAGTCTCCCTGGAAACAGGGCAGTCAGTTATCCCGGAAACAAAGCAGTCAGTTATCCCGGAAAAAGAGTGATCTGTTACCCTGGAAACTGGGCAGTCAGTTACCCTGGAAACAGGGCAGTCAGTTACCCCGGAAACTGGGCAGTCAGTTACCCCGGAAACAGGGCAGTCAGTTACCCTGGAAACAGGTTAGTCAGTTACCCCGGAAACAGGGTGATCAGTTACCCCAGAAACAGGGCAGTCAGTTACGCTGGGAAAAGGGCAGTCAGTTATCCCGGAAACAGGGCAGTCAGTTATCCCGGAAACAGGGCGATCAGTTAACCTGGAAACTGGGCAGTCTGTTACCCTGTAAACAGGGCGATCAGTTACCCTGGAAACTGGGCAGTCAGTTACCCTGGAAACAGGGCAGTCAGTTATCCCGGAAACAGGGCGATCAGTTAACCTGGAAACTGGGCAGTCTGTTACCATGTAAACAGGGCGGTCAGTTACCCTGGAAACAGGGCAGTCAGTTATCCTGGAAACAGGGTGATCAGTTACCCTGGAAACAGGGCAGTCAGTTAGCCTGGAAACAGGGCAGTCAGTTATCCTGGAAACAGGGCAGTCAGTTGTCCTGGAAACAGGGTGGTCAGTTACCCTGGAATCAGTGTGGTCAGTTACCCCGGAAACAGGGTGATCAGTTATCCTGGAAACAGGGCGGTCAGTTACCCCGGAAACAGGGCAGTCAGTTACCCTGGAAACTGGGCAGTAAGTTACCCTGGAAACAGGGCAGTCAGTTATCCCGGAAACAGAGTGATCAGTCACCCTGGAAACAGGGCAGTCAGTTATGCCGGAAACATGGCAGTCAGTTATCCCGGAAAAAGGGTGATCTTTTACCCTGGCAACTGGGCAGTCAGGTACCCTGGAAACAGGGCAGTCAGTTACCCCGGAAACAGGGCAGTCAGTTACCCTGGAAACAGGGCAGTCAGTTACCCCGGAAACTGGGCAGTCAGTTACCCTGGAATCTGGGCTGTCAGTTACCCTGGAAACAGGGCAGTCAGTTACCCCGGAAACAGGGTGATCAGTTACCCCAGAAACAGGGCAGTCAGTGCCCCTGGAAACAGGGCAGTCAGTTACGCTGGAAACAGGGCAGTCAGTTATCCCAGAAACAGGGCAGTCAGTTATCCCGGAAACAGGGCGATCAGTTAACCTGGAAACTGGGCAGTCTGTTTCCCTGTAAACAGGGCGGTCAGTTACCCTGGAAACAGGGCAGTCAGTTATCCTGGAAACAGGGTGATCAGTTACCCTGGAAACTGGGCAGTCAGTTACCCTGGAAACAGGGCAGTCAGTTATCCTGGAAACAGGGCAGTCAGTTACCCCGGAAACAGGGAGATCAGTTACCCCAGAAACAGGGCAGTCAGTTACCCTGGAAACAGGGCAGTCAGTTATCCTGGAAACAGGGTGGTCAGTTACCCTGGAAACAGGGTGGTCAGTTACCCCGGAAACAGGGAGATCAGTTATCCTGGAAACAGGGCGGTCAGTTACCCCGGAAACAGGGCAGTCAGTTACCCCCGGAAAAAGGGCGGGCAGTAACCCAGGAAACAGATTAGTCAGTTACCCCGGAAACAGGGTGATCAGTTAGCCTGGAAACAGGGCAGTCAGTTACCCCGGAAACAGGGCAGTCAGTTACCCCGGAAACAGTGCAGTCAGTTATCCCGGAAACAGGGCAGTCAGTTATCCCGGAAACAGGGTAATCAGTTACCCGAGAAACAGGGCAGTCAGTTACCCCGGAAACAGGGCAGTCAGTTACCCTGGATACAGGGCAGTCAGTTATCCCAGAAACAGGGCAGTCAGTTATCCCGGAAAAAGTGTGATCAGTTACCCTGGAAACTGGGCAGTCAGTTACCCTGGAAACAGGGCAGTCAGTTTCCCCGGAAACTGGGCAGTCAGTTACCCTGGAAACAGGGCAGTCAGTCACCCTGGAAACAGGTTGGTCAGTTACCCCGGAAACAGGGTTATCAGTTACCCCGGAAACAGGGCAGTCAGTTCCCCTGGAAACAGGGCAGTCAGTTACCCTGGAAACAGGGCAGTGAGCTATCCCGGAAACATGGCAGTCAGTTATCCCGGAAACAGTGTGAACCATTACCCTGGAAACTGGGCAGTCAGTTACCCTGGAAACAGAGCGGTCAGTTACCCTGGAAACAGGGCAGTCAGTTATCCTGGAAACAGGGTGATCAGTTAACCTGGAAATTGGGCAGTCAGTTACCCTGGAAACAGGGCAGTCAGTTATCCTGGAAACAGGGCGGTCAGATAACCCGGAAATAGGGCGGTCAGTTATCCTGGAAACAGGGCGGTCAGTTACCCCGTAAGCAGGGAGATCAGTTACCCCGGAAACAGGGCGGTCAGTTACCCTGGAAACAGAGCAGTCAGTTACCCTAAAAACAGGGCAGTCAGTTAACCTGGAAACAGGGCAGTCAGTTACCCCGGAAATAGGTTAATCAGTTACCCCGGAAACAGGGTGATCAGTTACCCTGGAAACTGGGCAGTCAGCTACCCTGGAAACAGGGCTGTCAGTTACCATGGAAACAGGGCAGTGAGCTATCCCGGAAACTGGCCAGTCAGTTACCCTGGAAACAGGGCGGTCAGTTACCCTGGAAACAGGGCAGTCAGTTGTCCTGGAAACAGGGCAGTCAGATACCCCGGAAATAAGGCGGTCAGTTATCCTGGAAACAGGGCGGTCAGTTACCCCGGAAACAGGGAGATCAGTTACCCCGGAAACAGGGCGGTCAGTTACCCTGGAAACAGGGCAGTCAGTTACCCTGGAAACTGGGCAGTCAGTTACCCCGGAAACAGGGCGGTCAGTTACCCTGGAAACAGGGCAGTCAGTTATCCCGGAAACAGAGTGATCAGTCACCCTGGAAATAGGGCAGTCAGTTATCCCGGAAACATGGCAGTCAGTTATCCCGGAAAAAGGGTGATCTGTTACCCTGGAAAAAGGGCAGTCAGTTACCCTGGAAACAGGGCAGTCAGTTACCCCGGAAACTGGGCAGTCAGTTACCCTGGAAACTGGGCAGTCCGTTACCCCAGAAACAGGGCAGTCAGTTACCCTGTAAACAGGTTAGTCAGTTACCCCGGAAACAGGGTGATCAGTTACCCCAGAAACAGGGCAGTCAGTGCCCGTGGAAACAGGGCAGTCAATTACGCTGGAAACAGGGCAGTCAGTTATCCCGGAAACTGTGCAGTCAGTTACCCTGGAAACAGGGCGGTCAGTTACCCAGGAAACAGGGCAGTCAGTTATCCTGGAAACAGGGTGATCAGTTACCCTGGAAACTGGGCAGTCAGTTACCCTGGAAACAGGGCAGTCAGTTATCCTGGAAACAGGGCGGTCAGATACCCCGGAAATAGGGCGGTCTGTTATCCTGGAAACAGGGCGGTCAGTTACCCCGTAAGCAGGGAGATCAGTTACCCCTGAAACAGTGCGGTTAGTTACCCTGGAAACAGGGCAGTCAGTTTCCCTAAAAACAGGGCGGTCAGTTATCCTGGAAACAGGGCAGTCAGTTACCCCGGAAATAGCTTAATCAGTTACCCCGGAAAAAGGGTGATCAGTTACCCCGGAAAATGGGCAGTCAGTTAGCCTGGAAAGAGGGCAGTCAGTTATCCCGGAAACAGGGCGGTCAGTTACCCTGGAAACAGGGCAGTCAGTTACCCTGGAAACAGGGCGGTCAGTTACCCTGGAAATAGGTAAATCAGTTACCCCGGAAACTGGGCAGTCAGTTACCCTGGATACAGGGCAGTCAGTCACCCTGGAAACAGGTTAGTCAGTTACCCTGGTAACAGGGCAGTCATTTCCCCTGGAAACAGGGCAGTGAGCTATCCCGGAAACAGGGCAGTCAGTTATCCCGGAAGCAGGGTGATCAGTTACCCTGGAAACTGGGCAGTCCGTTACCCTGGAAACAGGGCGGTCAGTTGCGCTGGAAACAGGGCAGTCAGTTACCCTGGGAACAGGGCAGTCAGTTTCCCTGGAAACAGGGCAGTCAGTTATCCCAGAGGCAGTGTGATCAGTTACCCTGGAAACTGGGCAGTCAGTTACCCCGGAAACAGGGCAGTCAGTTTCCCTGGAAACAGGGCAGTCAGTTATCCTGGAAACAGGGCGCTCAGTTGCCCCGGAAACAGGGAGATCATTTACCCCGGAAACAGGGCGGTCAGTTACCATGGAAACAGGGCAGTCAGTTACCCTGGAAACAGGGCAGTCAGTTATCCCGGAAACAGAGTGATCAGTCCCCCTTGAAACAGGGCAGTCAGTTATCCCGGAAACAAAGCAGTCAGTTATCCCGGAAAAAGAGTGATCTGTTACCCTGGAAACTGGGCAGTCAGTTACCCTGGAAACAGGGCAGTCAGTTACCCCGGAAACTGGGCAGTCAGTTACCCCGGAAACAGGGCAGTCAGTTACCCTGGAAACAGGTTAGTCAGTTACCCCGGAAACAGGGTGATCAGTTACCCCAGAAACAGGGCAGTCAGTTACGCTGGGAAAAGGGCAGTCAGTTATCCCGGAAACAGGGCAGTCAGTTATCCCGGAAACAGGGCGATCAGTTAACCTGGAAACTGGGCAGTCTGTTACCCTGTAAACAGGGCGATCAGTTACCCTGGAAACTGGGCAGTCAGTTACCCTGGAAACAGGGCAGTCAGTTATCCCGGAAACAGGGCGATCAGTTAACCTGGAAACTGGGCAGTCTGTTACCATGTAAACAGGGTGGTCAGTTACCCTGGAAACAGGGCAGTCAGTTATCCTGGAAACAGGGTGATCAGTTACCCTGGAAACAGGGCAGTCAGTTAGCCTGGAAACAGGGCAGTCAGTTATCCTGGAAACAGGGCAGTCAGTTGTCCTGGAAACAGGGTGGTCAGTTACCCTGGAATCAGTGTGGTCAGTTACCCCGGAAACAGGGTGATCAGTTATCCTGGAAACAGGGCGGTCAGTTACCCCGGAAACAGGGCAGTCAGTTACCCTGGAAACTGGGCAGTAAGTTACCCTGGAAACAGGGCAGTCAGTTATCCCGGAAACAGAGTGATCAGTCACCCTGGAAACAGGGCAGTCAGTTATGCCGGAAACATGGCAGTCAGTTATCCCGGAAAAAGGGTGATCTTTTACCCTGGCAACTGGGCAGTCAGGTACCCTGGAAACAGGGCAGTCAGTTACCCCGGAAACAGGGCAGTCAGTTACCCTGGAAACAGGGCAGTCAGTTACCCCGGAAACTGGGCAGTCAGTTACCCTGGAATCTGGGCTGTCAGTTACCCTGGAAACAGGGCAGTCAGTTACCCCGGAAACAGGGTGATCAGTTACCCCAGAAACAGGGCAGTCAGTGCCCCTGGAAACAGGGCAGTCAGTTACGCTGGAAACAGGGCAGTCAGTTATCCCAGAAACAGGGCAGTCAGTTATCCCGGAAACAGGGCGATCAGTTAACCTGGAAACTGGGCAGTCTGTTTCCCTGTAAACAGGGCGGTCAGTTACCCTGGAAACAGGGCAGTCAGTTATCCTGGAAACAGGGTGATCAGTTACCCTGGAAACTGGGCAGTCAGTTACCCTGGAAACAGGGCAGTCAGTTATCCTGGAAACAGGGCAGTCAGTTACCCCGGAAACAGGGAGATCAGTTACCCCAGAAACAGGGCAGTCAGTTACCCTGGAAACAGGGCAGTCAGTTATCCTGGAAACAGGGTGGTCAGTTACCCTGGAAACAGGGTGGTCAGTTACCCCGGAAACAGGGAGATCAGTTATCCTGGAAACAGGGCGGTCAGTTACCCCGGAAACAGGGCAGTCAGTTACCCCCGGAAAAAGGGCGGGCAGTAACCCAGGAAACAGATTAGTCAGTTACCCCGGAAACAGGGTGATCAGTTAGCCTGGAAACAGGGCAGTCAGTTACCCCGGAAACAGGGCAGTCAGTTACCCCGGAAACAGTGCAGTCAGTTATCCCGGAAACAGGGCAGTCAGCTACCCTGGAAACAGGGCTGTCAGTTACCATGGAAACAGGGCAGTGAGCTATCCCGGAAACTGGCCAGTCAGTTACCCTGGAAACAGGGCGGTCAGTTACCCTGGAAACAGGGCAGTCAGTTGTCCTGGAAACAGGGCAGTCAGATACCCCGGAAATAAGGCGGTCAGTTATCCTGGAAACAGGGCGGTCAGTTACCCCGGAAACAGGGAGATCAGTTACCCCGGAAACAGGGCGGTCAGTTACCCTGGAAACAGGGCAGTCAGTTACCCTGGAAACTGGGCAGTCAGTTACCCCGGAAACAGGGCGGTCAGTTACCCTGGAAACAGGGCAGTCAGTTATCCCGGAAACAGAGTGATCAGTCACCCTGGAAATAGGGCAGTCAGTTATCCCGGAAACATGGCAGTCAGTTATCCCGGAAAAAGGGTGATCTGTTACCCTGGAAAAAGGGCAGTCAGTTACCCTGGAAACAGGGCAGTCAGTTACCCCGGAAACTGGGCAGTCAGTTACCCTGGAAACTGGGCAGTCCGTTACCCCAGAAACAGGGCAGTCAGTTACCCTGTAAACAGGTTAGTCAGTTACCCCGGAAACAGGGTGATCAGTTACACCAGAAACAGGGCAGTCAGTGCCCGTGGAAACAGGGCAGTCAATTACGCTGGAAACAGGGCAGTCAGTTATCCCGGAAACTGTGCAGTCAGTTACCCTGGAAACAGGGCGGTCAGTTACCCAGGAAACAGGGCAGTCAGTTATCCTGGAAACAGGGTGATCAGTTACCCTGGAAACTGGGCAGTCAGTTACCCTGGAAACAGGGCAGTCAGTTATCCTGGAAACAGGGCGGTCAGATACCCCGGAAATAGGGCGGTCTGTTATCCTGGAAACAGGGCGGTCAGTTACCCCGTAAGCAGGGAGATCAGTTACCCCGGAAACAGTGCGGTTAGTTACCCTGGAAACAGGGCAGTCAGTTTCCCTAAAAACAGGGCGGTCAGTTATCCTGGAAACAGGGCAGTCAGTTACCCCGGAAATAGCTTAATCAGTTACCCCGGAAAAAGGGTGATCAGTTACCCCGGAAAATGGGCAGTCAGTTAGCCTGGAAAGAGGGCAGTCAGTTATCCCGGAAACAGGGCGGTCAGTTACCCTGGAAACAGGGCAGTCAGTTACCCTGGAAACAGGGCGGTCAGTTACCCTGGAAATAGGTAAATCAGTTACCCCGGAAACTGGGCAGTCAGTTACCCTGGATACAGGGCAGTCAGTCACCCTGGAAACAGGTTAGTCAGTTACCCTGGTAACAGGGCAGTCATTTCCCCTGGAAACAGGGCAGTGAGCTATCCCGGAAACAGGGCAGTCAGTTATCCCGGAAGCAGGGTGATCAGTTACCCTGGAAACTGGGCAGTCCGTTACCCTGGAAACAGGGCGGTCAGTTGCGCTGGAAACAGGGCAGTCAGTTACCCTGGGAACAGGGCAGTCAGTTTCCCTGGAAACAGGGCAGTCAGTTATCCCAGAGGCAGTGTGATCAGTTACCCTGGAAACTGGGCAGTCAGTTACCCCGGAAACAGGGCAGTCAGTTTCCCTGGAAACAGGGCAGTCAGTTATCCTGGAAACAGGGCGGTCAGTTGCCCCGGAAACAGGGAGATCATTTACCCCGGAAACAGGGCGGTCAGTTACCATGGAAACAGGGCAGTCAGTTACCCTGGAAACAGGGCAGTCAGTTATCCCGGAAACAGAGTGATCAGTCCCCCTTGAAACAGGGCAGTCAGTTATCCCGGAAACAAAGCAGTCAGTTATCCCGGAAAAAGAGTGATCTGTTACCCTGGAAACTGGGCAGTCAGTTACCCTGGAAACAGGGCAGTCAGTTACCCCGGAAACTGGGCAGTCAGTTACCCCGGAAACAGGGCAGTCAGTTACCCTGGAAACAGGTTAGTCAGTTACCCCGGAAACAGGGTGATCAGTTACCCCAGAAACAGGGCAGTCAGTTACGCTGGGAAAAGGGCAGTCAGTTATCCCGGAAACAGGGCAGTCAGTTATCCCGGAAACAGGGCGATCAGTTAACCTGGAAACTGGGCAGTCTGTTACCCTGTAAACAGGGCGATCAGTTACCCTGGAAACTGGGCAGTCAGTTACCCTGGAAACAGGGCAGTCAGTTATCCCGGAAACAGGGCGATCAGTTAACCTGGAAACTGGGCAGTCTGTTACCATGTAAACAGGGCGGTCAGTTACCCTGGAAACAGGGCAGTCAGTTATCCTGGAAACAGGGTGATCAGTTACCCTGGAAACAGGGCAGTCAGTTAGCCTGGAAACAGGGCAGTCAGTTATCCTGGAAACAGGGCAGTCAGTTGTCCTGGAAACAGGGTGGTCAGTTACCCTGGAATCAGTGTGGTCAGTTACCCCGGAAACAGGGTGATCAGTTATCCTGGAAACAGGGCGGTCAGTTACCCCGGAAACAGGGCAGTCAGTTAACCTGGAAACTGGGCAGTAAGTTACCCTGGAAACAGGGCAGTCAGTTATCCCGGAAACAGAGTGATCAGTCACCCTGGAAACAGGGCAGTCAGTTATGCCGGAAACATGGCAGTCAGTTATCCCGGAAAAAGGGTGATCTTTTACCCTGGCAACTGGGCAGTCAGGTACCCTGGAAACAGGGCAGTCAGTTACCCCGGAAACAGGGCAGTCAGTTACCCTGGAAACAGGGCAGTCAGTTACCCCGGAAACTGGGCAGTCAGTTACCCTGGAATCTGGGCTGTCAGTTACCCTGGAAACAGGGCAGTCAGTTACCCCGGAAACAGGGTGATCAGTTACCCCAGAAACAGGGCAGTCAGTGCCCCTGGAAACAGGGCAGTCAGTTACGCTGGAAACAGGGCAGTCAGTTATCCCAGAAACAGGGCAGTCAGTTATCCCGGAAACAGGGCGATCAGTTAACCTGGAAACTGGGCAGTCTGTTTCCCTGTAAACAGGGCGGTCAGTTACCCTGGAAACAGGGCAGTCAGTTATCCTGGAAACAGGGTGATCAGTTACCCTGGAAACTGGGCAGTCAGTTACCCTGGAAACAGGGCAGTCAGTTATCCTGGAAACAGGGCAGTCAGTTACCCCGGAAACAGGGAGATCAGTTACCCCAGAAACAGGGCAGTCAGTTACCCTGGAAACAGGGCAGTCAGTTATCCTGGAAACAGGGTGGTCAGTTACCCTGGAAACAGGGTGGTCAGTTACCCCGGAAACAGGGAGATCAGTTATCCTGGAAACAGGGCGGTCAGTTACCCCGGAAACAGGGCAGTCAGTTACCCCCGGAAAAAGGGCGGGCAGTAACCCAGGAAACAGATTAGTCAGTTACCCCGGAAACAGGGTGATCAGTTAGCCTGGAAACAGGGCAGTCAGTTACCCCGGAAACAGGGCAGTCAGTTACCCCGGAAACAGTGCAGTCAGTTATCCCGGAAACAGGGCAGTCAGTTATCCCGGAAACAGGGTAATCAGTTACCCGAGAAACAGGGCAGTCAGTTACCCCGGAAACAGGGCAGTCAGTTACCCTGGATACAGGGCAGTCAGTTATCCCAGAAACAGGGCAGTCAGTTATCCCGGAAAAAGTGTGATCAGTTACCCTGGAAACTGGGCAGTCAGTTACCCTGGAAACAGGGCAGTCAGTTTCCCCGGAAACTGGGCAGTCAGTTACCCTGGAAACAGGGCAGTCAGTCACCCTGGAAACAGGTTGGTCAGTTACCCCGGAAACAGGGTTATCAGTTACCCCGGAAACAGGGCAGTCAGTTCCCCTGGAAACAGGGCAGTCAGTTACCCTGGAAACAGGGCAGTGAGCTATCCCGGAAACATGGCAGTCAGTTATCCCGGAAACAGTGTGAACCATTACCCTGGAAACTGGGCAGTCAGTTACCCTGGAAACAGAGCGGTCAGTTACCCTGGAAACAGGGCAGTCAGTTATCCTGGAAACAGGGTGATCAGTTAACCTGGAAATTGGGCAGTCAGTTACCCTGGAAACAGGGCAGTCAGTTATCCTGGAAACAGGGCGGTCAGATAACCCGGAAATAGGGCGGTCAGTTATCCTGGAAACAGGGCGGTCAGTTACCCCGTAAGCAGGGAGATCAGTTACCCCGGAAACAGGGCGGTCAGTTACCCTGGAAACAGAGCAGTCAGTTACCCTAAAAACAGGGCAGTCAGTTAACCTGGAAACAGGGCAGTCAGTTACCCCGGAAATAGGTTAATCAGTTACCCCGGAAACAGGGTGATCAGTTACCCTGGAAACTGGGCAGTCAGCTACCCTGGAAACAGGGCTGTCAGTTACCATGGAAACAGGGCAGTGAGCTATCCCGGAAACTGGCCAGTCAGTTACCCTGGAAACAGGGCGGTCAGTTACCCTGGAAACAGGGCAGTCAGTTGTCCTGGAAACAGGGCAGTCAGATACCCCGGAAATAAGGCGGTCAGTTATCCTGGAAACAGGGCGGTCAGTTACCCCGGAAACAGGGAGATCAGTTACCCCGGAAACAGGGCGGTCAGTTACCCTGGAAACAGGGCAGTCAGTTACCCTGGAAACTGGGCAGTCAGTTACCCCGGAAACAGGGCGGTCAGTTACCCTGGAAACAGGGCAGTCAGTTATCCCGGAAACAGAGTGATCAGTCACCCTGGAAATAGGGCAGTCAGTTATCCCGGAAACATGGCAGTCAGTTATCCCGGAAAAAGGGTGATCTGTTACCCTGGAAAAAGGGCAGTCAGTTACCCTGGAAACAGGGCAGTCAGTTACCCCGGAAACTGGGCAGTCAGTTACCCTGGAAACTGGGCAGTCCGTTACCCCAGAAACAGGGCAGTCAGTTACCCTGTAAACAGGTTAGTCAGTTACCCCGGAAACAGGGTGATCAGTTACCCCAGAAACAGGGCAGTCAGTGCCCGTGGAAACAGGGCAGTCAATTACGCTGGAAACAGGGCAGTCAGTTATCCCGGAAACTGTGCAGTCAGTTACCCTGGAAACAGGGCGGTCAGTTACCCAGGAAACAGGGCAGTCAGTTATCCTGGAAACAGGGTGATCAGTTACCCTGGAAACTGGGCAGTCAGTTACCCTGGAAACAGGGCAGTCAGTTATCCTGGAAACAGGGCGGTCAGATACCCCGGAAATAGGGCGGTCTGTTATCCTGGAAACAGGGCGGTCAGTTACCCCGTAAGCAGGGAGATCAGTTACCCCGGAAACAGTGCGGTTAGTTACCCTGGAAACAGGGCAGTCAGTTTCCCTAAAAACAGGGCGGTCAGTTATCCTGGAAACAGGGCAGTCAGTTACCCCGGAAATAGCTTAATCAGTTACCCCGGAAAAAGGGTGATCAGTTACCCCGGAAAATGGGCAGTCAGTTAGCCTGGAAAGAGGGCAGTCAGTTATCCCGGAAACAGGGCGGTCAGTTACCCTGGAAACAGGGCAGTCAGTTACCCTGGAAACAGGGCGGTCAGTTACCCTGGAAATAGGTAAATCAGTTACCCCGGAAACTGGGCAGTCAGTTACCCTGGATACAGGGCAGTCAGTCACCCTGGAAACAGGTTAGTCAGTTACCCTGGTAACAGGGCAGTCATTTCCCCTGGAAACAGGGCAGTGAGCTATCCCGGAAACAGGGCAGTCAGTTATCCCGGAAGCAGGGTGATCAGTTACCCTGGAAACTGGGCAGTCCGTTACCCTGGAAACAGGGCGGTCAGTTGCGCTGGAAACAGGGCAGTCAGTTACCCTGGGAACAGGGCAGTCAGTTTCCCTGGAAACAGGGCAGTCAGTTATCCCAGAGGCAGTGTGATCAGTTACCCTGGAAACTGGGCAGTCAGTTACCCCGGAAACAGGGCAGTCAGTTTCCCTGGAAACAGGGCAGTCAGTTATCCTGGAAACAGGGCGGTCAGTTGCCCCGGAAACAGGGAGATCATTTACCCCGGAAACAGGGCGGTCAGTTACCATGGAAACAGGGCAGTCAGTTACCCTGGAAACAGGGCAGTCAGTTATCCCGGAAACAGAGTGATCAGTCCCCCTTGAAACAGGGCAGTCAGTTATCCCGGAAACATGGCAGTCAGTTATCCCGGAAAAAGGGTGATCTGTTACCCTGGAAACTGGGCAGTCAGTTACCCTGGAAACAGGGCAGTCAGTTACCCCGGTAAGAGGGCAGTCAGTTACCCCGGAAACAGGGCAGTCAGTTACCCTGGAAACAGGTTAGTCAGTTACCCCGGAAACAGGGTGATCAGTTACCCCAGAAACAGGGCAGTCAGTTACGCTGGGAAAAGGGCAGTCAGTTATCCCGGAAACAGGGCAGTCAGTTATCCCGGAAACAGGGCGATCAGTTCACCTGGAAACTGGGCAGTCTGTTACCCTGTAAACAGGGCGGTCAGTTACCCTGGAAACAGGGCAGTCAGTTATCCTGGAAACAGGGTGATCAGTTACCCTGGAAACCGGGCATTCAGTTACCCTGGAAACAGGGCAGTCAGTTATCCCGGAAACAGGGCGATCAGTTAACCTGGAAACTGGGCAGTCTGTTACCATGTAAACAGGGCGGTCAGACTGTGGCGGGGCAGAACCTTATTGACCGGGGGCTGCCCGGTTTGAGGCGGGCGGTAGCTGTCCAGTGAGGTGCAATGACCTCTCCCACCGACAAAGGCAACCCGTGGCGCCCAGTTTCTACGCCAATTTATCTGGACTTATAACCCGTAACTGCTGCCTTCCGTGTTGTTTCAGTCGCTGTGAGGCAACTATGGAGTGACCTCTCCATGGCGCATGCCTGGGCAAATTTATGGAGGTTGAGAGTTGCCCAGTCGTCAAAACCCCCCTCTCGGCCTTTCTGGTGGGGTCCAAAGGAGTGCAGGACACGACGTTTGGCACCAGTATGGCTGCAGGAACTGCCGGAAACATGCCAAAGGTGACACATGACCGCCTACGGGGTTCCGCTCCGGATTTTCTGTTAGGGTTTACTCCCTTAGCCTTGGTCTCTCCCGAGACGCCCACAAGGCAGTGGGGTTGTTGGGGCCCCTACGCAGGTGTAGGATGGTGCCGGTGGGAGGAGGGGATGCAAGGGGGAGGGGTAGAGGGAGGGGGTGGGGGGGGTGCAGGGGAAGGGGGTGCGGGGTGAAGATGGTGCGAGGGGGGGGCGGGCTGGGACGGGGTTGTGAGGGGGTGAGCTGAGAGGGTGGAGCAGGGAAGGGTACGGGGGTGGGGGGGGGTGGAAGGGGGGTAAAGGGGGGGGCAGGGGGGGTGGAATCTGGTGCAGGTAATAAGCCATTTCCTCAGTGCCCACCATCGACGTCCGGAAAGCTCATCCACGTCCTTCGGGAGGTGAAGCATCATTTGGCAGACTTAGAGGTGATTACATCTGCTAAGGGGTTTTTTTTTTTTTTTTTTTTTTGTCAGTTACCCTGGAAACAGGGCAGTCAGTTATCCTGGAAACAGGGTGATCAGTTACCCTGGAAACAGGGCAGTCAGTTACCCTGGAAACAGGGCAGTCAGTTATCCTGGAAACAGGGCAGTCAGTTGTCCTGGAAACATGGTGGTCAGTTACCCTGGAAACAGGGTGGTCAGTTACCCCGGAAACAGGGTGATCAGTTATCCTGGAAACAGGGCGGTCAGTTACCCTGGAAACTGGGCAGTAAGTTACCCTGGAAACAGGGCAGTCAGTTATCCCGGAAACAGAGTGATCAGTCACCCTGGAAACAGGGCGGTCAGTTACCCCGGAAACAGGGCAGTCAGTTGCCCTGGAAACTGGGCAGTAAGTTACCCTGGAAACAGGGCAGTCAGTTATCCCAGAAACAGGGCAGTCAGTTATCCCGGAAACAGGGCGATCAGTTAACCTGGAAACTGGGCAGTCTGTTTCCCTGTAAACAGGGCGGTCAGTTACCCTGGAAACAGGGCAGTCAGTTATCCTGGAAACAGGGTGATCAGTTACCCTGGAAACTGGGCAGTCAGTTACCCTGGAAACAGGGCAGTCAGTTATCCTGGAAACAGGGCAGTCAGTTACCCCGGAAACAGGGAGATCAGTTACCCCAGAAACAGGGCAGTCAGTTACCCTGGAAACAGGGCAGTCAGTTATCCTGGAATCAGGGTGGTCAGTTACCCTGGAAACAGGGTGGTCAGTTACCCCGGAAACAGGGAGATCAGTTATCCTGGAAACAGGGCGGTCAGTTACCCCGGAAACAGGGCAGTCAGTTACCCCCGGAAAAAGGGCGGGCAGTAACCCAGGAAACAGATTAGTCAGTTACCCCGGAAACAGGGTGATCAGTTATCCTGGAAACAGGGCAGTCAGTTAGCCTGGAAACAGGGCAGTCAGTTATCCCGGAAACAGGGCAGTCAGTTATCCCGGAAACAGGGTAATCAGTTACCCGAGAAACAGGGCAGTCAGTTACCCCGGAAACAGGGCAGTCAGTTACCCTGGATGCAGGGCAGTCAGTTATCCCGGAAACAGGGCAGTCAGTTATCCCGGAAAAAGTGTGATCAGTTACCCTGGAAACTGGGCAGTCAGTTACCCTGGAAACAGGGCAGTCAGTTTCCCCGGAAACTGGGCAGTCAGTTACCCTGGAAACAGGGCAGTCAGTCACCCTGGAAACAGGTTGGTCAGTTACCCCGGAAACAGGGTTATCAGTTACCCCGGAAACAGGGCAGTCAGTTCCCCTGGAAACAGGGCAGTCAGTTACCCTGGAAACAGGGCAGTGAGCTATCCCGGAAACATGGCAGTCAGTTATCCCGGAAACAGTGTGAACCATTACCCTGGAAACTGGGCAGTCAGTTACCCTGGAAACAGAGCGGTCAGTTACCCTGGAAACAGGGCAGTCAGTTATCCTGGAAACAGGGTGATCAGTTAACCTGGAAATTGGGCAGTCAGTTACCCTGGAAACAGGGCAGTCAGTTATCCTGGAAACAGGGCGGTCAGATAACCCGGAAATAGGGCGGTCAGTTATCCTGGAAACAGGGCGGTCAGTTACCCCGTAAGCAGGGAGATCAGTTACCCCGGAAACAGGGCGGTCAGTTACCCTGGAAACAGAGCAGTCAGTTACCCTAAAAACAGGGCAGTCAGTTAACCTGGAAACAGTGCAGTCAGTTACCCCGGAAATAGGTTAATCAGTTACCCCGGAAACAGGGTGATCAGTTACCCCGGAAAATGAGCAGTCAGTTAGCCTGGAAAGAGGGCAGTCAGTTATCCCGGAAACAGGGCGGTCAGTTACACTGGAAATAGGTTAATCAGTTACCCCGGAAACTGTGCAGTCAGTTACCCTGGAAACAGGGCAGTCAGTCACCCTGGAAACAGGTTAGTCAGTTACCCTGGAAACAGGGCAGTCAGACACCCTGGAAACAGGTTAGTCATTTACCCCGGAAACAGGGCAGTCAGTTATCCCGGAAGCAGCGTGATCAGTTACCCTGGAAACTGGGCAGTCAGCTACCCTGGAAACAGGGCTGTCAGTTACCCTGGAAACAGGGCAGTGAGCTATCCCGGAAACTGGCCAGTCAGTTACCATGGAAACAGGGCGGTCAGTTACCCTGGAAACAGGGCAGTCAGTTATCCTGGAAACAGGGCAGTCAGATACCCCGGAAATAAGGCGGTCAGTTATCCTGGAAACAGGGCGGTCAGTTACCCCGGAAACAGGGAGATCAGTTACCCCGGAAACAGGGCGGTCAGTTACCCTGGAAACAGGGCAGTCAGTTACCCTGGAAACTGGGCAGTCAGTTACCCCGGAAACAGGGCGGTCAGTTACCCTGGAAACAGGGCAGTCAGTTATCCCGGAAACAGAGTGATCAGTCACCCTGGAAATAGGGCAGTCAGTTATCCCGGAAACATGGCAGTCAGTTATCCCGGAAAAAGGGTGATCTGTTACCCTGGAAAAAGGGCAGTCAGTTACCCTGGAAACAGGGCAGTCAGTTACCCCGGAAACTGGGCAGTCAGTTACCCTGGAAACTGGGCAGTCCGTTACCCCAGAAACAGGGCAGTCAGTTACCCTGTAAACAGGTTAGTCAGTTACCCCGGAAACAGGATGATCAGTTACCCCAGAAACAGGGCAGTCAGTGCCCGTGGAAACAGGGCAGTCAATTACGCTGGAAACAGGGCAGTCAGTTATCCCGGAAACTGTGCAGTCAGTTACCCTGGAAACAGGGCGGTCAGTTACCCAGGAAACAGGGCAGTCAGTTATCCTGGAAACAGGGTGATCAGTTACCCTGGAAACTGGGCAGTCAGTTACCCTGGAAACAGGGCAGTCAGTTATCCTGGAAACAGGGCGGTCAGATACCCCGGAAATAGGGCGGTCTGTTATCCTGGAAACAGGGCGGTCAGTTACCCCGTAAGCAGGGAGATCAGTTACCCCGGAAACAGTGCGGTTAGTTACCCTGGAAACAGGGCAGTCAGTTTCCCTAAAAACAGGGCAGTCAGTTATCCTGGAAACAGGGCAGTCAGTTACCCCGGAAATAGCTTAATCAGTTACCCCGGAAAAAGGGTGATCAGTTACCCCGGAAAATGGGCAGTCAGTTAGCCTGGAAAGAGGGCAGTCAGTTATCCCGGAAACAGGGCGGTCAGTTACCCTGGAAACAGGGCAGTCAGTTACCCTGGAAACAGGGCGGTCAGTTACCCTGGAAATAGGTAAATCAGTTACCCCGGAAACTGGGCAGTCAGTTACCCTGGATACAGGGCAGTCAGTCAACCTGGAAACAGGTTAGTCAGTTACCCTGGTAACAGGGCAGTCATTTCCCCTGGAAACAGGGCAGTGAGCGATCCCGGAAACAGGGCAGTCAGTTATCCCGGAAGCAGGGTGATCAGTTACCCTGGAAACTGGGCAGTCCGTTACCCTGGAAACAGGGCGGTCAGTTACGCTGGAAACAGGGCAGTCAGTTACCCTGGGAACAGGGCAGTCAGTTTCCCTGGAAACAGGGCAGTCACTTATCCCAGAGGCAGTGTGATCAGTTACCCTGGAAACTGGGCAGTCAGTTACCCCGGAAACAGGGCAGTCAGTTTCCCTGGAAACAGGGCAGTCAGTTATCCTGGAAACAGGGCGGTCAGTTGCCCCGGAAACAGGGAGATCATTTACCCCGGAAACAGGGCGGTCAGTTACCATGGAAACAGGGCAGTCAGTTACCCTGGAAACAGGGCAGTCAGTTATCCCGGAAACAGAGTGATCAGTCCCCCTGGAAACAGGGCAGTCAGTTATCCCGGAAACATGGCAGTCAGTTATCCCGGAAAAAGGGTGATCTGTTACCCTGGAAACTGGGCAGTCAGTTACCCTGGAAACAGGGCAGTCAGTTACCCCGGTAAGAGGGCAGTCAGTTACCCCGGAAACAGGGCAGTCAGTTACCCTGGAAACAGGTTAGTCAGTTACCCCGGAAACAGGGTGATCAGTTACCCCAGAAACAGGGCAGTCAGTTACGCTGGGAAAAGGGCAGTCAGTTATCCCGGAAACAGGGCGGTCAGTTATCCCTGAAACAGGGCGATCAGTTCACCTGGAAACTGGGCAGTCTGTTACCCTGTAAACAGGGCGGTCAGTTACCCTGGAAACAGGGCAGTCAGTTATCCTGGAAACAGGGCAGTCAGTTATCCTGGAAACAGGGTGATCAGTTACCCTGGAAACAGGGCAGTCAGTTACCCTGGAAACAGGGCAGTCAGTTATCCTGGAAACAGGGCAGTCAGTTGTCCTGGAAACATGGTGGTCAGTTACCCTGGAAACAGGGTGGTCAGTTACCCCGGAAACAGGGTGATCAGTTATCCTGGAAACAGGGCGGTCAGTTACCCTGGAAACTGGGCAGTAAGTTACCCTGGAAACAGGGCGGTCAGTTACCCTGGAAACAGGGCGGTCAGTTACCCCGGAAACAGGGCAGTCAGTTACCCTGGAAACTGGGCAGTAAGTTACCCTGGAAACAGGGCAGTCAGTTATCCCGGAAACAGAGTGATCAGTCACCCTGGAAACAGGTCAGTCAGTTATCCCGGAAACATGGCAGTCAGTTATCCCGGAAAAAGGGTGATCTGTTACCCTGGAAACTGGGCAGTCAGGTACCCTGGAAACAGGGCAGTCAGTTACCCCGGAAACAGGGCAGTCAGTTACCCTGGAAACAGGGCAGTCAGTTACCCCGGAAACTGGGCAGTCAGTTACCCTGGAAACTGGGCTGTCAGTTACCCTAGAAACAGGGCAGTCAGTTACCCCGGAAACAGGGTGATCAGTTACCCCAGAAACAGGGCAGTCAGTGCCCCTGGAAACAGGGCAGTCAGTTACGCTGGAAACAGGGCAGTCAGTTATCCCAGAAACAGGGCAGTCAGTTATCCCGGAAACAGGGCGATCAGTTAACCTGGAAACTGGGCAGTCTGTTTCCCTGTAAACAGGGCGGTCAGTTACCCTGGAAACAGGGCAGTCAGTTATCCTGGAAACATGGTGATCAGTTACCCTGGAAACTGGGCAGTCAGTTACCCTGGAAACAGGGCAGTCAGTTATCCTGGAAACAGGGCAGTCAGTTACCCCGGAAACAGGGAGATCAGTTACCCCAGAAACAGGGCAGTCAGTTACCCTGGAAACAGGGCAGTCAGTTATCCTGGAAACAGGGTGGTCAGTTACCCTGGAAACAGGGTGGTCAGTTACCCCGGAAACAGGGTGATCAGTTATCCTATAAACAGGGGGGTCAGTTACCCCGGAAACAGGGCAGTCAGTTACCCCCGGAAAAAGGGCGGGCAGTAACCCAGGAAACAGATTAGTCAGTTACCCCGGAAACAGGGTGATCAGTTATCCTGGAAACAGGGCAGTCAGTTAGCCTGGAAACAGGGCAGTCAGTTACCCCGGAAACAGGGCAGTCAGTTACCCTGGAAACAGTGCAATCAGTTATCCCGGAAACAGGGCAGTCAGTTATCCCGGAAACAGGGTAATCAGTTACCCGAGAAACAGGGCAGTCAGTTACCCCGGAAACAAGGCAGTCAGTTATCCCGGAAAAAGTGTGATCAGTTACCCTGGAAACTGGGCAGTCAGTTACCCTGGAAACAGGGCAGTCAGTTTCCCCGGAAACTGGACAGTCAGTTACCCTGGAAACAGGGCAGTCATTCACCCTGGAAACAGGTTGGTCAGTTACCCCGGAAACAGGGTGATCAGTTACCCCGTAAACAGGGCAGTCAGTTCCCCTGGAAACAGGGCAGTCAGTTACCCAGGAAACAGGGCAGTGAGCTATCCCGGAAACATGGCAGTCAGTTATCCCGGAAACAGTGTGAACCATTACCCTGGAAACTGGGCAGTCAGTTACCCTGGAAACAGAGCGGTCAGTTACCCTGGAAACAGGGCAGTCAGTTATCCTGGAAACAGGGTGATCAGTTAACCTGGAAATTGGGCAGTCAGTTACCCTGGAAACAGGGCAGTCAGTTATCCTGGAAACAGGGCGGTCAGATAACCCGGAAATAGGGCGGTCAGTTATCCTGGAAACAGAGCGGTCAGTTACCCCGAAAGCAGGGAGATCAGTTACCCCGGAAACAGGGCGGTCAGTTACCCTGGAAACAGGGCAGTCAGTTACCCTAAAAACAGGGCAGTCAGTTAACCTGGAAACAGGGCAGTCAGTTACCCCGGAAATAGGTTAATAAGTTAGCCGGAAAAAGGGTGTTCAGTTACCCCGGAAAATGAGCAGTCAGTTAGCCTGGAAAGAGGGCAGTCAGTTATCCCGGAAACAGGGCGGTCAGTTACACTGGAAATAAGTTAATCAGTTACCCCGGAAACTGGGCAGTCAGTTACCCTGGAAACAGGCCAGTCAGTCACCCTGGAAACAGGTTAGTCAGTTACCCTGGAAACAGGGCAGTCAGTTCCTCTGGAAACAGGGCAGTGAGCTATCCCGGAAACAGGGCAGTCAGTTATCCCGGAAGCAGAGTGATCAGTTACCCTGGAAACTGGCCAGTCAGTTACCCTGGAAACGGGGCGGTCAGTTACCCTGGAAACAGAGCAGTCAGTTATCCTGGAAACAGGGCAGTCAGATACCCCGGAAATAAGGAGGTCAGTTATCCTGGAAACAGGGCGGTCAGTTACCCCGGAAACAGGGAGATCAGTTACCCCGGAAACAGGGCGGTCAGTTACCCTGGAAACAGGGCAGTCAGTTACCCTGGAAACTGGGCAGTCAGTTACCCCGGAAACAGGGCGGTCAGTTACCCTGGTAACAGGGCAGTCAGTTATCCCGGAAACAGAGTGATCAGTCACCCTGGAAACAGGGCAGTCAGTTATCCTGGAAACATGGCAGTCAGTTATCCCGGAAAAAGGGTGATCTGTTACCCTGGAAAAAGGGCAGTCAGTTACCCTGGAAACAGGGCAGTCAGTTACCCCGGAAACTGGGCAGTCAGTTACCCTGGAAACTGGGCTGTCAGTTACACTGGAAACAGGGCAGTCAGTTACCCCGGAAACAGGGTGATCAGTTACCCCAGAAACAGGGCAGTCAGTGCCCCTGGAAACAGGGCAGTCAGTTACGCTGGAAACAGGGCAGTCAGTTATCCCGGAAACAGGGCAGTCAGTTATCCCGGAAACAGGGTGAACAATTACCCTGGAAACTGGGCAGTCAGTTATCCCGGAAGCAGGATGATCAGGTACCCTGGAAACTGGGCAGTCAGTTACCCTGGAAACAGGGCAGACAGTTAGCCTGGAAACAGGGCATTCAGTTACCCTGGAAACAGGGCAGTCAGTTATCCTGGAAACAGGGCGGTCAGTTACCCCGGAAACAGGGAGATCAGTTACCCCGGAAACAGGGCGGTCAGATATCCTGGAAACAGGGCAGTCAGTTACCCTGGAAACAGGGCAGTCAGTTATCCTGGAAACAGGGCAGTCAGATACCCCGGAAATAGGGCGGTCAGTTATCCTGGAAACAGGGCGGTCAGTTACCCTGGAAACAGGGAGATCAGTTACCCCGGAAACAGGGCGGTCAGATACCCTAGAAACAGGGCAGTCAGTTACCCTGGAAACAGGGCAGTCAGTTACCCTGGAAAAAGGGCAGTCAGTTACTTTGGAAAAAGGGCAGTCAGTTACCCCGGAAACAGGGCAGTCAGTTACCCTGGAAACTGGGCAGTCAGTTACCCTGGAAACAGGGCAGTCAGTTATCCCGGAAACAGGGCAGTCAGTTACCCTGGAAACAGGGCAGTCAGTTACCCTGGAACATGGGCTGTCAGTTACCCTGGAAACAGGGCAGTCAGTTACCCCGGAAACAGGGTGATCAGTTATCCCAGAAACAGGGCAGTCAGTTATCCCGGAAACAGAGTGATCAGTCACCCTGGAAATAGGGCAGTCAGTTATCCCGGAAACATGGCAGTCAGTTCTCCCGGAAAAAGTGTGATCTGTTACCCTGGAAACTGGGCAGTCCGTTACCCCGGTAACAGGGCATTCAGTTACCCTCTAAACAGGTTAGTCAGTTACCCCGGAAACAGGGTGATCAGTTACCCCGGAAACAGGGCAGTCAGTTACCCTGGAAACTGGGCAGTCCGTTACCCCGGAAACAGGGCAGTCAGTTACCCTCTAAACAGGTTAGTCAGTTACCCCGGAAACAGGGTGATCAGTTACCCCGGAAACAGGGCAGTCAGTTACCCTCTAAAAAGGTTAGTCAGTTACCCCGGAAACAGGGTGATCAGTTTCCCCAGAAACAGGGCAGTCAGTGCCCGTGGAAACAGGGCAGTCAATTAAGCTGGAAACAGGGCAGTCAGTTATCCCGGAAACAGGGCAGTCAGTTATCCCGGAAACAGGGTGAACAATTACCCTGGAAACTGGGCAGTCAGTTACCCTGGAAACTGGGCAGTCAGTTACCCTGGAAACAGGGCAGACAGTTAACCTGGAAACAGGGCAGTCAGTTACCCTGGAAACAGGGCAGTCAGTTATCCTGGAAACAGGGCGGTCAGTTACCCCGGAAACAGGGAGATCAGTTACCCCGGAAACAGGGCGCTCAGATACCCTGGAAACAGGGCAGTCAGTTATCCTGGAAACAGGGCAGTCAGTTATCCTGGAAACAGGGCAGTCAGATACCCCGGAAATAGGGCGGTCAGTTATCCTGGAAACAGGGCGGTAAGTTACCCCGGAAACAGGGAGATCAGTTACCCCGGAAACAGGGCGGTCAGATACCCTAGAAACAGGGCAGTCAGTCACCCTGGAAACAGGGCAGTCAGTTACCCTGGAAAAAGGGCAGTCAGTTATCCCGGAAACAGGGTGATCAGTTACCCTGGAAACAGGGCAGTCAGTTACTTTGGAAAAAGGGCAGTCAGTTACCCCGGAAACAGGGCAGTCAGTTACCCTGGAAACTGGGCAGTCAGTTACCCTGGAAACAGGGCAGTCAGTTATCCCGGAAACAGAGTGATCAGTCACCCTGGAAACAGGGCAGTCAGTTATCCCGGAAACATGGCAGTCAGTTATCCCGGAAAAAGGGTCATCTGTTACCCTGGAAACTGCGCAGTCAGTTACCCTGGAAACAGGGCAGTCAGTTACCCCGGAAAGAGGGCATTCAGTTACCCTGGAAACAGGGCAGTCAGTTACCCCGGAAACAGGGCAGTCAGTTACCCTGGAAACTGGGCAGTCCGTTACCCCGGAAACAGGGCAGTCAGTTACCCTCTAAACAGGTTAGTCAGTTACCCCGGAAACAGGGTGATCAGTTACCCCGGAAACAGGGCAGTCAGTTACCCTCTAAACAGGTTAGTCAGTTACCCCGGAAACAGGGTGATCAGTTTCCCCAGAAACAGGGCAGTCAGTGCCCGTGGAAACAGGGCATTCAATTACGCTGGAAACAGGGCAGTCAGTTATCCCGGAAACAGGGCAGTCAGTTATCCCGGAAACAGGGTGAACAATTACCCTGGAAACTGGGCAGTCAGTTACCCTGGAAACTGGGCAGTCAGTTACCCTGGAAACAGGGCAGACAGTTAACCTGGAAACAGGGCAGTCAGTGACCCTGGAAACAGGGCAGTCAGTTATCCTGGAAACAGGGCGGTCAGTTACCCCGGAAACAGGGAGATCAGTTACCCCGGAAACAGGGCGCTCAGATACCCTGGAAACAGGGCAGTCAGTTATCCTGGAAACAGGGCAGTCAGTTATCCTGGAAACAGGGCAGTCAGATACCCCGGAAATAGGGCGGTCAGTTATCCTGGAAACAGGGCGGTAAGTTACCCCGGAAACAGGGAGATCAGTTACCCCGGAAACAGGGCGGTCAGATACCCTAGAAACAGGGCAGTCAGTTACCCTGGAAACAGGGCAGTCAGTTACCCTGGAAAAAGGGCAGTCAGTTATCCCGGAAACAGGGTGATCAGTTACCCTGGAAACAGGGCAGTCAGTTACTTTGGAAAAAGGGCAGTCAGTTACCCCGGAAACAGGGCAGTCAGTTACCCTGGAAACTGGGCAGTCAGTTACCCTGGAAACAGGGCAGTCAGTTATCCCGGAAACAGAGTGATCAGTCACCCTGGAAACAGGGCAGTCAGTTATCCCGGAAACATGGCAGTCAGTTATCCCGGAAAAAGGGTCATCTGTTACCCTGGAAACTGCGCAGTCAGTTACCCTGGAAACAGGGCAGTCAGTTACCCCGGAAACAGGGCAGTCAGTTACCCTGGAAACAGGGCAGTCAGTTACCCCGGAAACAGGGCAGTCAGTTACCCTGGAAACAGGGCAGTCAGTTACCCCGGAAACTGGGCAGTCAGTTACCCTGGAAACTGGGCAGTCAGTTACCCTGGAAACAGGGCAGTCAGTTACCCCGGAAACAGGGCAGTCAGTTACCCTGGAAACAGGTTAGTCAGTTACCCCGGAAACAGGGTGATCAGTTACCCCAGAAACAGGGCAGTCAAGGCCCTTGAATCAGGGCAGTCAGTTACGCTGGACACAGGGCAGTAAGTTATCCCGGAAACAGGGCGATCAGTTACCCCGGAAACAGGGCGGTCAGTAACCCTGGAAACAGATTAGTCAGTTACCCCGGAAACATGGTGATCAGTTATCCTGGAAACAGGGCAGTCAGTTACCCTGGAAACAGGGCAGTCAGTTAACCTGGAAACAGGGCAGTCAGTTATCCCGGAAACAGGGCAGTCAGTTATCCCGGAAACAGGGTGATCAGTTACCCTGGAAACTGGGCAGTCAGTTACTTTGGGAAAAGGGCAGTCAGTTACCCCGGAAACAGGGCAGTCAGTTACCCGGGAAACTGGGCAGTCAGTTACCCAGGAAACAGGGCAGTCAGTTATCCCGGAAACAGAGTGATCAGTCACCCTGGAAACAGGGCAGTCAGTTATCCCGGAAACATGGCAGTCAGTTATCCCGGAAAAAGGGTGATCAGTTACCCTGGAAACTGGGCAGTCAGTTACCCTGGAAACAGGGCAGTCAGTTACCCCGGAAACAGGGCAGTCAGTTACCCTGGAAACTGGGCTGTCATTTACCCTGGAAACAGGGCAGTCAGTTACCCCGGAAACAGGGCAGTCAGTTACCCTGGAAACAGGTTAGTCAGTTACCCCGGAAAGAGGGTGATCTGTTACCCCAGAAACAGGGCAGTCAGTTACGCTGGAAACGGGGCAGTCAGTTATCCCGGAAACAGGGCAGTCAGTTATCCCGGAAACAGGGCGATCAGTTAACCTGGAAACTGGGCAGTCTGTTACCCTGTAAACTGGGCGGTCAGTTACCCTGGAAAATGGGCAGTCAGTTAGCCTGGAAAGAGGGCAGTCAGTTATCCCGGAAACAGGGCAGTCATTTACCCCGGAAACAGGGCAGTCAGTTATCCCGGAAACAGGGCAGTCAGTTATCCCGGAAAAAGGGCGGTCAGTTACCCTGGAAACAGGGCAGTCAGTTACCCTGGAAACAGGGCGGTCAGTTACCCTGGAAATAGGTAAATCAGTTACCCCGGCAACTGGGCAGTCAGTTACCCTGGAAACAGGGCAGTCAGTTCCCCTGGAAACAGGGCAGTGAGCTATCCCGGAAACAGGGCAGTCAGTTACCCCGGAAGCAGGGTGATCAGTTACCCTGGAAACTGGGCAGTCAGTTACCCTGCAAACAGGGCAGTCTGTTACCCTGGAAACAGGGCAGTGAGCTATCCCGGAAACAGGGCAGTCAGTTATCCAGGAAGCAGGGTGATCAGTTACCCTGGAAACTGGGCAGTCTGTTACCCTGTAAACAGGGCGGTCAGATACCCTGGAAACAGGGCAGTCAGTTATCCCGGAAACAGGGTGATCAGTTACCCTGGAAACTGGGCAGTCAGTTACTTTGGGAAAAGGGCAGTCAGTTACCCCGGAAACAGGGCAGTCAGTTACCCGGGAAACTGGGCAGTCAGTTACCCAGGAAACAGGGCAGTCAGTTATCCCGGAAACAGAGTGATCAGTCACCCTGGAAACAGGGCAGTCAGTTATCCCGGAAACATGGCAGTCAGTTATCCCGGAAAAAGGGTGATCAGTTACCCTGGAAACTGGGCAGTCAGTTACCCTGGAAACAGGGCAGTCAGTTACCCCGGAAACAGGGCAGTCAGTTACCCTGGAAACTGGGCTGTCATTTACCCTGGAAACAGGGCAGTCAGTTTCCCCGGAAACAGGGCAGTCAGTTACCCTGGAAACAGGTTAGTCAGTTACCCCGGAAAGAGGGTGATCTGTTACCCCAGAAACAGGGCAGTCAGTTATCCCGGAAACAGGGCAGTCAGTTATCCCGGAAACAGGGCGATCAGTTAACCTGGAAACTGGGCAGTCTGTTACCCTGTAAACAGGGCGGTCAGTTACCCTGGAAAATGGGCAGTCAGTTAGCCTGGAAAGAGGGCAGTCAGTTATCCCGGAAACAGGGCAGTCATTTACCCCGGAAACAGGGCAGTCAGTTATCCCGGAAACAGGGCAGTCAGTTATCCCGGAAAAAGGGCGGTCAGTTACCCTGGAAACAGGGCAGTCAGTTACCCTGGAAACAGGGCGGTCAGTTACCCTGGAAATAGGTAAATCAGTTACCCCGGCAACTGGGCAGTCAGTTACCCTGGAAACAGGGCAGTCAGTCACCCTGGAAACAGGTTTGTCAGTTACCCTGGAAACAGGGCAGTCAGTTCCCCTGGAAACAGGGCAGTGAGCTATCCCGGAAACAGGGCAGTCAGTTACCCCGGAAGCAGGGTGATCAGTTACCCTGGAAACTGGGCAGTCAGTTACCCTGCAAACAGGGCAGTCTGTTACCCTGGAAACAGGGCAGTGAGCTATCCCGGAAACAGGGCAGTCAGTTATCCAGGAAGCAGGGTGATCAGTTACCCTGGAAACTGGGCAGTCTGTTACCCTGTAAACAGGGCGGTCAGATACCCTGGAAACAGGGCAGTCAGTTACCCTGGGAACAGGGCAGTGAGCTATCCCGGAAACAGGGCAGTCAGTTATCCCGGAATCAGGGTGATCAGTTACCCTGGAAACTTGGCAGTCAGTTACCCCGGAAACAGGGCGGTCAGTTACCCTGGAAACAGGGCAGTCAGTTATCCCGGAAACAGAGTGATCAGTCACCCTGGAAATAGGGCAGTCAGTTATCCCGGAATCATGGCAGTCAGTTATCCCGGAAACAGGGCAGTCAGTTACCCTGTAAACAGGTTAGTCAGTTACCCCGGAAACAGGGTGATCAGTTACCCCAGAAACAGGGCAGTCAGTGCCCGTGGAAACAGGGCAGTCAATTACGCTGGAAACAGGGCAGTCAGTTATCCCGGAAACAGGGCAGTCAGTTATCCCGGAAACAGGGTGAACAATTACCCTGGAAACTGGGCAGTCAGTTATCCCGGAAGCAGGATGATCAGGTACCCTGGAAACTGGGCAGTCAGTTACCCTGGAAACAGGGCAGACAGTTAGCCTGGAAACAGGGCAGTCAGTTACCCTGGAAACAGGGCAGTCAGTTATCCTGGAAACAGGGCGGTCAGTTACCCCGGAAACAGGGAGATCAGTTACCTCGGAAACAGGGCGGTCAGATACCCTGGAAACAGGGCAGTCAGTTACCCTGGAAACAGGGCAGTCAGTTATCCTGGAAACAGGGCAGTCAGATACCCCGGAAATAGGGCGGTCAGTTATCCTGGAAACAGGGCGGTCAGTTACCCTGGAAACAGGGAGATCAGTTACCCTGGAAACAGGGCAGTCAGTTACCCTGGAAAAAGGGCAGTCAGTTACTTTGGAAAAAGGGCAGTCAGTTACCCTGGAAACAGGGCAGTCAGTTACCCTGGAAACTGGGCAGTCAGTTACCCTGGAAAAAGGGCAGTCAGTTATCCCGGAAACAGGGCAGTCAGTTACCCTGGAAACAGGGCAGTCAGTTACCCCGGAAACTGGGCAGTCAGTTACCCTGGAAACAGGGCAGTCAGTTACCCGGGAAACAGGGCAGTCAGTTACCCTGGAAACAGGTTAGTCAGTTACCCCGGAAACAGGGTGATCAGTTACCCCAGAAACAGGGCAGTCAAGGCCCTTGAAACAGGGCAGTCAGTTACGCTGGACACAGGGCAGTAAGTTATCCCGGAAACAGGGCGATCAGTTACCCCGGAAACAGGGCGATCAGTTACCCCGGAAACAGGGCGGTCAGTGAACCTGGAAACAGATTAGTCAGTTACCCCGGAAACAGGGTGATCAGTTATCCTGGAAACAGGGCAGTCAGTTACCCTGGAAACAGGGCAGTCAGTTAACCTGGAAACAGGGCAGTCAGTTATCCCGGAAACAGGGCAGTCAGTTATCCCGGAAACAGGGTGATCAGTTACCCTGGAAACAGGGCAGTCAGTTATCCCGGAAACAGGGTGATCAGTTACCCTGGAAACTGGGCAGTCAGTTACTTTGGGAAAAGGGCAGTCAGTTATCCCGGAAACAGGGCAGTCAGTTACCTGGGAAACTGGGCAGTCAGTTACCCCGGAAACAGGGTGATCAGTTACCCCAGAAACAGGGCAGTCAAGGCCCTTGAAACAGGGCAGTCAGTTACGCTGGACACAGGGCAGTAAGTTATCCCGGAAACAGGGCGATCAGATACCCCGGAAACAGGGCGGTCAGTTATCCCGGAAACAGAGTGATCAGTCACCCTGGAAACAGGGCAGTCAGTTATCCCGGAAACATGGCAGTCAGCTCTCCCGGAAAAAGGGTGATCTGTTACCCTGGAAACTGGGCAGTCAGTTACCCTGGAAACAGGGCAGTCAGTTACCCTGGAAACTGGGCAGTCAGTTACCCCGGAAACAGGGCAGTCAGTTACCCTGGAAACAGGTTAGTCAGTTACCCCGGAAACAGGGTGATGAGTTACCCCAGAAACAGGGCAGTCTGTTACGCTGGAAACAGGGCAGTCAGTTTTCCCGGAAACAGGGCAGTCAGTAATCCCGGAATCAGGGCGATCACTTAACCTGGAAACTGGGCAGTCTGTTACCCTGTCAACAGGGCGGTCAGTTACCTTGGAAACAGGGCAGTCAGTTATCCTGGAAACAGGGTGATCAGTTACCCTGGAAACTGGGCAGTCAGTTACCCTGGAAACAGGGCAGTCAGTTATCCCGGAAACAGGGCGATCACTTAACCTGGAAACTGGGCAGTCTGTTACCCTGTAAACAGGGCGGTCAGTTACCCTGGAAACAGGGCAGTCAGTTATCCTGGAAACAGGGTGATCAGTTACCCTGGAATCTGGGCAGTCATTTACCCTGGAAACAGGGCAGTCAGTTATCCTGGAAATAGGGCGGTCAGTTACCCTGGAAACAGGGCGGTCAGTAACCCTGGAAACAGATTAGTCAGTGACCCCGGAAACAGGGTGATCAGTTATCCTGGAAACAGGGCAGTCAGTTACCCTGGGAACAGGGCAGTCAGTTAACCTGGAAACAGGGCATTCAGTTACCCTGGAAACAGGGTGGTCAGTTACCCCGGAAACAGGGTGATCAGTTATCCTGGAAACAGGGTGGTCTGTTACCCCGGAAACTGGGCAGTCAGTTACCCTGGAAACAGGGCGGTCAGTAACCCTGGAAACAGATTAGTCAGTGACCCCGGAAACAGGGTGATCAGTTATCCTGGAAACAGGGCAGTCAGTTACCCTGGAAACAGGGCAGTCAGTTAACCTGGAAACAGGGCAGTCAGTTATCCCGGAAACAGGGCAGTCAGTTATCCCGGAAACAGGGTGATCAGTTACCCTGGAAACTGGGCAGTCAGTTACTTTGGAAAAAGGGCAGTCAGTTACCCTGGAAACAGGGCAGTCAGTTACCCTGGAAACTGGGCAGTAAGTTACCCTGGAAACAGGGCAGTCAGTTATCCCGGAAACAGAGTGATCAGTCACCCTGGAAACAGGGCAGTCAGTCATCCCGGAAACATGGCAGTCAGTTATCCCGGAAAAAGGGTGATCTGTTACCCTGGAAACTGGGCCGTCAGTTACCCTGGAAACAGGGCAGTCAATTTCCCCGGAAACAGGGCAGTCAGTTACCCTGGAAACAGGGCAGTCAGTTACCCCGGAAACTGGGCAGTCAGTTACCCTGGAAACTGGGCTGTCTGTTACCCTGGAAACCGGGTGATCAGTTACCCCAGAAACAGGGCAGTCAGTGCCCCTGGAAACAGGGCAGTCAGTTATGCTGGAAACAGGGCAGTCTGTTATCCCGGAAACAGGGCGATCAGTTAACCTGGAAACTGGGCAGTCTGTTACCCTGTAAACAGGGCGGTCAGTTACCCTGGAAACAGGGCAGTCAGTTATCCTGGAAACAGGGTGATCAGTTACCCTGGAAACTGGGCAGTCAGTTACCCTGGAAACAGGGCAGTCAGTTATCCTGGAAAAAGGGCGGTCAGTTACCCCGGAAACAGGGAGATCAGTTACCCTGGAAACAGGGCAGTCAGTTACCCTGGAAACAGGGCAGTCAGTTATCCTGGAAACAGGGTGGTCAGTTACCCCGGAAACAGGGTGATCAGTTATCCTGGAAACAGGGCGGTCAGTTACCCCGGAAACAGGGCAGTCAGTTACCCCCGGAAAAAGGGCGGTCAGTAACCCTGGAAACAGATTAGTCAGTTACCCCGGAAACAGGGTGAGCAGTTATCCTGGAAACAGGGCAGTCAGTTAGCCTGGAAACAGGGCAGTCAGTTACCCCGGAAACAGGGCAGTCAGTTACCCTGGAAACAGGGCTGTCAGTTATCCCGGAAACAGGGCAGTCAGTTATCCCGGAAACAGGGTGATCAGTTACCCTAGAAACAGGGCAGTCAGTTACCCCGGAAACAGGGCAGTCAGTTACCCTGGAAACAGGGCAGTCAGTTATCCCAGAAACAGGGCAGTCAGTTATCCCGGAAAAAGTGTGATCAGTTACCCTGGAAACTGGGCAGTCAGTTACCCTGGAAACAGGGCAGTCATTTTCCCCGGAAACCGGACAGTCATTTACCCTGGAAACAGGGCAGTCAGTCACCCTGGAAACAGGTTGGTCAGTTACCCCGGAAACAGGGTGATCAGATACCCCGGAAACAGGGCAGTCAGTTCCCCTGGAAACAGGGCAGTCAGTTACCCCGGAAAAAGTGTGATCAGTTACCCTGGAAACTGGGCAGTCAGTTATCCCGAAAACAGGGTGATCAGTTACCCTAGAAACAGGGCAGTCAGTTACCCCGGAAGCAGGGCAGTCAGTTACCCTGGAAACTGGGCAGTCAGTTACCCTGGAAACAGGGCAGTCAGTTACCCCGGAAACAGGGCAGTCAGTTACCCTGGAAACAGGTTAGTCATTTACCCCGGAAACAGGGTGATCAGTTACCCCAGAAACAGGGCAGTCAAGGCCCTTGAAACAGGGCAGTCAGTTACGCTGGACACAGGGCAGCAAGTTATCCTGGAAACAGGGCGATCAGTTACCCCGGAAACAGGGCGGTCAGTAACCCTGGAAACCCATTAGTCAGTTACCCCGGAAACAGGGTGATCAGTTATCCTGGAAACAGGGCAGTCAGTTAACCTGGAAACAGGGCAGTCAGTTATCCCGGAAACAGGGCAGTCAGTTACCCTGGAAACAGGGCAGACAGTTACCCCGGAAACTGGGCAGTCAGTTACCCTGGAAACTGGGCTGTCTGTTACCCTGGAAACAGGGTGATCAGTTACCCCAGAAACAGGGCAGTCAGTGCCCCTGGAAACAGGGCAGTCAGTTATGCTGGAAACAGGGCAGTCTGTTATCCCGGAAACAGGGCGATCAGTTAACCTGGAAACTGGGCAGTCTGTTACCCTGTAAACAGGGCGGTCAGTTACCCTGGAAACAGGGCAGTCAGTTATCCTGGAAACAGGGTGATCAGTTACCCTGGAAACAGGGCAGTCAGTTACCATGGAGACAGGGCAGTCAGTTATCCTGGAAACAGGGTGGTCAGTTACCCCGGAAACAGGGTGATCAGTTATCCTGGAAACAGGGCGGTCAGTTACCCCGGAAACAGGGCGGTCAGTTACCCCCGGAAAAAGGGCGGTCAGTAACCCTGGAAACAGATTAGTCAGTTACCCCGGAAACAGGGTGAGCAGTTATCCTGGAAACAGGGCAGTCAGTTAGCCTGGAAACAGGGCAGTCAGTTACCCCGGAAACAGGGCAGTCAGTTACCCTGGAAACAGGGTAGTCAGTTTCCCGGAAACAGGGAATTCAGTTATCCCGGAAACAGGGTGATCAGTTACCCTGGAAACAGGGCAGTCAGTTATCCCGGAAACAGGGCAGTCAGTTATCCCGGAAAAAGTGTGATCAGTTACCCTGGAAACTGGGCAGTCAGTTACCCTGGAAACAGGGCAGTCATTTCCCCCGGAAACTGGGCAGTCAGTTACCCTGGAAACAGGGTAGTCAGTTTCCCGGAAACAGGGAATTCAGTTATCCCGGAAACAGGGTGATCAGTTACCCTGGAAACAGGGCAGTCAGTTATCCCGGAAACAGGGCAGTCAGTTATCCCGGAAAAAGTGTGATCAGTTACCCTGGAAACTGGGCAGTCAGTTACCCTGGAAACAGGGCAGTCATTTCCCCTGGAAACTGGGCAGTCAGTTACCCTGGAAACAGGGCAGTCATTTTCCCCGGAAACTGGGCAGTCATTTATCCTGGAAACAGGGCAGTCAGTTAGCCTGGAAACAGGGCAGTCAGTTACCCCGGAAACAGGGCAGTCAGTTACCCTGGAAACAGGGCAGTCAGTTTCCCGGAAACAGGGCAGTCAGTTATCCCGGAAACAGGGTGATCAGTTACCCTGGAAACAGGGCAGTCAGTTATCCCGGAAAAAGTGTGATCAGTTACCCTTGAAACTGGGCAGTCAGTTACCCTGGAAACAGGGCAGTCATTTCCCCCGGAAACTGGGCAGTCAGTTACCCTGGAAACAGGGCAGTCAGTTATCCCGGAAACAGGGCAGTCAGTTATCCCGGAAAAAGTGTGATCATTTACCCTGGAAACTGGGCAGTCAGTTACCCTGGAAACAGGGCAGTCATTTTCCCCGGAAACTGGGCAGTCATTTATCCTGGAAACAGGGCAGTCAGTCACCCTGGAAACAGGTTGATCAGGTACCCCGGAAACAGGGTGATCAGATACCCCGGAAACAGGGCAGTCAGTTTCCCTGGAAACAGGGCAGTCAGTTACCCTGGAAACAGGGTGATCAGTTATCCTGGAAACAGGGCAGTCAGTTACCCCGGAAACAGGGTGATCAGTTATCCTGGAAACAGGGCAGTCAGTTAGCCTGGAAACAGGGCAGTCAGTTACCCCGGAAACAGGGCAGTCAGTTACCCTGGAAACAGGGCAGTCAGTTATCCCGGAAACGGGGCAGTCAGTTATCCCGAAAACAGGGTGATCAGTTACCCTAGAAACAGGGCAGTCAGTTACCCCGGAAGCAGGGCAGTCAGTTACCCTGGAAACTGGGCAGTCAGTTACCCTGGAAACAGGGCAGTCAGTTACCCCGGAAACAGGGCAGTCAGTTACCCTGGAAACAGGTTAGTCAGTTACCCCGGAAACAGGGTGATCAGTTACCCCAGAAACAGGGCAGTCAAGGCCCTTGAAACAGGGCAGTCAGTTACGCTGGACACAGGGCAGTAAGTTATCCCGGAAACAGGGCGATCAGTTACCCCGGAAACAGGGCGGTCAGTAACCCTGGAAACAGATTAGTCAGTTACCCCGGAAAAAGGGTGATCAGTTATCCTGGAAACAGGGCAGTCAGTTACCCTGGAAACAGGGCAGTCAGTTAACCTGGAAACAGGGCAGTCAGTTATCCCGGAAACAGGGCAGTCAGTTATCCCGGAAACAGGGTGATCAGTTACCCTGGAAACTGGGCAGTCAGTTACTTTGGGAAAAGGACAGTCAGTTACCCCGGAAACAGGGCAGTCAGTTACCCGGGAAACTGGGCAGTCAGTTACCCCGGAAACAGGGCAGTCAGTTACCCTGGAAACAGGTTAGTCAGTTACCCTGGAAACAGGGTGATCAGTTACCCCAGAAACAGGGCAGTCAAGGCCCTTGAAACAGGGCAGTCAGTTACGCTGGACACAGGGCAGTAAGTTATCCCGGAAACAGGGCGATCAGTTACCCCGGAAACAGGGCGGTCAGTAACCCTGGAAACAGATTAGTCAGTTACCCCGGAAACAGGGTGATCAGTTATCCTGGAAACAGGGCAGTCAGTTACCCTGGAAACAGGGCAGTCAGTTAACCTGGAAACAGGGCAGTCAGTTATCCCGGAAACAGGGCAGTCAGTTATCCCGGAAACAGGGTGATCAGTTACCCTGGAAACTGGGCAGTCAGTTACTTTGGGAAAAGGGCAGTCAGTTACCCCGGAAACAGGGCAGTCAGTTACCCTGGAAACTGGGCAGTCAGTTACCCAGGAAAGAGGGCAGTCAGTTATCCCGGAAACAGAGTGATCAGTCACCCTGGAAACAGGGCAGTCAGTTATCCCGTAAACATGGCAGTCAGTTATCCCGGAAAAAGGGTGATCTGTTACCATGGAAACTGGGCAGTCAGTTACCCTGTAAACAGGGCGGTCAGTTACCCTGGAAACAGGGCAGTCAGTTGTCCTGGAAACAGGGTGATCAGTTACCCTGGAAACTGGGCAGTCTGTTACCCTGTAAACAGGGCGGTCAGTTACCCTGGAAACAGGGCAGTCAGTTGTCCTGGAAACAGGGTGATCAGTTACCCTGGAAACTGGGCAGTCAGTTACCCTGGAAACAGGGCAGTCAGTTATCCCGGAAACAGGGCGATCACTTAACCTGGAAACTGGGCAGTCTGTTACCCTGTAAACAGGGCGGTTAGTTACCCTGGAAACAGGGCAGTCAGTTACCCCGGAAACAGATTAGTCAGTTACCCCGGAAACAGGGTGATCAGTTATCCTGGAAACAGGGCAGTCAGTTACCCTGGAAACAGGGCAGTCAGTTACCCTGGAAACAGGGCAGTCAGTTAACCTGGAAACAGGGCAGTCAGTTATCCAGGAAACAGGGCAGTCAGTTATCCCGGAAACAGGGTGATCAGTTACCCTGGAAACTGGGCAGTCAGTTACTTTGGGAAAAGGGCAGTCAGTTATCCCGGAAACAGGGCAGTCAGTTACCCGGGAAACTGGGCAGTCAGTTACCCCGGAAACAGGGCAGTCAGTTACCCTGGAAACAGGTTAGTCAGTTACCCCGGAAACAGGGTGATCAGTTACCCCAGAAACAGGTCAGTCAAGGCCCTTGAAACAGGGCAGTCAGTTACGCTGGACACAGGGCAGTAAGTTATCCCGGAAACAGGGCGATCAGATACCCCGGAAACAGGGCGGTCAGTTATCCCGGAAACAGAGTGATCAGTCACCCTGGAAACAGGGCAGTCAGTTATCCCGGAAACATGGCAGTCAGTTATCCCGGAAAAAGGGTGATCTGTTACCCTGGAAACTGGGCAGTCAGTTACCCTGGAAACAGGGCAGTCAGTTACCCTGGAAACTGGGCAGTCAGTTACCCCGGAAACAGGGCAGTCAGTTACCCTGGAAACAGGTTAGTCAGTTACCCCGGAAACAGGGTGATGAGTTACCCCAGAAACAGGGCAGTCTGTTACGCTGGAAACAGGGCAGTCAGTTTTCCCGGAAACAGGGCAGTCAGTAATCCCGGAATCAGGGCGATCAGTTAACCTGGAAACTGGGCAGTCTGTTACCCTGTAAACAGGGCGGTCAGTTACCCTGGAAACAGGGCAGTCAGTTATCCTGGAAACAGGGTGATCAGTTACCCTGGAAACTGGGCAGTCAGTTACCCTGGAAACAGGGCAGTCAGTTATCCCGGAAACAGGGCGATCACTTAACCTGGAAACTGGGCAGTCTGTTACCCTGTAAACAGGGCGGTTAGTTACCCTGGAAACAGGGCAGTCAGTTACCCCGGAAACAGATTAGTCAGTTACCCCGGAAACAGGGTGATCAGTTATCCTGGAAACAGGGCAGTCAGTTACCCTGGAAACAGGGCAGTCAGTTAACCTTGAAACAGGGCAGTCAGTTATCCAGGAAACAGGGCAGTCAGTTATCCCGGAAACAGGGTGATCAGTTACCCTGGAAACTGGGCAGTCAGTTACTTTGGGAAAAGGGCAGTCAGTTATCCCGGAAACAGGGCAGTCAGTTACCCGGGAAACTGGGCAGTCAGTTACCCCGGAAACAGGGCAGTCAGTTACCCTGGAAACAGGTTAGTCAGTTACCCCGGAAACAGGGTGATCAGTTACCCTGGAAACTGGGCAGTCAGTTACTTTGGGAAAAGGGCAGTCAGTTATCCCGGAAACAGGGCAGTCAGTTACCCGGGAAACTGGGCAGTCAGTTACCCCGGAAACAGGGTGATCAGTTACCCCAGAAACAGGGCAGTCAAGGCCCTTGAAACAGGGCAGTCAGTTACGCTGGACACAGGGCAGTAAGTTATCCCGGAAACAGGGCGATCAGATACCCCGGAAACAGGGCGGTCAGTTATCCCGGAAACAGAGTGATCAGTCACCCTGGAAACAGGGCAGTCAGTTATCCCGGAAACATGGCAGTCAGTTATCCCGGAAAAAGGGTGATCTGTTACCCTGGAAACTGGGCAGTCAGTTACCCTGGAAACAGGGCAGTCAGTTACCCTGGAAACTGGGCAGTCAGTTACCCCGGAAACAGGGCAGTCAGTTACCCTGGAAACAGGTTAGTCAGTTACCCCGGAAACAGGGTGATGAGTTACCCCAGAAACAGGGCAGTCTGTTACGCTGGAAACAGGGCAGTCAGTTTTCCCGGAAACAGGGCAGTCAGTAATCCCGGAATCAGGGCGATCAGTTAACCTGGAAACTGGGCAGTCTGTTACCCTGTAAACAGGGCGGTCAGTTACCCTGGAAACAGGGCAGTCAGTTATCCTGGAAACAGGGTGATCAGTTACCCTGGAAACTGGGCAGTCAGTTACCCTGGAAACAGGGCAGTCAGTTATCCCGGAAACAGGGCGATCACTTAACCTGGAAACTGGGCAGTCTGTTACCCTGTAAAGAGGGCGGTCAGTTACCCTGGAAACAGGGCAGTCAGTTATCCTGGAAACAGGGTGATCAGTTACCCTGGAATCTGGGCAGTCATTTACCCTGGAAAGAGGGCAGTCAGTTATCCTGGAAATAGGGCGGTCAGTTACCCTGGAAACAGGGCGGTCAGTAACCCTGGAAACAGATTAGTCAGTGACCCCGGAAACAGGGTGATCAGTTATCCTGGAAACAGGGCAGTCAGTTACCCTGGGAACAGGGCAGTCAGTTAACCTGGAAACAGGGCATTCAGTTACCCTGGAAACTGGGTGGGCATTTACCCTGGAAACAGGGTGGTCAGTTACCCCGGAAACAGGGTGATCAGTTATCCTGGAAACAGGGTGGTCTGTTACCCCGGAAACTGGGCAGTCAGTTACCCTGGAAACAGGGCGGTCAGTAACCCTGGAAACAGATTAGTCAGTGACCCCGGAAACAGGGTGATCAGTTATCCTGGAAACAGGGCAGTCAGTTACCCTGGAAACAGGGCAGTCAGTTAACCTGGAAACAGGGCAGTCAGTTATCCCGGAAACAGGGCAGTCAGTTATCCCGGAAACAGGGTGATCAGTTACCCTGGAAACTGGGCAGTCAGTTACTTTGGAAAAAGAGCAGTCAGTTACCCCGGAAACAGGGCAGTCAGTTACCCTGGAAACTGGGCAGTAAGTTACCCTGGAAACAGGGCAATCAGTTATCCCGGAAACAGAGTGATCAGTCACCCTGGAAACAGGGCAGTCAGTCATCCCGGAAACATGGCAGTCAGTTATCCCGGAAAAAGGGTGAGCTGTTACCCTGGAAACTGGGCCGTCAGTTACCCTGGAAACATGACAGTCTGTTTCCCCGGAAACAGGGCAGTCAGTTACCCTGGAAACAGGGCAGTCAGTTACCCCGGAAACTGGGCAGTCAGTTACCCTGGAAACTGGGCTGTCTGTTACCCTGGAAACCGGGTGATCAGTTACCCCAGAAACAGGGCAGTCAGTGCCCCTGGAAACAGGGCAGTCAGTTATGCTGGAAACAGGGCGATCAGTTAACCTGGAAACTGGGCAGTCTGTTACCCTGTAAACAGGGCGGTCAGTTACCCTGGAAACAGGGAGATCAGTTACCCTGGAAACAGGGCAGTCAGTTACCCTGGAAACAGGGCAGTCAGTTATCCTGGAAACAGGGTGGTCAGTTACCCCGGAAACAGGGTGATCAGTTATCCTGGAAACAGGGCGGTCAGTTACCCCGGAAACAGGGCAGTCAGTTACCCCCGGAAAAAGGGCGGTCAGTAACCCTGGAAACAGATTAGTCAGTTACCCCGGAAACAGGGTGAGCAGTTATCCTGGAAACAGGGCAGTCAGTTAGCCTGGAAACAAGGCAGTCAGTTACCCCGGAAACAGGGCAGTCAGTTACCCTGGAAACAGGGCTGTCAGTTATCCCGGAAACAGGGCAGTCAGTTATCCCGGAAACAGGGTGATCAGTTACCCTAGAAACAGGGCAGTCAGTTACCCCGGAAACAGGGCAGTCAGTTACCCTGGAAACAGGGCAGTAAGTTATCCCAGAAACAGGGCAGTCAGTTATCCCGGAAAAAGTGTGATCAGTTACCCTGGAAACTGGGCAGTCAGTTACCCTGGAAACAGGGCAGTCATTTTCCCCGGAAACCGGACAGTCATTTACCCTGGAAACAGGGCAGTCAGTCACCCTGGAAACAGGTTGGTCAGTTACCCCGGAAACAGGGTGATCAGATACCCCGGAAACAGGGCAGTCAGTTCCCCTGGAAACAGGGCAGTCAGTTACCCCGGAAAAAGTGTGATCAGTTACCCTGGAAACTGGGCAGTCAGTTATCCCGAAAACAGGGTGATCAGTTACCCTAGAAACAGGGCAGTCAGTTACCCCGGAAGCAGGGCAGTCAGTTACCCTGGAAACTGGGCAGTCAGTTACCCTGGAAACAGGGCAGTCAGTTACCCCGGAAACAGGGCAGTCAGTTACCCTGGAAACAGGTTAGTCATTTACCCCGGAAACAGGGTGATCAGTTACCCCAGAAACAGGGCAGTCAAGGCCCTTGAAACAGGGCAGTCAGTTACGCTGGACACAGGGCAGTAAGTTATCCCGGAAACAGGGCGATCAGTTACCCCGGAAACAGGGCGGTCAGTAACCCTGGAAACAGATTAGTCAGTTACCCCGGAAACAGGGTGATCAGTTATCCTGGAAACAGGGCAGTCAGTTAACCTGGAAACAGGGCAGTCAGTTATCCCGGAAACAGGGCAGTCAGTTACCCTGGAAACAGGGCAGTCAGTTACCCCGGAAACTGGGCAGTCAGTTACCCTGGAAACTGGGCTGTCTGTTACCCTGGAAACAGGGTGATCAGTTACCCCAGAAACAGGGCAGTCAGTGCCCCTGGAAACAGGGCAGTCAGTTATGCTGGAAACAGGGCAGTCTGTTATCCCGGAAACAGGGCGATCAGTTAACCTGGAAACTGGGCAGTCTGTTACCCTGTAAACAGGGCGGTCAGTTACCCTGGAAACAGGGCAGTCAGTTATCCTGGAAACAGGGTGATCAGTTACCCTGGAAACAGGGCAGTCAGTTACCCTGGAAACAGGGCAGTCAGTTATCCTGGAAACAGGGTGGTCAGTTACCCCGGAAACAGGGTGATCAGTTATCCTGGAAACAGGGCGGTCAGTTACCCCGGAAACAGGGCGGTCAGTTACCCCCGGAAAAAGGGCGGTCAGTAACCCTGGAAACAGATTAGTCACTTACCCCGGAAACAGGGTGAGCAGTTATCCTGGAAACAGGGCAGTCAGTTAGCCTGGAAACAGGGCAGTCAGTTACCCCGGAAACAGGGCAGTCAGTTACCCTGGAAACAGGGTAGTCAGTTTCCCGGAAACAGGGAATTCAGTTATCCCGGAAACAGGGTGATCAGTTACCCTGGAAACAGGGCAGTCAGTTATCCCGGAAACAGGGCAGTCAGTTATCCCGGAAAAAGTGTGATCAGTTACCCTGGAAACTGGGCAGTCAGTTACCCTGGAAACAGGGCAGTCATTTCCCCCGGAAACTGGGCAGTCAGTTACCCTGGAAACAGGGTAGTCAGTTTCCCGGAAACAGGGAATTCAGTTATCCCGGAAACAGGGTGATCAGTTACCCTGGAAACAGGGCAGTCAGTTATCCCGGAAACAGGGCAGTCAGTTATCCCGGAAAAAGTGTGATCAGTTACCCTGGAAACTGGGCAGTCAGTTACCCTGGAAACAGGGCAGTCATTTCCCCCGGAAACTGGGCAGTCAGTTACCCTAGAAACAGGGCAGTCATTTTCCCCGGAAACTGGGCAGTCATTTATCCTGGAAACAGGGCAGTCAGTTAGCCTGGAAACAGGGCAGTCAGTTACCCCGGAAACAGGGCAGTCAGTTACCCTGGAAACAGGGCAGTCAGTTTCCCGGAAACAGGGCAGTCAGTTATCCCGGAAACAGGGTGATCAGTTACCCTGGAAACAGGGCAGTCAGTTATCCCGGAAACAGGGCAGTCAGTTATCCCGGAAAAAGTGTGATCAGTTACCCTGGAAACTGGGCAGTCAGTTACCCTGGAAACAGGGCAGTCATTTCCCCCGGAAACTGGGCAGTCAGTTACCCTGGAAACAGGGCAGTCAGTTATCCCGGAAACAGGGCAGTCAGTTATCCCGGAAAAAGTGTGATCATTTACCCTGGAAACTGGGCAGTTACCCTGGAAACAGGGCAGTCATTTTCCCCGGAAACTGGGCAGTCATTTATCCTGGAAACAGGGCAGTCAGTCACCCTGGAAACAGGTTGATCAGTTACCCCGGAAACAGGGTGATCAGATACCCCGGAAACAGGGCAGTCAGTTCCCCTGGAAACAGGGCAGTCAGTTACCCTGGAAACAGGGTGATCAGTTATCCTGGAAACAGGGCAGTCAGTTACCCCGGAAACAGGGTGATCAGTTATCCTGGAAACAGGGCAGTCAGTTAGCCTGGAAACAGGGCAGTCAGTTACCCCGGAAACAGGGCAGTCAGTTACCCTGGAAACAGGGCAGTCAGTTATCCCGGAAACGGGGCAGTCAGTTATCCCGAAAACAGGGTGATCAGTTACCCTAGAAACAGGGCAGTCAGTTACCCCGGAAGCAGGGCAGTCAGTTACCCTGGAAACAGGGCAGTCAGTTACCCTGGAAACAGGGCAGTCAGTTAACCTGGAAACAGGGCAGTCAGTTATCCCGGAAACAGGGCAGTCAGTTATCCCGGAAACAGGGTGATCAGTTACCCTGGAAACTGGGCAGTCAGTTACTTTGGGAAAAGGACAGTCAGTTACCCCGGAAACAGGGCAGTCAGTTACCCGGGAAACTGGGCAGTCAGTTACCCCGGAAACAGGGCAGTCAGTTACCCTGGAAACAGGTTAGTCAGTTACCCTGGAAACAGGGTGATCAGTTACCCCAGAAACAGGGCAGTCAAGGCCCTTGAAACAGGGCAGTCAGTTACGCTGGACACAGGGCAGTCAGTTATCCCGGAAACAGGGTGATCAGTTACCCTGGAAACTGGGCAGTCAGTTACTTTGGGAAAAGGACAGTCAGTTACCCCGGAAACAGGGCAGTCAGTTACCCGGGAAACTGGGCAGTCAGTTACCCCGGAAACAGGGCAGTCAGTTACCCTGGAAACAGGTTAGTCAGTTACCCTGGAAACAGGGTGATCAGTCACCCCAGAAACAGGGCAGTCAAGGCCCTTGAAACAGGGCAGTCAGTTACGCTGGACACAGGGCAGTAAGTTATCCCGGAAACTGGGCGATCAGTTACCCCGGAAACAGGGCGGTCAGTAACCCTGGAAACAGATTAGTCAGTTACCCCGGAAACAGGGTGATCAGTTATCCTGGAAACAGGGCAGTCAGTTACCCTGGAAACAGGGCAGTCAGTTAACCTGGAAACAGGGCAGTCAGTTATCCCGGAAACAGGGCAGTCAGTTATCCCGGAAACAGGGTGATCAGTTACCCTGGAAACTGGGCATTCAGTTACTTTGGGAAAAGGGCAGTCAGTTACCCCGGAAACAGGGCAGTCAGTTACCCGGGAAACTGGGCAGTCAGTTACCCAGGAAACAGGGCAGTCAGTTATCCCGGAAACAGAGTGATCAGTCACCCTGGAAACAGGGCAGTCAGTTATCCCGTAAACATGGCAGTCAGTTATCCCGGAAAAAGGGTGATCTGTTACCCTGGAAACTGGGCAGTCAGTTACCCTGGAAACAGGGCAGTCAGTTACCCTGGAAACGGGGCAGTCAGTTACCCCGGAAACAGGGCAGTCAGTTACCCTGGAAACTGGGCTGTCATTTTCCCTGGCAACAGGGCAGTCATTTACCCCGGAAGCAGGGCAGTCAGTTACCCTGGAAACAGGTTAGTCAGTTACGCTGGAAACAGGGCAGTCCGTTATCCCGGAAACAGGGCAGTCAGTAATCCCGGAAACAGGGCGATCAGTTAACCTGGAAACTGGGCAGTCTGTTACCCTGTAAACAGGGCGGTCAGTTACCCTGGAAACAGGGCAGTCAGTTGTCCTGGAAACAGGGTGATCAGTTACCCTGGAAACTGGGCAGTCAGTTACCCTGGAAACAGGCAGTCAGTTATCCCGGAAACAGGGCGATCACTTAACCTGGAAACTGGGCAGTCAGTTTCCCTGTAAACAGGGCGGTCAGTTACCCTGGAAACAGGGCAGTCAGTTATCCTGGAAACAGGGTGATCAGTTACCCTGGAAACTGGGCAGTCAGTTACCCTGGAAACAGGGCAGTCAGTTATCCTGGAAATAGGGCGGTCAGTTACCCCGGAAACAGGGAGAACAGTTACCCCAGAAACAGGGCAGTCAGTTACCCTTGAAACTGGGTGGTCATTTACCCTGGAAACAGGGTGGTCAGTTACCCCGGAAACAGGGTGATCAGTTATCCTGGAAACAGGGCGGTCTGTTACCCCGGAAACAGGGCCGTCTGTTACCCTGGAAACAGGGCGGTCAGTAACCCTGGAAACAGATTAGTCAGTTACCCCGGAAACAGGGTGATCAGTTATCCTGGAAACAGGGCAGTCAGTTAGCCTGGAAACAGGGCAGTCAGTTAACCTGGAAACAGGGCAGTCAGTTATCCCGGAAACAGGGCAGTCAGTTATCCCGGAAACAGGGTGATCAGTTACCCTGGAAACTGGGCAGTCAGTTACTTTGGAAAAAGGGCAGTCAGTTACCCTGGAAACAGGGCAGTCAGTTACCCTGGAAACTGGGCAGTAAGTTACCCTGGAAACAGGGCAGTCAGTTATCCCGGAAACAGAGTGATCAGTCACCCTGGAAACAGGGCAGTCAGTCATCCCGGAAACATGGCAGTCAGTTATCCCGGAAACAGGGTGATCAGTTATCCTGGAAACAGGGCAGTCAGTTAGCCTGGAAACTGGGCAGTAAGTTACCCTGGAAACAGGGCAGTCAGTTATCCCGGAAACAGGGTGATCAGTTATCCTGGAAACAGGGCAGTCAGTTAGCCTGGAAACAGGGCAGTCAGTTAACCTGGAAACAGGGCAGTCAGTTATCCCGGAAACAGGGCAGTCTGTTATCCCGGAAACAGGGTGATCAGTTACCCTGGAAACTGGGCAGTCAGTTACTTTGGAAACTGGGCAGTCAGTTACTTTGGAAAAAGGGCAGTCAGTTACCCTGGAAATTGGGCAGTCAGTTACCCTGGAAACAGGGCAGTCAGTTTCCCTGGAAACAGGGCAGTCAGTTACCCCGGAAACTGGGCAGTCAGTTACCCTGGAAACTGGGCTGTCTGTTACCCTGGAAACAGGGTGATCAGTTACCCCAGAAACAGGGCAGTCAGTGCCCCTGGAAACAGGGCAGTCAGTTATGCTGGAAACAGGGCAGTCTGTTATCCCGGAATCAGGGCGATCAGTGAACCTGGAACCTGGGCAGTCTGTTACCCTGTAAACAGGGCGGTCATTTACCCTGGAAACAGGGCAGTCAGTTATCCTGGAGACAGGGTGATCAGTTACCCTGGAAACTGGGCAGTCAGTTACCCTGGAAACAGGGCAGTCAGTTATCCTGGAAAAAGGGCGGTCAGTTACCCCGGAAACAGGGAGATCAGTTACCCTAGAAACAGGGCAGTCAGTTACCCTGGAAACAGGGCAGTCAGTTATCCTGGAAACAGTGTGGTCAGTTACCCTGGAAACATGGCCGTCAGTTCTCCCGGAAAAAGGGTGATCTGTTACCCTGGAAACTGGGCAGTCAGGTACCCTGGAAACAGGGCAGTCAGTTACCCCGGAAACAGGGCAGTCAGTTACCCTGGAAACAGGGTAGTCAGTTACCCCGGAAACTGGGTAGTCAGTTACCCTGGAAACTGGGCTGTCAGTTACCCTAGAAACAGGGCAGTCAGTTACCCCGGAAACAGGGTGATCAGTTACCCCAGAAACAGGGCAGTCAGTGCCCCTGGAAACAGGGCAGTCAGTTACGCTGGAAACAGGGCAGTCAGTTATCCCAGAAACAGGGCAGTCAGTTATCCCGGAAACAGGGCGATCAGTTAACCTGGAAACTGGGCAGTCTGTTTCCCTGTAAACAGGGCGGTCAGTTACCCTGGAAACAGGGCAGTCAGTTATCCTGGAAACATGGTGATCAGTTACCCTGGAAACTGGGCAGTCAGTTACCCTGGAAACAGGGCAGTCAGTTATCCTGGAAACAGGGCAGTCAGTTACCCCGGAAACAGGGAGATCAGTTACCCCAGGAACAGGGCAGTCAGTTACCCTGGAAACAGGGCAGTCAGTTATCCTGGAAACAGGGTGGTCAGTTACCCTGGAAACAGGGTGGTCAGTTACCCCGGAAACAGGGTGATCAGTTATCCTGGAAACAGGGGGGTCAGTTACCCCGGAAACAGGGCAGTCAGTTACCCCCGGAAAAAGGGCGGGCAGTAACCCAGGAAACAGATTAGTCAGTTACCCCGGAAACAGGGTGATCAGTTATCCTGGAAACAGGGCAGTCAGTTAGCCTGGAAACAGGGCAGTCAGTTACCCCGGAAACAGGGCAGTCAGTTACCCTGGAAACAGTGCAATCAGTTATCCCGGAAACAGGGCAGTCAGTTATCCCGGAAACAGGGTAATCAGTTACCCGAGAAACAGGGCAGTCAGTTACCCCGGAAACAGGGCAGTCAGTTACCCTGGATACAGGGCAGTCAGTTATCCCGGAAACAGGGCAGTCAGTTATCCCGGAAAAAGTGTGATCAGTTACCCTGGAAACTGGGCAGTCAGTTACCCTGGAAACAGGGCAGTCAGTTTCCCCGGAAACTGGACAGTCAGTTACCCTGGAAACAGGGCAGTCATTCACCCTGGAAACAGGTTGGTCAGTTACCCCGGAAACAGGGTGATCAGTTACCCCGTAAACAGGGCAGTCAGTTCCCCTGGAAACAGGGCAGTCAGTTACCCAGGAAACAGGGCAGTGAGCTATCCCGGAAACATGGCAGTCAGTTATCCCGGAAACAGTGTGAACCAATACCCTGGAAACTGGGCAGTCAGTTACCCTGGAAACAGAGCGGTCAGTTACCCTGGAAACACGGCAGTCAGTTATCCTGGAAACAGGGTGATCAGTTAACCTGGAAATTGGGCAGTCAGTTACCCTGGAAACAGGGCAGTCAGTTATCCTGCAAACAGGGCGGTCAGATAACCCGGAAATAGGGCGGTCAGTTATCCTGGAAACAGAGCGGTCAGTTACCCCGAAAGCAGGGAGATCAGTTACCCCGGAAACAGGGCGGTCAGTTACCCTGGAAACAGGGCAGTCAGTTACCCTAAAAACAGGGCAGTCAGTTAACCTGGAAACAGGGCAGTCAGTTACCCCGGAAATAGGTTAATAAGTTAGCCGGAAACGGGGTGTTCAGTTACCCCGGAAAATGAGCAGTCAGTTAGCCTGGAAAGAGGGCAGTCAGTTATCCCGGAAACAGGGCGGTCAGTTACACTGGAAATAGGTTAATCAGTTACCCCGGAAACTGGGCAGTCAGTTACCCTGGAAACAGGCCATTCAGTCACCCTGGAAACAGGTTAGTCAGTTACCCTGGAAACAGGGCAGTCAGTTCCTCTGGAAACAGGGCAGTGAGCTATCCCGGAAACAGGGCAGTCAGTTATCCCGGAAGCAGAGTGATCAGTTACCCTGGAAACTGGCCAGTCAGTTACCCTGGAAACGGGGCGGTCAGTTACCCTGGAAACAGAGCAGTCAGTTATCCTGGAAACAGGGCAGTCAGATACCCCGGAAATAAGGCGGTCAGTTATCCTGGAAACAGGGCGGTCAGTTACCCCGGAAACAGGGAGATCAGTTACCCCGGAAACAGGGCGGTCAGTTACCCTGGAAACAGGGCAGTCAGTTACCCTGGAAACTGGGCAGTCAGTTACCCCGGAAACAGGGCGGTCAGTTACCCTGGTAACAGGGCAGTCAGTTATCCCGGAAACAGAGTGATCAGTCACCCTGGAAACAGGGCAGTCAGTTATCCTGGAAACATGGCAGTCAGTTATCCCGGAAAAAGGGTGATCTGTTACCCTGGAAAAAGGGCAGTCAGTTACCCTGGAAACAGGTCAGTCAGTTACCCCGGAAACTGGGCAGTCAGTTACCCTGGAAACTGGGCTGTCAGTTACACTGGAAACAGGGCAGTCAGTTACCCCGGAAACAGGGTGATCAGTTACCCCAGAAACAGGGCAGTCAGTGCCCCTGGAAACAGGGCAGTCAGTTACGCTGGAAACAGGGCAGTCAGTTATCCCGGAAACAGGGCAGTCAGTTATCCCGGAAACAGGGTGAACAATTACCCTGGAAACTGGGCAGTCAGTTATCCCGGAAGCAGGATGATCAGGTACCCTGGAAACTGGGCAGTCAGTTACCCTGGAAACAGGGCAGACAGTTAGCCTGGAAACAGGGCAGTCAGTTACCCTGGAAACAGGGCAGTCAGTTATCCTGGAAACAGGGCGGTCAGTTACCCCGGAAACAGGGAGATCAGTTACCCCGGAAACAGGGCGGTCAGATACCCTGGAAACAGGGCAGTCAGTTACCCTGGAAACAGGGCAGTCAGTTATCCTGGAAACAGGGCAGTCAGATACCCCGGAAATAGGGCGGTCAGTTATCCTGGAAACAGGGCGGTCAGTTACCCTGGAAACAGGGAGATCAGTTACCCCGGAAACAGGGCGGTCAGATACCCTAGAAACAGGGCAGTCAGTTACCCCGGAAACAGGGCAGTCAGTTACCCTGGAAACTGGGCAGTCAGTTACCCTGGAAACAGGGCAGTCAGTTATCCCGGAAACAGGGCAGTCAGTTACCCTGGAAACAGAGCAGTCAGTTACCCTGGAACATGGGCTGTCAGTTACCCTGGAAACAGGGCAGTCAGTTACCCCGGAAACAGGGTGATCAGTTATCCCAGAAACAGGGCAGTCAGTTATCCCGGAAACAGAGTGATCAGTCACCCTGGAAATAGGGCAGTCAGTTATCCCGGAAACATGGCAGTCAGTTCTCCCGGAAAAAGTGTGATCTGTTACCCTGGAAACTGGGCAGTCCGTTACCCCGGAAACAGGGCATTCAGTTACCCTCTAAACAGGTTTGTCAGTTACCCCGGAAACAGGGTGATCAGTTACCCCAGAAACAGGGCAGTCAGTTACCCTGGAAACTGGGCAGTCCGTTACCCCGGAAACAGGGCAGTCATTTACCCTCTAAACAGGTTAGTCAGTTACCCCGGAAACAGGGTGATCAGTTACCCCGGAAACAGGGCAGTCAGTTACCCTCTAAAAAGGTTAGTCAGTTACCCCGGAAACAGGGTGATCAGTTTCCCCAGAAACAGGGCAGTCAGTGCCCGTGGAAACAGGGCAGTCAATTAAGCTGGAAACAGGGCAGTCAGTTATCCCGGAAACAGGTCAGTCAGTTATCCCGGAAACAGGGTGAACAATTACCCTGGAAACTGGGCAGTCAGTTACCCTGGAAACTGGGCAGTCAGTTACCCTGGAAACATGGCAGACAGTTAACCTGGAAACAGGGCAGTCAGTTACCCTGGAAACAGGGCAGTCAGTTATCCTGGAAACAGGGCGGTCAGTTACCCCGGAAACAGGGAGATCAGTTACCCCGGAAACAGGGCGCTCAGATACCCTGGAAACAGGGCAGTCAGTTATCCTGGAAACAGGGCAGTCAGTTATCCTGGAAACAGGGCAGTCAGATAACCCGGAAATAGGGCGGTCAGTTATCCTGGAAACAGGGCGGTAAGTTACCCCGGAAACAGGGAGATCAGTTACCCCGGAAACAGGGCGGTCAGATACCCTAGAAACAGGGCAGTCAGTCACCCTGGAAACAGGGCAGTCAGTTACCCTGGAAAAAGGGCAGTCAGTTATCCCGGAAACAGGGTGATCAGTTACCCTGGAAACAGGGCAGTCAGTTACTTTGGAAAAAGGGCAGTCAGTTACCCCGGAAACAGGGCAGTCAGTTACCCTGGAAACTGGGCAGTCAGTTACCCTGGAAACAGGGCAGAAGTTATCCCGGGAACAGAGTGATCAGTCACCCTGGAAACAGGGCAGTCAGTTATCCCGGAAACATGGCAGTCAGTTATCCCGGAAAAAGGGTCATCTGTTACCCTGGAAACTGCGCAGTCAGTTACCCTGGAAACAGGGCAGTCAGTTACCCCGGAAACAGGGCAGTCAGTTACCCTGGAAACAGGGCAGTCAGTTACCCCGGAAACAGGGCAGTCAGTTACCCTGGAAACTGGGCAGTCCGTTACCCCGGAAACAGGGCAGTCAGTTACCCTCTAAACAGGTTAGTCAGTTACCCCGGAAACAGGGTGATCAGTTACCCCGGAAACAGGGCAGTCAGTTACCCTCTAAACAGGTTAGTCAGTTACCCCGGAAACAGGGTGATCAGTTTCCCCAGAAACAGGGCAGTCAGTGCCCGTGGAAACAGGGCATTCAATTACGCTGGAAACAGGGCAGTCAGTTATCCCGGAAACAGGGCAGTCAGTTATCCCGGAAACAGGGTGATCAGTTACCCTGGAAACAGGGCAGTCAGTTACTTTGGAAAAAGGGCAGTCAGTTACCCCGGAAACAGGGCAGTCAGTTACCCTGGAAACTGGGCAGTCAGTTACCCTGGAAACAGGGCAGTCAGTTATCCCGGAAACAGAGTGATCAGTCACCCTGGAAACAGGGCAGTCAGTTATCCCGGAAACAGGGCAGTCAGTTATCCCGGAAACAGGGTGAACAATTACCCTGGAAACTGGGCAGTCAGTTATCCCGGAAGCAGGATGATCAGGTACCCTGGAAACTGGGCAGTCAGTTACCCTGGAAACAGGGCAGACAGTTAGCCTGGAAACAGGGCAGTCTGTTACCCTGGAAACAGGGCAGTCAGTTATCCTGGAAACAGGGCGGTCAGTTACCCCGGAAACAGGGAGATCAGTTACCCCGGAAACAGGGCGGTCAGATACCCTGGAAACAGGGCAGTCAGTTACCCTGGAAACAGGGCAGTCAGTTATCCTGGAAACAGGGCAGTCAGATACCCCGGAAATAGGGCGGTCAGTTATCCTGGAAACAGGGCGGTCAGTTACCCTGGAAACAGGGAGATCAGTTACCCCGGAAACAGGGCGGTCAGATACCCTAGAAACAGGGCAGTCAGTTACCCTGGAAACAGGGCAGTCAGTTACCCTGGAAAAAGGGCAGTCAGTTACTTTGGAAAAAGGGCAGTCAGTTACCCCGGAAACAGGGCAGTCAGTTACCCTGGAAACTGGGCAGTCAGTTACCCTGGAAACAGGGCAGTCAGTTATCCCGGAAACAGGGCAGTCAGTTACCCTGGAAACAGGGCAGTCAGTTACCCTGGAACATGGGCTGTCAGTTACCCTGGAAACAGGGCAGTCAGTTACCCCGGAAACAGGGTGATCAGTTATCCCAGAAACAGGGCAGTCAGTTATCCCGGAAACAGAGTGATCAGTCACCCTGGAAATAGGGCAGTCAGTTATCCCGGAAACATGGCAGTCAGTTCTCCCGGAAAAAGTGTGATCTGTTACCCTGGAAACTGGGCAGTCCGTTACCCCGGAAACAGGGCATTCAGTTACCCTCTAAACAGGTTTGTCAGTTACCCCGGAAACAGGGTGATCAGTTACCCCAGAAACAGGGCAGTCAGTTACCCTGGAAACTGGGCAGTCCGTTACCCCGGAAACAGGGCAGTCATTTACCCTCTAAACAGGTTAGTCAGTTACCCCGGAAACAGGGTGATCAGTTACCCCGGAAACAGGGCAGTCAGTTACCCTCTAAAAAGGTTAGTCAGTTACCCCGGAAACAGGGTGATCAGTTTCCCCAGAAACAGGGCAGTCAGTGCCCGTGGAAACAGGGCAGTCAATTAAGCTGGAAACAGGGCAGTCAGTTATCCCGGAAACAGGTCAGTCAGTTATCCCGGAAACAGGGTGAACAATTACCCTGGAAACTGGGCAGTCAGTTACCCTGGAAACTGGGCAGTCAGTTACCCTGGAAACATGGCAGACAGTTAACCTGGAAACAGGGCAGTGGGTTACCCTGGAAACAGGGCAGTCAGTTATCCTGGAAACAGGGCGGTCAGTTACCCCGGAAACAGGGAGATCAGTTACCCCGGAAACAGGGCGCTCAGATACCCTGGAAACAGGGCAGTCAGTTATCCTGGAAACAGGGCAGTCAGTTATCCTGGAAACAGGGCGGTAAGTTACCCCGGAAACAGGGAGATCAGTTACCCCGGAAACAGGGCGGTCAGATACCCTAGAAACAGGGCCGTCAGTCACCCTGGAAACAGGGCAGTCAGTTACCCTGGAAAAAGGGCAGTCAGTTATCCCGGAAACAGGGTGATCAGTTACCCTGGAAACAGGGCAGTCAGTTACTTTGGAAAAAGGGCAGTCAGTTACCCCGGAAACAGGGCAGTCAGTTACCCTGGAAACTGGGCAGTCAGTTACCCTGGAAACAGGGCAGAAGTTATCCCGGGAACAGAGTGATCAGTCACCCTGGAAACAGGGCAGTCAGTTATCCCGGAAACATGGCAGTCAGTTATCCCGGAAAAAGGGTCATCTGTTACCCTGGAAACTGCGCAGTCAGTTACCCTGGAAACAGGGCAGTAAGTTACCCCGGAAACAGGGCAGTCAGTTACCCTGGAAACAGGGCAGTCAGTTACCCCGGAAACAGGGCAGTCAGTTACCCTGGAAACTGGGCAGTCCGTTACCCCGGAAACAGGGCAGTCAGTTACCCTCTAAACAGGTTAGTCAGTTACCCCGGAAACAGGGTGATCAGTTACCCCGGAAACAGGGCAGTCAGTTACCCTCTAAACAGGTTAGTCAGTTACCCCGGAAACAGGGTGATCAGTTTCCCCAGAAACAGGGCAGTCAGTGCCCGTGGAAACAGGGCATTCAATTACGCTGGAAACAGGGCAGTCAGTTATCCCGGAAACAGGGCAGTCAGTTATCCCGGAAACAGGGTGATCAGTTACCCTGGAAACAGGGCAGTCAGTTACTTTGGAAAAAGGGCAGTCAGTTACCCCGGAAACAGGGCAGTCAGTTACCCTGGAAACTGGGCAGTCAGTTACCCTGGAAACAGGGCAGTCAGTTATCCCGGAAACAGAGTGATCAGTCACCCTGGAAACAGGGCAGTCAGTTATCCCGGAAACAGGGCAGTCAGTTATCCCGGAAACAGGGTGAACAATTACCCTGGAAACTGGGCAGTCAGTTATCCCGGAAGCAGGATGATCAGGTACCCTGGAAACTGGGCAGTCAGTTACCCTGGAAACAGGGCAGACAGTTAGCCTGGAAACAGGGCAGTCTGTTACCCTGGAAACAGGGCAGTCAGTTATCCTGGAAACAGGGCGGTCAGTTACCCCGGAAACAGGGAGATCAGTTACCCCGGAAACAGGGCGGTCAGATACCCTGGAAACAGGGCAGTCAGTTACCCTGGAAACAGGGCAGTCAGTTATCCTGGAAACAGGGCAGTCAGATACCCCGGAAATAGGGCGGTCAGTTATCCTGGAAACAGGGCGGTCAGTTACCCTGGAAACAGGGAGATCAGTTACCCCGGAAACAGGGCGGTCAGATACCCTAGAAACAGGGCAGTCAGTTACCCTGGAAACAGGGCAGTCAGTTACCCTGGAAAAAGGGCAGTCAGTTACTTTGGAAAAAGGGCAGTCAGTTACCCCGGAAACAGGGCAGTCAGTTACCCTGGAAACTGGGCAGTCAGTTACCCTGGAAACAGGGCAGTCAGTTATCCCGGAAACAGGGCAGTCAGTTACCCTGGAAACAGGGCAGTCAGTTACCCTGGAACATGGGCTGTCAGTTACCCTGGAAACAGGGCAGTCAGTTACCCCGGAAACAGGGTGATCAGTTATCCCAGAAACAGGGCAGTCAGTTATCCCGGAAACAGAGTGATCAGTCACCCTGGAAATAGGGCAGTCAGTTATCCCGGAAACATGGCAGTCAGTTCTCCCGGAAAAAGTGTGATCTGTTACCCTGGAAACTGGGCAGTCCGTTACCCCGGAAACAGGGCATTCAGTTACCCTCTAAACAGGTTTGTCAGTTACCCCGGAAACAGGGTGATCAGTTACCCCAGAAACAGGGCAGTCAGTTACCCTGGAAACTGGGCAGTCCGTTACCCCGGAAACAGGGCAGTCATTTACCCTCTAAACAGGTTAGTCAGTTACCCCGGAAACAGGGTGATCAGTTACCCCGGAAACAGGGCAGTCAGTTACCCTCTAAAAAGGTTAGTCAGTTACCCCGGAAACAGGGTGATCAGTTTCCCCAGAAACAGGGCAGTCAGTGCCCGTGGAAACAGGGCAGTCAATTAAGCTGGAAACAGGGCAGTCAGTTATCCCGGAAACAGGTCAGTCAGTTATCCCGGAAACAGGGTGAACAATTACCCTGGAAACTGGGCAGTCAGTTACCCTGGAAACTGGGCAGTCAGTTACCCTGGAAACAGGGCAGACAGTTAACCTGGAAACAGGGCAGTCAGTTACCCTGGAAACAGGGCAGTCAGTTATCCTGGAAACAGGGCGGTCAGTTACCCCGAAAACAGGGAGATCAGTTACCCCGGAAACAGGGCGCTCAGATACCCTGGAAACAGGGCAGTCAGTTATCCTGGAAACAGGGCAGTCAGTTATCCTGGAAACAGGGCAGTCAGATACCCCGGAAATAGGGCGGTCAGTTATCCTGGAAACAGGGCGGTAAGTTACCCCGGAAACAGGGAGATCAGTTACCCCGGAAACAGGGCGGTCAGATACCCTAGAAACAGGGCAGTCAGTCACCCTGGAAACAGGGCAGTCAGTTACCCTGGAAAAAGGGCAGTCAGTTATCCCGGAAACAGGGTGATCAGTTACCCTGGAAACAGGGCAGTCAGTTACTTTGGAAAAAGGGCAGTCAGTTACCCCGGAAACAGGGCAGTCAGTTACCCTGGAAACTGGGCAGTAAGTTACCCTGGAAACAGGGCAGTCAGTTATCCCGGAAACAGAGTGATCAGTCACCCTGGAAACAGGGCAGTCAGTTATCCCGGAAACATGGCAGTCAGTTATCCCGGAAAAAGGGTCATCTGTTACCCTGGAAACTGCGCAGTCAGTTACCCTGGAAACAGGGCAGTCAGTTACCCCGGAAACAGGGCAGTCAGTTACCCTGGAAACAGGGCAGTCAGTTACCCCGGAAACAGGGCAGTCAGTTACCCTGGAAACTGGGCAGTCCGTTACCCCGGAAACAGGGCAGTCAGTTACCCTCTAAACAGGTTAGTCAGTTACCCCGGAAACAGGGTGATCAGTTACCCCGGAAACAGGGCAGTCAGTTACCCTCTAAACAGGTTAGTCAGTTACCCCGGAAACAGGGTGATCAGTTTCCCCAGAAACAGGGCAGTCAGTGCCCGTGGAAACAGGGCATTCAATTTCGCTGGAAACAGGGCAGTCAGTTATCCCGGAAACAGGGCAGTCAGTTATCCCGGAAACTGGGTGAACAATTACCCTGGAAACTGGGCAGTCAGTTACCCTGGAAACTGGGCAGTCAGTTACCCTGGAAACAGGGCAGACAGTTAACCTGGAAACAGGGCAGTCAGTTACCCTGGAAACAGGGCAGTCAGTTATCCTGGAAACAGGGCGGTCAGTTACCCCGGAAACAGGGAGATCAGTTACCCCGGAAACAGGGCGCTCAGATACCCTGGAAACAGGGCAGTCAGTTATCCTGGAAACAGGGCAGTCATTTATCCTGGAAACAGGGCAGTCAGATACCCCGGAAATAGGGCGGTCAGTTATCCTGGAAACAGGGCGGTAAGTTACCCCGGAAACAGGGAGATCAGTTACCCCGGAAACAGGGCGGTCAGATACCCTAGAAACAGGGCAGTCAGTTACCCTGGAAACAGGGCAGTCAGTTACCCTGGAAAAAGGGCAGTCAGTTATCCCGGATACAGGGTGATCAGTTACCCTGGAAACAGGGCAGTCAGTTACTTTGGAAAAAGGGCAGTCAGTTACCCCGGAAACAGGGCAGTCAGTTACCCTGGAAACTGGGCAGTCAGTTACCCTGGAAACAGGGCAGTCAGTTATCCCGGAAACAGAGTGATCAGTCACCCTGGAAACAGGGCAGTCAGTTATCCCGGAAACATGGCAGTCAGTTATCCCGGAAAAAGGGTCATCTGTTACCCTGGAAACTGTGCAGTCAGATACCCTGGAAACAGGGCAGTCAGTTACCCCGGAAACAGGGCAGTCAGTTACCCTGGAAACAGGGCAGTCAGTTACCCCGGAAACAGGGCAGTCAGTTACCCTGGAAACAGGGCAGTCAGTTACCCCGGAAACTGGGCAGTCAGTTACCCTGGAAACAGGGCAGTCAGTTACCCCGGAAACAGGGCAGTCAGTTACCCTGGAAACAGGTTAGTCAGTTACCCCGGAAACAGGGTGATCAGTTACCCCAGAAACAGGGCAGTCAAGGCCCTTGAATCAGGGCAGTCAGTTACGCTGGACACAGGGCAGTAAGTTATCCCGGAAACAGGTCGATCAGTTACCCCGGAAACAGGGCGGTCAGTAACCCTGGAAACAGATTAGTCAGTTACCCCGGAAACATGGTGATCAGTTATCCTGGAAACAGGGCAGTCAGTTACCCTGGAAACAGGGCAGTCAGTTAACCTGGAAACAGGGCTGTCAGTTATCCCGGAAACAGGGCAGTCAGTTATCCCGGAAACAGGGTGATCAGTTACCCTGGAAACTGGGCAGTCAGTTACTTTGGGAAAAGGGCAGTCAGTTACCCCGGAAACAGGGCAGTCAGTTACCCGGGAAACTGGGCAGTCAGTTACCCAGGAAACAGGGCAGTCAGTTATCCCGGAAACAGAGTGATCAGTCACCCTGGAAACAGGGCAGTCAGTTATCCCGGAAACATGGCAGTCAGTTATCCCGGAAAAAGGGTGATCAGTTACCCTGTAAACTGGGCAGTCAGTTACCCTGGAAACAGGGCAGTCAGTTACCCCGGAAACAGGGCAGTCAGTTACCCTGGAAACTGGGCTGTCATTTACCCTGGAAACAGGGCAGTCAGTTACCCCGGAAACAGGGCAGTCAGTTACCCTGGAAACAGGTTAGTCAGTTACCCCGGAAAGAGGGTGATCTGTTACCCCAGAAACAGGGCAGTCAGTTACGCTGGAAACGGGGCAGTCAGTTATCCCGGAAACAGGGCAGTCAGTTATCCCGGAAACAGGGCGATCAGTTAACCTGGAAACTGGGCAGTCTGTTACCCTGTAAACAGGGCGGTCAGTTACCCTGGAAAATGGGCAGTCAGTTAGCCTGGAAAGAGGGCAGTCAGTTATCCCGGAAACAGGGCAGTCATTTACCCCGGAAACAGGGCAGTCAGTTATCCCGGAAACAGGGCAGTCAGTTATCCCGGAAAAAGGGCGGTCAGTTACCCTGGAAACAGGGCAGTCAGTTACCCTGGAAACAGGGCGGTCAGTTACCCTGGAAATAGGTAAATCAGTTACCCCGGCAACTGGGCAGTCAGTTACCCTGGAAACAGGGCAGTCAGTCACCCTGGAAACAGGTTTGTCAGTTACCCTGGAAACAGGGCAGTCAGTTCCCCTGGAAACAGGGCAGTGAGCTATCCCGGAAAAAGGGCAGTCAGTAATCCCGGAAACAGGGTGATCAGTTACCCTGGAAACAGGGCAGTCAGTTACTTTGGAAAAAGGGCAGTCAGTTACCCCGGAAACAGGGCAGTCAGTTACCCTGGAAACTGGGCAGTCAGTTACCCTGGAAACAGGGCAGTCAGTTATCCCGGAAACAGAGTGATCAGTCACCCTGGAAACAGGGCAGTCAGTTATCCCGGAAACATGGCAGTCAGTTATCCCGGAAAAAGGGTCATCTGTTACCCTGGAAACTGCGCAGTCAGTTACCCTGGAAACAGGGCAGTCAGTTACCCCGGAAACAGGGCAGTCAGTTACCCTGGAAACAGGGCAGTCAGTTACCCCGGAAACTGGGCAGTCAGTTACCCTGGAAACTGGGCAGTCAGTTACCCTGGAAACAGGGCAGTCAGTTACCCCGGAAACAGGGCAGTCAGTTACCCTGGAAACAGGTTAGTCAGTTACCCCGGAAACAGGGTGATCAGTTACCCCAGAAACAGGGCAGTCAAGGCCCTTGAATCAGGGCAGTCAGTTACGCTGGACACAGGGCAGTAAGTTATCCCGGAAACAGGGCGATCAGTTACCCCGGAAACAGGGCAGTCAGTAACCCTGGAAACAGATTAGTCAGTTACCCCGGAAACATGGTGATCAGTTATCCTGGAAACAGGGCAGTCAGTTACCCTGGAAACAGGGCAGTCAGTTAACCTGGAAACAGGGCAGTCAGTTATCCCGGAAACAGGGCAGTCAGTTATCCCGGAAACAGGGTGATCAGTTACCCTGGAAACTGGGCAGTCAGTTACTTTGGGAAAAGGGCAGTCAGTTACCCCGGAAACAGGGCAGTCAGTTACCCGGGAAACTGGGCAGTCAGTTACCCAGGAAACAGGGCAGTCAGTTATCCCGGAAACAGAGTGATCAGTCACCCTGGAAACAGGGCAGTCAGTTATCCCGGAAACATGGCAGTCAGTTATCCCGGAAAAAGGGTGATCAGTTACCCTGGAAACTGGGCAGTCAGTTACCCTGGAAACAGGGCAGTCAGTTACCCCGGAAACAGGGCAGTCAGTTACCCTGGAAACTGGGCTGTCATTTACCCTGGAAACAGGGCAGTCAGTTACCCCGGAAACAGGGCAGTCAGTTACCCTGGAAACAGGTTAGTCAGTTACCCCGGAAAGAGGGTGATCTGTTACCCCAGAAACAGGGCAGTCAGTTACGCTGGAAACGGGGCAGTCAGTTATCCCGGAAACAGGGCATTCAGTTATCCCGGAAACAGGGCGATCAGTTAACCTGGAAACTGGGCAGTCTGTTACCCTGTAAACAGGCGGTCAGTTACCCTGGAAAATGGGCAGTCAGTTAGCCTGGAAAGAGGGCAGTCAGTTATCCCGGAAACAGGGCAGTCATTTACCCCGGAAACAGGGCAGTCAGTTATCCCGGAAACAGGGCAGTCAGTTATCCCGGAAAAAGGGCGGTCAGTTACCCTGGAAACAGGGCAGTCAGTTACCCTGGAAACAGGGCGGTCAGTTACCCTGGAAATAGGTAAATCAGTTACCCCGGCAACTGGGCAGTCAGTTACCCTGGAAACAGGGCAGTCAGTCACCCTGGAAACAGGTTTGTCAGTTACCCTGGAAACAGGGCAGTCAGTTCCCCTGGAAACAGGGCAGTGAGCTATCCCGGAAACAGGGCAGTCAGTTACCCCGGAAGCAGGGTGATCAGTTACCCTGGAAACTGGGCAGTCAGTTACCCTGCAAACAGTGCAGTCTGTTACCCTGGAAACAGGGCAGTGAGCTATCCCGGAAACAGGGCAGTCAGTTATCCAGGAAGCAGGGTGATCAGTTACCCTGGAAACTGGGCAGTCTGTTACACTGTAAACAGGGCGGTCAGATACCCTGGAAACAGGGCAGTCAGTTATCCCGGAAACAGGGTGATCAGTTACCCTGGAAACTGGGCAGTCAGTTACTTTGGGAAAAGGGCAGTCAGTTACCCCGGAAACAGGGCAGTCAGTTACCCGGGAAACTGGGCAGTCAGTTACCCAGGAAACAGGGCAGTCAGTTATCCCGGAAACAGAGTGATCAGTCACCCTGGAAACAGGGCAGTCAGTTATCCCGGAAACATGGCAGTCAGTTATCCCGGAAAAAGGGTGATCAGTTACCCTGGAAACTGGGCAGTCAGTTACCCTGGAAACAGGGCAGTCAGTTACCCCGGAAACAGGGCAGTCAGTTACCCTGGAAACTGGGCTGTCATTTACCCTGGAAACAGGGCAGTCAGTTACCCCGGAAACAGGGCAGTCAGTTACCCTGGAAACAGGTTAGTCAGTTACCCCGGAAAGAGGGTGATCAGTTACCCCAGAAACAGGGCAGTCAGTTACGCTGGAAACGGGGCAGTCAGTTATCCCGGAAACAGTGCAGTCAGTTATCCCGGAAACAGGGCGATCAGTTAACCTGGAAACTGGGCAGTCTGTTACCCTGTAAACAGGGCGGTCAGTTACCCTGGAAAATGGGCAGTCAGTTAGCCTGGAAAGAGGGCAGTCAGTTATCCCGGAAACAGGGCAGTCATTTACCCCGGAAACAGGGCAGTCTGTTATCCCGGAAACAGGGCAGTCAGTTATCCTGGAAAAAGGGCGGTCAGTTACCCTGGAAACAGGGCAGTCAGTTACCCTGGAAACAGGGCGGTCAGTTACCCTGGAAATAGGTAAATCAGTTACCCCGGCAACTGGGCAGTCAGTTTCCCTGGAAACAGGGCAGTCAGTCACCCTGGAAACAGGTTTGTCAGTTACCCTGGAAACAGGGCAGTCAGTTCCCCTGGAAACAGGCCAGTGAGCTATCCCGGAAACAGGGCAGTCAGTTACCCCGGAAGCAGGGTGATCAGTTACCCTGGAAACTGGGCAGTCAGTTACCCTGCAAACAGGGCAGTCTGTTACCCTGGAAACAGGGCAGTGAGCTATCCCGGAAACAGGGCAGTCAGTTATCCAGGAAGCAGGGTGATCAGTTACCCTGGAAACTGGGCAGTCTGTTACCCTGTAAACAGGGCGGTCAGATACCCTGGAAACAGGGCAGTCAGTTACCCTGGGAACAGGGCAGTGAGCTATCCCGGAAATAGGGCAGTCAGTTATCCCGGAATCAGGGTGATCAGTTACCCTGGAAACTTGGCAGTCAGTTACCCCGGAAACAGGGCGGTCAGTTACCCTGGAAACAGGGCAGTCAGTTATCCCGGAAACAGAGTGATCAGTCACCCTGGAAATAGGGCAGTCAGTTATCCCGGAAACATGGCAGTCAGTAACCCTGGAAACAGATTAGTCAGTTACCCCGGAAACATGGTGATCAGTTATCCTGGAAACAGGGCAGTCAGTTACCCTGGAAACAGGGCAGTCAGTTAACCTGGAAACAGGGCAGTCAGTTATCCCGGAAACAGGGCAGTCAGTTATCCCGGAAACAGGGTGATCAGTTACCCTGGAAACTGGGCAGTCAGTTACTTTGGGAAAAGGGCAGTCAGTTACCCCGGAAACAGGGCAGTCAGTTACCCGGGAAACTGGGCAGTCAGTTACCCAGGAAACAGGGCAGTCAGATATCCCGGAAACAGAGTGATCAGTCACCCTGGAAACAGGGCAGTCAGTTATCCCGGAAACATGGCAGTCAGTTATCCCGGAAAAAGGGTGATCAGTTACCCTGGAAACTGGGCAGTCAGTTACCCTGGAAACAGGGCAGTCAGTTACCCCGGAAACAGGGCAGTCAGTTACCCTGGAAACTGGGCTGTCATTTACCCTGGAAACAGGGCAGTCAGTTACCCCGGAAACAGGGCAGTCAGTTACCCTGGAAACAGGTTAGTCAGTTACCCCGGAAAGAGGGTGATCTGTTACCCCAGAAACAGGGCAGTCAGTTACGCTGGAAACGGGGCAGTCAGTTATCCCGGAAACAGGGCAGTCAGTTATCCCGGAAACAGGGCGATCAGTTAACCTGGAAACTGGGCAGTCTGTTACCCTGTAAACAGGCGGTCAGTTACCCTGGAAAATGGGCAGTCAGTTAGCCTGGAAAGAGGGCAGTCAGTTATCCCGGAAACAGGGCAGTCATTTACCCCGGAAACAGGGCAGTCAGTTATCCCGGAAACAGGGCAGTCAGTTATCCCGGAAAAAGGGCGGTCAGTTACCCTGGAAACAGGGCAGTCAGTTACCCCGGAAGCAGGGTGATCAGTTACCCTGGAAACTGGGCAGTCAGTTACCCTGCAAACAGTGCAGTCTGTTACCCTGGAAGCAGGGCAGTGAGCTATCCCGGAAACAGGGCAGTCAGTTATCCAGGAAGCAGGGCAGTCAGTTATCCCGGAAACATGGCAGTCAGTTATCCCGGAAAAAGGGTGATCAGTTACCCTGGAAACTGGGCAGTCAGTTACCCTGGAAACAGGGCAGTCAGTTACCCCGGAAACAGGGCAGTCAGTTACCCTGGAAACTGGGCTGTCATTTACCCTGGAAACAGGGCAGTCAGTTACCCCGGAAACAGGGCAGTCAGTTACCCTGGAAACAGGTTAGTCAGTTACCCCGGAAAGAGGGTGATCAGTTACCCCAGAAACAGGGCAGTCAGTTACGCTGGAAACGGGGCAGTCAGTTATCCCGGAAACAGTGCAGTCAGTTATCCCGGAAACAGGGCGATCAGTTAACCTGGAAACTGGGCAGTCTGTTACCCTGTAAACAGGGCGGTCAGTTACCCTGGAAAATGGGCAGTCAGTTAGCCTGGAAAGAGGGAAGTCAGTTATCCCGGAAACAGGGCAGTCATTTACCCCGGAAACAGGGCAGTCAGTTATCCCGGAAACAGGGCAGTCAGTTATCCTGGAAAAAGGGCGGTCAGTTACCCTGGAAACAGGGCAGTCAGTTACCCTGGAAACAGGGCGGTCAGTTACCCTGGAAATAGGTAAATCAGTTACCCCGGCAACTGGGCAGTCAGTTACCCTGGAAACAGGGCAGTCAGTCACCCTGGAAACAGGTTTGTCAGTTACCCTGGAAACAGGGCAGTCAGTTCCCCTGGAAACAGGGCAGTGAGCTATCCCGGAAACAGGGCAGTCAGTTACCCCGGAAGCAGGGTGATCAGTTACCCTGGAAACTGGGCAGTCAGTTACCCTGCAAACAGGGCAGTCTGTTACCCTGGAAACAGGGCAGTGAGCTATCCCGGAAACAGGGCAGTCAGTTATCCAGGAAGCAGGGTGATCAGTTACACTGGAAACTGGGCAGTCTGTTACCCTGTAAACAGGGCGGTCAGATACCCTGGAAACAGGGCAGTCAGTTACCCTGGGAACAGGGCAGTGAGCTATCCCGGAAATAGGGCAGTCAGTTATCCCGGAATCAGGGTGATCAGTTACCCTGGAAACTTGGCAGTCAGTTACCCCGGAAACAGGGCGGTCAGTTACCCTGGAAACAGGGCAGTCAGTTATCCCGGAAACAGAGTGATCAGTCACCCTGGAAATAGGGCAGTCAGTTATCCCGGAAACATGGCAGTCAGTTATCCCGGAAACAGGGCAGTCAGTTACCCTGTAAACAGGTTAGTCAGTTACCCCGGAAACAGGGTGATCAGTTACCCCAGAAACAGGGCAGTCAGTGCCCGTGGAAACAGGGCAGTCAATTACGCTGGAAACAGGGCAGTCAGTTATCCCGGAAACAGGGCAGTCAGTTATCCCGGAAACAGGGTGAACAATTACCCTGGAAACTGGGCAGTCAGTTATCCCGGAAGCAGGATGATCAGGTACCCTGGAAACTGGGCAGTCAGTTACCCTGGAAACAGGGCAGTCAGTTATCCTGGAAACAGGGCGGTCAGTTACCCCGGAAACAGGGAGATCAGTTACCCCGGAAACAGGGCGGTCAGATACCCTGGAAACAGGGCAGTCAGTTACCCTGGAAACAGGGCAGTCAGTTATCCTGGAAACAGGGCAGTCAGATACCCCGGAAATAGGGCGGTCAGTTATCCTGGAAACAGGGCGGTCAGTTACCCTGGAAACAGGGAGATCAGTTACCCTGGAAACAGGGCAGTCAGTTACCCTGGAAAAAGGGCAGTCAGTTACTTTGGAAAAAGGGCAGTCAGTTACCCTGGAAACAGGGCAGTCAGTTACCCTGGAAACTGGGCAGTCAGTTATCCTGGAAACAGGGCAGTCAGTTATCCCGGAAACAGGGCAGTCAGTTACCCTGGAAACAGGGCAGTCAGTTACCCCGGAAACTGGGCAGTCAGTTACCCTGGAAACAGGGCAGTCAGTTACCCGGGAAACAGGGCAGTCAGTTACCCTGGAAACAGGTTAGTCAGTTACCCCGGAAACAGGGTGATCAGTTACCCCAGAAACAGGGCAGTCAAGGCCCTTGAAACAGGGCAGTCAGTTACGCTGGACACAGGGCAGTAAGTTATCCCGGAAACAGGGCGATCAGTTACCCCGGAAACAGGGCGATCAGTTACCCCGGAAACAGGGCGGTCAGTAAACCTGGAAACAGATTAGTCAGTTACCCCGGAAACAGGGTGATCAGTTATCCTGGAAACAGGGCAGTCAGTTACCCTGGAAACAGGGCAGTCAGTTAACCTGGAAACAGGGCAGTCAGTTATCCCGGAAACAGGGCAGTCAGTTACCCCGGAAACAGGGCAGTCAGTTATCCCGGAAACAGGGTGATCAGTTACCCTGGAAACTGGGCAGTCAGTTACTTTGGGAAAAGGGCAGTCAGTTATCCCGGAAACAGGGCAGTCAGTTACCCGGGAAACTGGGCAGTCAGTTACCCCGGAAACAGGGTGATCAGTTACCCCAGAAACAGGGCAGTCAAGGCCCTTGAAACAGGGCAGTCAGTTACGCTGGACACAGGGCAGTAAGTTATCCCGGAAACAGGGCGATCAGATACCCCGGAAACAGGGCGGTCAGTTATCCCGGAAACAGAGTGATCAGTCACCCTGGAAACAGGGCAGTCAGTTATCCCGGAAACATGGCAGTCAGTTATCCCGGAAAAAGGGTGATCTGTTACCCTGGAAACTGGGCAGTCAGTTACCCTGGAAACAGGGCAGTCAGTTACCCTGGAAACTGGGCAGTCAGTTACCCCGGAAACAGGGCAGTCAGTTACCCTGGAAACAGGGCAGTCAGTTTTCCCGGAAACAGGGCAGTCAGTAATCCCGGAATCAGGGCGATCAGTTAACCTGGAAACTGGGCAGTCTGTTACCCTGTAAACAGGGCGGTCAGTTACCCTGGAAACAGGGCAGTCAGTTATCCTGGAAACAGGGTGATCAGTTACCCTGGAAACTGGGCAGTCAGTTACCCTGGAAACAGGGCAGTCAGTTATCCCGGAAACAGGGCGATCACTTAACCTGGAAACTGGGCAGTCTGTTACCCTGTAAACAGGGCGGTCAGTTACCCTGGAAACAGGGCAGTCAGTTATCCTGGAAACAGGGTGATCAGTTACCCTGGAATCTGGGCAGTCATTTACCCTGGAAACAGGGCAGTCAGTTATCCTGGAAATAGGGCGGTCAGTTACCCTGGAAACAGGGCGGTCAGTAACCCTGGAAACAGATTAGTCAGTGACCCCGGAAACAGGGTGAACAGTTATCCTGGAAACAGGGCAGTCAGTTACCCTGGGAACAGGGCAGTCAGTTAACCTGGAAACAGGGCATTCAGTTACCCTGGAAACTGGGTGGGCATTTACCCTGGAAACAGGGTGGTCAGTTGCCCCGGAAACAGGTTGATCAGTAATCCTGGAAACAGGGTGGTCTGTTACCCCGGAAACTGGGCAGTCAGTTACCCTGGAAACAGGGCGGTCAGTAACCCTGGAAACAGATTAGTCAGTGACCCCGGAAACAGGGTGATCAGTTATCCTGGAAACAGGGCAGTCAGTTACCCTGGAAACAGGGCAGTCAGTTAACCTGGAAACAGGGCAGTCAGCTATCCCGGAAGCAGGATGATCAGGTACCCTGGAAACTGGGCAGTCAGTTACCCTGGAAACAGGGCAGACAGTTAGCCTGGAAACAGGGCAGTCAGTTACCCTGGAAACAGGGCAGTCAGTTATCCTGGAAACAGGGCAGTCAGTTACCCCGGAAACAGGAGATCAGTTACCCCGGAAACAGGGCGGTCAGATACCCTGGAAACAGGGCAGTCAGTTACCCTGGAAACAGGGCAGTCAGTTATCCTGGAAACAGGGCACTCAGATACCCCGGAAATAGGGCGGTCAGTTATCCTGGAAACAGGGCGGTCAGTTACCCTGGAAACAGGGAGATCAGTTACCCTGGAAACAGGGCAGTCAGTTACCCTGGAAAAAGGGCAGTCAGTTACTTTGGAAAAAGGGCAGTCAGTTACCCTGGAAACAGGGCAGTCAGTTACCCTGGAAACTGGGCAGTCAGTTACCCTGGAAACAGGGCAGTCAGTTATCCCGGAAACAGGGCAGTCAGTTACCCTGGAAACAGGGCAGTCAGTTACCCCGGAAACTGGGCAGTCAGTTACCCTGGAAACAGGGCAGTCAGTTACCCGGGAAACAGGGCAGTCAGTTACCCTGGAAACAGCTTAGTCAGTTACCCCGGAAACAGGGTGATCAGTTACCCCAGAAACAGGGCAGTCAAGGCCCTTGAAACAGGGCAGTCAGTTACGCTGGACACAGGGCAGTAAGTTATCCCGGAAACAGGGCGATCAGTTACCCCGGAAACAGGGCGATCAGTTACCCCGGAAACAGGGCGGTCAGTAAACCTGGAAACAGATTAGTCAGTTACCCCGGAAACAGGGTGATCAGTTATCCTGGAAACAGGGCAGTCAGTTACCCTGGAAACAGGGCAGTCAGTTAACCTGGAAACAGGGCAGTCAGTTATCCCGGAAACAGGGCAGTCAGTTACCCCGGAAACAGGGCAGTCAGTTATCCCGGAAACAGGGTGATCAGTTACCCTGGAAACTGGGCAGTCAGTTACTTTGGGAAAAGGGCAGTCAGTTATCCCGGAAACAGGGCAGTCAGTTACCCGGGAAACTGGGCAGTCAGTTACCCCGGAAACAGGGTGATCAGTTACCCCAGAAACCGGGCAGTCAAGGCCCTTGAAACAGGGCAGTCAGTTACGCTGGACACAGGGCAGTAAGTTATCCCGGAAACAGGGCGATCAGATACCCCGGAAACAGGGCGGTCAGTTATCCCGGAAACAGAGTGATCAGTCACCCTGGAAACAGGGCAGTCAGTTATCCCGGAAACATGGCAGTCAGTTATCCCGGAAAAAGGGTGATCTGTTACCCTGGAAACTGGGCAGTCAGTTACCCTGGAAACAGGGCAGTCAGTTACCCTGGAAACTGGGCAGTCAGTTACCCCGGAAACAGGGCAGTCAGTTACCCTGGAAACAGGGCAGTCAGTTACCCTGGAAACAGGGCAGTCAGTTTTCCCGGAAACAGGGCAGTCAGTAATCCCGGAATCAGGGCGATCAGTTAACCTGGAAACTGGGCAGTCTGTTACCCTGTATACAGGGCGGTCAGTTACCCTGGAAACAGGGCAGTCAGTTATCCTGGAAACAGGGTGATCAGTTACCCTGGAAACTGGGCAGTCAGTTACCCTGGAAACAGGGCAGTCAGTTATCCCGGAAACAGGGCGATCACTTAACCTGGAAACTGGGCAGTCTGTTACCCTGTAAACAGGGCGGTCAGTTACCCTGGAAACAGGGCAGTCAGTTATCCTGGAAACAGGGTGATCAGTTACCCTGGAATCTGGGCAGTCATTTACCCTGGAAACAGGGCAGTCAGTTATCCTGGAAATAGGGCGGTCAGTTACCCTGGAAACAGGGCGGTCAGTAACCCTGGAAACAGATTAGTCAGTGACCCCGGAAACAGGGTGAACAGTTATCCTGGAAACAGGGCAGTCAGTTACCCTGGGAACAGGGCAGTCAGTTAACCTGGAAACAGGGCATTCAGTTACCCTGGAAACTGGGTGGGCATTTACCCTGGAAACAGGGTGGTCAGTTGCCCCGGAAACAGGGTGATCAGTAATCCTGGAAACAGGGTGGTCTGTTACCCCGGAAACTGGGCAGTCAGTTACCCTGGAAACAGGGCGGTCAGTAACCCTGGAAACAGATTAGTCAGTGACCCCGGAAACAGGGTGATCAGTATTCCTGGAAACAGGGCAGTCAGTTACCCTGGAAACAGGGCAGTCAGTTAACCTGGAAACAGGGCAGTCAGTTATCCCGGAAACAGGGCAGTCAGTTATCCCGGAAACAGGGTGATCAGTTACCCTGGAAACTGGGCAGTCAGTTACTTTGGAAAAAGGGCAGTCAGTTACCCCGGAAACAGGGCAGTCAGTTACCCTGGAAACTGGGCAGTAAGTTACCCTGGAAACAGGGCAGTCAGTTATCCCGGAAACAGAGTGATCAGTCACCCTGGAAACAGGGCAGTCAGTCATCCCGGAAACATGGCAGTCAGTTATCCCGGAAAAAGGGTGATCTGTTGCCCTGGAAACTGGGCCGTCAGTTACCCTGGAAACAGGGCAGTCAGTTTCCCCGGAAACAGGGCAGTCAGTTACCCTGGAAACAGGGCAGTCAGTTACCCCGGAAACTGGGCAGTCAGTTACCCTGGAAACTGGGCTGTCTGTTACCCTGGAAACTGGGTGATCAGTTACCCCAGAAACAGGGCAGTCAGTGCCCCTGGAAACAGGGCAGTCAGTTATCCCGGAAACAGGGCGATCAGTTAACCTGGAAACTGGGCAGTCTGTTACCCTGTAAACAGGGCGGTCAGTTACCCTGGAAACAGGGCAGTCAGTTATCCTGGAAACAGGGTGATCAGTTACCCTGGAAACTGGGCAGTCAGTTACCCTGGAAACAGGGCAGTCAGTTATCCTGGAAAAAGGGCGGTCAGTTACCCCGGAAACAGGGAGATCAGTTACCCTGGAAACAGGGCAGTCAGTTACCCTGGAAACAGGGCAGTCAGTTATCCTGGAAACAGGGTGGTCAGTTACCCCGGAAACAGGGTGATCAGTTATCCTGGAAACAGGGCGGTCAGTTACCCCGGAAACAGGGCAGTCAGTTACCCCCGGAAAAAGGGCGGTCAGTAACCCTGGAAACAGATTAGTCAGTTACCCCGGAAACAGGGTGAGCAGTTATCCTGGAAACAGGGCAGTCAGTTAGCCTGGAAACAGGGCAGTCAGTTACCCCGGAAACAGGGCAGTCAGTTACCCTGGAAACAGGGCTGTCAGTTATCCCGGAAACAGGGCAGTCAGTTATCCCGGAAACAGGGTGATCAGTTACCCTAGAAACAGGGCAGTCAGTTACCCCGGAAACAGGGCAGTCAGTTACCCTGGAAACAGGGCAGTCAGTTATCCCAGAAACAGGGCAGTCAGTTATCCCGGAAAAAGTGTGATCAGTTACCCTGGAAACTGGGCAGTCAGTTACCCTGGAAACAGGGCAGTCATTTTCCCCGGAAACCGGACAGTCATTTACCCTGGAAACAGGGCAGTCAGTCACCCTGGAAACAGGTTGGTCAGTTACCCCGGAAACAGGGTGATCAGATACCCCGGAAACAGGGCAGTCAGTTCCCCTGGAAACAGGGCAGTCAGTTACCCCGGAAAAAGTGTGATCAGTTACCCTGGAAACTGGGCAGTCAGTTATCCCGAAAACAGGGTGATCAGTTACCCTAGAAACAGGGCAGTCAGTTACCCCGGAAGCAGGGCAGTCAGTTAACCCGGAAACTGGGCAGTCAGTTATCCTGGAAACAGGGCAGTCAGTTACCCCGGAAACAGGAGATCAGTTACCCCGGAAACAGGGCGGTCAGATACCCTGGAAACAGGGCAGTCAGTTACCCTGGAAACAGGGCAGTCAGTTATCCTGGAAACAGGGCAGTCAGATACCCCGGAAATAGGGCGGTCAGTTATCCTGGAAACAGGGCGGTCAGTTACCCTGGAAACAGGGAGATCAGTTACCCTGGAAACAGGGCAGTCAGTTACCCCGGAAACAGGGCAGTCAGTTACCCTGGAAACAGGGCAGTCAGTTATCCTGGAAACAGGGCAGTCAGTTACCCCGGAAACAGGAGATCAGTTACCCCGGAAACAGGGCGGTCAGATACCCTGGAAACAGGGCAGTCAGTTACCCTGGAAACAGGGCAGTCAGTTATCCTGGAAACAGGGCAGTCAGATACCCCGGAAATAGGGCGGTCAGTTATCCTGGAAACAGGGCGGTCAGTTACCCTGGAAACAGGGAGATCAGTTACCCTGGAAACAGGGCAGTCAGTTACCCTGGAAAAAGGGCAGTCAGTTACTTTGGAAAAAGGGCAGTCAGTTACCCTGGAAACAGGGCAGTCAGTTACCCTGGAAACTGGGCAGTCAGTTACCCTGGAAACAGGGCAGTCAGTTATCCCGGAAACAGGGCAGTCAGTTACCCTGGAAACAGGGCAGTCAGTTACCCCGGAAACTGGGCAGTCAGTTACCCTGGAAACAGGGCAGTCAGTTACCCGGGAAACAGGGCAGTCAGTTACCCTGGAAACAGGTTAGTCAGTTACCCCGGAAACAGGGTGATCAGTTACCCCAGAAACAGGGCAGTCAAGGCCCTTGAAACAGGGCAGTCAGTTACGCTGGACACAGGGCAGTAAGTTATCCCGGAAACAGGGCGATCAGTTACCCCGGAAACAGGGCGATCAGTTACCCCGGAAACAGGGCGGTCAGTAAACCTGGAAACAGATTAGTCAGTTACCCCGGAAACAGGGTGATCAGTTATCCTGGAAACAGGGCAGTCAGTTACCCTGGAAACAGGGCAGTCAGTTAACCTGGAAACAGGGCAGTCAGTTATCCCGGAAACAGGGCAGTCAGTTACCCCGGAAACAGGGCAGTCAGTTATCCCGGAAACAGGGTGATCAGTTACCCTGGAAACTGGGCAGTCAGTTACTTTGGGAAAAGGGCAGTCAGTTATCCCGGAAACAGGGCAGTCAGTTACCCGGGAAACTGGGCAGTCAGTTACCCCGGAAACAGGGTGATCAGTTACCCCAGAAACAGGGCAGTCAAGGCCCTTGAAACAGGGCAGTCAGTTACGCTGGACACAGGGCAGTAAGTTATCCCGGAAACAGGGCGATCAGATACCCCGGAAACAGGGCGGTCAGTTATCCCGGAAACAGAGTGATCAGTCACCCTGGAAACAGGGCAGTCAGTTATCCCGGAAACATGGCAGTCAGTTATCCCGGAAAAAGGGTGATCTGTTACCCTGGAAACTGGGCAGTCAGTTACCCTGGAAACAGGGCAGTCAGTTACCCTGGAAACTGGGCAGTCAGTTACCCCGGAAACAGGGCAGTCAGTTACCCTGGAAACAGGGCAGTCAGTTACCCTGGAAACAGGGCAGTCAGTTTTCCCGGAAACAGGGCAGTCAGTAATCCCGGAATCAGGGCGATCAGTTAACCTGGAAACTGGGCAGTCTGTTACCCTGTAAACAGGGCGGTCAGTTACCCTGGAAACAGGGCAGTCAGTTATCCTGGAAACAGGGTGATCAGTTACCCTGGAAACTGGGCAGTCAGTTACCCTGGAAACAGGGCAGTCAGTTATCCCGGAAACAGGGCGATCACTTAACCTGGAAACTGGGCAGTCTGTTACCCTGTAAACAGGGCGGTCAGTTACCCTGGAAACAGGGCAGTCAGTTATCCTGGAAACAGGGTGATCAGTTACCCTGGAATCTGGGCAGTCATTTACCCTGGAAACAGGGCAGTCAGTTATCCTGGAAATAGGGCGGTCAGTTACCCTGGAAACTGGGCGGTCAGTAACCCTGGAAACAGATTAGTCAGTGACCCCGGAAACAGGGTGAACAGTTATCCTGGAAACAGTGCAGTCAGTTACCCTGGGAACAGGGCAGTCAGTTAACCTGGAAACAGGGCATTCAGTTACCCTGGAAACTGGGTGGGCATTTACCCTGGAAACAGGGTGGTCAGTTGCCCCGGAAACAGGGTGATCAGTAATCCTGGAAACAGGGTGGTCTGTTACCCCGGAAACTGGGCAGTCAGTTACCCTGGAAACAGGGCGGTCAGTAACCCTGGAAACAGATTAGTCAGTGACCCCGGAAACAGGGTGATCAGTATTCCTGGAAACAGGGCAGTCAGTTACCCTGGAAACAGGGCAGTCAGTTAACCTGGAAACAGGGCAGTCAGTTATCCCGGAAACAGGGCAGTCAGTTATCCCGGAAACAGGGTGATCAGTTACCCTGGAAACTGGGCAGTCAGTTACTTTGGAAAAAGGGCAGTCAGTTACCCCGGAAACAGGGCAGTCAGTTACCCTGGAAACTGGGCAGTAAGTTACCCTGGAAACAGGGCAGTCAGTTATCCCGGAAACAGAGTGATCAGTCACCCTGGAAACAGGGCAGTCAGTCATCCCGGAAACATGGCAGTCAGTTATCCCGGAAAAAGGGTGATCTGTTGCCCTGGAAACTGGGCCGTCAGTTACCCTGGAAACAGGGCAGTCAGTTTCCCCGGAAACAGGGCAGTCAGTTACCCTGGAAACAGGGCAGTCAGTTACCCCGGAAACTGGGCAGTCAGTTACCCTGGAAACTGGGCTGTCTGTTACCCTGGAAACCGGGTGATCAGTTACCCCAGAAACAGGGCAGTCAGTGCCCCTGGAAACAGGGCAGTCAGTTATGCTGGAAACAGGGCAGTCTGTTATTCCGGAAACAGGGCGATCAGTTAACCTGGAAACTGGGCAGTCTGTTACCCTGTAAACAGGGCGGTCAGTTACCCTGGAAACAGGGCAGTCAGTTATCCTGGAAACAGGGTGATCAGTTACCCTGGAAACTGGGCAGTCAGTTACCCTGGAAACAGGGCAGTCAGTTATCCTGGAAAAAGGGCGGTCAGTTACCCCGGAAACAGGGAGATCAGTTACCCTGGAAACAGGGCAGTCAGTTACCCTGGAAACAGGGCAGTCAGTTATCCTGGAAACAGGGTGGTCAGTTACCCCGGAAACAGGGTGATCAGTTATCCTGGAAACAGGGCGGTCAGTTACCCCGGAAACAGGGCAGTCAGTTACCCCCGGAAAAAGGGCGGTCAGTAACCCTGGAAACAGATTAGTCAGTTACCCCGGAAACAGGGTGAGCAGTTATCCTGGAAACAGGGCAGTCAGTTAGCCTGGAAACAGGGCAGTCAGTTACCCCGGAAACAGGGCAGTCAGTTACCCTGGAAACAGGGCTGTCAGTTATCCCGGAAACAGGGCAGTCAGTTATCCCGGAAACAGGGTGATCAGTTACCCTAGAAACAGGGCAGTCAGTTACCCCGGAAACAGGGCAGTCAGTTACCCTGGAAACAGGGCAGTCAGTTATCCCAGAAACAGGGCAGTCAGTTATCCCGGAAAAAGTGTGATCAGTTACCCTGGAAACTGGGCAGTCAGTTACCCTGGAAACAGGGCAGTCATTTTCCCCGGAAACCGGACAGTCATTTACCCTGGAAACAGGGCAGTCAGTCACCCTGGAAACAGGTTGGTCAGTTACCCCGGAAACAGGGTGATCAGATACCCCGGAAACAGGGCAGTCAGTTCCCCTGGAAACAGGGCAGTCAGTTACCCCGGAAAAAGTGTGATCAGTTACCCTGGAAACTGGGCAGTCAGTTATCCCGAAAACAGGGTGATCAGTTACCCTAGAAACAGGGCAGTCAGTTACCCCGGAAGCAGGGCAGTCAGTTACCCTGGAAACTGGGCAGTCAGTTACCCTGGAAACAGGGCAGTCAGTTACCCCGGAAACAGGGCAGTCAGTTACCCTGGAAACAGGTTAGTCATTTACCCCGGAAACAGGGTGATCAGTTACCCCAGAAACAGGGCAGTCAAGGCCCTTGAAACAGGGCAGTCAGTTACGCTGGACACAGGGCAGTAAGTTATCCCGGAAACAGGGCGATCAGTTACCCCGGAAACAGGGCGGTCAGTAACCCTGGAAACCCATTAGTCAGTTACCCCGGAAACAGGGTGATCAGTTATCCTGGAAACAGGGCAGTCAGTTAACCTGGAAACAGGGCAGTCAGTTACCCTGGAAACAGGGCAGTCAGTTAACCTGGAAACAGGGCAGTCAGTTATCCCGGAAACAGGGCAGTCAGTTATCCCGGAAACAGGGTGATCAGTTACCCTGGAAACTGGGCAGTCAGTTACTTTGGAAAAAGGGCAGTCAGTTACCCCGGAAACAGGGCAGTCAGTTACCCTGGAAACTGGGCAGTAAGTTACCCTGGAAACAGGGCAGTCAGTTATCCCGGAAACAGAGTGATCAGTCACCCTGGAAACAGGGCAGTCAGTCATCCCGGAAACATGGCAGTCAGTTATCCCGGAAAAAGGGTGATCAGTTGCCCTGGAAACTGGGCCGTCAGTTACCCTGGAAACAGGGCAGTCAGTTTCCCCGGAAACAGGGCAGTCAGTTACCCTGGAAACAGGGCAGTCAGTTACCCCGGAAACTGGGCAGTCAGTTACCCTGGAAACTGGGCTGTCTGTTACCCTGGAAACCGGGTGATCAGTTACCCCAGAAACAGGGCAGTCAGTGCCCCTGGAAACAGGGCAGTCAGTTATGCTGGAAACAGGGCAGTCTGTTATCCCGGAAACAGGGCGATCAGTTAACCTGGAAACTGGGCAGTCTGCTACCCTGTAAACAGGGCGGTCAGTTACCCTGGAAACAGGGCAGTCAGTTATCCTGGAAACAGGGTGATCAGTTACCCTGGAAACTGGGCAGTCAGTTACCCTGGAAACAGGGCAGTCAGTTATCCTGGAAAAAGGGCGGTCAGTTACCCCGGAAACAGGGAGATCAGTTACCCTGGAAACAGGGCAGTCAGTTACCCTGGAAACAAGGCAGTCAGTTATCCTGGAAACAGGGTGGTCAGTTACCCCGGAAACAGGGTGATCAGTTATCCTGGAAACAGGGCGGTCAGTTACCCCGGAAACAGGGCAGTCAGTTACCCCCGGAAAAAGGGCGGTCAGTAACCCTGGAAACAGATTAGTCAGTTACCCCGGAAACAGGGTGAGCAGTTATCCTGGAAACAGGGCAGTCAGTTAGCCTGGAAACAGGGCAGTCAGTTACCCCGGAAACAGGGCAGTCAGTTACCCTGGAAACAGGGCTGTCAGTTATCCCGGAAACAGGGCAGTCAGTTATCCCGGAAACAGGGTGATCAGTTACCCTAGAAACAGGGCAGTCAGTTACCCCGGAAACAGGGCAGTCAGTTACCCTGGAAACAGGGCAGTCAGTTATCCCAGAAACAGGGCAGTCAGTTATCCCGGAAAAAGTGTGATCAGTTACCCTGGAAACTGGGCAGTCAGTTACCCTGGAAACAGGGCAGTCATTTTCCCCGGAAACCGGACAGTCATTTACCCTGGAAACAGGGCAGTCAGTCACCCTGGAAACAGGTTGGTCAGTTACCACGGAAACAGGGTGATCAGATACCCCGGAAACAGGGCTGTCAGTTCCCCTGGAAACAGGGCAGTCAGTTACCCCGGAAAAAGTGTGATCAGTTACCCTGGAAACTGGGCAGTCAGTTATCCCGAAAACAGGGTGATCAGTTACCCTAGAAACAGGGCAGTCAGTTACCCCGGAAGCAGGGCAGTCAGTTACCCTGGAAACTGGGCAGTCAGTTACCCTGGAAACAGGGCAGTCAGTTACCCCGGAAACAGGGCAGTCAGTTACCCTGGAAACAGGTTAGTCATTTACCCCGGAAACAGGGTGATCAGTTACCCCAGAAACAGGGCAGTCAAGGCCCTTGAAACAGGGCAGTCAGTTACGCTGGACACAGGGCAGTAAGTTATCCCGGAAACAGGGCGATCAGTTACCCCGGAAACAGGGCGGTCAGTAACCCTGGAAACCCATTAGTCAGTTACCCCGGAAACAGGGTGATCAGTTATCCTGGAAACAGGGCAGTCAGTTAACCTGGAAACAGGGCAGTCAGTTATCCCGGAAACAGGGCAGTCAGTTACCCTGGAAACAGGGCAGACAGTTACCCCGGAAACTGGGCAGTCAGTTACCCTGGAAACTGGGCTGTCTGTTACCCTGGAAACAGGGTGATCAGTTACCCCAGAAACAGGGCAGTCAGTGCCCCTGGAAACAGGGCAGTCAGTTATGCTGGAAACAGGGCAGTCTTTTATCCCGGAAACAGGGCGATCAGTTAACCTGGAAACTGGGCAGTCTGTTACCCTGTAAACAGGGCGGTCAGTTACCCTGGAAACAGGGCAGTCAGTTATCCTGGAAACAGGGTGATCAGTTACCCTGGAAACAGGGCAGTCAGTTACCCTGGAGACAGGGCAGTCAGTTATCCTGGAAACAGGGTGGTCAGTTACCCCGGAAACAGGGTGATCAGTTATCCTGGAAACAGGGCGGTCAGTTACCCCGGAAACAGGGCGGTCAGTTACCCCCGGAAAAAGGGCGGTCAGTAACCCTGGAAACAGATTAGTCAGTTACCCCGGAAACAGGGTGAGCAGTTATCCTGGAAACAGGGCAGTCAGTTAGCCTGGAAACAGGGCAGTCAGTTACCCCGGAAACAGGGCAGTCAGTTACCCTGGAAACAGGGTAGTCAGTTTCCCGGAAACAGGGAATTCAGTTATCCCGGAAACAGGGTGATCAGTTACCCTGGAAACAGGGCAGTCAGTTATCCCGGAAACAGGGCAGTCAGTTGTCCCGGAAAAAGTGTGATCAGTTACCCTGGAAACTGGGCAGTCAGTTACCCTGGAAACAGGGCAGTCATTTCCCCCGGAAACTGGGCAGTCAGTTACCCTGGAAACAGGGTAGTCAGTTTCCCGGAAACAGGGAATTCAGTTATCCCGGAAACAGGGTGATCAGTTACCCTGGAAACAGGGCAGTCAGTTATCCCGGAAACAGGGCAGTCAGTTATCCCGGAAAAAGTGTGATCAGTTACCCTGGAAACTGGGCAGTCAGTTACCCTGGAAACAGGGCAGTCATTTCCCCTGGAAACTGGGCAGTCAGTTACCCTGGAAACAGGGCAGTCATTTTCCCCGGAAACTGGGCAGTCATTTATCCTGGAAACAGGGCAGTCAGTTAGCCTGGAAACAGGGCAGTCAGTTACCCCGGAAACAGGGCAGTCAGTTACCCTGGAAACAGGGCAGTCAGTTTCCCGGAAACAGGGCAGTCAGTTATCCCGGAAACAGGGTGATCAGTTACCCTGGAAACAGGGCAGTCAGTTATCCCGGAAAAAGTGTGATCAGTTACCCTTGAAACTGGGCAGTCAGTTACCCTGGAAACAGGGCAGTCATTTCCCCCGGAAACTGGGCAGTCAGTTACCCTGGAAACAGGGCAGTCAGTTATCCCGGAAACAGGGCAGTCAGTTATCCCGGAAAAAGTGTGATCATTTACCCTGGAAACTGGGCAGTCAGTTACCCTGGAAACAGGGCAGTCATTTTCCCCGGAAACTGGGCAGTCATTTATCCTGGAAACAGGGCAGTCAGTCACCCTGGAAACAGGTTGATCAGGTACCCCGGAAACAGGGTGATCAGATACCCCGGAAACAGGGCAGTCAGTTCCCCTGGAAACAGGGCAGTCAGTTACCCTGGAAACAGGGTGATCAGTTATCCTGGAAACAGGGCAGTCAGTTACCCCGGAAACAGGGTGATCAGTTATCCTGGAAACAGGGCAGTCAGTTAGCCTGGAAACAGGGCAGTCAGTTACCCCGGAAACAGGGCAGTCAGTTACCCTGGAAACAGGGCAGTCAGTTATCCCGGAAACGGGGCAGTCAGTTATCCCGAAAACAGGGTGATCAGTTACCCTAGAAACAGGGCAGTCAGTTACCCCGGAAGCAGGGCAGTCAGTTACCCTGGAAACTGGGCAGTCAGTTACCCTGGAAACAGGGCAGTCAGTTACCCCGGAAACAGGGCAGTCAGTTACCCTGGAAACAGGTTAGTCAGTTACCCCGGAAACAGGGTGATCAGTTACCCCAGAAACAGGGCAGTCAAGGCCCTTGAAACAGGGCAGTCAGTTACGCTGGACACAGGGCAGTAAGTTATCCCGGAAACAGGGCGATCAGTTACCCCGGAAACAGGGCGGTCAGTAACCCTGGAAACAGATTAGTCAGTTACCCCGGAAAAAGGGTGATCAGTTATCCTGGAAACAGGGCAGTCAGTTACCCTGGAAACAGGGCAGTCAGTTAACCTGGAAACAGGGCAGTCAGTTATCCCGGAAACAGGGCAGTCAGTTATCCCGGAAACAGGGTGATCAGTTACCCTGGAAACTGGGCAGTCAGTTACTTTGGGAAAAGGACAGTCAGTTACCCCGGAAACAGGGCAGTCAGTTACCCGGGAAACTGGGCAGTCAGTTACCCCGGAAACAGGGCAGTCAGTTACCCTGGAAACAGGTTAGTCAGTTACCCTGGAAACAGGGTGATCAGTTACCCCAGAAACAGGGCAGTCAAGGCCCTTGAAACAGGGCAGTCAGTTACGCTGGACACAGGGCAGTAAGTTATCCCGGAAACAGGGCGATCAGTTACCCCGGAAACAGGGCGGTCAGTAACCCTGGAAACAGATTAGTCAGTTACCCCGGAAACAGGGTGATCAGTTATCCTGGAAACAGGGCAGTCAGTTACCCTGGAAACAGGGCAGTCAGTTAACCTGGAAACAGGGCAGTCAGTTATCCCGGAAACAGGGCAGTCAGTTATCCCGGAAACAGGGTGATCAGTTACCCTGGAAACTGGGCAGTCAGTTACTTTGGGAAAAGGGCAGTCAGTAACCCCGGAAACAGGGCAGTCAGTTACCCGGGAAACTGGGCAGTCAGTTACCCAGGAAACAGGGCAGTCAGTTATCCCGGAAACAGAGTGATCAGTCACCCTGGAAACAGGGCAGTCAGTTATCCCGTAAACATGGCAGTCAGTTATCCCGGAAAAAGGGTGATCTGTTACCATGGAAACTGGGCAGTCAGTTACCCTGGAAACAGGGCAGTCAGTTACCCTGGAAACGGGGCAGTCAGTTACCCCGGAAACAGGGCAGTCAGTTACCCTGGAAACTGGGCTGTCATTTTCCCTGGCAACAGGGCAGTCAGTTACCCCGGAAACAGGGCAGTCAGTTACCCTGGAAACAGGTTAGTCAGTTACGCTGGAAACAGGGCAGTCAGTTATCCCGGAAACAGGGCAGTCAGTAATCCCGGAAACAGGGCGATCAGTTAACCTGGAAACTGGGCAGTCTGTTACCCTGTAAACAGGGCGGTCAGTTACCCTGGAAACAGGGCAGTCAGTTGTCCTGGAAACAGGGTGATCAGTTACCCTGGAAACTGGGCAGTCAGTTACCCTGGAAACAGGGCAGTCAGTTATCCCGGAAACAGGGCGATCACTTAACCTGGAAACTGGGCAGTCTGTTACCCTGTAAACAGGGCGGTCAGTTACCCTGGAAACAGGGCAGTCAGTTACCCCGGAAACAGATTAGTCAGTTACCCCGGAAACAGGGTGATCAGTTATCCTGGAAACAGGGCGGTCAGTTACCCCGGAAACAGGGCGGTCAGTTACCCCCGGAAAAAGGGCGGTCAGTAACCCTGGAAACAGATTAGTCAGTTACCCCGGAAACAGGGTGAGCAGTTATCCTGGAAACAGGGCAGTCAGTTAGCCTGGAAACAGGGCAGTCAGTTACCCCGGAAACAGGGCAGTCAGTTACCCTGGAAACAGGGTAGTCAGTTTCCCGGAAACAGGGAATTCAGTTATCCCGGAAACAGGGTGATCAGTTACCCTGGAAACAGGGCAGTCAGTTATCCCGGAAACAGGGCAGTCAGTTATCCCGGAAAAAGTGTGATCAGTTACCCTGGAAACTGGGCAGTCAGTTACCCTGGAAACAGGGCAGTCATTTCCCCCGGAAACTGGGCAGTCAGTTACCCTGGAAACAGGGTAGTCAGTTTCCCGGAAACAGGGAATTCAGTTATCCCGGAAACAGGGTGATCAGTTACCCTGGAAACAGGGCAGTCAGTTATCCCGGAAACAGGGCAGTCAGTTATCCCGGAAAAAGTGTGATCAGTTACCCTGGAAACTGGGCAGTCAGTTACCCTGGAAACAGGGCAGTCATTTCCCCTGGAAACTGGGCAGTCAGTTACCCTGGAAACAGGGCAGTCATTTTACCCGGAAACTGGGCAGTCATTTATCCTGGAAACAGGGCAGTCAGTTAGCCTGGAAACAGGGCAGTCAGTTACCCCGGAAACAGGGCAGTCAGTTACCCTGGAAACAGGGCAGTCAGTTTCCCGGAAACAGGGCAGTCAGTTATCCCGGAAACAGGGTGATCAGTTACCCTGGAAACAGGGCAGTCAGTTATCCCGGAAAAAGTGTGATCAGTTACCCTTGAAACTGGGCAGTCAGTTACCCTGGAAACAGGGCAGTCAGTTATCCCGGAAACAGGGCAGTCAGTTATCCCGGAAAAAGTGTGATCATTTACCCTGGAAACTGGGCAGTCAGTTACCCTGGAAACAGGGCAGTCATTTTCCCCGGAAACTGGGCAGTCATTTATCCTGGAAACAGGGCAGTCAGTCACCCTGGAAACAGGTTGATCAGGTACCCCGGAAACAGGGTGATCAGATAACCCGGAAACAGGGCAGTCAGTTCCACTGGAAACAGGGCAGTCAGTTACCCTGGAAACAGGGTGATCAGTTATCCTGGAAACAGGGCAGTCAGTTACCCCGGAAACAGGGTGATCAGTTATCCTGGAAACAGGGCAGTCAGTTAGCCTGGAAACAGGGCAGTCAGTTACCCCGGAAACAGGGCAGTCAGTTACCCTGGAAACAGGGCAGTCAGTTATCCCGGAAACGGGGCAGTCAGTTATCCCGGAAACAGGGCGATCACTTAACCTGGAAACTGGGCAGTCTGTTACCCTGTAAACAGGGCGGTCAGTTACCCTGGAAACAGGGCAGTCAGTTACCCCGGAAACAGATTAGTCAGTTACCCCGGAAACAGGGTGATCAGTTATCCTGGAAACAGGGCGGTCAGTTACCCCGGAAACAGGGCGGTCAGTTACCCCCGGAAAAAGGGCGGTCAGTAACCCTGGAAACAGATTAGTCAGTTACCCCGGAAACAGGGTGAGCAGTTATCATGGAAACAGGGCAGTCAGTTAGCCTGGAAACAGGGCAGTCAGTTACCCCGGAAACAGGGCAGTCAGTTACCCTGGAAACAGGGTAGTCAGTTTCCCGGAAACAGGGAATTCAGTTATCCCGGAAACAGGGTGATCAGTTACCCTGGAAACAGGGCAGTCAGTTATCCCGGAAACAGGGCAGTCAGTTATCCCGGAAAAAGTGTGATCAGTTACCCTGGAAACTGGGCAGTCAGTTACCCTGGAAACAGGGCAGTCATTTCCCCCGGAAACTGGGCAGTCAGTTACCCTGGAAACAGGGTAGTCAGTTTCCCGGAAACAGGGAATTCAGTTATCCCGGAAACAGGGTGATCAGTTACCCTGGAAACAGGGCAGTCAGTTATCCCGGAAACAGGGCAGTCAGTTATCCCGGAAAAAGTGTGATCAGTTACCCTGGAAACTGGGCAGTCAGTTACCCTGGAAACAGGGCAGTCATTTCCCCTGGAAACTGGGCAGTCAGTTACCCTGGAAACAGGGCAGTCATTTTCCCCGGAAACTGGGCAGTCATTTATCCTGGAAACAGGGCAGTCAGTTAGCCTGGAAACAGGGCAGTCAGTTACCCCGGAAACAGGGCAGTCAGTTACCCTGGAAACAGGGCAGTCAGTTTCCCGGAAACAGGGCAGTCAGTTATCCCGGAAACAGGGTGATCAGTTACCCTGGAAACAGGGCAGTCAGTTATCCCGGAAAAAGTGTGATCAGTTACCCTTGAAACTGGGCAGTCAGTTACCCTGGAAACAGGGCAGTCATTTCCCCCGGAAACTGGGCAGTCAGTTACCCTGGAAACAGGGCAGTCAGTTATCCCGGAAACAGGGCAGTCAGTTATCCCGGAAAAAGTGTGATCATTTACCCTGGAAACTGGGCAGTCAGTTACCCTGGAAACAGGGCAGTCATTTTCCCCGGAAACTGGGCAGTCATTTATCCTGGAAACAGGGCAGTCAGTCACCCTGGAAACAGGTTGATCAGGTACCCCGGAAACAGGGTGATCAGATACCCCGGAAACAGGGCAGTCAGTTCCCCTGGAAACAGGGCAGTCAGTTACCCTGGAAACAGGGTGATCAGTTATCCTGGAAACAGGGCAGTCAGTTACCCCGGAAACAGGGTGATCAGTTATCCTGGAAACAGGGCAGTCAGTTAGCCTGGAAACAGGGCAGTCAGTTACCCCGGAAACAGGGCAGTCAGTTACCCTGGAAACAGGGCAGTCAGTTATCCCGGAAACGGGGCAGTCAGTTATCCCGAAAACAGGGTGATCAGTTACCCTAGAAACAGGGCAGTCAGTTACCCCGGAAGCAGGGCAGTCAGTTACCCTGGAAACTGGGCAGTCAGTTACCCTGGAAACAGGGCAGTCAGTTACCCCGGAAACAGGGCAGTCAGTTACCCTGGAAACAGGTTAGTCAGTTACCCCGGAAACAGGGTGATCAGTTACCCCAGAAACAGGGCAGTCAAGGCCCTTGAAACAGGGCAGTCAGTTACGCTGGACACAGGGCAGTAAGTTATCCCGGAAACAGGGCGATCAGTTACCCCGGAAACAGGGCGGTCAGTAACCCTGGAAACAGATTAGTCAGTTACCCCGGAAAAAGGGTGATCAGTTATCCTGGAAACAGGGCAGTCAGTTACCCTGGAAACAGGGCAGTCAGTTAACCTGGAAACAGGGCAGTCAGTTACCCTGGAAACAGGGCAGTCAGTTAACCTGGAAACAGGGCAGTCAGTTATCCCGGAAACAGGGCAGTCAGTTATCCCGGAAACAGGGTGATCAGTTACCCTGGAAACTGGGCAGTCAGTTACTTTGGGAAAAGGGCAGTCAGTTATCCCGGAAACAGGGCAGTCAGTTACCCGGGAAACTGGGCAGTCAGTTACCCCGGAAACAGGGCAGTCAGTTACCCTGGAAACAGGTTAGTCAGTTACCCCGGAAACAGGGTGATCAGTTACCCCAGAAACAGGGCAGTCAAGGCCCTTGAAACAGGGCAGTCAGTTACGCTGGACACAGGGCAGTAAGTTATCCCGGAAACAGGGCGATCAGATACCCCGGAAACAGGGCGGTCAGTTATCCCGGAAACAGAGTGATCAGTCACCCTGGAAACAGGGCAGTCAGTTATCCCGGAAACATGGCAGTCAGTTATCCCGGAAAAAGGGTGATCTGTTACCCTGGAAACTGGGCAGTCAGTTACCCTGGAAACAGGGCAGTCAGTTACCCTGGAAACTGGGCAGTCAGTTACCCCGGAAACAGGGCAGTCAGTTACCCTGGAAACAGGTTAGTCAGTTACCCCGGAAACAGGGTGATGAGTTACCCCAGAAACAGGGCAGTCTGTTACGCTGGAAACAGGGCAGTCAGTTTTCCCGGAAACAGGGCAGTCAGTAATCCCGGAATCAGGGCGATCAGTTAACCTGGAAACTGGGCAGTCTGTTACCCTGTAAACAGGGCGGTCAGTTACCCTGGAAACAGGGCAGTCAGTTATCCTGGAAACAGGGTGATCAGTTACCCTGGAAACTGGGCAGTCAGTTACCCTGGAAACAGGGCAGTCAGTTATCCCGGAAACAGGGCGATCACTTAACCTGGAAACTGGGCAGTCTGTTGCCCTGTAAACAGGGCGGTCAGTTACCCTGGAAACAGGGCAGTCAGTTATCCTGGAAACAGGGTGATCAGTTACCCTGGAATCTGGGCAGTCATTTACCCTGGAAAGAGGGCAGTCAGTTATCCTGGAAATAGGGCGGTCAGTTACCCTGGAAACAGGGCGGTCAGTAACCCTGGAAACAGATTAGTCAGTGACCCCGGAAACAGGGTGATCAGTTATCCTGGAAACAGGGCAGTCAGTTACCCTGGGAACAGGGCAGTCAGTTACCCTGGAAACTGGGTGGGCATTTACCCTGGAAACAGGGTGGTCAGTTACCCCGGAAACAGGGTGATCAGTTATCCTGGAAACAGGGTGGTCTGTTACCCCGGAAACTGGGCAGTCAGTTACCCTGGAAACAGGGCGGTCAGTAACCCTGGAAACAGATTAGTCAGTGACCCCGGAAACAGGGCAGTCAGTTATCCCGGAAACAGGGCAGTCAGTTATCCCGGAAACAGGGTGATCAGTTACCCTGGAAACTGGGCAGTCAGTTACTTTGGAAAAAGGGCAGTCAGTTACCCTGGAAACAGGGCAGTCAGTTACCCTGGAAACTGGGCAGTAAGTTACCCTGGAAACAGGGCAGTCAGTTATCCCGGAAACAGAGTGATCAGTCACCCTGGAAACAGGGCAGTCAGTCATCCCGGAAACATGGCAGTCAGTTATCCCGGAAAAAGGGTGATCTGTTACCCTGGAAACTGGGCCGTCAGTTACCCTGGAAACATGACAGTCTGTTTCCCCGGAAACAGGGCAGTCAGTTACCCTGGAAACAGGGCAGTCAGTTACCCCGGAAACTGGGCAGTCAGTTACCCTGGAAACTGGGCTGTCTGTTACCCTGGAAACCGGGAGATCAGTTACCCCAGAAACAGGGCAGTCAGTGCCCCTGGAAACAGGGCAGTCAGTTATGCTGGAAACAGGGCAGTCTGTTATCCCGGAAACAGGGCGATCAGTTAACCTGGAAACTGGGCAGTCTGTTACCCTGTAAACAGGGCGGTCAGTTACCCTGGAAACAGGGCAGTCAGTTAGCCTGGAAACAGGGCAGTCAGTTACCCCGGAAACAGGGCAGTCAGTTACCCTGGAAACAGGGCAGTCAGTTTCCCGGAAACAGGGCAGTCAGTTATCCCGGAAACAGGGTGATCAGTTACCCTGGAAACAGGGCAGTCAGTTATCCCGGAAAAAGTGTGATCAGTTACCCTTGAAACTGGGCAGTCAGTTACCCTGGAAACAGGGCAGTCATTTCCCCCGGAAACTGGGCAGTCAGTTACCCTGGAAACAGGGCAGTCAGTTATCCCGGAAACAGGGCAGTCAGTTATCCCGGAAAAAGTGTGATCATTTACCCTGGAAACTGGGCAGTCAGTTACCCTGGAAACAGGGCAGTCATTTTCCCCGGAAACTGGGCAGTCATTTATCCTGGAAACAGGGCAGTCAGTCACCCTGGAAACAGGTTGATCAGGTACCCCGGAAACAGGGTGATCAGATACCCCGGAAACAGGGCAGTCAGTTCCCCTGGAAACAGGGCAGTCAGTTACCCTGGAAACAGGGTGATCAGTTATCCTGGAAACAGGGCAGTCAGTTACCCCGGAAACAGGGTGATCAGTTATCCTGGAAACAGGGCAGTCAGTTAGCCTGGAAACAGGGCAGTCAGTTACCCCGGAAACAGGGCAGTCAGTTACCCTGGAAACAGGGCAGTCAGTTATCCCGGAAACGGGGCAGTCAGTTATCCCGAAAACAGGGTGATCAGTTACCCTAGAAACAGGGCAGTCAGTTACCCCGGAAGCAGGGCAGTCAGTTACCCTGGAAACTGGGCAGTCAGTTACCCTGGAAACAGGGCAGTCAGTTACCCCGGAAACAGGGCAGTCAGTTACCCTGGAAACAGGTTAGTCAGTTACCCCGGAAACAGGGTGATCAGTTACCCCAGAAACAGGGCAGTCAAGGCCCTTGAAACAGGGCAGTCAGTTACGCTGGACACAGGGCAGTAAGTTATCCCGGAAACAGGGCGATCAGTTACCCCGGAAACAGGGCGGTCAGTAACCCTGGAAACAGATTAGTCAGTTACCCCGGAAAAAGGGTGATCAGTTATCCTGGAAACAGGGCAGTCAGTTACCCTGGAAACAGGGCAGTCAGTTAACCTGGAAACAGGGCAGTCAGTTACCCTGGAAACAGGGCAGTCAGTTAACCTGGAAACAGGGCAGTCAGTTATCCCGGAAACAGGGCAGTCAGTTATCCCGGAAACAGGGTGATCAGTTACCCTGGAAACTGGGCAGTCAGTTACTTTGGGAAAAGGGCAGTCAGTTATCCCGGAAACAGGGCAGTCAGTTACCCGGGAAACTGGGCAGTCAGTTACCCCGGAAACAGGGCAGTCAGTTACCCTGGAAACAGGTTAGTCAGTTACCCCGGAAACAGGGTGATCAGTTACCCCAGAAACAGGGCAGTCAAGGCCCTTGAAACAGGGCAGTCAGTTACGCTGGACACAGGGCAGTAAGTTATCCCGGAAACAGGGCGATCAGATACCCCGGAAACAGGGCGGTCAGTTATCCCGGAAACAGAGTGATCAGTCACCCTGGAAACAGGGCAGTCAGTTATCCCGGAAACATGGCAGTCAGTTATCCCGGAAAAAGGGTGATCTGTTACCCTGGAAACTGGGCAGTCAGTTACCCTGGAAACAGGGCAGTCAGTTACCCTGGAAACTGGGCAGTCAGTTACCCCGGAAACAGGGCAGTCAGTTACCCTGGAAACAGGTTAGTCAGTTACCCCGGAAACAGGGTGATGAGTTACCCCAGAAACAGGGCAGTCTGTTACGCTGGAAACAGGGCAGTCAGTTTTCCCGGAAACAGGGCAGTCAGTAATCCCGGAATCAGGGCGATCAGTTAACCTGGAAACTGGGCAGTCTGTTACCCTGTAAACAGGGCGGTCAGTTACCCTGGAAACAGGGCAGTCAGTTATCCTGGAAACAGGGTGATCAGTTACCCTGGAAACTGGGCAGTCAGTTACCCTGGAAACAGGGCAGTCAGTTATCCCGGAAACAGGGCGATCACTTAACCTGGAAACTGGGCAGTCTGTTGCCCTGTAAACAGGGCGGTCAGTTACCCTGGAAACAGGGCAGTCAGTTATCCTGGAAACAGGGTGATCAGTTACCCTGGAATCTGGGCAGTCATTTACCCTGGAAAGAGGGCAGTCAGTTATCCTGGAAATAGGGCGGTCAGTTACCCTGGAAACAGGGCGGTCAGTAACCCTGGAAACAGATTAGTCAGTGACCCCGGAAACAGGGTGATCAGTTATCCTGGAAACAGGGCAGTCAGTTACCCTGGGAACAGGGCAGTCAGTTACCCTGGAAACTGGGTGGGCATTTACCCTGGAAACAGGGTGGTCAGTTACCCCGGAAACAGGGTGATCAGTTATCCTGGAAACAGGGTGGTCTGTTACCCCGGAAACTGGGCAGTCAGTTACCCTGGAAACAGGGCGGTCAGTAACCCTGGAAACAGATTAGTCAGTGACCCCGGAAACAGGGCAGTCAGTTATCCCGGAAACAGGGCAGTCAGTTATCCCGGAAACAGGGTGATCAGTTACCCTGGAAACTGGGCAGTCAGTTACTTTGGAAAAAGGGCAGTCAGTTACCCTGGAAACAGGGCAGTCAGTTACCCTGGAAACTGGGCAGTAAGTTACCCTGGAAACAGGGCAGTCAGTTATCCCGGAAACAGAGTGATCAGTCACCCTGGAAACAGGGCAGTCAGTCATCCCGGAAACATGGCAGTCAGTTATCCCGGAAAAAGGGTGATCTGTTACCCTGGAAACTGGGCCGTCAGTTACCCTGGAAACATGACAGTCTGTTTCCCCGGAAACAGGGCAGTCAGTTACCCTGGAAACAGGGCAGTCAGTTACCCCGGAAACTGGGCAGTCAGTTACCCTGGAAACTGGGCTGTCTGTTACCCTGGAAACCGGGTGATCAGTTACCCCAGAAACAGGGCAGTCAGTGCCCCTGGAAACAGGGCAGTCAGTTATGCTGGAAACAGGGCAGTCTGTTATCCCGGAAACAGGGCGATCAGTTAACCTGGAAACTGGGCAGTCTGTTACCCTGTAAACAGGGCGGTCAGTTACCCTGGAAACAGGGCAGTCAGTTATCCTGGAAACAGGGTGATCAGTTACCCTGGAAACTGGGCAGTCAGTTACCCTGGAAACAGGGCAGTCAGTTATCCTGGAAAAAGGGCGGTCAGTTACCCCGGAAACAGGGAGATCAGTTACCCTGGAAACAGGGCAGTCAGTTACCCTGGAAACAGGGCAGTCAGTTATCCTGGAAACAGGGTGGTCAGTTACCCCGGAAACAGGGTGATCAGTTATCCTGGTAACAGGGCGGTCAGTTACCCCGGAAACAGGGCAGTCAGTTACCCCCGGAAAAAGGGCGGTCAGTAACCCTGGAAACAGATTAGTCAGTTACCCCGGAAACAGGGTGAGCAGTTATCCTGGAAACAGGGCAGTCAGTTAGCCTGGAAACAAGGCAGTCAGTTACCCCGGAAACAGGGCAGTCAGTTACCCTGGAAACAGGGCTGTCAGTTATCCCGGAAACAGGGCAGTCAGTTATCCCGGAAACAGGGTGATCAGTTACCCTAGAAACAGGGCAGTCAGTTACCCCGGAAACAGGGCAGTCAGTTACCCTGGAAACAGGGCAGTCAGTTATCCCAGAAACATGGCAGTCAGTTATCCTGGAAAAAGTGTGATCAGTTACCCTGGAAACTGGGCAGTCAGTTACCCTGGAAACAGGGCAGTCATATTCCCCGGAATCCGGACAGTCATTTACCCTGGAAACAGGGCAGTCAGTCACCCTGGAAACAGGTTGGTCAGTTACCCCGGAAACAGGGTGATCAGATACCCCGGAAACAGGGCAGTCAGTTCCCCTGGAAACAGGGCAGTCAGTTACCCCGGAAAAAGTGTGATCAGTTACCCTGGAAACTGGGCAGTCAGTTATCCCGAAAACAGGGTGATCAGTTACCCTAGAAACAGGGCAGTCAGTTACCCCGGAAGCAGGGCAGTCAGTTACCCTGGAAACTGGGCAGTCAGTTACCCTGGAAACAGGGCAGTCAGTTACCCCGGAAACAGGGCAGTCAGTTACCCTGGAAACAGGTTAGTCAGTTACCCCGGAAACAGGGTGATCAGTTATCCTGGAAACAGGGCAGTCAGTTAGCCTGGAAACAGGGCAGTCAGTTACCCCGGAAACAGGGCAGTCAGTTACCCTGGAAACAGGGCAGTCAGTTATCCCGGAAACGGGGCAGTCAGTTATCCCGAAAACAGGGTGATCAGTTACCCTAGAAACAGGGCAGTCAGTTACCCCGGAAGCAGGGCAGTCAGTTACCCTGGAAACTGGGCAGTCAGTTACCCTGGAAACAGGGCAGTCAGTTACCCCGGAAACAGGGCAGTCAGTTACCCTGGAAACAGGTTAGTCAGTTACCCCGGAAACAGGGTGATCAGTTACCCCAGAAACAGGGCAGTCAAGGCCCTTGAAACAGGGCAGTCAGTTACGCTGGACACAGGGCAGTAAGTTATCCCGGAAACAGGGCGATCAGTTACCCCGGAAACAGGGCGGTCAGTAACCCTGGAAACAGGGCAGTCAGTTACCCTGGAAACAGGGCAGTCAGTTAACCTGGAAACAGGGCAGTCAGTTATCCCGGAAACAGGGCAGTCAGTTATCCCGGAAACAGGGCAGTCAGTTATCCCGGAAACAGGGTGATCAGTTACCCTGGAAACTGGGCAGTCAGTTACTTTGGGAAAAGGGCAGTCAGTTATCCCGGAAACAGGGCAGTCAGTTACCCGGGAAACTGGGCAGTCGGTTACCCCGGAAACAGGGCAGTCAGTTACCCTGGAAACAGGTTAGTCAGTTACCCCGGAAACAGGGTGATCAGTTACCCCAGAAACAGGGCAGTCAAGGCCCTTGAAACAGGGCAGTCAGTTACGCTGGACACAGGGCAGTAAGTTATCCCGGAAACAGGGCGATCAGATACCCCGGAAACAGGGCGGTCAGTTATCCCGGAAACAGAGTGATCAGTCACCCTGGAAACAGGGCAGTCAGTTATCCCGGAAACATGGCAGTCAGTTATCCCGGAAAAAGGGTGATCTGTTACCCTGGAAACTGGGCAGTCAGTTACCCTGGAAACAGGGCAGTCAGTTACCCTGGAAACTGGGCAGTCAGTTACCCCGGAAACAGGGCAGTCAGTTACCCTGGAAACAGGTTAGTCAGTTACCCCGGAAACAGGGTGATGAGTTACCCCAGAAACAGGGCAGTCTGTTACGCTGGAAACAGGGCAGTCAGTTTTCCCGGAAACAGGGCAGTCAGTAATCCCGGAATCAGGGCGATCAGTTAACCTGGAAACTGGGCAGTCTGTTACCCTGTAAACAGGGCGGTCAGTTACCCTGGAAACAGGGCAGTCAGTTATCCTGGAAACAGGGTGATCAGTTACCCTGGAAACTGGGCAGTCAGTTACCCTGGAAACAGGGCAGTCAGTTATCCCGGAAACAGGGCGATCACTTAACCTGGAAACTGGGCAGTCTGTTGCCCTGTAAACAGGGCGGTCAGTTACCCTGGAAACAGGGCAGTCAGTTATCCTGGAAACAGGGTGATCAGTTACCCTGGAATCTGGGCAGTCATTTACCCTGGAAAGAGGGCAGTCAGTTATCCTGGAAATAGGGCGGTCAGTTACCCTGGAAACAGGGCGGTCAGTAACCCTGGAAACAGATTAGTCAGTGACCCCGGAAACAGGGTGATCAGTTATCCTGGAAACAGGGCAGTCAGTTACCCTGGGAACAGGGCAGTCAGTTACCCTGGAAACTGGGTGGGCATTTACCCTGGAAACAGGGTGGTCAGTTACCCCGGAAACAGGGTGATCAGTTATCCTGGAAACAGGGTGGTCTGTTACCCCGGAAACTGGGCAGTCAGTTACCCTGGAAACAGGGCGGTCAGTAACCCTGGAAACAGATTAGTCAGTGACCCCGGAAACAGGGCAGTCAGTTATCCCGGAAACAGGGCAGTCAGTTATCCCGGAAACAGGGTGATCAGTTACCCTGGAAACTGGGCAGTCAGTTACTTTGGAAAAAGGGCAGTCAGTTACCCTGGAAACAGGGCAGTCAGTTACCCTGGAAACTGGGCAGTAAGTTACCCTGGAAACAGGGCAGTCAGTTATCCCGGAAACAGAGTGATCAGTCACCCTGGAAACAGGGCAGTCAGTCATCCCGGAAACATGGCAGTCAGTTATCCCGGAAAAAGGGTGATCTGTTACCCTGGAAACTGGGCCGTCAGTTACCCTGGAAACATGACAGTCTGTTTCCCCGGAAACAGGGCAGTCAGTTACCCTGGAAACAGGGCAGTCAGTTACCCCGGAAACTGGGCAGTCAGTTACCCTGGAAACTGGGCTGTCTGTTACCCTGGAAACCGGGTGATCAGTTACCCCAGAAACAGGGCAGTCAGTGCCCCTGGAAACAGGGCAGTCAGTTATGCTGGAAACAGGGCAGTCTGTTATCCCGGAAACAGGGCGATCAGTTAAACTGGAAACTGGGCAGTCTGTTACCCTGTAAACAGGGCGGTCAGTTACCCTGGAAACAGGGCAGTCAGTTATCCTGGAAACAGGGTGATCAGTTACCCTGGAAACTGGGCAGTCAGTTACCCTGGAAACAGGGCAGTCAGTTATCCTGGAAAAAGGGCGGTCAGTTACCCCGGAAACAGGGAGATCAGTTACCCTGGAAACAGGGCAGTCAGTTACCCTGGAAACAGGGCAGTCAGTTATCCTGGAAACAGGGTGGTCAGTTACCCCGGAAACAGGGTGATCAGTTATCCTGGAAACAGGGCGGTCAGTTACCCCGGAAACAGGGCAGTCAGTTACCCCCGGAAAAAGGGCGGTCAGTAACCCTGGAAACAGATTAGTCAGTTACCCCGGAAACAGGGTGAGCAGTTATCCTGGAAACAGGGCAGTCAGTTAGCCTGGAAACAAGGCAGTCAGTTACCCCGGAAACAGGGCAGTCAGTTACCCTGGAAACAGGGCTGTCAGTTATCCCGGAAACAGGGCAGTCAGTTATCCCGGAAACAGGGTGATCAGTTACCCTAGAAACAGGGCAGTCAGTTACCCCGGAAACAGGGCAGTCAGTTACCCTGGAAACAGGGCAGTCAGTTATCCCAGAAACATGGCAGTCAGTTATCCTGGAAAAAGTGTGATCAGTTACCCTGGAAACTGGGCAGTCAGTTACCCTGGAAACAGGGCAGTCATTTTCCCCGGAATCCGGACAGTCATTTACCCTGGAAACAGGGCAGTCAGTCACCCTGGAAACAGGTTGGTCAGTTACCCCGGAAACAGGGTGATCAGATACCCCGGAAACAGGGCAGTCAGTTCCCCTGGAAACAGGGCAGTCAGTTACCCCGGAAAAAGTGTGATCAGTTACCCTGGAAACTGGGCAGTCAGTTATCCCGAAAACAGGGTGATCAGTTACCCTAGAAACAGGGCAGTCAGTTACCCCGGAAGCAGGGCAGTCAGTTACCCTGGAAACTGGGCAGTCAGTTACCCTGGAAACAGGGCAGTCAGTTACCCCGGAAACAGGGCAGTCAGTTACCCTGGAAACAGGTTAGTCATTTACCCCGGAAACAGGGTGATCAGTTACCCCAGAAACAGGGCAGTCAAGGCCCTTGAAACAGGGCAGTCAGTTACGCTGGACACAGGGCAGTAAGTTATCCCGGAAACAGGGCGATCAGTTACCCCGGAAACAGGGCGGTCAGTAACCCTGGAAACAGATTAGTCAGTTACCCCGGAAACAGGGTGATCAGTTATCCTGGAAACAGGGCAGTCAGTTAACCTGGAAACAGGGCAGTCAGTTATCCCGGAAACAGGGCAGTCAGTTACCCTGGAAACAGGGCAGTCAGTTACCCCGGAAACTGGGCAGTCAGTTACCCTGGAAACTGGGCTGTCTGTTACCCTGGAAACAGGGTGATCAGTTACCCCAGAAACAGGGCAGTCAGTGCCCCTGGAAACAGGGCAGTCAGTTATGCTGGAAACAGGGCAGTCTGTTATCCCGGAAACAGGGCGATCAGTTAACCTGGAAACTGGGCAGTCTGTTACCCTGTAAACAGGGCGGTCAGTTACCCTGGAAACAGGGCAGTCAGTTATCCTGGAAACAGGGTGATCAGTTACCCTGGAAACAGGGCAGTCAGTTTCCCTGGAAACAGGGCAGTCAGTTATCCTGGAAACAGGGTGGTCAGTTACCCCGGAAACAGGGTGATCAGTTATCCTGGAAACAGGGCGGTCAGTTACCCCGGAAACAGGGCGGTCAGTTCCCCCCGGAAAAAGGGCGGTCAGTAACCCTGGAAAAAGATTAGTCAGTTACCCCGGAAACATGGTGAGCAGTTATCCTGGAAACAGGGCAGTCAGTTAGCCTGGAAACAGGGCAGTCAGTTACCCCGGAAACAGGGCAGTCAGTTACCCTGGAAACAGGGTAGTCAGTTTCCCGGAAACAGGGAATTCAGTTATCCCAGAAACAGGGTGATCAGTTACCCTGGAAACAGGGCAGTCAGTTATCCCGGAAACAGGGCAGTCAGTTATCCCGGAAAAAGTGTGATCAGTTACCCTGGAAACTGGGCAGTCAGTTACCCTGGAAACAGGGCAGTCATTTGCCCCGGAAACTGGGCAGTCAGTTACCCTGGAAACAGGGTAGTCAGTTTCCCGGAAACAGGGAATTCAGTTATCCCGGAAACAGGGTGATCAGTTACCCTGGAAACAGGGCAGTCAGTTATCCCGGAAACAGGGCAGTCAGTTATCCCGGAAAAAGTGTGATCAGTTACCCTGGATACTGGGCAGTCAGTTACCCTGGAAACAGGGCAGTCATTTCCCCCGGAAACTGGGCAGTCAGTTACCCTAGAAACAGGGCAGTCATTTTCCCCGGAAACTGGGCAGTCATTTATCCTGGAAACAGGGCAGTCAGTTAGCCTGGAAACAGGGCAGTCAGTTACCCCGGAAACAGGGCAGTCAGTTACCCTGGAAACAGGGCAGTCAGTTTCCCGGAAACAGGGCAGTCAGTTATCCCGGAAACAGGGTGATCAGTTACCCTGGAAACAGGGCAGTCAGTTATCCCGGAAACAGGGCAGTCAGTTATCCCGGAAAAAGTGTGATCAGTTACCCTGGAAACTGGGCAGTCAGTTACCCTGGAAACAGGGCAGTCATTTCCCCCGGAAACTGGGCAGTCAGTTACCCTGGAAACAGGGCAGTCAGTTATCCCGGAAACAGGGCAGTCAGTTATCCCGGAAAAAGTGTGATCATTTACCCTGGAAACTGGGCAGTCAGTTACCCTGGAAACAGGGCAGTCATTGTCCCCGGAAACTGGGCAGTCATTTATCCTGGAAACAGGGCAGTCAGTCACCCTGGAAACAGGTTGATCAGATACCCCGGAAACAGGGCAGTCAGTTCCCCTGGAAACAGGGCAGTCAGTTACCCTGGAAACAGGGTGATCAGTTATCCTGGAAACAGGGCGATCAGTTACCCCGGAAACAGGGTGATCAGTTATCCTGGAAACAGGGCAGTCAGTTAGCCTGGAAACAGGGCAGTCAGTTACCCCGGAAACAGGGCAGTCAGTTACCCTGGAAACAGGGCAGTCAGTTATCCCGGAAACGGGGCAGTCAGTTATCCCGAAAACAGGGTGATCAGTTACCCTAGAAACAGGGCAGTCAGTTACCCCGGAAGCAGGGCAGTCAGTTACCCTGGAAACTGGGCAGTCAGTTACCCTGGAAACAGGGCAGTCAGTTACCCCGGAAACAGGGCAGTCAGTTACCCTGGAAACAGGTTAGTCAGTTACCCTGGAAACAGGGTGATCAGTTACCCCAGAAACAGGGCAGTCAAGGCCCTTGAAACAGGGCAGTCAGTTACGCTGGACACAGGGCAGTAAGTTATCCCGGAAACAGGGCGATCAGTTACCCCGGAAACAGGGCGGTCAGTAACCCTGGAAACAGATTAGTCAGTTACCCCGGAAAAAGGGTGATCAGTTATCCTGGAAACAGGGCAGTCAGTTACCCTGGAAACAGGGCAGTCAGTTAACCTGGAAACAGGGCAGTCAGTTATCCCGGAAACAGGGCAGTCAGTTATCCCGGAAACAGGGTGATCAGTTACCCTGGAAACTGGGCAGTCAGTTACTTTGGGAAAAGGACAGTCAGTTACCCCGGAAACAGGGCAGTCAGTTACCCTGGAAACAGGTTAGTCAGTTACCCTGGAAACAGGGTGATCAGTTACCCCAGAAACAGGGCAGTCAAGGCCCTTGAAACAGGGCAGTCAGTTACGCTGGACACAGGGCAGTCAGTTATCCCGGAAACAGGGTGATCAGTTACCCTGGAAACTGGGCAGTCAGTTACTTTGGGAAAAGGACAGTCAGTTACCCCGGAAACAGGGCAGTCAGTTACCCGGGAAACTGGGCAGTCAGTTACCCCGGAAACAGGGCAGTCAGTTACCCTGGAAACAGGTTAGTCAGTTACCCTGGAAACAGGGTGATCAGTCACCCCAGAAACAGGGCAGTCAAGGCCCTTGAAACAGGGCAGTCAGTTACGCTGGACACAGGGCAGTAAGTTATCCCAGAAACAGGGCGATCAGTTACCCCGGAAACAGGGCGGTCAGTAACCCTGGAAACAGATTAGTCAGTTACCCCGGAAACAGGGTGATCAGTTATCCTGGAAACAGGGCAGTCAGTTACCCTGGAAACAGGGCAGTCAGTTAACCTGGAAACAGGGCAGTCAGTTATCCCGGAAACAGGGCAGTCAGTTATCCCGGAAACAGGGTGATCAGTTACCCTGGAAACTGGGCATTCAGTTACTTTGGGAAAAGGGCAGTCAGTTACCCCGGAAACAGGGCAGTCAGTTACCCGGGAAACTGGGCAGTCAGTTACCCAGGAAACAGGGCAGTCAGTTATCCCGGAAACAGAGTGATCAGTCACCCTGGAAACAGGGCAGTCAGTTATCCCGTAAACATGGCAGTCAGTTATCCCGGAAAAAGGGTGATCTGTTACCCTGGAAACTGGGCAGTCAGTTACCCTGGAAACAGGGCAGTCAGTTACCCTGGAAACGGGGCAGTCAGTTACCCCGGAAACAGGGCAGTCAGTTACCCTGGAAACTGGGCTGTCATTTTCCCTGGCAACAGGGCAGTCAGTTACCCCGGAAACAGGGCAGTCAGTTACCCTGGAAACAGGTTAGTCAGTTACGCTGGAAACAGGGCAGTCCGTTATCCCGGAAACAGGGCAGTCAGTAATCCCGGAAACAGGGCGATCAGTTAACCTGGAAACTGGGCAGTCTGTTACCCTGTAAACAGGGCGGTCAGTTACCCTGGAAACAGGGCAGTCAGTTGTCCTGGAAACAGGGTGATCAGTTACCCTGGAAACTGGGCAGTCAGTTACCCTGGAAACAGGGCAGTCAGTTATCCCGGAAACAGGGCGATCACTTAACCTGGAAACTGGGCAGTCAGTTTCCCTGTAAACAGGGCGGTCAGTTACCCTGGAAACAGGGCAGTCAGTTATCCTGGAAACAGGGTGATCAGTTACCCTGGAAACTGGGCAGTCAGTTACCCTGGAAACAGGGCAGTCAGTTATCCTGGAAATAGGGCGGTCAGTTACCCCGGAAACAGGGAGAACAGTTACCCCAGAAACAGGGCAGTCAGTTACCCTGGAAACTGGGTGGTCATTTACCCTGGAAACAGGGTGGTCAGTTACCCCGGAAACAGGGTGATCAGTTATCCTGGAAACAGGGCGGTCTGTTACCCCGGAAACAGGGCCGTCAGTTACCCTGGAAACAGGGCGGTCAGTAACCCTGGAAACAGATTAGTCAGTTACCCCGGAAACAGGGTGATCAGTTATCCTGGAAACAGGGCAGTCAGTTAGCCTGGAAACAGGGCAGTCAGTTAACCTGGAAACAGGGCAGTCAGTTATCCCGGAAACAGGGCAGTCAGTTATCCCGGAAACAGGGTGATCAGTTACCCTGGAAACTGGGCAGTCAGTTACTTTGGAAAAAGGGCAGTCAGTTACCCCGGAAACAGGGCAGTCAGTTACCCTGGAAACTGGGCAGTAAGTTACCCTGGAAACAGTGCAGTCAGTTATCCCGGAAACAGAGTGATCAGTCACCCTGGAAACAGGGCAGTCAGTCATCCCGGAAACATGGCAGTCAGTTATCCCGGAAAAAGGGTGATCTGTTACCCTTTAAATTGGGCAGTCAGTTACCCTGGAAACAGGGCAGTCAGTTTCCCTGGAAACAGGGCAGTCAGTTACCCCGGAAACTGGGCAGTCAGTTACCCTGGAAACTGGGCTGTCTGTTACCCTGGAAACAGGGTGATCAGTTACCCCAGAAACAGGGCAGTCAGTGCCCCTGGAAACAGGGCAGTCAGTTATGCTGGAAACAGGGCAGTCTGTTATCCCGGAATCAGGGCGATCAGTGAACCTGGAACCTGGGCAGTCTGTTACCCTGTAAACAGGGCGGTCATTTACCCTGGAAACAGGGCAGTCAGTTATCCTGGAGACAGGGTGATCAGTTACCCTGGAAACTGGGCAGTCAGTTACCCTGGAAACAGGGCAGTCAGTTATCCTGGAAAAAGGGCGGTCAGTTACCCCGGAAACAGGGAGATCAGTTACCCTAGAAACAGGGCAGTCAGTTACCCTGGAAACAGGGCAGTCAGTTATCCTGGAAACAGGGTGGTCAGTTACCCTGGAAACAGGGTGGTCAGTTACCCCGGAAACAGGGTGATCAGTTATCCTGGAAACAGGGCGGTCAGTTACCCCGGAAACAGGGCAGTCAGTTACCCCCGGAAAAAGGGCGGTCAGTAACCCTGGAAACAGATTAGTCAGTTCCCCCGGAAACAGGGTGAGTAGTTATCCTGGAAACAGGGCAGTCAGTTAGCCTGGAAACAGGGCAGTCAGTTACCCCGGAAACAGGGCAGTCAGTTACCCTGGAAACAGGGCAGTCAGTTATCCCGGAAACAGGGTGATCAGTTACCCTAGAAACAGGGCAGTCAGTTACCCCGGAAACAGGGCAGTCAGTTACCCTGGAAACAGGGCAGTCAGTTATCCCGGAAACAGGGCAGTCAGTTATCCCGGAAAAAGTGTGATCAGTTACCCTGGAAACTGGGCAGTCAGTTACCCTGGAAACAGGGCAGTCATTTTCCCCGGAAACCGGACAGTCATTTACCCTGGAAACAGGGCAGTCAGTCACCCTGGAAACAGGTTGGTCAGTTACCCCGGAAACAGGGTGATCAGATACCCCGGAAACAGGGCAGTCAGTTCCCCTGGAAACTGGGCAGTCAGTTACCCTGGAAACAGGGTGATCAGTTATCCTGGAAACAGGGCAGTCAGTTACCCCGGAAACAGGGTGATCTGTTATCCTGGAAACAGGGCAGTCAGTTAGCCTGGAAACAGGGCAGTCAGTTACCCCGGAAACAGGGCAGTCAGTTACCCTGGAAACAGGGCAGTCAGTTATCCTGGAAACGGGGCAGTCAGTTATCCCGAAAAAAGGGTGATCAGTTACCCTAGAAACAGGGCAGTCAGTTACCCCGGAAGCAGGGCAGTCAGTTACCCTGGAAACAGGGCAGTCAGTTATCCTGGAAACAGGGCAGTCAGTTTCCCCGGAAACTGGGCAGTCAGTTACCCTGGAAACAGGGCTGTCAGTCACCCTGGAAACAGGTTGGTCAGTTACCCCGGAAACAGGGAGTTCAGTTACTCCGGAAACAGGGCAGTCAGTTCCCCTGGAAACAGGGCAGTCAGTTACCCTGGAAACAGGGCAGTGAGCTATCCCGGAAACAGGGCAGTCAGTTATCTCGGAAACAGGGTGAACAATTACCCTGGAAACTGGGCAGTCATTTACCCTGGAAACAGGGCGGTCAGTTACCCTGGAAACAGGGCAGTCAGTTATCCTGGAAACAGGGTGATCAGTTACCCTGGAAACTGGGTAGTCGGTTTCCCTGGAAACAGGGCACTCAGTTATCCTGGAAACAGGGCAGTCAGTTATCCTGGAAACAGGGCGGTCAGATACCCCGGAAATAGGGCGTTCAGTTATCCTGGAAACAGGGCGGTCAGTTACCCCGTAAGCAGGGAGATCAGTTACCCCGGAAAGAGGGCGGTCAGTTCCCCTGGAAACAGGGCAGTCAGTTACCCTAAAAACAGGGCAGTCAGTTAACCTGGAAAAAGGGCAGTCAGTTACCCCGGAAATAGGTTAATCAGTTACCCCGGAAACAGGGTGAACAGTTACCCCGGAAAATGGGCAGTCAGTTAGCCTGGAAAGAGGGCAGTCAGTTATCCCGGAAAGAGGGCAGTCATTTACCCCGGAAACAGGGCAGTCAGTTGTCGCGGAGACAGGGCAGTCAGTTATCCCGGAAACAGGGCGGTCAGTTACCCTGGAAACTGGGCAGTCAGTTATCCCGGAAACAGGGCGGTCAGTTACCCTGGAAACTGGGTCTTCAGTTACCCTGGAAACAGGGTGGTCAGTTACCCCGGAAACAGGGCAGTCAGTTACCCTGGAAACAGGGCGGTCAGTAACCCTGGAAACAGATTCGTCAGTGACCCCAGCAACAGGGTGATCAGTTATCCTGGAAACAGGGCTGTCAGTTACCCTGGAAACAGGGCAGTCAGTTAACCTGGAAACAGGGCAGTCTGTTATCCCGGAAACAGGCAGTCAGTTATCCCGGAAACAGGGTGATCAGTTACCCTAGAAACAGGGCAGTCAGTTACCCCGGAAACAGGGCAGTCAGTTACCCTGGAAACAGGGCAGTCAGTTATCCCGGAAACAGGGCAGTCAGTTACCCTGGAAACTGGGCAGTCAGTTACTTTGGAAAAAGGGCAGTCAGTTACCCTGGAAACAGAGTGATCAGTCACCCTGGAAACAGGGCAATCAGTTATCCCGGTAACATGGCAGTCAGTTATCCCGGAAAAAGGGTGATCTGTTACCCTGGAAAATGGGCAGTCAGTTACCCTGGAAACAGGGCAGTCAGTTACCCTGGAAACTAGGCAGTCAGTTACCCCGGAAACTGGGCAGTCAGTTACCCCGGAAACTGGGCAGTCAGTTACCCTGGAAACAGAGCAGTCAGTTACCCCGGAAACAGGGCAGTCAGTTACCCTGGAAACAGGTTAGTCAGTTACCCCGGAAACAGGTTGATCAGTTACCCCAGAAACAGGGCAGTCAGTGCCCCTGGAAACAGGGCAGTCAGTTACGCTGGAAACAGGGCAGTCAGTTATCCCGGAAACAGGGCAGTCAGTTATCCCGGAAACAGGGTAATCAGTTACCCGAGAAACAGGGCAGTCAGTTACCCCGGAAACAGGGCAGTCAGTTACCCTGGAGACAGGGCAGTCAGTTATCCCGGAAACAGGGCAGTCAGTTATCCCGGAAAAAGTGTGATCAGTTACCCTGGAAACTGGGCAGTCAGTTACCCCGGAAACAGGGCAGTCAGTTTCCCCGGAAACTGGGCAGTCAGTTACCCTGGAAACAGGGCAGTCAGTCACCCTGGAAACAGGTTGGTCAGTTACCCCGGAAACAGGGTGATCAGTTACCCCGGAAACAGGGCAGTCAGTTCCCCTGGAAACAGGGCAGTCAGTTACCCTGGAAACAGGGCAGTCAGTTATCCCGGAAACAGTGTGAACCATTACCCTGGAAACTGGGCAGTCAGTTACCCTGGAAACAGAGCGGTCAGTTACCCTGGAAACAGGGCAGTCAGTTATCCTGGAAACAGGGTGATCAGTTAACCTGGAAATTGGGCAGTCAGTTACCCTGGAAACAGGGCAGTCAGTTATCCTCGAAACAGGGCGGTCAGATAACCCGGAAATAGGGCGGTCAGTTATCCTGGAAACAGGGCGGTCAGTTACCCCGTAAGCAGGGAGATCAGTTACCCTGGAAACAGGGCGGTCAGTTACCCTGGAAACAGGGCAGTCAGTTACCCTAAAAACAGGGCAGTCAGTTAACCTGGAAACAGGGCAGTCAGTTACCCCGGAAATAGGTTAATCAGTTACCCCGGAAACAGGGTGATCAGTTACCCCGGAAAATGAGCAGTCAGTTAGCCTGGAAAGAGGGCAGTCAGTTATCCCGGAAACAGGGCGGTCAGTTACACTGGAAATAGGTTAATCAGTTACCCCGGAAACTGGGCAGTCAGTTACCCTGGAAACAGGGCACTCAGTCACCCTGGAAACAGGTTAGTCAGTTACCCTGGAAACAGGACAGTCAGTTCCCCTGGAAACAGGGCAGTCAGTTATCCCGGAAGCAGGGTGATCAGTTACCCTGGAAACTGGGCAGTCAGCTACCCTGGAAACAGGGCTGTCAGTTACCCTGGAAACAGGGCAGTGAGCTATCCCGGAAACAGGGCAGTCAGTTATCCCGGAAGCAGGGTGATCAGTTACCCTGGAAACTGGGCAGTCAGCTACCCTGGAAACAGGGCTGTCAGTTACCCTGGAAACAGGGCAGTGAGCTATCCCGGAAACAGGGCAGACAGTTATCCCGGAAGCAGAGTGATCAGTTACCCTGGAAACTGGCCAGTCAGTTACCCTGGAAACAGGGCGGTCAGTTACCCTGGAAACAGGGCAGTCAGTTATCCTGGAAACAGGGCAGTCAGATACCCCGGAAATAAGGCGGTCAGTTATCCTGGAAACAGGGCGGTCAGTTACCCCGGAAACAGGGAGATCAGTTACCCCGGAAACAGGGCGGTCAGTTACCCTAGAAACAGGGCAGTCAGTTACCCTGGAAACTGGGCAGTCAGTTACTTTGGAAAAAGGGCAGTCAGTTACCCCGGAAACAGGGCAGTCAGTTACCCTGGAAACTGGGCAGTCAGTTACCCTGGAAACAGGGTAGTCAGTTATCCCGGAAACAGAGTGATCAGACACCCTGGAAACAGGGCAGTCAGTTATCCCGGTAAAATGGCAGTCAGTTATCCCGGAAAAAGGGTGATCTGTTACCCTGGAAACTGGGCAGTCAGTTACCCTGGAAACAGGGCAGTCAGTTACCCCGGAAACAGGGCGGTCAGTTACACTGGAAATAGGTTAATCAGTTACCCCGGAAACTGGGCAGTCAGTTACCCTGGAAACAGGGCACTCAGTCACCCTGGAAACAGGTTAGTCAGTTACCCTGGAAACAGGGCAGTCAGTTCCCCGGGAAACAGGGCAGTCAGTTATCCCGGAAGCAGGGTGATCAGTTACCCTGGAAACTGGGCAGTCAGCTACCCTGGAAACAGGGCTGTCAGTTACCCTGGAAACAGGGCAGTGAGCTATCCCGGAAACAGGGCAGTCAGTTATCCCGGAAGCAGGGTGATCAGTTACCCTGGAAACTGGGCAGTCAGCTACCCTGGAAACAGGGCTGTCAGTTACCCTGGAAACAGGGCAGTGAGCAATCCCGGAAACAGGGCAGTCAGTTATCCCGGAAGCAGAGTGATCAGTTACCCTGGAAACTGGCCAGTCAGTTACCCTGGAAACAGGGCGGTCAGTTACCCTGGAAACAGGGCAGTCAGTTATCCTGGAAACAGGGCAGTCAGATACCCCGGAAATAAGGCGGTCAGTTATCCTGGAAACAGGGCGGTCAGTTACCCCGGAAAAAGGGAGATCAGTTACCCCGGAAACAGGGCGGTCAGTTACCCTGGAAACAGGGCAGTCAGTTACCCTGGAAACTGGGCAGTCAGTTACTTTGGAAAAAGGGCAGTCAGTTACCCCGGAAACAGGGCAGTCAGAAACCCTGGAAACTGGGCAGTCAGTTACCCTGGAAACAGGGTAGTCAGTTATCCCGGAAACAGAGTGATCAGTCACCCTGGAAACAGGGCAGTCAGTTATCCCGGTAACATGGCAGTCAGTTATCCCGGAAAAAGGGTGATCTGTTACCCTGGAAACTGGGCAGTCAGTTACCCTGGAAACAGGGCAGTCAGATACCCCGGAAACAGGGCAGTCAGTTACCCCGGAAACAGGGCATTCAGTTACCCCGGAAACTGGGCAGTCAGTTACCCTGGAAACTGGGCAGTCAGTTACCCCGGAAACAGGGCAGTCAGTTACCCTGGAAACAGGTTAGTCAGTTACCCCAGAAACAGGTTGATCAGTTACCCCAGAAACAGGGCAGTCAGTGCCCCTGGAAACAGGGCAGTCAGTTACGCTGGAAACAGGGCAGTCAGTTATCCCGGAAACAGGGCAGTCAGTTATCCCGGAAACAGGGTGAACAATTACCCTGGAAACTTGGCAGTCAGTTACCCTGGAACAGGGCAGTCAGTTATCCCGGTAGCAGGGTGATCAGTTACCCTGGAAACTGGGCAGTTAGCTATCCCGGAAACAGGGCAGTCAGTTATCCCGGATGCAGGGTGATCAGTTACCCTGGAAACTGGGCAGTCAGTTACCCTGGAAACAGGGCGGTCAGTTACCCTGGAAACAGGGCAGTCAGTTATCCTGGAAACAGGGCAGTCAGATACCCCGGAAACAGGGGGATCAGTTACCCCGGAAACAGGGCGATCAGTTACCCTGGAAACAGGGCAGTCAGTTACCCTGGAAACTGGGCAGTCAGTTACTTTGGAAAAAGGGCAGTCAGTTACCCCGGAAACAGGGCAGTCAGAAACCCTGGAAACTGGGCAGTCAGTTACCCTGGAAACAGGGTAGTCAGTTATCCCGGAAACAGAGTGATCAGTCACCCTGGAAACAGGGCAGTCAGTTATCCCGGTAACATGGCAGTCAGTTATCCCGGAAAAAGGGTGATCTGTTACCCTGGAAACTGGGCAGTCAGTTACCCTGGAAACAGGGCAGTCAGATACCCCGGAAACAGGGCAGTCAGTTACCCCGGAAACAGGGCATTCAGTTACCCCGGAAACTGGGCAGTCAGTTACCCTGGAAACTGGGCAGTCAGTTACCCCGGAAACAGGGCAGTCAGTTACCCTGGAAACAGGTTAGTCAGTTACCCCAGAAACAGGTTGATCAGTTACCCCAGAAACAGGGCAGTCAGTGCCCCTGGAAACAGGGCAGTCAGTTATCCCGGAAACAGGGTGAACAATTACCCTGGAAACTTGGCAGTCAGTTACCCTGGAACAGGGCAGTCAGTTATCCCGGTAGCAGGGTGATCAGTTACCCTGGAAACTGGGCAGTTAGCTATCCCGGAAACAGGGCAGTCAGTTATCCCGGATGCAGGGTGATCAGTTACCCTGGAAACTGGGCAGTCAGTTACCCTGGAAACAGGGCGGTCAGTTACCCTGGAAACAGGGCAGTCAGTTATCCTGGAAACAGGGCAGTCAGATACCCCGGAAATAGGGGGATCAGTTACCCCGGAAACAGGGCGATCAGTTACCCTGGAAACAGGGCAGTCAGTTACCCTGGAAAAAGGGCAGTCAGTTATCCCGGAAACAGAGTGATCAGCTACCCTGGAAACAGGGCAGTCAGTTATCCCGGAAACAGGGCAGTCAGTTATCCCGGAAAAAGGGTGATCAGTTACCCTGGAAACTGGGCAGTCAGTTACCCTGGAAACAGGGCAGTCAGTTACCCCGGAAGCAGGGCAGTCAGTTACCCTGGAAACAGGGCAGTCAGTTACCCCGGAAACTGGGCAGTCAGTTACCCTGGAAACAGGGCAGTCAGTTATCCCTGAAACAGGGCAGTCAGTTACTCTGGAAACAGGGCAATCAGTTATCCTGGAAACAGGGCGGTCAGTTACCCTGGAAATAGGGCGATCAGTTACCCTGGAAACAGGGCAGTCAGTTACCCCGGAAACAGGGCGGTCTGTTCCCCTGGAAGCAGTGCAGTCAGTTACCCTGGAAAATGGGCAGTCAGTTACCCTGGAAACAGGGCAGTCAGTTATCCCGGAAACAGGGCAGTCAGATACCCCGGACATAAGGCGGACAGTTATCCTGGAAACAGGGCGGTCAGTTACCCCGGAAACAGGGAGATCAGTTACCCCGGAAACAGGGCGGTCAGTTACCCTGGAAACAGGGCAGTCAGTTACCCTGGAAACTGGGCAGTCAGTTACTTTGGAAAAAGGGCAGTCAGTTACCCCGGAAACAGGGCAGTCAGTTACCCTGGAAACTGGGCAGTCAGTTACCCTGGAAACAGGGTAGTCAGTTATCCCGGAAACAGAGTGATCAGTCACCCTGGAAACAGGGCAGTCAGTTATCCCGGTAAAATGGCAGTCAGTTATCCCGGAAAAAGGGTGATCTGTTACCCTGGAAACTGGGCAGTCAGTTACCCTGGAAACAGGGCAGTCAGTTACCCCGGAAACAGGGCGGTCAGTTACACTGGAAATAGGTTAATCAGTTACCCCGGAAACTGGGCAGTCAGTTACCCTGGAAACAGGGCACTCAGTCACCCTGGAAACAGGTTAGTCAGTTACCCTGGAAACAGGGCAGTCAGTTCCCCTGGAAACAGGGCAGTCAGTTATCCCGGAAGCAGGGTGATCAGTTACCCTGGAAACTGGGCAGTCAGCTACCCTGGAAACAGGGCTGTCAGTTACCCTGGAAACAGGGCAGTGAGCTATCCCGGAAACAGGGCAGTCAGTTATCCCGGAAGCAGGGTGATCAGTTACCCTGGAAACTGGGCAGTCAGCTACCCTGGAAACAGGGCTGTCAGTTACCCTGGAAACAGGGCAGTGAGCAATCCCGGAAACAGGGCAGTCAGTTATCCCGGAAGCAGAGTGATCAGTTACCCTGGAAACTGGCCAGTCAGTTACCCTGGAAACAGGGCGGTCAGTTACCCTGGAAACAGGGCAGTCAGTTATCCTGGAAACAGGGCAGTCAGATACCCCGGAAATAAGGCGGTCAGTTATCCTGGAAACAGGGCGGTCAGTTACCCCGGAAAAAGGGAGATCAGTTACCCCGGAAACAGGGCGGTCAGTTACCCTGGAAACAGGGCAGTCAGTTACCCTGGAAACTGGGCAGTCAGTTACTTTGGAAAAAGGGCAGTCAGTTACCCCGGAAACAGGGCAGTCAGAAACCCTGGAAACTGGGCAGTCAGTTACCCTGGAAACAGGGTAGTCAGTTATCCCGGAAACAGAGTGATCAGTCACCCTGGAAACAGGGCAGTCAGTTATCCCGGTAACATGGCAGTCAGTTATCCCGGAAAAAGGGTGATCTGTTACCCTGGAAACTGGGCAGTCAGTTACCCTGGAAACAGGGCAGTCAGATACCCCGGAAACAGGGCAGTCAGTTACCCCGGAAACAGGGCATTCAGTTACCCCGGAAACTGGGCAGTCAGTTACCCTGGAAACTGGGCAGTCAGTTACCCCGGAAACAGGGCAGTCAGTTACCCTGGAAACAGGTTAGTCAGTTACCCCAGAAACAGGTTGATCAGTTACCCCAGAAACAGGGCAGTCAGTGCCCCTGGAAACAGGGCAGTCAGTTACGCTGGAAACAGGGCAGTCAGTTATCCCGGAAACAGGGCAGTCAGTTATCCCGGAAACAGGGTGAACAATTACCCTGGAAACTTGGCAGTCAGTTACCCTGGAACAGGGCAGTCAGTTATCCCGGTAGCAGGGTGATCAGTTACCCTGGAAACTGGGCAGTTAGCTATCCCGGAAACAGGGCAGTCAGTTATCCCGGATGCAGGGTGATCAGTTACCCTGGAAACTGGGCAGTCAGTTACCCTGGAAACAGGGCGGTCAGTTACCCTGGAAACAGGGCAGTCAGTTATCCTGGAAACAGGGCAGTCAGATACCCCGGAAATAGGGGGATCAGTTACCCCGGAAACAGGGCGATCAGTTACCCTGGAAACAGGGCAGTCAGTTACCCTGGTAAAAGGGCAGTCAGTTATCCCGGAAATAGAGTGATCAGCTACCCTGGAAACAGGGCAGTCAGTTATCCCGGAAACAGGGCAGTCAGTTATCCCGGAAAAAGGGTGATCAGTTACCCTGGAAACTGGGCAGTCAGTTACCCTGGAAACAGGGCAGTCAGTTACCCCGGAAGCAGGGCAGTCAGTTACCCTGGAAACAGGGCAGTCAGTTACCCCGGAAACTGGGCAGTCAGTTACCCTGGAAACAGGGCAGTCAGTTATCCCTGAAACAGGGCAGTCAGTTACTCTGGAAACAGGGCAATCAGTTATCCTGGAAACAGGGCGGTCAGTTACCCTGGAAATAGGGCGATCAGTTACCCTGGAAACAGGGCAGTCAGTTACCCCGGAAACAGGGCGGTCTGTTCCCCTGGAAGCAGTGCAGTCAGTTACCCTGGAAAATGGGCAGTCAGTTACCCTGGAAACAGGGCAGTCAGTTATCCCGGAAACAGGGCAGTCAGATACCCCGGACATAAGGCGGACAGTTATCCTGGAAACAGGGCGGACAGTTACCCCGGAAACAGGGAGATCAGTTTCCCCGGAAACAGGGCGGTCAGTTACCCTGGAAACTGGGCAGTCAGTTACCCTGGAAACAGGGCGGTCAGTTACCCTGGAAACAGGGCAGTCAGTTATCCTGGAAACAGGGCAGTCAGATACCCCGGAAATAGGGGGATCAGTTACCCCGGAAACAGGGCGATCAGTTACCCTGGAAACAGGGCAGTCAGTTACCCTGGAAAAAGGGCAGTCAGTTATCCCGGAAACAGAGTGATCAGCTACCCTGGAAACAGGGCAGTCAGTTATCCCGGAAACAGGGCAGTCAGTTACCCCGGAAGCAGGGCAGTCAGTTACCCTGGAAACAGGGCAGTCAGTTACCCCGGAAACTGGGCAGTCAGTTACCCTGGAAACAGGGCAGTCAGTTATCCCTGAAACGGGGCAGTCAGTTACTCTGGAAACAGGGCAATCAGTTATCCTGGAAACAGGGCGGTCAGTTACCCTGGAAATAGGGCGATCAGTTACCCTGGAAACAGGGCAGTCAGTTACCCCGGAAACAGGGCGGTCTGTTCCCCTGGAAGCAGTGCAGTCAGTTACCCTGGAAAATGGGCAGTCAGTTACCCTGGAAACAGGGCAGTCAGTTATCCCGGAAACAGGGCAGTCAGATACCCCGGACATAAGGCGGACAGTTATCCTGGAAACAGGGCGGTCAGTTACCCCGGAAACAGGGAGATCAGTTACCCCGGAAACAGGGCGGTCAGTTACCCTGGAAACAGGGCAGTCAGTTACCCTGGAAACTGGGCAGTCAGTTACTTTGGAAAAAGGGCAGTCAGTTACCCCGGAAACAGGGCAGTCAGTTACCCTGGAAACTGGGCAGTCAGTTACCCTGGAAACAGGGTAGTCAGTTATCCCGGAAACAGAGTGATCAGTCACCCTGGAAACAGGGCAGTCAGTTATCCCGGTAAAATGGCAGTCAGTTATCCCGGAAAAAGGGTGATCTGTTACCCTGGAAACTGGGCAGTCAGTTACCCTGGAAACAGGGCAGTCAGTTACCCCGGAAACAGGGCGGTCAGTTACACTGGAAATAGGTTAATCAGTTACCCCAGAAACTGGGCAGTCAGTTACCCTGGAAACAGGGCACTCAGTCACCCTGGAAACAGGTTAGTCAGTTACCCTGGAAACAGGGCAGTCAGTTCCCCTGGAAACAGGGCAGTCAGTTATCCCGGAAGCAGGGTGATCAGTTACCCTGGAAACTGGGCAGTCAGCTACCCTGGAAACAGGGCTGTCAGTTACCCTGGAAACAGGGCAGTGAGCTATCCCGGAAACAGGGCAGTCAGTTATCCCGGAAGCAGGGTGATCAGTTACCCTGGAAACTGGGCAGTCAGCTACCCTGGAAACAGGGCTGTCAGTTACCCTGGAAACAGGGCAGTGAGCAATCCCGGAAACAGGGCAGTCAGTTATCCCGGAAGCAGAGTGATCAGTTACCCTGGAAACTGGCCAGTCAGTTACCCTGGAAACAGGGCGGTCAGTTACCCTGGAAACAGGGCAGTCAGTTATCCTGGAAACAGGGCAGTCAGATACCCCGGAAATAAGGCGGTCAGTTATCCTGGAAACAGGGCGGTCAGTTACCCCGGAAAAAGGGAGATCAGTTACCCCGGAAACAGGGCGGTCAGTTACCCTGGAAACAGGGCAGTCAGTTACCCTGGAAACTGGGCAGTCAGTTACTTTGGAAAAAGGGCAGTCAGTTACCCCGGAAACAGGGCAGTCAGAAACCCTGGAAACTGGGCAGTCAGTTACCCTGGAAACAGGGTAGTCAGTTATCCCGGAAACAGAGTGATCAGTCACCCTGGAAACAGGGCAGTCAGTTATCCCGGTAACATGGCAGTCAGTTATCCCGGAAAAAGGGTGATCTGTTACCCTGGAAACTGGGCAGTCAGTTACCCTGGAAACAGGGCAGTCAGATACCCCGGAAACAGGGCAGTCAGTTACCCCGGAAACAGGGCATTCAGTTACCCCGGAAACTGGGCAGTCAGTTACCCTGGAAACTGGGCAGTCAGTTACCCCGGAAACAGGGCAGTCAGTTACCCTGGAAACAGGTTAGTCAGTTACCCCAGAAACAGGTTGATCAGTTACCCCAGAAACAGGGCAGTCAGTGCCCCTGGAAACAGGGCAGTCAGTTACGCTGGAAACAGGGCAGTCAGTTATCCCGGAAACAGGGCAGTCAGTTATCCCGGAAACAGGGTGAACAATTACCCTGGAAACTTGGCAGTCAGTTACCCTGGAACAGGGCAGTCAGTTATCCCGGTAGCAGGGTGATCAGTTACCCTGGAAACTGGGCAGTTAGCTATCCCGGAAACAGGGCAGTCAGTTATCCCGGATGCAGGGTGATCAGTTACCCTGGAAACTGGGCAGTCAGTTACCCTGGAAACAGGGCGGTCAGTTACCCTGGAAACAGGGCAGTCAGTTATCCTGGAAACAGGGCAGTCAGATACCCCGGAAATAGGGGGATCAGTTACCCCGGAAACAGGGCGATCAGTTACCCTGGAAACAGGGCAGTCAGTTACCCTGGAAAAAGGGCAGTCAGTAATCCCGGAAACAGAGTGATCAGCTACCCTGGAAACAGGGCAGTCAGTTATCCCGGAAACAGGGCAGTCAGTTATCCCGGAAAAAGGGTGATCAGTTACCCTGGAAACTGGGCAGTCAGTTACCCTGGAAACAGGGCAGTCAGTTACCCCGGAAGCAGGGCAGTCAGTTACCCTGGAAACAGGGCAGTCAGTTACCCCGGAAACTGGGCAGTCAGTTACCCTGGAAACAGGGCAGTCAGTTATCCCTGAAACAGGGCAGTCAGTTACTCTGGAAACAGGGCAATCAGTTATCCTGGAAACAGGGCGGTCAGTTACCCTGGAAATAGGGCGATCAGTTACCCTGGAAACAGGGCAGTCAGTTACCCCGGACACAGGGCGGTCTGTTCCCCTGGAAGCAGTGCAGTCAGTTACCCTGGAAAATGGGCAGTCAGTTACCCTGGAAACATGGCAGTCAGTTATCCCGGAAACAGGGCAGTCAGATACCCCGGACATAAGGCGGACAGTTATCCTGGAAACAGGGCGGACAGTTACCCCGGAAACAGGGAGATCAGTTTCCCCGGAAACAGGGCGGTCAGTTACCCTGGAAACAGGGCAGTCAGTTACCCTGGAAACTAGGCAGTCAGTTACTTTGGAAAAAGGGCAGTCAGTTACCCCGGAAACAGGGCAGTCAGTTACCCTGGAAACTGGGCAGTCAGTTACCCTGGAAACAGGGCAGTCAGTTATCCCGGAAACAGAGTGATCAGTCACCCTGGAAACAGGGCAGTCAGTTATCCCGGTAACATGGCAGTCAGTTATCCCGGAAAAAGGGTGATCTGTTACCCTGGAAACTGGGCAGTCAGTTACCCTGGAAACAGGGCAGTCAGTTACCCTGGAAACTAGGCAGTCAGTTACCCCGGAAACTGGGCAGTCAGTTACCCCGGAAACTGGGCAGTCAGTTACCCTGGAAACAGGGCAGTCAGTTACCCCGGAAACAGGGCAGTCAGTTACCCTGGAAACAGGTTAGTCAGTTACCCCGGAAACAGGTTGATCAGTTACCCCAGAAACAGGGCAGTCAGTGCCCCTGGAAACAGGGCAGTCAGTTACGCTGGAAACAGGGCAGTCAGTTATCCCGGAAACAGGGCAGTCAGTTATCCCGGAAACAGGGTAATCAGTTACCCGAGAAACAGGGCAGTCAGTTACCCCGGAAACAGGGCAGTCAGTTACCCTGGATACAGGGCAGTCAGTTATCCCGGAAACAGGGCAGTCAGTTATCCCGGAAAAAGTGTGATCAGTTACCCTGGAAACTGGGCAGTCAGTTACCCCGGAAACAGGGCAGTCAGTTTCCCCGGAAACTGGGCAGTCAGTTACCCTGGAAACAGGGCAGTCAGTCACCCTGGAAACAGGTTGGTCAGTTACCCCGGAAACAGGGTGATCAGTTACCCCGGAAACAGGGCAGTCAGTTCCCCTGGAAACAGGGCAGTCAGTTACCCTGGAAACAGGGCAGTCAGTTATCCCGGAAACAGTGTGAACCATTACCCTGGAAACTGGGCAGTCAGTTACCCTGGAAACAGAGCGGTCAGTTACCCTGGAAACAGGGCAGTCAGTTATCCTGGAAACAGGGTAATCAGTTAACCTGGAAATTGGGCAGTCAGTTACCCTGGAAACAGGGCAGTCAGTTATCCTCGAAACAGGGCGGTCAGATAACCCGGAAATAGGGCGGTCAGTTATCCTGGAAACAGGGCGGTCAGTTACCCCGTAAGCAGGGAGATCAGTTACCCTGGAAACAGGGCGGTCAGTTACCCTGGAAACAGGGCAGTCAGTTACCCTAAAAACAGGGCAGTCAGTTAACCTGGAAACAGGGCAGTCAGTTACCCCGGAAATAGGTTAATCAGTTACCCCGGAAACAGGGTGATCAGTTACCCCGGAAAATGAGCAGTCAGTTAGCCTGGAAAGAGGGCAGTCAGTTGCCCCGGAAACTGGGCAGTCAGTTACCCTGGAAACAGGGCACTCAGTCACCCTGGAAACAGGTTAGTCAGTTACCCTGGAAACAGGGCAGTCAGTTCCCCTGGAAACAGGGCAGTCAGTTATCCCGGAAGCAGGGTGATCAGTTACCCTGGAAACTGGGCAGTCAGCTACCCTGGAAACAGGGCTGTCAGTTACCCTGGAAACAGGGCAGTGAGCTATCCCGGAAACAGGGCAGTCAGTTATCCCGGAAGCAGGGTGATCAGTTACCCTGGAAACTGGGCAGTCAGCTACCCTGGAAACAGGGCTGTCAGTTACCCTGGAAACAGGGCAGTGAGCTATCCCGGAAACAGGGCAGACAGTTATCCCGGAAGCAGAGTGATCAGTTACCCTGGAAACTGGCCAGTCAGTTACCCTGGAAACAGGGCGGTCAGTTACCCTGGAAACAGGGCAGTCAGTTATCCTGGAAACAGGGCAGTCAGATACCCCGGAAATAAGGCGGTCAGTTATCCTGGAAACAGGGCGGTCAGTTACCCCGGAAACAGGGAGATCAGTTACCCCGGAAACAGGGCGGTCAGTTACCCTGGAAACAGGGCAGTCAGTTACCCTGGAAACTGGGCAGTCAGTTACTTTGGAAAAAGGGCAGTCAGTTACCCCGGAAACAGGGCAGTCAGTTACCCTGGAAACTGGGCAGTCAGTTACCCTGGAAACAGGGTAGTCAGTTATCCCGGAAACAGAGTGATCAGTCACCCTGGAAACAGGGCAGTCAGTTATCCCGGTAAAATGGCAGTCAGTTATCCCGGAAAAAGGGTGATCTGTTACCCTGGAAACTGGGCAGTCAGTTACCCTGGAAACAGGGCAGTCAGTTACCCCGGAAACTGGGCAGTCAGTTACCCTGGAAACAGGGCACTCAGTCACCCTGGAAACAGGTTAGTCAGTTACCCTGGAAACAGGGCAGTCAGTTCCCCTGGAAACAGGGCAGTCAGTTATCCCGGAAGCAGGGTGATCAGTTACCCTGGAAACTGGGCAGTCAGCTACCCTGGAAACAGGGCTGTCAGTTACCCTGGAAACAGGGCAGTGAGCTATCCCGGAAACAGGGCAGTCAGTTATCCCGGAAGCAGGGTGATCAGTTACCCTGGAAACTGGGCAGTCAGCTACCCTGGAAACAGGGCTGTCAGTTACCCTGGAAACAGGGCAGTGAGCAATCCCGGAAACAGGGCAGTCAGTTATCCCGGAAGCAGAGTGATCAGTTACCCTGGAAACTGGCCAGTCAGTTACCCTGGAAACAGGGCGGTCAGTTACCCTGGAAACAGGGCAGTCAGTTATCCTGGAAACAGGGCAGTCAGATACCCCGGAAATAAGGCGGTCAGTTATCCTGGAAACAGGGCGGTCAGTTACCCCGGAAAAAGGGAGATCAGTTACCCCGGAAACAGGGCGGTCAGTTACCCTGGAAACAGGGCAGTCAGTTACCCTGGAAACTGGGCAGTCAGTTACTTTGGAAAAAGGGCAGTCAGTTACCCCGGAAACAGGGCAGTCAGTTACCCTGGAAACTGGGCAGTCAGTTACCCTGGAAACAGGGTAGTCAGTTATCCCGGAAACAGAGTGATCAGTCACCCTGGAAACAGGGCAGTCAGTTATCCCGGTAACATGGCAGTCAGTTATCCCGGAAAAAGGGTGATCTGTTACCCTGGAAACTGGGCAGTCAGTTACCCTGGAAACAGGGCAGTCAGATACCCCGGAAACAGGGCAGTCAGTTACCCCGGAAACAGGGCATTCAGTTACCCCGGAAACTGGGCAGTCAGTTACCCTGGAAACTGGGCAGTCAGTTACCCCGGAAACAGGGCAGTCAGTTACCCTGGAAACAGGTTAGTCAGTTACCCCAGAAACAGGTTGATCAGTTACCCCAGAAACAGGGCAGTCAGTGCCCCTGGAAACAGGGCAGTCAGTTACGCTGGAAACAGGGCAGTCAGTTATCCCGGAAACAGGGCAGTCAGTTATCCCGGAAACAGGGTGAACAATTACCCTGGAAACTTGGCAGTCAGTTACCCTGGAACAGGGCAGTCAGTTATCCCGGTAGCAGGGTGATCAGTTACCCTGGAAACTGGGCAGTTAGCTATCCCGGAAACAGGGCAGTCAGTTATCCCGGATGCAGGGTGATCAGTTACCCTGGAAACTGGGCAGTCAGTTACCCTGGAAACAGGGCGGTCAGTTACCCTGGAAACAGGGCAGTCAGTTATCCTGGAAACAGGGCAGTCAGATACCCCGGAAATAGGGGGATCAGTTACCCCGGAAACAGGGCGATCAGTTACCCTGGAAACAGGGCAGTCAGTTACCCTGGAAAAAGGGCAGTCAGTTATCCCGGAAACAGAGTGATCAGCTACCCTGGAAACAGGGCAGTCAGTTATCCCGGAAACAGGGCAGTCAGTTATCCCGGAAAAAGGGTGATCAGTTACCCTGGAAACTGGGCAGTCAGTTACCCTGGAAACAGGGCAGTCAGTTACCCCGGAAGCAGGGCAGTCAGTTACCCTGGAAACAGGGCAGTCAGTTACCCCGGAAACTGGGCAGTCAGTTACCCTGGAAACAGGGCAGTCAGTTATCCCTGAAACAGGGCAGTCAGTTGCTCTGGAAACAGGGCAATCAGTTATCCTGGAAACAGGGCGGTCAGTTACCCTGGAAATAGGGCGATCAGTTACCCTGGAAACAGGGCAGTCAGTTACCCCGGAAACAGGGCGGTCAGTTCCCCTGGAAGCAGTGCAGTCAGTTACCCTGGAAAATGGGCAGTCAGTTACCCTGGAAAATGGGCAGTCAGTTATCCCGGAAACAGGGCAGTCAGATACCCCGGACATAAGGCGGACAGTTATCCTGGAAACAGGGCGGACAGTTACCCCGGAAACAGGGAGATCAGTTACCCCGGAAACAGGGCGGTCAGTTACCCTGGAAACAGGGCAGTCAGTTACCCTGGAAACTGGGCAGTCAGTTACTTTGGAAAAAGGGCAGTCAGTTACCCCGGAAACAGGGCAGTCAGTTACCCTGGAAACTGGGCAGTCAGTTACCCTGGAAACAGGGCAGTCAGTTATCCCGGAAACAGAGTGATCAGTCACCCTGGAAACAGGGCAGTCAGTTATCCCGGTAACATGGCAGTCAGTTATCCCGGAAAAAGGGTGATCTGTTACCCTGGAAACTGGGCAGTCAGTTACCCTGGAAACAGGGCAGTCAGTTACCCTGGAAACTAGGCAGTCAGTTACCCCGGAAACTGGGCAGTCAGTTACCCCGGAAACTGGGCAGTCAGTTACCGTGGAAACAGGGCAGTCAGTTACCCCGGAAACAGGGCAGTCAGTTACCCTGGAAACAGGTTAGTCAGTTACGCTGGAAACAGGTTGATCAGTTACCCCAGAAACAGGGCAGTCAGTGCCCCTGGAAACAGGGTGAACAATTACCCTGGAAACTTGGCAGTCAGTTACCCTGGAACAGGGCAGTCAGTTATCCCGGTAGCAGGGTGATCAGTTACCCTGGAAACTGGGCAGTTAGCTATCCCGGAAACAGGGCAGTCAGTTATCCCGGATGCAGGGTGATCAGTTACTCAGGAAACTGGGCAGTCAGTTACCCTGGAAACAGGGCGGTCAGTTACCCAGGAAACAGGGCAGTCAGTTATCCTGGAAACAGGGCAGTCAGATACCCCGGAAATAGGGGGATCAGTTACCCCGGAAACAGGGCGATCAGTTACCCTGGAAACAGGGCAGTCAGTTACCCTGGAAAAAGGGCAGTCAGTTATCCCGGAAACAGAGTGATCAGCTACCCTGGAAACAGGGCAGTCAGTTATCCCGGAAACAGGGCAGTCAGTTATCCCGGAAAAAGGGTGATCAGTTACCCTGGAAACTGGGCAGTCAGTTACCCTGGAAACAGGGCAGTCAGTTACCCCGGAAGCAGGGCAGTCAGTTACCCTGGAAACAGGGCAGTCAGTTACCCCGGAAACCGGGCAGTCAGTTACCCTGGAAACAGGGCAGTCAGTTATCCCTGAAAAAGGGCAGTCAGTTATCCCGGAAACAGGGTGATCAGTTACCCTGGAAACTGTGCAGTCAGTTACTCTGGAAACAGGGCAATCAGTTATCCTGGAAACAGGGCGGTCAGTTACCCTGGAAATAGGGCGATCAGTTACCCTGGAAACAGGGCAGTCAGTTACCCCGGAAACAGGGCGGTCAGTTACCCTGGAAGCAGGGCAGTCAGTTACCCTGGAAAATGGGCAGTCAGTTACCCTGGAAACAGGGCAGTCAGTTATCCCGGAAACAGGGCAGTCATTTACACCGGAAACCGGGCAGTCAGTTATCCCGGAAACAGGGCAGTCAGTAATCCCGGAAACAGGGCGGTCAGTTACCCTGGAAACTGGGCAGTCAGTTACCCTGGAAACAGGGCGTTCAGTTACCCTGGAAATAGGTTAATCAGTTAACCCGGAAACAGGGTGATCAGTTACCCCGGAAACAGGGCAGTCAGTTACCCTGGAAACAGGGCATTCAGTTATCCCGGAAACAGGGCAGTCATTTATCCCTGAAAAAGGGTGATCAGTTACCCTGCAAACTGGGCAGTCAGTTACCCTGGAAACAGGGCAGTCAGTTTCCCCGGAAACAGGGCAGTCAGTTGCCCTGGAAACAGGGCAATCAGTTCCCCTGGAAACTGGGCAGTCAGTTACCCCGGAAACAGGGCAGTCAGTTACCCCAGAAACAGGTTAGTCAGTTACCCCAGAAACAGGTTGATCAGTTACCCCAGAAACAGGGCAGTCAGTGCCCCTGGAAACAGGGCAGTCAGTTACGCTGGAAACAGGGCAGTCAGTTATCCCGGAAACAGGGCAGTCAGTTATCCCGGAAACAGGGTGAACAATTACCCTGGAAACTTGGCAGTCAGTTACCCTGGAACAGGGCAGTCAGTTATCCCGGTAGCAGGGTGATCAGTTACCCTGGAAACTGGGCAGTTAGCTATCCCGGAAACAGGGCAGTCAGTTATCCCGGATGCAGGGTGATCAGTTACCCTGGAAACTGGGCAGTCAGTTACCCTGGAAACAGGGCGGTCAGTTACCCTGGAAACAGGGCAGTCAGTTATCCTGGAAACAGGGCAGTCAGATACCCTGGAAATAGGGGGATCAGTTACCCCGGAAACAGGGCGATCAGTTACCCTGGAAACAGGGCAGTCAGTTACCCTGGAAAAAGGGCAGTCAGTTATCCCGGAAACAGAGTGATCAGCTACCCTGGAAACAGGGCAGTCAGTTATCCCGGAAACAGGGCAGTCAGTTATCCCGGAAAAAGGGTGATCAGTTACCCTGGAAACTGGGCAGTCAGTTACCCTGGAAACAGGGCAGTCAGTTACCCCGGAAGCAGGGCAGTCAGTTACCCTGGAAACAGGGCAGTCAGTTACCCCGGAAACTGGGCAGTCAGTTACCCTGGAAACAGGGCAGTCAGTTATCCCTGAAACAGGGCAGTCAGTTATCCCGGAAACAGGGTAATCAGTTACCCTGGAAACTGGGCAGTCAGTTACTCTGGAAACAGGGCAATCAGTTATCCTGGAAACAGGGCGGTCAGTTACCCTGGAAATAGGGCGATCAGTTACCCTGGAAACAGGGCAGTCAGTTACCCCGGAAACAGGGCGGTCAGTTCCCCTGGAAGCAGTGCAGTCAGTTACCCTGGAAAATGGGCAGTCAGTTACCCTGGAAACAGGGCAGTCAGTTATCCCGGAAACAGGGCAGTCAGATACCCCGGAAATAAGGCGGACAGTTATCCTGGAAACAGGGCGGACAGTTACCCCGGAAACAGGGAGATCAGTTACCCCGGAAACAGAGCGGTCAGTTACCCTGGAAACAGGGCAGTCAGTTACCCTGGAAACTGGGCAGTCAGTTACTTTGGAAAAAGGGCAGTCAGTTACCCCGGAAACAGGGCAGTCAGTTACCCTGGAAACTGGGCAGTCAGTTACCCTGGAAACAGGGCAGTCAGTTATCCCGGAAACAGAGTGATCAGTCACACTGGAAACAGGGCAGTCAGTTATCCCGGTCACATGGCAGTCAGTTATCCCGGAAAAAGGGTGATCTGTTACCCTGGAAACTGGGCAGTCAGTTACCCTGGAAACAGGGCAGTCAGTTACCCTGGAAACTAGGCAGTCAGTTACCCCGCAAACTGGGCAGTCAGTTACCCTGGAAACTGGGCAGTCAGTTACCCTGGAAACAGGGCAGTCAGTTACCCCGGAAAAAGGGCAGTCAGTTACCCTGGAAACAGGTTAGTCAGTTACCCCGGAAACAGGTTGATCAGTTACCCCAGAAACAGGGCAGTCAGTGCCCCTGGAAACAGGGCAGTCAGTTACGCTGGAAACAGGGCAGTCAGTTATCCCGGAAACAGGGCAGTCAGTTATCCCGGAAACAGGGTGAACAATTACCCTGGAAACTTGGCAGTCAGTTACCCTGGAACAGGGCAGTCAGTTATCCCGGTAGCAGGGTGATCAGTTACCCAGGAAACTGGGCAGACAGTTACCCTGGAAACAGGGCGGTCAGTTACCCTGGAAACAGGGCAGTCAGTTATCCTGGAAACAGGGCAGTCAGATACCCCGGAAATAGGGGGATCAGTTACCCCGGAAACAGGGCGATCAGTTACCCTGGAAACAGGGCAGTCAGTTACCCTGGAAAAAGGGCAGTCAGTTATCCCGGAAACAGAGTGATCTGCTACCCTGGAAACAGGGCAGTCAGTTATCCCGGAAACAGGGCAGTCAGTTATCCCGGAAAAAGAGTGATCAGTTACCCTGGAAACTGGGCAGTCAGTTACCCTGGAAACAGGGCAGTCAGTTACCCCGGAAGCAGGGCAGCCAGTTACCCTGGAAACAGGGCAGTCAGTTACCCCGGAAACTGGGCAGCCAGTTACCCTGGAAACAGGGCAGTCAGTTATCCCTGAAAAAGGGCAGTCAGTTATCCCGGAAAGAGGGTGATCAGTTACCCTGGAAACTGTGCAGTCAGTTACTCTGGAAACAGGGCAATCAGTTATCCTGGAAACAGGGCGGTCAGTTCCCCTGGAAATAGGGCGATCAGTTACCCTGGAAACAGGGCAGTCAGTTACCCCGGAAACAGGGCGGTCAGTTACCCTGGAAGCAGGGCAGTCAGTTACCCTGGAAAATGGGCAGTCAGTTACCCTGGAAACAGGGCAGTCAGTTATCCCGGAAACAGGGCAGTCATTTACACCGGAAACCGGGCAGTCAGTTATCCCGGAAACAGGGCAGTCAGTAATCCCGGAAACAGGGCGGTCAGTTACCCTGGAAACTGGGCAGTCAGTTACCCTGGAAACAGGGCGTTCAGTTACCCTGGAAATAGGTTAATCAGTTAACCCGGAAACAGGGTGATCAGTTACCCCGGAAACAGGGCAGTCAGTGACCCTGGAAACAGGGCATTCAGTTATCCCGGAAACAGGGCAGTCATTTATCCCTGAAAAAGGGTGATCAGTTACCCTGTAAACTGGGCAGTCAGTTACCCTGGAAACAGGGCAGTCAGTTTCCCCGGAAACAGGGCAGTCAGTTGCCCTGGAAACAGGGCAATCAGTTACCCCGGAAACTGGGCAGTCTGTTACCCTGGAAACAGGGCAGTCAGTCATCCTGGAAATAGGTTAGTCACTTACACCGGAAACAGGGTGATCAGTTACCCCGGAGACAGGGCAGTCAGTTCCCCTGGAAACAGGGCAGTCAGTTACCCTGGAAACAGGGCAGTGAGCTGTCCCGGGAACAGGGCAGTCAGTTATCCCGGAAACAGGGTGAACTGTCACCCGCGAAACTGGGCAGTCAGTTACCCTGGAAACAGGGCGGTCAGTTACCCTGGAAACAGGGCAGTCAGTTATCCTGGAAACAGGGTGATCAGTTACCCTGGAAACAGGGCAGTCAGTTACCCTGGAAACAGGGCAGTAGCTTATCCTGGAAACAGGGCAGTCAATTATCCCGGAAACAGGGCAGTCAGTTATCCGGGAAACAGGGTGATCAGTTACCCTGGAAACTGGGCAGTCGATTACCCTGGAAAAAGGGCAGTCAGTTACCCTGGAAAAAGGGCAGTCAGTTATCCCGGAAACAGGGTGATCAGCTACCCTGGAAACAGGGCAGTCAGTTATCCCGGAAACAGGGCAGTCAGTTATCCCGGAAAAAGGATGATCAGTTACCCTGGAAACTGGGCAGTCAGTTACCCTGGAAACAGGGCATCAGTTACCCTGGAAACAGGGCAGTGAGCTGTCCCGGTAACAGGGCAGTCAGTTATCCCGGAAACAGGGTGAACTGTCACCCGGGAAACTGGGCAGTCAGTTACCCTGGAAACAGGGCGGTCAGTTACCCTGGAAACTGATTAGTCAGTTACCCCGGAAATAGGGTGATCAGTTATCCCGGAAACAGGGCAGTCAGTTACCCTGGAAACAGGGCAGTCAGTTATCCCGGAAACAGGGCAGTCAGTTATCCCGGAAACAGGGTCATCAGTTACCCTAGAAACATGGCAGTCAGTTACCCCGGAAACAGGGCAGTCAATTACCCTGGAAACTGGGCAGTCAGTTACCCTGGAAACAGGGCAGTCAGTTATCCCGGAAACAGGGTGATCAGATACCCTGGAAACAGGGCAGTCAGTTATCCCGGAAACAGGGCAGTCAGTTATCCCGGAAAAAGGGTGATCAGTTACCCTGGAAACTGGGCAGTCAGTTACCCTGGAAACAGGGCAGTCAGTTACCCCGGAAGCAGGGCAGTCAGTTCCCCTGGAAACAGGGCAGTCAGTTACCCCGGAAACAGGGCAGTTAATAACCCAGGAAACAGGGCAGTCAGTTATCCCGGAAACAGGGCAGTCAGTTATCCCCTAAACAGGGTGATCAGTTACCCTGGAAACTGGGCAGTCAGTTACTCTGGAAACAGGGCAGTCAGTTACCCCGGAAACAGGGCGGTCAGTTACCCTGGAAGCAGGGCAGTCAGTTACCCTGGAAAATGGACAGTCAGTTACCCTGGAAACAGGGCAGTTAGTTATCCCGGAAACAGGGCAGTCATTTACCCTGGAAACCGGGCAGTCAGTTATCCCGGATACAGGGCAGTCAGTTATCCCGCAAACAGGGCGGTCAGTTACCCTGGAAACAGGGCAGTCAGTTACCCCGGAAAATGGGCAGTCAGTTACCCTGGAAACAGGGCAGTCAGTTATCCCGGAAACAGGGCAGTCATTTACCCCGGAAACCGGACAGTCAGTTATCCCGGATACAGGGCGGTCAGTTACCCTGGGAGTAGGGCAGTCAGTTACCCTGGAAAATGGGCAGTCAGTTCCCCTGGAAACAGGGCAGTCAGTTACCCTGGAAACAGGGCATTGAGCTGTCCCGGTAACAGGGCAGTCAGTTATCCCGGAAACAGGGTGAACTGCCACCCGGGAAACTGGGCAGTCAGTTACGCTGGAAACAGGGCAGTCAGTTTCCCCGGAAACAGGGCAGTCAGTTACCCTGGAAACAGGGAATCAGTTACCCCGGAAACTGGGCAGTCAGTTACCCTGGAAACAGGGCAGTCAGTCACCCTGGAAATAGGTTAGTCAGTTACCCCGGAAACAGGGTGATCAGTTACCCCGGAAACAGGGCAGTCAGTTCCCCTGAAACAGGGCAGTCAGTTCCCCTGAAACAGGGCAGTCAGTTATCCCGGAAACAGGGTGAACTGTCACCCGGGAAACTGGGCAGTCAGTTACCCTGGAA